>NC_137468.1:48342834-49573459 GCF_964235325.1 Thermobia domestica | reverse complement strand
TTCAATGGGATAAAAGTTTAACTTCACTAAGTACTCACCATTGTTAAGTTCTTTGTGTTTTTAATTTAGACAAGAAGCACATTGAACACCAAGAGTTTTGTTCAATCTAATATTAAGGTGTACGTTCTTTGAACTAATTTTGAAGTGATTGTGAACTTTAACCAAAAATCATACAATTAAATTTGATAACAGAACTACGGATTAACTCTTATGATGAAATATTACCACAGACAGCCACGTAGGCAGGTATTTATATCGAAAGGGGCCCAAAGCTTTTGAGAGGTAAAAATTTAAGAAATGATAATCAATTATATTAAAGTTTCTAACAATCACCTCCAAATTGCGGTAAATTTACAGAAGGTTTTGGGGGCGGGATCTGAGCCCCTAGGATAAACACCCTGCGTATGTCCCTGACCACAGCCATTGAAAGCGAAATTATTCGTGCAACAAAATTATTTACAATGCAGAAGGCTGAGTTGCACATATATCAAGTTATCAATCTCCCTCCATGCAAACAGAATCATATTACTTGAAGGTCAACAGACAGATACTAGTGTTCAGCATTTTTGTTATCGTAAGTGTGTGAACGAGAAATCGAAAGTTATGAGAATATCCCGTGGAAATGCGCCCTTACAGGTCAGGGTACAACAAAATGTACTTGAAGAGGTCGATGATTGGAAATGTTTGGGAAGTATTTTGAAGAAAGACGAGTACTGCACCAGGGAGGACAGGTCAAGAATTGCCATAGGCAAAGAAACATTCAACAAGAAATGGCCACTCTTAACTAGCAGGCTCAATATGGGACTTTAGAAGAAGTTGGTCAAGTGATATATATGGAGCATTGGACTTTATGGTTCAGACTTGAACATTACGTAAGTTAGAGAATAATTATTTAGAGAGCTTCGAAATGTGGTGTTGGAGGAAGATGGATAAGGTAGAATGGGGAGAAAGAGTAACAAACGAAGACGTTTTGAAAGGATAGGAGAGAAAAGGACGCTAGTAGCCTCTACGTAGAAAGGCCAATTTGATTGGACATATCGTGCGAAGAAATTGTCTTCTTCATACCGTCATAGAAAGAAATATGGAAGGAAATCGAGAAATAGCAAGAAGAACACAAGCGATCGATGATTTGAAAAATAGAAGAAAATATTGAGAATTAAAAGGGGAAGCTGAAAATCGAGAAACATGGAAGAAACATTTCCAGGCTCGAAATTAAAATAAAGAATAAAAGCCTCATTAGTCTCAGGACCTGCAAAAAGGCAGAATATTTAATAAAATAATAATAATAATAATAATAATAATAATAATAATAATAATAATAATAATAATAATAATAATAATAATAATAATAAATTATGAGGTATGTGGGTCAGAGTACTCAAAGTGAATATTTTTTTTAATGGATATCCCGGCATTTTCTGCACGAAAATATTTTTATATCTAAAACACAATAGTAGTGCAGAGGAAATAAATGCAGCATAAAGTCTACCACTATTAAGGACATAGTTAAATCTATTATATAAAAGAGAACGCACAAATCCTTTGTTAGCTCATCACGCTAATACGGCTGAACCAATTTCTTTCATTTTTGGGGGGTTATTAGGATTTGGACCCTAGATGGTTTTTATCATATCACTTTAATTTTCAATTACCAGTGTCTTGAGATAATTGACCATTCAGGTGTCCATAACGTACAAATCCTTTGTTAGTTCATCATAGGTAAAAATAAACGTATTTATATGCAACCCACATGACCGTGTCACTCGGCGGGTTAACATAAATGACAGGCGATATAATGTTAACATTTAGTGCAATCTTCTATGGTTTTTATCATATCACTTGAAAGCGAAAAAGTAAAAATTATCTAAGTAACAAAGTTTATTGCGTTCGGGGGTGACCGCAGCGAAGCGGGGCGGGTTAACATAAATGACAGGCGATATAATGTTAACATTTACTGCAATCTTCTATGGTTTTTATCATATCACTTGAAAGCGAAAAAGTAAAAATTATCTAAGTAACAAAGTTTATTGCGTTCCGGGGTGACCGCAGCGAAGCGGGGTGAACGCTGCTAGTAATATATAATTCAAAAGTTCAATTATCATAGAACCCATATGTGGCAGTATATTATAGTGACTTCAATAGTGTCCCAGAAGATACGATATATGACTATTACGAAACCCCCTTACACAAAGTGCGATAGCTGCATGTCCCAGAAAACTGTGAACCTCGCACTGCTCGATTAATTTAATGTCCAGTAGGAATTTAAGGACCAGGGCATTAATTAAGTTAGGCCCATCTTTGAGAAAGAAGGAGTAACTGTAGACACTTCTGTGAGCATCATTTATCCGGTGACAAATACAAGTTTGTCGTATAGCTGGATGAAGAGTGTATTTACTATTCGATTGTGGTTCAATTTGTAACATAGCTTAAACTTCGATTGACCAAAGGTCCCATTCAGAATTGCAAGGTAACTTTCTCTAAAATATGGTCGTCGCAGGGTATTGCTATAGCCAGGGGTAAAAGTGAGGGGAAACGCTGGGTACGTCGTACTCCCACCTTCAAAAAATACGCACGGCGTTCCCCCAGTTCCTAAAAACTTACAATTTGGAAATAAGATAAGGGGACAGCGTGAGGTCATGCCGCTACCTACCGTCTCCTTACCTTCTCAGATCCACTTTTACCCCTGGCTATAACGATAGAATTCACTATTCATCAGGTGCCTAACGACTGTCAAACCAACTGTGAATACTATTAGCAACACACATTCATACCTATTTATATAGTAGACCTGCTTTGTCAAATGGAAATACCATAAATCAAGTTCGATTGCACTAAGATAAAGAATCATCACATACATCTCATTCTACGTACAGGTTTCTGCAACAATTGGAGACATTCCCCATTGATTTTACCAGTAGAGGATATAAAAGTGAAATCACCGTATGCTAGCCCTAAGGATTTCAGTGGCTTTAGTCACCTGAAGAGAATACTTTCCTTGCATCGTATCTTCATTCTCCGGCCCCTTATTGGACTTCTACAATGAAAAATATAGTGGAGAATGGTGGGGGAAGTAATCTTTCTCATGGTGTTTCCATAATGCTCTATACACTGTCATTAATAAGAACATATCTCATATTTTCAGTCAGCTCCATTCATCATACCACTTCTTTGTTTTCTTTGGACAAAGTGACAATTTTGTTTTACATGTGTTCCCTTGTTTGATTCCAGTGTGGTGTTACGAGCCTCGGATATAAACCTGAGTAGTAAACCATATTCTATTTTTTAGTAATCTCTTCTCAAATAGCACCAATGACGAGACGGCATGTTAAATCAAGTCCTTTTCCTGTAATCGACATCAGGTGTTAAATTTCACCGGGTTTAATTTTATTCTCAAAACGTGCATAGTTTATTGGCATCCATAAGAACATGATAGAACATGTGAAAACTTTACGTAAACATTTCCAATGTTAGATAATTCTTAGTACCATATAATGATGATTCTCTTGAAAATGCTTTTACCACGAATGTGCTAATTGATGTTGTAACTTATATAATTTCGAAAAGAAATAGATAAATAGATGTATAGATAGATAGATAGATGTATAGATAGATAGATAGATAGATAGATAGATAGATAGATAGATAGATAGATAGATAGAGAGAGAGAGAGAGAGAGAGAGAGAGAGAGAGAGAAAGAGAGAGAGAGAGAGAGATGTTAGCGCATTACCTTGTTCCGTAATTCACTTACAAGAGCTCATTACGTACCACAGGATGTCGCATTCGCCTGCTTTTCAGCTTTCAATGTTCAATGTAATTACATCCTGATAGATGCCACTAGAAACTCCAGTGTTTCACAAGAAATGGATACAACTAATATAACTTGCCACTGCATTTATCAAGTTGTGAATAAAGTTGTTACCATACTCTTAGCATATAATATCAAATAATGTGTATTACTAATATACATAAACAAATAAACAACATATTGAAACTTTATAAATAATATAAAATACCCGAGTATGAATTTATACAGGGTGTTTCGAAAAAACACCGAGAACGTTTGGGAAATGATTCCATACACCAAGGTAAGACAAAAGGTATAGACCAACCTGGGTACACAAATAGTTCCTTTCGGAGTTACAGGCAGCCGAAAACATGAAAAAGTGAAGTTTAAAACTATGAAACCTACCGTAGTCGGGTCAAGACTTCACTTAGGAAATGACATGTGTGCTATTCAAAAATACATGTTTCAGAATCCTGCGATACAGACGCAACAATTTTTATAGAGGGACTTTTGCTGGGGCATATAATCTGAAGTTCTCACCAACTATCTCTCTAAAAATTGTTGCGGAAATACTGCAGGATTCTGAAACTTGAATATTTGGATAGGCACATACTAGTTCCTGAGTGACGTCTTGACCCGACTACGGTAGGTCCCATAGCATTGCAGTTATGGACCTTTAAAGTTCGTTTTTTTTTTTCGGTAGCCTATAACTTCGAAAGGAAGCATTTGTGCATCCAGATTGGTCTATACTTTTTGTCTTATCTTGTGTCAGGAATTACCTCCCAAACGTTGTCGGTGTTGTTTTGAAACAAACTGTATATTGTACAGTAATGACCTAATAAAATCTCCAATATTTTATCCCTATCGAATAAGAGATATAACCACTGTGAGGCTACTACTTTCCCAGAAAGAGTTCTAAAACGTGTCACAATACAATAACATCCAATGATATTTCATTACAAAATATAATAAATTTGTATAATATGCTATTTGGGAAATGAATGCTTTGTGATGTATAATTAGATTGTTAGAACCATCTTGTATGAATCGCATGGCGAAACACAAAGTGAATATTTACCTAAAGGTTCCTAAGGAATGATGTAATTCGTTGCATAACTAATCATTTTAAATGTATTTAGGTTGCTGCAAAATTTTCGCAAGATTTCGGGTAGCTTCATATTGACATAAATCATAATACATGATGTCTGCAGGATTTGCTATACTAACTATATCAGTTTTTTTATCTGGTTTTTGCTATATAGGAAATATCAATGCGATTTCGTGTATTTTCATACGTGTGAAGATAAATTGTCAAAGCACAGTTTTCTATGAAATCAAATTCAACGTATTATAACTCAATTGCAAGAATACAAATACATATATCTTCACACAAGCTTAAATGCTAAGCGAGCTCACGGAGGCTCTTCTAGTGTTAATGATAAGAAGTTTAAGTCGGTTACTAAAGGTTAGCGATAACAGTACTAGAAGTTATAGACGGGCATATTACACTGTTCAACAAATTTTGATCGAAAGTATGTAAATTCTTTGAAATTGCGATTTTTACATTTATTTAAGCATAATATGAAAGGAAATGATAATAGAAAAATTTTCTTATCTCAGGTTGTGAAAAAAACGCCCTTGTACAACAGTGGCTGTATATATACAAATGTATTAATATTTATAGAACATTTAAGCAAAATCCTTATAAAAACCTACATTTCACTTTTTTTATCTATTTCACTGTGATGTGATAAGCTGTGGAGTTAAGAAGTACCCTAACCTATAGCTTTCTATACCCTTGTACTTCCTTTTTCAAAATTGCGCAAATACCAGTTTCACAGCGATACAGAAAATAAAGTAACCGTGGTCAAGTTAAACATTAAAAATTCCGTAATAAAAATCAGTATTAACATCAAAACAAGAAAAATATGTACAAATATATTTTTGTGCAAGAACTACACTGCAATGTAGACAAAAGTTTCAAGTGATCCCTTGTACAGGATTATGTTTATTTTATTTTGAGCGTCTTCGCTTGGTTTGCCTTTTGTAGGTTACATCTGGAGCATCCCTTGCAATAGTCCCACAGTAGTCGGCCAATATGTTAGAACTCCACTTTCCCTCATATCTCTTCTCCATGGCTGCGTTCGTGATGGAAACGTTCACTATGTTCGTCACTTACTGCTCCACAATCTTCGGGAAAGAAGTCTAGGTGTGAATGAAGAAAGTGGAGTTTCAGAGACATATTGCAACCAAGATATACGTAGCACAATAACAACTTTGCTACCAGTTGTTTGTAATTTGTTGCTCGGTGTCTTCCCAAGAACTGTGAACAAACACTCTTCAAGCTTTCCCACGCAGCTTTCTCCTCACCTTGAAGAATTTCGTCGAACTTGTGATCTTTGAATAGTTGCCTAATCTGTGGCCCTATGAAAACACCCTCTTTAACTTTGGCATCACTTAATCGAGGGAATTGTCCTCTTAGATACTTATAGGCCTCATCCTCTTCGTTCATGCTCTTAACGAAACTATTCATAAGACCTAATTTAATATGTAGAGGGGGAAGCAAAATTCGGTTACGATCTACCAGTGGTTCATGCTGCACATTTTTCACTCCCGGCTGAAGAGTTTCCGTGGTACTCCAATCACTTTTGCGGTAATGAGATCCACGATCTCTACTGTCCCATTCAATATAAAGCAACAATACTTTGTATACCCTAACTGCATGCCTAGCAACAGTGCTATTACTTTAAGGTCACTACAAATGAGCCACTGAAAATCGTAATATTTAATGGCTTGAAGTAAACGTTTCAAGTTTTCATAAGATTCCTTCATATGAAGTGCGTAACCTACAGGAATTAAAGGAAGTTCATTTCCAATATGTAAAAGCACTGCCTTTACACTCACCTTGGACGAATCTATAAAGAGCCTCCACTCCGTAGGTTCGTAATTAATTTTAAGTGCCCTCATGAAACCATTTACATCTGTACATGCCACAAGTGTGTCTTCCATAGTAAAACATGAAGTGCACATCTTCTCCCTATTCCGATACACTGAAATATTTACTTTTCCCTGCAATAAATTCCATTGCTTTAAGCGTGACGCTAAAATTTCGGTTTTGATTTTCGAGAGGTCCAAGTCTGTGATTAGATCACTTAGGTTCTCCTGAGTAAGTCTATGTGGTTCACATGCAGGTTCTTCTACAACAAACGTAGGGTCCTTCGAAGTACTTGATTCAGGAGCTTCAACTTCTTGTTCATCATCAGAAAAAAGATCGTATTCTTTAGGTGAATCAGAAACAGGTGGTCCTTCTCCATGTGGAACAGGGCGCATTGCAGAAGGAATGTTAGGATAGATCAAGGCCCGCTTCTTCTTCGTGGAAATTCCCTTCTTGACGGAAGGAACCATACAAAAATAACAGTCTCTGATGTTGTCGCTTAGCTCCCTCCAAATCATGGGCACTGCAAAAGGCATTGAGCGCCCCTTCCCATTAATCCAATTTCTTAGATTGCTGGCACAAGTGTTACACACAATGTGGGGTGCCCAAGATTTACCTTGGTCTCCAATTTTACAACCAAAGTAATATTGATAGGCTTTTCTTATTAGTGGTGTTATAGTCTGCTTTTGTGAGGAAAATGTCACTTCCCCACACACGTAGCAGAAGCTATCCGCACTGTTTACACAATTTCGCGGCATTTTTGTTTATTGAAATCCTCAAAATGTCACTTGAAATAGTTCCGACAACTATTTAAAAATATACATTCGAAATACCAGTATTTTTGCGTACTTGTAGTTGTATTTTTATGTCCTGCACTACACAAACGTCACACCCAAAACGCTGATAACTGCACTAAACCTGTCTTTTCTAACAATAGCAGAACACTACTGAGATAAGGAACACAATGAAACCAAGCGTTCATATAGTTTCTCCAGTGTTGCCGGATCAGTGTAACATTTTACCCCAAACGAAGCGAATATATTTATTTTTAAAGTGTTATTATTAGACATGCCTATAAAACGAAAAGTAGAGCTAATATTCGAAAATAACTTTCAAATGCGTGATCAGCACCACAAGATCAATAAGAATTAGCTGATTTTGTTTAATTTACCTTTTCGTTATTGATTATTGATTGCAACATAACATTTTGGAGAAACTAGAAAAAAAGTAAAATGATGTTACACAATATGACCGAAAATAGAGCAGAGTTTTGAAATGTGCTTTTATGCTACTCCTTTGCAAAAGAAATATGGACCACATTTAGGCATATGAGGAAAAATAAATCTTGCACATAATAAAAATGACAACCAATATTAAAAATATCATTATTGTTCTATAATATCTATTAAGTTACCTGTTAGGTAATTAGAAAAAAAAGTCATATAGCTGTAAAATAGTCACCTTTGATACAATTAGATCAAATGTTTGTTCCCTTTGTAGAGCTCTGTAGTGGCTCTAAGTCTAGCTTGATCATGCGCACTCACAAACACTGCTTCAATTTCCCAGTGAGAGCTCATGTGGTTCATTTCCCATCTCAAGCTGCTCGTCGTGATCTCATATAGCCTCATTGCTAATAAGGGCAATTAGCTCTGCTTTGCCCCAGACAGTGGATTGCGGAGCTTATTTGTGAGAGGCTTCAGGCACAGTGACGCCGATTAATGTCTAGTTTTGAGTAGTCTGTTTAGATATACAGGGGTTAGACAAAAAATCTAAAACGTTTGCGAAACTGTGAAAATCATACCTAGTAGGGTGTGGGGCCGTATTTTGCGTCCAAAACGGCTTGGATCCGACGTGAAATGGACGTATACAGCTCCTGAATCGTGATGTGTGGCATTTTGTACCATTGTTCCTCCAAAAATGCTCCACAATGGCCTACTGATGTTCAGATCTGGTGATTGTGGGACCCAAGGGAGGTGTGATAGGTCCTGGTCATGCTCCTCAAACTATGATTTCACCGTGTTTGCAGCGTGACAGGGTGTCAAATCATCTTGGTAGATGTCATCACCATCAGGGAACAATATTTAGGCCATGGGTAGAACCTGGTCCCCTTAAATGGCCTCATACGCCTTAGCATTCATCATTCCGTGTAGGGTTATGATGGGACCTGCAGAAAACCACGATATCACTGCCCAAACACCCCCATGCTTTACAGTTGGGAGCAGACAGTCTGTATCATAGGCATGAGATGGTGTTCTCCATACCTAAACACGACAGGTTGTTGGAAAGAAGGTGAAGGTCGATTAATCGGACCATATTACGTGTTTCCACTGCTCATGCGTCCACGCCTTGTGGTCCTTGCACCACTGGATACGTCTCTTCGCATTTACTGAAGTGACCAGAGGTTTGGCGATAGCGGCCCTAGCATGAATTTTCATTTTATCAAGTTTCCGTCGCACTGTTTTCGATGAAACCGGGTTCTGAGGCCGGCATTGAGCTCAGTCGTAATTTTCATTGCAATTGTCTTCTTTTTAGCTGCTACAATCCGTTTTAATGCCCTCCGATCCCTATCTTACAGGATTGTCTTTCGATCAATGTTGTGCTTTGTAGACGTCGTTTGGCCATGAATTGTGTATGCCCTTGTGACATTGAACACCGTGCCTTTCGATACCCCCACAATGTTCGCCAGTGTTGCCACTGAAGCTCCAACCAGACGGGCACCAACGATCATGCTTATTTGGAAGTATGTCAGGTCGCCCATTTTTCCGTACCACTTTCACACCACGACAGTCACAGGTGAACTGGTTACTGCTGACGGAAGAGGAAGGTCCACATGACACATTGAGAACAAAAAATGATTTGCAACTGCAATATGTGTTGTAAAGTGGAGAGCCAAACTTAAGTGTCCTGCACGAAGTGTTTTTAGATTTTCTTGTATCACCCCTGTATGTGTTTCATGTTCGGGCATCTTCGATAAGAAATCAACAAGAATTTTAATAGAAATACAGTTAATCCAATCAAAGTTCAAGGAAGTGGCCTATCTTGCCTCCGTACCACGTAAGCAGCGTTCGTGTTCAAATATATTTTGAGTGTTCAGATTAAACTTGCGAGATAAATTTACAGAAGGATGAGTTCCCAGAGATTATCCACGCAAAATGGTTACGTAATACTTCTGTGCTAGATTATATTAAACAATATGCAAAACGTATGTTGCCGTGTAATTTATAGAGGTAGACAACTCAAAATAAAGCACACAGGAAGTTTTCTACTATTTAGACGCCATCTTCAAAGCTTTCTCTGTAGTATTTAAAGAACCGAACTTCTGGTGACACATTATAAATTTGAACAGTTGCATTGACGTCCAAAATCGTAAGCTCAATAATGGAAACATTGACAGTAATTTAGAGGGACATAGGGCCTCTTAGCAGACAGCGTTTCTGGGAGAAGCAAATCATAATATAAGATCTACAATGCTCTCTTACATGCAACTATTACATCTAAAGCTGCTGTTACGCGTGTCAAGTAATGTTTACGTGTTACATTTCTCTTTTCCAAGGCATTTATTTACCAGACGGAATAGTGTATATTAAAATAAACGTGAAATAGATGATAGAAAAATCGCTTGAAATTTCTTCAGTAGAGCATTGACTTGGATAGTTGAGGGGAGAAAAGTCGGAAAAAATATATATATAGAAACAAAAACTGATACAGAAGTACGATAGTAGCCACTTCTCCGCAAATTTCACAGGCCCACTTATGGACAGAGAATTTTCTATCTATTTCCTAGATCCCACATGCTGGTTATTCTACTACGGAACATGCAGTATTATATGTCAGTTCTTGTTAGCTTCTTACACTCGAGTGATGCCAGGTAGTAGTGAGCGAGGGTATCTATAGTTCTACCAAAATGTCTTGATCCGTGACAAAAATGCGAACTAAAGCTGACATCCTCGACATACATACGCGTTGAGCCAATAAGGGTTCAGCTGTTGCTAAGCGAGATAGTCTTAATAAAAGAAAGTGGAATTCCTTCAGCCGATAGCAGCGCTTGGAGCGGAAGACTAGGTGTCAAGTCAATGTGGTATACCTAAAACAGTGTTATAGAAGAAAAAATAGAAAAAGGATTACTTGTACCGTTAGTAAAGTTTGAAGAGTGTAGATGAATAAAACCCAGCAAACTGGCAAAATCATAACACGTCTAGTTTCTAATATCTGGAAATAACACGATGACCAGCAGAAGGCTGAACAACGAAGGGCAGAAATAGAGATGCCCTACTGGTGGTTAAGAAGTATTTCACAAGGAACAACTAGGAATTGAGTTACTAAATTCTGAAGCAGGTTAAGGAAGAAATCTATAAAATTGAGCAGGAGCAGTATAAATGTATAGCCAGATAAAGAATGAGTCCTAGTGAGCACGAGAACCAATGAGATTAGAAGTGTATGTAAGAGAGTGCGATCCTAATGGAGGATAGCGAGTCTAAGATTCTAGTGAGTGCGAACATAATGAAGTAAACGAGCGCAACCAGAAGCTACAGTGAGCCCGATTGTGTTGCATGGAGATAAAAAAAATACTCTGTTATTTGGACGAGATCTACTTTAATCTGATATCTTCCAGATCAAACTGGCGGCCGAAGAACCTAGCATAAAACGAACGTAGAGACCCAGTTGCAGCACACCTTCGTACTTACCCATGTAGGGAATAGCTGTTATCTAGGTAGTGTGGATACTTCACTCTGTATAACTGTGCTAGGTATAAGTAAAAGTGTTGTGGGAGTTGGAATCGAAACAATAACTTCATGCGCAAAATATGTTGAAGAGAGTAGTTAAAGGTAACATTACGTATGTCGGGAGACAGGCTAAGTAACACTTTCTAAGAATACTCGGTACTGTAACGAGTATTAGATATGTCTACAGTACTTGTTCCAGAATTGTGTACGGTAGAGAAGTGACTCTCCTACAGGGAAATGAAATGATGACATATGTGCCAAGAGCAATCTCACAAACACAGCTTTGAGATGGGTATGTTGAGTGCTGCTAACAGCGGAAAGAAGCGAGGACAGAGGAAACTATCTATGGACTGCTGACATCCAGAATATTATACCTACAATGAGAGATGGGCTACGACCAGGTGTTCCTTAAGAGCCTCCCTTACTAAAAATAATACGAAATTTACCATTTTTCTTTTGCTTGATTATTCATCAGTGAAAGGAGATAATGAAATGCAAGTCACCACAATAATAGATAATGCTATTCTACAACATTAAATATGAACCTGAAGATTGTTCAGCGTTGCAATCAATAGAAATTACAGTGTTGCCAGAAAAACAATTTCCATAAAATCTAAGTTAAGACAAAGAGTAGAGGAATGAACTCAACTGCATTTGATTACGTATCATATTGTTTTGGTTTCTTGTGAACTACTTATTAATTAACATTATTATTTAGTTTTAATAACTGTATGTTAAAACTATTTTGTTTATCACAAACTAAATACAACTAGTATTTAAAACGTAGTTCACAGGAAACCAAAACAATATTATACGTAACCAAATGCAGTTGAATTTGTTCGTCTACTCGCTGAAATAACTTAGATTTTAGGGAAATTGTTTTTCTGGCAACACTGTAATTTCTATGGATGGCAACACTGAACATTCTTTAGGTTCATATTTTCTGTTGTAGAATAGCATTATGTATGATTGTGGTGACTTATATTTCATTATCTCCTTTCACTGATGAATAAACATGCAAAAGAAAAATGGTAAATTTTGTATTATTTTTAGTAAGGCAGGCTCTTAAGTATTTTTTTCAGACCACTCACGCTCTCTAGAATCCTGTCGCTCTGTCTGAAGGTTACAATTTTCTATGCTATAGATATTCTCTGTACAAACCTTCTAATCATACGTGAACCATCAGTAGCAACTGCATTCTAGTAACAGTTTCGATATAACGCTGCAATATAGTTTGATGTCAACCCAGAACTAATGTCGGATACAGATAAGGAATGATTCATAGCAGTTAAAGCAGAAATCACACAATGCCTGTATAATAGGGTGGGCCGAAATTTATTCAGATATTCAGGATTGAGTAGTTATCAAAAGTTGTGCATTGGTACGAAATGAAGCCATGTCAAATATGTTGATTTTAAAACAATATTTAACCGGGCTCCCGTGACACTAAAGTGCCTAATTGTTTGTTGAAATAAAATGATTTTAGGTAATAAGAACATTTTACCAGACAATACTGTTAATACATAAAACATGAAATACATGGTGTTAATATACGCAAGTAACTATTGAGACCTTAACTAACTTTCTTAACTACCATATTAACACACGAAAAACCTTCGTATTGAGCTAAGCTCAGAACTCTCAAACTTTAAGAGAATATAACTTTTTCGCATCTGGATACTAAATGCGCAACACTGGTTTCCGAAGGCGGCGCTTACATTGCTGAATTCAAATAAACTAGAAACGATATGGCTGCGAGCCTCTCTTCCTGTATTGTCTTGCTTTCGAATTAAGGATATGATTTTGAATTACAACTCAAAATGCAAAACGATCATTAATCCCATTAAGAAACAAGATACCTCCATTAAGTGCCAAATTAAAGAAATTTAAGTACGGTGCTCAGAAGTTATTTGATATTTTCTCTTGCCAATGCTGCGATAGATTAACCTGTAAGTGTGATAAATCAAATTAAATACCGCCGTGGGAGCTCATATTAGATCAGAGCAATCAGAGACAAATGAGTAGCAATGTAGATAAAGCAGAAACCCATAGGCTCAAAAGAAAGCATGACACACAGATCGATTATGATGCTGCGGTACCAAATACATGAAGATTACAATCGTTAGCCTCAATCCCGCACTTGGAACATACATTAAGTGCTTCCACCCCGATGAAGAGTTCGCATGGAGCTATCGTTTAGAGAATAAAATCTAAAGTAAACCTAAATAAACAATACTCAACCCTGAACAAATGAGTACCGCAAAAGATTTAACAGGTGTCTCGAATAGGTCGGCTGCTAAAATTGTATCCACTGTTTTAGAAGATATGAATTTACTGAACAAAACTACCCAAGACAAGGTAGTAGATAACAACAAAATTCGTAGGAAACTAGCAAAAAAAGAGAAAAAGAAACCGTCTACAGTGTAAAGCTACTAATTTTAAGGGTCTATTTTGATGGCCGGAAATACCAAACTATAGTTCTAATTGACAATTGCAGTAGACAAAGCACTGAAGAATATGCGGATCATATCGATTTGACCGGTTGGTCAGGAGTAATAGTAACGAAACCTCCAATTTCGGCTAACGTATCAACAGAAGAACTAACCGAAATGATTGTGGAAAGAGAAGGTTCCACAGTTTGTCACGTTCCCCTTCCACACACAGGCTTTGGAGACGTGTGTAAAGGTAGTAACAGAATCTTCTTCAGAAGTATGCGGTAGTGTAGGACGAGACGGTTATATTCGCGCAAAACTGGAAGCACGAAAGTATCTACCAAGCTTCGAACATAAATCTGAGTATTTTGTTCCAAGATTCAACTAAGGAGCTTTAAGTAAGAGGAGGGTGGGTGGAAGGAACTCGCTGTGGAAAATACCAAAGTATAGTTCTAATTGACAATTGCAGTAGACAAAGCACTGAAGAATATGCGGATCATTTCGATTTGACCGATTGGTCAGAAGCAATAGTAACGAAACCTCCAATTTCGGCTAACGTATCAACAGAAGAACTAACCGATATGATTGTGGAAAGAGAAGGTTCCACAGTTTGTCACGTTCCCCTTCCACACACATGCTTTGGAGAGATGTGTAAAGGTAGTAACAGAATCTTCTCCAGAAGTATGCGGTAGTGTTGCACGAGACGGTTATATTCGCGCAAAACTGGAATCACGAAATTATCTACCAAGCTTCGAACGTAAATCTGAGTATTTTGTTCCAAGATTCAACTAAGGAGCTTTAAGTAAGAGGAGGGTGGGTGGGAGGAGCTCGCTGTGTAGCCACCTCCACGTAGTGAGTTCTGGGCTGGTTTGGTGTTTGTTGGTCAATTTTTCAATCTTACCTTATGTAATTGTTTCCGTACTATTATATCTACTAAACACCAATCAGACGAAGAGCTTCACATCAGATCAGAACATTTAAAATCCTGGGGTCAAGTTAAAGTATTAGGAATCTTAACCAATTTTCTATAAATACTTAAAGTAATGGTACATATTTTTTTAAAAAAAAACAAAGTAACACTTTTCGGACCCGTAGGGCCTAGTGAAACATTTTTATTTGCCTCTGTTTTGGGGAAGAAACATAACATTATACAACTTTTGCACGGTACTCAAACTTAAGATTCTGAAAACAAATATTTCAATAATATTTTCACTACTCACAACCATATTTTTTCAGCATTAACGTTGTTTCGGGCTCCCGGGGCCCGGTTAAATATCTTTTTATCCGGCTCTGTTTTGGCGAGGAAAAATGACATTATAAATTTTGCACGGTACTCAAACTTAACTTTCTAAAAAAAATATATTTCAATAATAGTTTTACTATTCACAACTATCTTTCTTTAAATAAACGTTCCTTAGGGCCTCTGGGGTCCGGTTAAATATCTTTTTATCCGGCTCTATTTTGGTGAAAAAACATAACATAATATTATACAACTTTTGCATGGTATTCAAACTTAAGTTTCTAAAAAGGTTATTTCGATAATATTTTCACTACTCGATACTATTTTTTCCAAAATTAACGTTGTCCGGGGCCCCCGGGACGCGGTTAAATACCTTTTTATCCGGTTCTATTTTGGTGAAAAAACATAACATAATATTATACAACTTTTGCATGGTACTAAAACTTAACTTTCTAAAAATATATTTTAATATTATTTTCATTGGTCGCTACTTTTTTTCAAAATTAACCTTCTTTCGGGCCCCCGGGGCCCGGTTAAATGTCTTTTTATCCGACTCTATTTTGGTGAGGAAACATAATATAACATTTTACAACTTTTGCACGATATTCAATCTTAATTTTCTAAAAAAAAAAAAAAATGTTTCGGCCGTTTTCGGCCAACCCTACTGTATAGACCTGTTCTCTTCAGCCAGTCAGGACTAAACCTCTTTTTCTTAGTACGAACAGTGATGTGCGGTAACATTTCAATGAGTGAAAATTTGCCTTCGGAGCTAAAAAAAATTCTCCTCGTTCTGGTGTATATATTCGATCATGCTCAATGTGGGTCACCAGTAGAATAGTGAGCCTGAGATACGCTAAGCTTCATTGAAATTAGTAAGCTTAAGTCCCATCGAAAATAGTGAACCTGAAATAGTGTAAGCTCAATTGAGATTAGAAAGCATAGGTCCCATCGGGGATAGTGAGCCTGAGATAGTGCAAGCTTCATTGAGATTAGTAAGCCTAAATCCCATCTAGGATAGTGAGAATGAGATGGTGTAAGCTTCATTGAGATTAGTAAGAATAAGTCCCATCTAGGATTGTGTAAACTTCATTCAGATTAGTAAGCCTAAGTCCCATCTAGGATAGTGAGAATGAGATAGTGTAAGCTCAATTAAGATTAGTAAGCGGAAGTCCCATCGAGGATAGTGAGCCTGAGATAGTGTAAACTTCAATGAGATTAGTAAGCGGAAGTTCCATCGATGATACTAAGCCTGATATCGTTTAAGCTTCATTGAGATTAATAAACCTACGTCCCATCTAGGATAGTGATCCTGAGATAGTGTAAGAATCATTGATATTAGTAAGCCTAAGTCCCATCGAAGATAGTGGGCCTCAGATACTGTAAGCTTCATTGAAATTAGTAAGCTTAAGTCCCATCCAGGATAGTGAACCTCAAATAGTGTAAGCTCAATTGAGATTAGTAAGCGTTAAGTCCCATCGAGGATAATGAACCTAAGATAGTGTAAGCTTCATTGAGATTAGTAAGCCTAAGTCCCATCAAGGATAGTGACCCTGAGATACCGTAAGCTTCATTGAAATTATTAAGCCTAAGACCCATCTAGGATAGTGTAAACTTCATTCAGATTAGTAAGCCTAAGTCCCATCTAGGATAGTGAGAATGAGATACTGTAAACTCAATTAAGATTAGTAAGCGCAAGTCCCATCGAGAATAGTGACCCTGAGATACTGTAAGCTTCATTGAAATTAGTAGGCCTAAGTCCCATCTAGGATAGTGTAAACTTCATTGAGATTAGTAAACCTAAGTCCCATCTAGGATAGGGAGCCTGAGATAGTACAAGCATCATTGATAATAGTAAGCCTAAGTCCCATTGTAGATAGTGAGACTGAAATAGTGTAAGCTTAATTGAGATTAGTAAGCGTAAGTCTCATCGAGGATAGTGGGCCTGAGAGAGTGTAAGCTTCATTGAGATTAGTAAGCCTAAGTTCACTCTAGGATAGTAAGAATGAGATGGTGTAAGCTTCATTGAGAGTAGTAAGGCTAAGTCCCATCTAGGACAGTGTAAACTTCATTCAGATTAGTAATCCTAAGTCCCATCTAGGATAGTGGAAACGTCATTGAGATTAGTAAGCGGAAGTCCCATCTAGGATAGTGAGAATGAGATAGTGTAAGCTCCATTGATATTAGTAAGCGTAAGTCCCATCTAGGATAGTGAGACTGAGATAGTGAAAGCTTCATTGAGATCAGTAAGCGGAAGTCCAAACGAGAATAGTGAGCCTGAGAGCGTGAGCCCTATTAATATGATGAGTCTGAGTAAGCGTGAGACTCATTGAAATTAGAGGACGCCAGCCCATTTTGTTGAGGGTTGTGAGTCTAAGCTCGCTCGATTACGTTTGCAAATGGCTATATGAGTACGTAAATTGTGCTCATATAAGGGTGAGAGGATTAAATTTGCCAACTGACTGATATTTACAGACAGGACAAAAACCTTGTTGTTAGTTTGAATAAAGCGAGTGGCGAGTCCAAATTCCGTATTGGCCACACACACACACACACACACACACACACACATATATATATATATATATATATATATATATATATATATATATATATATATATATATATATTACAATTACAATATTTACAATATTTTAATTTTTGTTCCACACTATCAATGAAGAATGGAAGTATTATTATTAAGACATACAAGGAAAAGTTACATACTAACTTTTCTTCTTGATTTCCAATGTTTTGTCAGCGGCGAACTATACATTACAAGATTAAAATCACAAATATTCTTCATTTGTTCTGCGGAGTTTTAATGGTACTTAAGAAAATGAAATGAAATGTTTCAGTTCTACGCCGGCGGTTATGCCGGCTAGGGTAATGGAGACGATGGTGATGATAAATGAATGGAATGAATAAAGTGGGAGGAAACGGGAGAACACCGAGAAAACCAACGCTCACGGTGTTTCTCCACCACAATCTTTACTTGGCGCGAGCTGGCATCGAACCAAGGTCCCTATGCACCAGAGGTGAATGCTCAATCACTGAGCCGCCGCGGTACCTTAATTGTACTTAAGAGTATGTACATTGAGGTTAGTGGAAGTGTATAAAAAATTTAATACTGATAGTAGTTTCAATTTATTTCGTTCTTTACTTATTATCTTCATTAGTGAATTTACAATACTTTAATGTGTCGAATTTTGTGTATTTATAAGCCCAAACGTAGAATGCAATTTTTCAGGGGTGCTGGTAGTTTTATTCTTCAGAATTGACACCTTAGAAATCTCACTCTACTTTTTATACAGCCTGTAGCAGTAAAATATTATGCAATGGCACGGGTATACGTACGTCTGACTCATATTGGATTTGGCAAAAAACAAAAACATAATATATACAATTCAAAAACATTCTATTACCATTCTTTGAAACCCACATTGTTATCGACTCCCAACGCACAGCTATATTCGTTCACTCCGTGCGTTGCTCCATCCGGAATAGAAATTGTCAGATTTATTGTGGCCGTAATTCATATTGCTCAGTTCCTTAGAGAAACCAAACTTTGAGAGTTGGTTCCAGTAGGTGGAAGGGGATGCTCGGTCCAAGAGAAAGGAAGTCGTTATCGATTAGTGGGAAGAGAAAAATAGAGATAAAAAAAAGGAATGATAAAACGTACTGAAAGATGGAGAGGTTTTCCTTTCGTTTCGCCCGGTATTTCAGAGGAAAAATTTCTTCTGATATTGACCAAAGGAAATCTATTAGTTTCTTAAAAGGGAAAAGGAAAAGATTGAGATTATACAATATGGCTGAAAAAAGTCCTATTAACTGATTGTAGGATATAAGGATAGAGACTGGAAAAATGTAATTATTCCTAAAACAACTTAAATTCGTTGGATGTGTAAGACAGAATTTTTCTTTCATATGGATAGATCTTTTTAATATTCAATACCATGATAATATTCAATATCCAATGTTAGATTTCAAAGTATGAAACTAAATACATATGTTTTTCTTCAGTTGAAACATTATTTATGTCCTCGAAGATTGCTTTTGTTTGCAATATTAATAAGATTGCATTGTCTGTTTGAAATAATAATAGTGAATTTTATTTTATTGGATCATGTTCCGACCACTGATTGTGGACTTATTATCCGGTTGGTCCTATTTACAGCCATGAAATACGATTTATAGGATCATGTTCGGATCATGAATTTTGACGCATCTATCCGGTAATTCCTATATATACATTCCGCTTTATAGGCCTCTTCTCGGACAATTTATATTGGTCCTATTATCCGTGTAAATTTATCAATCGGATGATTTCTGCTTTGTAAGATCATGTTGATAATTTGGCCGTATTTCCGGGTTGTTCTATTAGCTGATGTGCACTCGGCTTCACAGGACAATTGTAAAACTGGATTTCGGTTCTGTTTTCCAGACGGCCCTATTAACTGGTATATAATACGCTTTATAGAAAGATGCATTTTGGTCATATTAATCCGGATGAGCCTACTAACCGGTATGCATGCCATTTCAAAGTACTATACATTTTGACCTTATTACTGGCTGGCTCTATTAAACTGTGTGTATTCCGTATTATCGAATCATCGGTTCTGCCATACTATTGAGCTGGCTCTATTAATCAGTATAAATTTCACTGTATAGGACCAGAGATTTTGTCCTATTATTTGGCTCACCATACTAATCTGTATACATTCCGCTTAATGGGACCATGGATTTAAATCATATTATCTGGTTGCCTCTATTTACCAGTATGCGTTCTGATTCATAGGATTATGGATTTGGGCCCTTATTTTCCGGCTCGTTCCATTAACCCATATACATTCCGCTTCTATGGACCGTGGGTTTTGCCCCTATTATCCGGCTGGCAATATTAACAGATAAGGCTATATTAACAGATTTGGCCAAGGCTATGCATTTTCGCCCTATTATCCCGCTAGTTCTATTCACCAATGATTTAAATAAGTTGAAACTATTGTGTGCATTGAGGAAATAGCCCGAGACTTTGGTTACGGGAAGAGGGTGATGCCCGACCTTGAGAGCTCCTAACAACATAAACCTGAAAGAACAAATTACAGTCAGTGGATATCCTATTGTTATCATCCTGATTTGTGTAAAATCGTTTGATTTGAAGGATATTAACTAAACGCTACTTTAATTTTGTTTTTTTATCAAAAGGGAGGAGGACAAAAATAATAGAATAATTATTATACTTACGTTTACTATTGTTATTGTATGTTTACTATTCATGTTTCAATTTATTTCGTTGTTTCAATTTATTTCGTATGTTTCAGTTTAACGTCCCACGATTATGTCCTTTAAGCTAAAGGAGATAGATGACTAAGGGAAGTGAAAAATGATGGAAGAATTGGTGGAATGATAATGTGAGAGAAACAGGATTACCCCTAGAATACGGAGGAATATAATGTTGTCCATCAGAAACATACTTAGATTTGGATCGAACCAGGGACCCCACATACCAGAGGTGAGCTCTCTACTATTGAGTAACCGTGTCCCCGAAGGAAACAAATAAAAGCAAGTGGAACAGTTATCCATTGAATAAACTTAGGTACTAAAATAAGCGTAACTGTTCGGTTCATAATTTATGAATTAATTAACTTAAGATTACCATGGTAGTACGGATGCAAATAAATTAGGCATCTAAGCGTCTAAGGCCGTCTATGTGCGGGCTACAAAATTAAATTGGAGGAGGGCTAGAGCAGTGTTGGGTAAGTTACTTGTAAAAATGTAACGCGTTATAAGTCACTTTACTTTCCCTTAAAATGTAACGCGTTACTAAAGCGTTACTTGCCTCCAAAAAGTAACTGTTACCCTACTTCGAAAGTAACGCATTACTTTTGGGTCCGACACTTCTAATATGTGAAAAAAAATCTTATTACTTCAATTTTCCGTACTTACTACTACTACCACTATATTATTATTATTATTATTATTAATATTATTATTATTATTATTATTATTATTATTATTATTATTATTATTATTATTATTATTATTATTATTATTATTATTATTATTATTATTTGTTTCATAAGAATTTCTAGAAGGTGCGTGAATCATTTTTTTTATTTTCTTTAATAAATTATGAAATGTCTTAATATTTTTAGGCTTGCAACTGATTCTCTTAATTTTGTTTTGTATTCTTCTAAATATTGTATGGATTTGTTTTATATTTATATTTTATTTTTTAAAATCAAATTGTAAGAACTTTTTATATATGAACAAATGGACATGTTTGTTTCTTATTTTTATTGTATTTCTGGAGGCTATCTAGTAAAGTTTGTAAGGTGCAATTTGAAACATTTTTTGTTTTGTTAGTTTTTTTATTTGTTCTCTCGTCTTCATTTTCCAATCATCTTTTCTTTTCTTCTATCCTTAATTTCTTTTTACTACGCATATTGCATTTTTCTTATTTTTTATTTTTTTTAAATTTGGTCATGGATTTTTTATTTGCGTCATACGAATTTTTTATGCTGATTTTTTTGTCGTTATTATTAGCCTTATGAATCTGTATTTCATCGAAGTGTTTAACTTAGAAACATTTATTCTCCTATTGTATTAACAACTTCATAGTGTATTTTTGAATTTTTCTTTTAATATTTTGTAATCTGTTACAACTACATGGTTAAGAATAACATATTTTTTTTAATTTGACTGTGTATACTTATCCTATATGGTACACCTTTTTTATATGCATGTTAATTATGCTTCTTTTTTCTACCATTGTTATTTTTGTATTTTCCAGTTTGTAACAAATACAGCAAGTTTTTGTTATTTTTTTGAACAAATATTTTATTCATTTCATCCATTATTGTATAATCAATTGTATGCTGTTATTCTGTTTACATGAGCCGTATGTAATTTTTTTCTTCTAAGGAGCACCTGTGGGTGTCTGCTTCCAATAAACATATTTCAAACGTATTTCAAATATTATTGCACGTTCTGGATCGCTTTATGTAGATGCAAGAACAAATTCTTATACATTTTCATATACTGCGTTATTGACTAAAATGCCATACTACGTTACTCGTACGGATAGGCACGAGCGAGTTCGAGCAAGTTTCCTTTGAAATTCGACTCGACTAGAAACAGACATCTTTGAGCTCGACCCGAGCCAGAACTCGGCTTGAAAAATTTCCTCCAACTCGACTCGAATTTGGGTCTAGTTTCAAGTCGAGTCAAATCCTGTTTGACAACATAATTATTATCAATGGTACTACTACTACTACTACAACTTCTATGATTATTATTATTATTATTATTATTATTATTATTATTATTATTATTATTATTATAACATTGTGTATAAACATGGAAGATAAGCAGTATATATCTGAATACTAAAAGACTAGTTGATTGCCGACGTCGGTAGTCATGAAGTCTAGGAGTCAAGGACATTCTTCGCGAGCTTCTGAATTAGGGTTGAGAGTCTAGGTTGAGTATTCGGGCTCGAGCCATTGTTAAGAATTATAGAGAGCTAGCCAAATATCTTTAAATCTGCTCGGCCCGGGTTTACAATTGTCAACGACTCGAACAGCTCGGCTCACAGCTCATTCACTATCGACCCGAATCGAGAAGTGAGCCGAGTCAACAGCTCACCCAACCGACCCGGCTAGAGCCCTTGGCTCAGTTGAGCCAGACCGAGCAGATGGCTCATCCCAACAATGCCGGATAGATCTGATAGTTCACCCTAAGCGAATCGGCTCGAGCAACTAAGCTCGTTATAAAAATCTCTTGTGGTCTCGTTATCGAGACGAGACGAAATGTGACCAGTGTTCCTTCTCTTGAGCAACACTAAAAGTATTCCATATTACTACTTACATTTCTCATGGCTTTCGCTTTCCAGTGTAATTAAGCCATGATTTCAAAACGAACTGAACGAGCGAGCCCTTTATCAAACTCAACGTCAAAACGCTAAACTAATTATATAATAATAACAAAGTTGTTATGTAAAATTAAAAATACAGAATGTGGAGAAGCATTACACTACAACTAATAAAATGAGAAGACATGAACTGGGGGTGAATGAAAACTTACCACTAACTCTAAATTCGATACATGTTTTTTAAAGATAGTTGATCCAAATTCTGTAATCAACGGGACTCCAGGATACGCAAACTGATCTGAAAGAACTCCAGTATTACATATCATCAACATCATATCAATGAAGTAGGCCTGCTCATCAGAACACAGTTTATTCATATTAATCACTTACTGTATATCATTAATTAAGTACCCGCCGGGGCACTTCAGACACTTCACTTTTAAATTCTGTCCATCATCATCCTAAGCTTTTTTTTAGAAAAGTATTCTTTCAAATGTTCGAACGGTAAAATATTTTCGTTCTACATCTTTATAAACACAACACCAAACAAACTAAAAAAAAAGACTACTGGTGACATTGCACTCGTAATTCACTCACTGAATGTATTGATTTGGAGCTGTCAAAACATGACAAAATTTTCCAGGTGCTTGCAATCAGTACACGTGATTTCCCTGAGGCTGTCCTTGTCTTTCAAAAACAGCAAGTGACACTATGATCTTACCTGTTTTTTTGTGTGTCTGTGACTGACTGTCGGTCACTAACATACGTAGTTCATGCTCCATTGATTCATTCAGAGAAATTCATTTACAGGAAGGAAGAATTTGTTTCCATATATATATTTGTAGGTGTATTGTAGTTATCATCTGAAATGTAACGCGAAAAAAGTAACGCAAACAAGGTACGTAACTTAAAAATTGGTAACGCGTTACCGTTACAGTTACTTTGGAAAAAATGTAATGCGTTTCTAGGAAATGTTACTTAAAAAGTAACGCGTTACTTGCGTTACGTTACTTTCCAAAACTGGGCTAGATTGGGGCAAAATAACAGTAGAAAGGAACAAGATTGCTCTTGGAGTTAAGGGAGAAAACACATTTAACATGTATTTTTTTAAAAGTTGAATGTCTGTAATACTTAGGTACTGAACAATAAAATAAAAAAATAAAACATATTGATAAATCTTCAAATGAAGAACTTCCATGGCAAAAACAGAGTTGCCACCAGAGAAGACTGCTATCGCCATCTCTACCTTAGTCTTCTAGCTTTGAGTGGCTAATTTCATTCTATTCGTTAAAATAAGATATAGAGTTGCTTGTAACGACATTCAAAGATACATTTTATACATAAATGCACAGTTTGCTGTTATCTAAAGAGTTTGAAATAAACTGCTTTATTCATACAATAAATCGTCATATCTTTAATGAATATAAATACATATTTTGATTTAAAATTGATGAAACAGGCATATATATTTTAGAACTCACAAATTTAATTTTCTTTTGTGCGATCAACTGCAATATATTACAGAGAAAGAAGTTATATATTTCATATATTATTTGAGAATGAACTCGTATCCACAAAGTAATTAGGTATGTATATTGTGCGTGACATGTTTAGCCTCTTGTGCCTTGCTGAACTGAGCTATCCAACTCCCTTTATAGAGAATAAACTAACCGGAATATGGGCATGTCCGTCCTCATAACGTAATTGCATTGCATAAAATGAAATGTAAGTTGAGACGCAAAAGCTGCGTGACTACTGAAAATCAAGTTTTGTTTTTCACATTCTTCTTTGATATGTGGTAAGACATGAAAGGTTAGATGGAGGATGTCAGAAACCTAAGGGTAAAAAAAAAGTAGTGAAATATTATTAGGTATCTAAACTATGGTATGCGTAAGCACTGGCATCATTTGAGGGAGTGCGTGGGGCAATTTCACCCCCTTGAGTATAAGAGATTCATACCTTATATTAATTTGTGTACCAATATAGTACTACAAAATGTGGAATTCTTATGTCGATGGAGTGTCTTATGCTCCTTTCCCTAGCAAAATCTGAAATTAAGCTAGTGTGGATAAGTATGGGAAAATGTTATAAAGGACTGTAGAATACTGTCTGTTGACAAGTATCAGACCAAAAACAGCAAAATAGTAAAATTTTACAAAAAATGTTTCCAGCTCACCCTTACTTTTATATTGATAACGAAATGGTAATAGCCTAAACTTCCAGTTTCAGTATTAATTCTCATACATAATAGTAAGGATCACTTACGGTGAAATTTAGTTAATAGATGGAATGGGATGGAATTGAACCATAGAGCAATAAGTAGGTAGCATAATCTCGGAAAGATACCTGCAGATTGCAAGAGAAATTTATTTAGTATATACAATTGCATTAAATTCATTGGAATATTGAACCTCCTTTCCCAGTTTACTCGTAAGAGGCATGGTAGTTCAGTGGTAGAGCTCTTACCTCTGATGCGTGGTGTCCTGGGCTCTATCCAGTGGCGGATCCAGGGGCGATCAGGGCAATCGCCCCCCCCCCTCAGAACAGGAGACTTTCTTATTTTATATATATAAATAAAACCCATCCCAGAGTTTGGAGCTCTTAAATGTAGCTCTAAGTAGCAGTATTACAACCCACCGTCCCCCAGAATTCCGTCCTGGATCCGCCCCTGGCTCCATCCACGGCCAAGTAAGTTTATGGTTGACAACATCAAGCTCATAAGCTTTCTTAGGGTTTATTGTTTCCTTCCACATTATCATTCCATCAATTCTTCCATCATCATTCCCTTGCCTTAATCATAGTATCTCTTAGCGTATATGACATAGTTGTGGGACGTTAAACTGAAAGATTTCACTCGAAAGTTTAAAAAAATGTGACATACCATTATGTTTCCCCGAGACGCTCATATACGCATATTTATATCTATATATGAATCTGCTTCACAAGAATAGATCCATTATCTTTATGATCCGTTATTAAATGGAAGCGTACATAACGTTAAAGAGTTTAGATTAACATAGTGTAAACAACATGAGAATGTTTAAAGTTTTTAATGGTTCAACAATGTAGGTTCTCCTGCCGCCGTCTGCGCATCAACAATTTTCCGCATTTCTTCCTGCCCATCAGTCCCCTTGAGAAAAACTATAGTATGTTTCAGAGGACGTTAGAAGCGGTAATACCAATTTAGGTTAAATTACAAGACTCCTCCAGTCTCCACTGAACAATGCATTTCCCCTCACCCTAAAATCCTCACTCAAAAAAGTTAGTGTTACAATGACCGCTAAATTGTATTATATTTAACACTTATCAATGACGTGATATTTTCTCAATTAATACTGAAACCCGAAGTACTACTTCCGGTTTCAGTAGAGATATTAGAGTGGCTTTAGAATATAATTTTGATACGCTTAATTGATTATAAAAAACGCTTCTTTCTACGTATTTCTGTTTTTCACTCTATAGTGATCAATTTTAAAACCAAAATGATTTATTTCTGCTACTTCCAGTTGATGAATAACCATAAACGAACCCTTCTAATAGTTTTTGGTCATGTACATACTGGCTAAAATTGTTGTAATACATCAAATGGTTCTTGCAATTCTGTTTCTCCCCGGAGAACACACGACAGAAAGTGTAAATACAGCTGGACTTCGATAACTCGAATTTTTTACATTCCCTTAACCTCTCCACCGCACCCACGTTAAAATAACGTCTGTAAATCGAATGTTTAAAAATTATAATCTCGATAAGTCGAATTTTAAGGGTTTATTATCATATTTAAAAGCTTTAGTAAATCGAGCTTTTGTATCTGCGAATCTCTAAAATTCGAAGTTTACCTTTATAATTCGAATTTCTCTTGACGTAACCTCGATAACTAGAAACTATAGCTATATGCTTTTACATAATTATCATTGTTGCTAAAGATATACCACATTGACTTGATCCCTAGTCTTCCGTTACAAGCGCTGGTATCGGCTGAAGGAATTCCACTCGTCTTCTCTCGCTTAGCAACAGCTGAACCCTTCTTGGCTCAACGCATGGGTGTGTGAGGGTATGAGCTTTAGTTCGCATTTTTGCCACGGCTCAAGACCTTTTGGCAGCACAATAGTTCTGTCAGTGTTGCTTAACTGTATTGTGTTTTAGTCATGTAATGCAAGTATCTTATTTTTATCAACTATTTGCTTTAAGGAATTTTTTTCAACTTAGAGTCGTAGAGGCCGAATTAATAAAACTATGAGTTACAGAGGTTACATAGTTACTTTTCGTCAGGAATGCGGAACCTCTGTATCTCGAATTTTTGTTCTGGCTACTTTGATAATTCGAATCTAGATTACTCGAAAAATTCGATAACTCAAATTTTTATCTATTTCCTTCAGTTTCGAGTTATCGATGTCCCACTTACTGTATATCAAGGAATTTTTGGTAAGGCAGGCTGCTTAAAAAACAGAGGAAAGACAGGTATGTTTCACAATTGGAGGTTTCAACATCGAACCCTATGACGATAGAAACAACGTAAAAGGCAGCGATAAATGTTTACTTGGAGTATACTTTGAACCCAAAAAGTAGGTTCCACCTCTACTGTATATATTGAACTGAAAGTGGAAGATTTATTTACGTGGCTAAGGTATTTTTTCCCAGTAACTGTAATATCCCTTTGTAAAAGAATATCAACATCCAGAACAAATTGATTAAGCTACAAAGATGAAATTTGTATAGGGCATATGATTTATGACGGAAGGTAGAGTAAAAATAGGATATTTGGAAATTTGATGTATTAGCGAATAGACATTATTATCCATAACGCAGAATGCTTCATTGATTTTTTTAATATGAGACAAAAAGGATATATTTTTAAAATGATGTAAACCATATTGTGTAAAAACACAGGGATGTCAATAAGGAGCATTGTCACTCAAAAGGGATAAATGAAATTTAAAGTTTGTCAGAAAATGAAGCATTAAAACATTATATAAACAGGATTATATTATATTGTAAGGAGTATCAACAAAGGGTATCATGAAGCAGAATGCATCATGAAATTTTTAAGGACGGATTAAAAAGAAGAAATCTTAAAGGTCGTATAAACTATTTGCTGTATTAGTTTCAGGAGTGTCCGAAAGAAGTGTCATGACGCAAAACGCGTCATTGAAATTTTTAATGCAAACAGAAAAGGGTAGAAAATCTACTACATAATTATGATACGTAAGAGCTTATTTTTGAAACTTTATAGTAGCTACGATTAAGTTAAAAAAAATAATGTAAAATTAATTGGAGTAATTTTGAGCTGCCACTTTACTTTGCAGTGAAGAAATTGGTCCCTAGTATATTAAATATAATTAAAGAGAAAAAAGGTATCTGAATATTAAGTACAGCTGATAAAACCACAAACTCAGAAGTATTACTTCCATATCCGTTCATAGATATTCTACCGATAAGTCTATTATTATTCTTTTTCTTATGATGGATCTTGAGCTGAAATAAAATTCCGCTATTCCTAACCTATTTATTTCGAGTATTGTGAACTTAAATGGTTCTAGAGCAATAATAATAATAATAAATAAATAAATAAATAAATAAATAAATAAATAAAAAGATATGAAGACATGTGTTGCAATAACTTTACAGTATTTATATATTTAGTTTGTTGAATTTCTACTAAGTATCACTAGTATCATTCTCCATTGATTTTCATTCGGAAAAAATAACTTTGTTCTTACATATAGATATACCAAAGTTAGTTTTTACAACAAAATGAATTATACGTTCAGCTCAGTAATGGATATAGGAACTTAGTTCAAAATACGAGTATTGTAAATGAAATGAAATCCTTGAGTTTTACGTCCCACGGCTATGCCGGTTAGGCTAAAGGAGACGGTGATGATGACTAATGAATGAAATGGTAGAATGAAGAAAGTGGGGGAAACGGGAGAACCTAGAGAAAACCCACGCACATGGTGTTTGTCTACCACAAAGTTCAGTTGACGGGGGCTGAGATCGAACCCGGGACCCCAAGCACCAGACGTGAACGCTTTACCACTGAACCACCGCCGCCCCTACGAGTATTGTGTATATTTAACAAATCACCTCTGTGCTAATATTTAACCTAATATTTGTTATTATCATAGGTTTCTTCCTCAATCAGAATCTCATTCTGTGCCTTAGAAATATTTTGCTTTACTAAATAGAAATAACCAACTCATATGGTTTTCGTATCTTCACCATATCATGAATAATATTATGCAGGTAAGTAAACACGTTGCACAATAGAGTAAACATCTAGTGGTGTAGTGAACTATTGAAGCAAGCCATTATCCCAATCAATAATTTCAATCCGCAACTATAGCAGTAAGTTTTTAATCTCTAACAAAGCACTCACTAAGTTATAACAAAAACTCTGACTTTTGTTAAATATTCAGCAAATATATGTTGTATAATAATTGAGGCCGACGCGCCTTCATTTATTATTTGTAAATATAAAGGTAACCAAGAAGTCCTTTCGTTTTTTCACCCACCATTTTCGAACATTGATATGTCACCTAAGACGTACCTGCAAGATCAAAAATAGTTCCCATCAGCATCGATGACCTTCTGTCAACATTCTGGAAGGCCATGGATTAAATCGCGTAGAACTTGGTGGGCTGTGAAACGAAAAAGATATCAAGTGCATTTTGCACCTCTATTACGGATTTGAACTGGTGTCCTCTGAGGTGATTGTCCAAGGAATGGAACACGTGATAATCGGACGATGCAATGCCCGGGAAGTATGGTGGATGTAATAGTGTTTCCCATCCAAGGCGCAGAATTATGTCCCGGGTCATTCTAACCACGTGGTGCTTCGCGTTGCCCTGTAACAGGAGGACCCCTTTGCGATTCAGAAGTGCTGGCTCCAGAGTTTTGAGTTTCTCTGGAACACGGCTCAACTGCTGACAGTACACAGTGCATTGATGCTCTAACCATCTGGAGCAATTACCGATACACGATGCCGCGAGCAGTCCACCAAACACACAGGAAGACCTTCCTGTGGTGCACTGCTAGTTTCGGCTGTTTTGCAACCAGTTCATAGGATGATAACCACTGATGACGGCGCCGTGGAGCTTCGTACAGGACCCACTTCTCATCACATGTCAACACCCTGACCAGAAATGGCTTTTTTTCAGCCGAGACAGCAAAGAAACACAGGTGTCTGCTCGCATTGCCTTCTGCCCCGAGTCAAATCATTTCGAACCCATCGACTCAACATGTAATGCTTCCCAAGTTGATGAAGGTGCTGCCGAATGGTTTCTCGACTCACATTGAATTGTAGTCCCAGTTCCTCACATATCTGACAATTGCTCACTTCAATGGCTGTCTGAAGGTCTTCATTTTGTACATGTGTTGCTCTTCCGTACGTTGTGCGTCTTCGAGTGTTTCGTCACCTTCCTTAAACTTGTTAAACCAGCCTTGCACTCTCCGAGTAGTCACGACATTCTCACAAAGGACATGGCATATCTTCCACTCCGCTGCATCGGCGTTTGACCCCAGTTTGAACTCGAACAGCATACACGCCCTTATGACGCTCTGTGGAGGTCGCATGTTCACTCTGTCCTTACGGAAGTTCACGGTGTAGCTGATCTGCCACAACCTGGTAGTATTTTGGACATATCCACAACAACAACAACTGACGTTCGCCTTATCACCATTCGCATTGAACTCACGGTGTGAGGGCCAATTGAACACAGATCTCCACGAAAAGCAAAAGAACTTTCTTCGTTACCTTTAAAATACCATATTAAGGGACTAAATTAACCGGTTATTCTTGACTGATTTAATCACACGGAAGATTACGATAAACTGTCAAATAAAGTATTCGAAATGTATTAAAACTGATTGAGTTTTATATAAGTTATCGTGATTTTTTTTTAAAGTTGCAGATAGCAGGAACACGCACCCTCTATTTTATTCTTTAACCATTTTAAATCCCTGTAGGAATGACCACAAAGTCTTAAAGAAAATGTACGACAAAATGAAACACTTTCGAAAGAAAATTATCGTCCGACATATTTTTGAAATTGAAGCGGATGTGGCTTAATACACGCTTTCAATTTTGACAAATTTTAATCTCAAACTAGGGGATATTCATAATGACATAGCTAATCGTCAATTGGTTGTGTTCTTCTTCTTCCTACTCCTCACTTTCCTTCCATGTTTCGTTATATGACATTATGAAGAAAACAATTTCTTCATAAGATATGCCCAATCCAATTGGCATTCCTACGAAGGTTCCTGACTAAAAGTATCCCTCCTCTTTCTTATCTATTTTAAAACATCTTCGCTTGTCACTCTTTCTGTCCATTTGATCTTTTCCAATCCGCTTACCCGTTTCTAGAAATAACACCGTTTTACCAAAAATGATTATAGTTCTTGCTTTTGTATGTGCTTATATTCTATATTTTACTTTATTAATATATTATTAATTGCCCCATACAATATATTTTATTAATCAAACATCACTTATACTGACGGATCGATTCAACAAATGTTAGTTTGTACCAATGATGAATAATTATTTGGCTCTTAACTACAACAAGAACCACTTATTACCTACCCGAGCAAGATTCTGCTTCAAAATTCTCTCCTAGCGTCTCTGATCTGTCATGGAGGACGTAGACTCTTTTCCCACCCAGGTTAACTATGAACTGGGGAACATATTAAAAACAGAGAAAATTATATTTAAAAATTATTACAAATGTATATAACTGCAGTGCTTCGAGTCAAAACTGCTAATTCTGGTGTAATTTTAAATCATCGGGAAATTTTAGTGTTCAATTAAAACTTATGCAAATCATCTTATTAAAACGTTGTATAAGAAATTACGTATAATTTAATAAGCGTAACTTAATTTCTGATGAAAAAACTAGATTTTTCACCTATGTGTGTCTCAATGCAAGCCCTCACGCATTCTCGCTAACCATTCATCCATTAAATTCAAGGGATCTACTTTATCCGTAAAAACTACAATTATATTACACATGAGGTATTTTAAAGGTCGTGGGAAACACAGTGTCTTTTGCAAAGGTACTCAAAGTGGTATTAGGACGCAAAAATGCGTCATTGAAATTTAATGTAGGACAGACATATATTTTAGAGGTTGTAAAATAAGATAGTGTCTTATTGCAGGGATGTCCACTTAAAGGTGATCATGTCACAAAATGCTTCTTTTGAAATGTTAAAGTGACCACGAAATGGTGCATTCTTAAGATATTATAAAAGTCATTATGTTCTTATAGGAACTTGCCTTCTGAAATGTAAAATGAAATGCTTATGTATGTGAGGATGATAAACAGCGGAATTAGAATTTCTGTTTGGTGATAAAAATTGCGATTTCTAAAATGTTTAGTTTGTGATATGAAGACAATAATTTTCTTGAAATAAACGAAACATGGTGAATCATACTTTCGTTTGTATGAGTGTATGTGAAAGATTGCTATTACGTTAAAGAAAAACGTGAAAGTTTATTCCTCAGACGGTGATGATTTCTGCAAAGTGTACTCCTCAAATCATGGAACATAAGTCGAGGCCATCACAAAACAAACTCCGGTTTACGAAGATAATAACTTATCTAATGTTTTGAGACCATCTAATCTGCGTTCCTAATGCACTTGCACTTGTGAGTAGATCTGACGTAATTTGCTTTAAGATAGGTATGTCAAACTCGCTATTTAAAGAAATACAAAATTAGGTAAGATTTTATGGATTTACTCACTTTTTAAATACGTCATTAACTATGATAATGATTTTTTATGCCACCTGCAATGTTGTACACGGGAGATACGAAGATAGATGTGGTCTGTTCTAGGTTGTCTAACTATTCATGGCAAGTGGTTTACTGGTCCGAGGTTTGTCTTCAACGTTGATGAGAGCTGCCGACAATGTCCTCAGAAAGAAAATGATGCACAAAATCTAGCTAAAAATGGCCACGTTTATAGTTAAATTTACAGCTAGCACAATTGAACAATAAAGCAACCAAAATATACCGTAATTTAATTGTACTCAATTAAAACATATAATGTTAAAATTTCCGACACACTTGGAAGCATTTACGATATGCTTTGATATCAAAATTGACAAAACCTCTAAAAGTTTTTTGAAATATTTCGTTCCTTTTAAATTCTTGCGTAAATATTGACTATTTTCCTAGTGATACAGGATCCGGCAAAAAGACTTCCCATATTTCATAAACAAACAATGAAAGGTACAGAAAAAAATCTTGTATTTGTCACTAGCAAGCTCTACGCCAATTTAGATTACTCAGTTTTAAAAATAATTTGTCTAATAATGTGTCTGAAGAAGGCTATGTTACATAGCCGAAACTGTCACACAAATATATATAATCTTAAAATATATACACTGCTTTGGTCAGTTAGAGTTTAACTAGCAATCGTAAATTTTCCAAAGCTGCAGTGAATAATTTACAATTTGCAGATTGATATATGCATGAACACTACACATCTATTGGTTTGAAATTTCGTGGACGTTGACGTATTGAACCCAATATGGCCGATCAAAATGTCAATGTGTCAACGACTCGTGTCTGGAAAACGAATTGTATTAAAGAAGTACAGTATCACTAGACCTTTACGAAAAGCATTAAGCCGTTCAAAATATCGCCATTTGAAAACCAATATGGGCGGACAAAATCCTGAACCAAACAGCTCGTACTACAAAACCGAAATTTGGTGTAAAGTTCCATTACTACTAGTAGGTTAGGAAATGAATACAAATGTATCACAATTTCTACATCGTGTATCCAATATAGCCGCGAAATACACATATAAAATATACACTGTAAACAGTTCAGGTGGTTTCGCATGAAAATCACCTACAATTCACTGGAATAGAATTTGCAGGTGAAATGACAGTAAGTTAAAAATGTAGCCAGTACCTGTGTTATCTGTTTGAAGTGTTACACGCAAACAAATACTGTTCATTTGGAAAAGTTTAGAACGCACTAGCCACAAATGTCCTAAAATATGCGTCTGAAAGTTTTCAGACCATATAATATATAACAAAAATCACAATTGCAATACTGGCACTGTGGGTACACAGGTAATATCGTGGTTTAAGGCCCAATGGTCCTATGTTCGAAGCCGGCGCAAATCACAAACATGTTTTTCGTTACTCAGATATTGACCTACAAATTGTTTTAAATTGTTTTTCTCTTATTTTCAATGCATATTTGGCGACAATTGGCTTCAAGATGGGGACATTGTGAATATTTTGTCATGTGTTCTTAACTTCCACGTGATAATGCACCTTTACAGCAAATTTCGTTATTGCAGTACGAGCTGTGTAGTTCAGAAGTTTCTTCGAACATATTGGTTTTCAGATGGCGATATTTTGAACCGTTTAATGCTTTTCGTACACGTCCAGTGATACCGTACTTCCATAGTACAATTCATTTTCCAGACACGAGTCGTTGACATATTGACATTTTGATCGGCCATATTGGGTTCAATACGTCAACGTCTGCGAAATTTAAAACCAATACATTATCAATCTGCAAAACATTAAGTCAATCTGCTCATGGGAAGTGGATGAGAGGTTGCTTGCAAAAGTCAATTGGCATGACCTTCGGGCGGCCATATTGGATTTATCCTTTGATGCCGACCCGGCATATTCACCAGTATTCCTTCGTGGCCCTCCTCTATCTAAATATATACGCAGTTTCCGGATACCCGATTCTTGGGAGAGAACCTTACTTGTAAGTGATGACTAACATGACCGCAACGTCATATTAACTCATGGTTATAATGAATGCTCCAGACGAGCAACAAAGAAGAAAAGGGGGTCCAATACGTCTATGTAATATCGAACCTTTCTTATTCTGCATCAGAAAAGATGATAGTTACTTGTTAACCCTACTACGCATTTTATTTTCTGTGAAAAAGTAGTTTTGCAAATGGAAACAAAAATGAGTAACGTGAGTACCGATGCGCTTAATAGTGCCATTTGTGGGGAAAGTGTGGAATTACAACTAACTTCGAACGTTCCCAATTTCGTTCAACATGCATCAGCAACTACGTACCGTTATGCAGGAAAGCACAGATCATTTACCACTATTACCCATTTCTGTCCACTTTGCATTGTACGGTTAAGTGGTAGAATTGGGTTATTTTTATAAGAAAGAATACCGGTGAAGCGTAAAATCATATATTTAGCCTACATCAATCACTGTTAAACAAGTATTGTTCTGGTAAGAAAGCCTACAAATGTTTAGTTAGATTTCCTAAATTTGGAGGAGAGTCTGGACTCGGTGGACTTTTTCCCGTAGGTATGTCCCTGTAGTGTTCCAACGTAAAAGGAACAGTATAAGAATTCAAATTGACTCAAGAACAAACGAACTACTACTTAACTTCCTATCACTATCAAAAGTAAATTCAAAAGATGATCTTTCTTTCGTTTCCCAACGGATGGCAAGTCTAAACTGTTTAATTATGGAACACAAGATCTTCCGAAAAGTGTATTCACCAATATTATGCTTAGGTGGGGTTCACTTTATTTTGAGAGTGCTTCAACCTGTAATCAGAATTTCCTGACAGCATTAATTCAGCCGAACAAGAAGGGACAGGAAATATTGTTCGCGGTAATAAGAAACAAATATATTTATTTATAATCAATGGGAGGTTCGTATAGTATCAAAGGTGATAACTTGAACAATGTTCACGACAATTTAGAGCAATTGGATTTGAATATCATTTTATTATGTTTTTGAGAAGCAAGTACGATAAAAAATAATTCACTCTGGTACCCTTTCTTTTATAATAAATTCGAGCCATTAAATACTACACATTCCATTCCGTAGTTTGATTCCATTTATTTATATTATGTATCTGTTGTCCTGATAACGACGTTCCAAAACCTTATTATTTTAACATATGAATATCTTTATAACATTATCGACAATCATATTATTTGAAACATTTTTTCTCTTCTGCAGCCAGCCTAGTACATATTTCGAATAACTTATGACCCAAAGTTACAAATATACAATAAATTACAAATGTACAATACCGTTGAACAAGCACATACGACTCGTGGATTCACAGCTACACCTTAACATAAAATCCGAACAACATAAGATCCTAGTGCGGCGGGAATGTAAGCCGGATCTCCCTCGCCTAAAGCACGTAAGCAAACCGCTTCGCCATGGTGATGAGTTAAACATTGGCTGGAGGGTATTGAATAAAGACTAAATAACCTTTAAAAATAATACTTATATACATACATAAATTAGACTAGGCCCAAAAGCATTCGGCTCGATTTGATATTTAAATATCGATTTTATTATTTAATATCAGTGTGTCCAAGGAAGTATCTTTGTTACAGTAGGTAATATATTGATTTCATTTACTTAAAATGTTAATTGTGGTCTGACGTTTATTCTCTTTTAGCATAAAGAAAACGATGAGAAGTGAATGCTATTAGTGATGTTCATGGTGGGAGAATAATACGAAATACCCATGGCCTGTGTGGAGATCGTACCCACGTGAAACAATTTTCCGATCTATAACGTTATTGTTTTACAATACTATAAACTGAAAGTAGCCAAATTGATTTAACATTGTGGACCATGGGCCAAAAGGGTGATAACTCCCCCCCATTGGGGAATTTTCGGCACAATATTATTAATATTCTTTAAGGTCTTGAGAATCAAAAAATAGTTGTTGGTCAACATATAAGTGCAACACATGAGTCCTGGGGCCCCTAATCCTTTAGTGTCCGTGTATATTTACAGACATCTATGGGTCTCATTAAATGACAATGCATCAGCCCGTTAGTGCAACACTGGAACAGGTTATGCCTCCATAGATTTGTAAGAGTGTAGGTTTGCACTTTATGTAATGAACAGGACGTTTATGCGTAGAAAGGAAAAATAATTGAGAAAATTTAAGAAAATTTTCATTAAAAAAAGTCCCTTCTCGCGATTCTTTAGTTATTACTTGGTAACATGCAAACTAGTTGAATAATAAATGTATTTATGTGTCATGTTTATGTTCAACTTACTCAAACGTTCGTCTTGGTCCATCAAATAGCAGCAGAGGATATATGTATTTTATAGTCTTCACAGGATTGATAATCATCGATTTTCATGGAAATACAACGATGGCTTTGAGTAAAGTTTCCGTTTAATTTTTCCATTGGAAACAAGTGATACAAATTATCCTGGTTGATTTTCTCATTCGTTACATTATCACAGATTCCCAGTACCGAGAAATCCTCCAGGAAGGTTTTATGGTTTGTTGGCCCATGGTATAGTAGAAAATATTTCAAAGCAATAATTTTACTGTTGTGCGGTTACATTATGATCTTTTGAAAATACTTGTTGTTCTAGTGTTCCACAATAAATACAACTTCCAAACATGTCCGCTGCTATGTGAAGTTATCAAAAAAACTTTCGAAGTTATTGCATAGTGAATGTATTCTTATTGCGTATGTACACTTATAATCGCACTTAATATAGTATGTAATATATAGTTTTTAATTTCCGTAATAGTGAACAGTCTGTTATATTCTTAGTGTTCTTGTCAGTCTGTAAGTTGATAATCGTAGCACATTCTCCTTAAAATCTACGTCTTATCAGTTATCTTGAAGAAGAATGGCATACGAAATAAAGACAGTCAAACAGACGACATTTGCAACAAGAAAAGTGAATGCTGTTGTGAAAAATCGGAAAATCTCTAGAATATACTACCGTAAAAAAAATTGACATGAAGACAAGAAACCTCTTCGGAAAAAGCTTTCATAAAATTTTTCAGGTAAAAAAACTGCCTCAAGAAAGTGACTGCTAAACTGCTCTGCTTGACATCAATTTGCATCCAGAGTCCTACAGAATACGACACAAAGAAACACGGTATATCATTGGGACTACCAATGTTTTATAAAACTACCACAATTGCTAAATCAGTCTGCTTTAATAATGTGTGACGGAAAATTGTATACTCTTAATATATAATCCATTATATTGGAGCGTACTGCTGCACGACAGTGTGGCAGACATCCTGTTTATCGAGGAGCTGTGCGTATTTTGCCAGAAATAGAGCTAAGTCTTTTGGTACTAAGGCTTATGTTAGTAGCCTTTGCTATGTTAGATAAGGTTAAAAAAAGGTGCCATACTCATTTATTAGTTCTGCTATGTGTTCGTAGTCTTAAGTAATTTTGCTATGTTAAAATATGGGTTGAAAAAGAGAGCGAGTGCACCCCTGCTATTGGTTCTTTCTCTGCTGTGTTAAATAGGGGTTGTAATATATGTTCGTAGATTATGTAATCTCTGCTATGTTAATTAGGGGTTATTAAAGGGAACCAATACACCCCCATTATACTCTGTTATGTTATATAGGGGCTGGAGAATGTGTTACATAGGGGGTTGCGAAAGGTAGATGTAAAAGAGAACGATCATAGTCTCATGTAATATGTGCTATGTTAAATAGTAGTTTTAAGCAAGCCATACTCTTTTATCAGTTCTGCTATGTTACATAGTTGTGTTCGTAGTCTTATGTAATTTAGTAGTCTTATGTAGTCTGAGCGCCATAAGAAACGGAGGGGAAGGGGATCAAAGTTGATGGGAAAAGAGCTATGCTATGTTATAGAAATACATCAAATAAGCTGTTAGATCGTAAAAATAATGAATGATCGACAATGCAAACGGTGTTAGTTTTACATATTGGCAAAAGGAGAATTGGCAGAGTAGATCACGAACTTCCGCCGCCATCTTTTTTCACAATGGTGGCCTCCAACAATGAAACTAACAACAGTATGTGAAATCGACATGTATCATACGATAGATAAAAGAAATCGATCGTGTATGGGTGTGCCAAGTTTTGTCAGCTTGTAATAAAATTTGCGGCAGATAAAGTTGATTGTTTATTTAACAATGATGGCCTTCAACAATGAAACTAACATCAATATGTTAAATCGACATATAGCTTTACCTAGATATTTCAATGGTAAATAGATGTGCTAAGATTGATGAGTTTCTGGTAGAGAATATATAAGAGAAAGTTGATTGTTTATTTAACAATGGTGGCCTCTAAAAATTAAACTAACAGCAATGTATGAAATCGACATGTACATTTCCTAGATATTTCAGTTTTAAATAGGTGTGCCAAGAGTGATCTGTTTCTGATAGAAAGTATAGCAGATAAAGTTGATTTTTTATTTAACAATGGTGATCTCTAACTATGAAACTAACAACAATATGTGAAATCGATACATACTACTCCCTAGATATTTTAATCTTAAATGGAGCTTCTCCGTGGATAAGCGGTTAGCGTGGGAGGCTCGGGTTCGATTCCCGGCGGGAGCTCACGTGGTTCCGATTCCACGTTAATCAGTAGGTCTACGTCTTATATAGCCTCGCTCCTGAACTGGACGTTAAACTTAAAATCAACTCAATCAATCTTAAATGGTTGAGCAAAGTTTGGCCAGTTTCTGGTAGAAATTATGGCTGATAACATTGATTGTTTATTAAACAATGGAGTAATCCAACGGTAGTTTATTTAACAATGGTGATCCCCAACAATGAAACTAACAAAAATATGTGAAATCGACAAATACCATTTCCTTGATATCTTAGTGGTAATCCGATGGGTGTGCCAAGTTTGGTCTGTTTTTATATAAAGTATAGAAATAAAGTTGATTGTTTGTTTAACAATGGTGGCCTCCAACAACGAAACTAACAACAATATATGAAATGGACATGTACCATACGATAGATGAAAAATTGAATCGTAAATAGGTGTGCCAAGTTTGTTCCGTTTGTGGTAGAAAGTATGGCAGATAAAGTTGATTGTTTATTTAACAATGGTGACCTTCAAGAATTCAACTAGTAACAATATGTTAAATCGACAGATACTATTCCCTAGATTTTATTACATCCGTTAACCAGATTGATTCCGTTTTTGCTGTTTTTGGGTTATTCATTTTATTTTTGACTGTTTTAATTTTGTTAGTTGTATATGATAACATTGGTGACCGTGAAGCCCTATACCGTATTACACACAAACTATTTTTTACGTTAAAATAACCTTAATATGATGATGGGGGAGCGAGAAATGCGGATAAAAAAAAACATCGAATATAGTAATATATTAATGTATGCAGGAAAGTAAGTTGCTAAGCTATATCTTTCTTCTTCATAAAATCTATTATCATATTTTATAACATTTTAGTATAATATGAAACCCATAATCCAATGAGTTATTTATTTATAACAATTACCATTTTGAGAGCGTACTTTTGAAATACGGTCACCAATCCTAAGGAACGGAGGGGTAACACAAACCTCTGAAATTCGCTCGAACTAACGTACTAAAATTCTCGCTCTGTTAGATCACATTTTACAGTCCTGAATCTTCCCTTCCTCCTCAAAAAATAAACAGCACTCTGCGTCACTGGCTGGAAGTAATCTCACATTATTTCAAATGTAGTTATGTTAGTTTTGAAAATATGTACCTACCACAATGTGTTAGATATTCTTCCTAAAGAAATAATTATGGTGAGATTTTGTCCTCGGTGAACAGTTCGTCCTACGAGAGTTTGACAAGCGCGATGTTGTCTGGCGTAATTTTAGCCAACGAGATTTTAAGCTTCATGACTTTATCAGACATCCAAACGAAAGAAAACGACAGATATAATATTTTCAAATACTTATGTATTGTGGAAATAAGTTTAGTGCAGGACATTCGGTACAATAAGATAAATATTACACGATGTGTTGTTCTGGTTTTACTATTAAACAGTAACCTGTAGTTAATCGTAACATATATATATATATATACTTTCACATGTCTTTCATTCCCATCCCATATATATATTTGTAGAGCTGAAATTGAATTGTTGATGCACTGAAAATATTTGTGGGATGTTCGTGATATAAGTATTGAATGAAAGTAGTGTAACAAAAATAATACCTTGTGATCTTTCATGGGCACTAAACTTAGTAACAGTTACAACAACTAAGTAATCATTCCTAGTTTTAATGAATTTTATTGGTAAACTTGAGAGATACAAAATAAGTTTCCTCTGTGACATCTATTTTTACTATACTTCAGCATTTATGCGACATGATTGTATTTTGGTTGTAAAAATTTCAATCTGCATACTGTTTTCCGATATTTCATCCGCTTTCTGTCCGCTTTCTCTGACGAGGAACCCACTTAAGTGCGAGACCGGGGTAGTAAAAAATCATCGGTAGCACGTAGATCCCCAGCTCACCAAAAAGACTTCGTACAAAATATTAGCTACTAATGACCAAATGCAAGGGCAGTAAAAGAGGAACTTATCTCAAAAACAAATTTTAGACAATTTCAGGACGTAACGGATATTCGGAATATGGAAGGAACATGACGAAAATGTTATAGGCACTATATTTCACGGGGGAAATGTATTGAACGAAAAGGGGCGGGGTCATATGCGTCCGAAGTGCGTAGCGGGGGACGAAGTATAGAAATAGGAACAGGTCAAATCAGAGTGTAATATTCAACAATTCCAGCATCAAAATTGATAAATAAAACAGTGCATTGCTAGTTACATAACTCGTACCGGTGACACAGATGGAAAGGCAAGGTCCCAATGGTGATAGTTTGGACCAGAATATCATGATTTTCATATTTAGACCATGAGTCTATTATAGGAAAGTTATTTTTCATCAGCTATGGTCCAAGAGCAGTGTTAATGTCACAAACGTAATTTTCAGTAATTCCATTTTACAATGTATATCTTGCTGGTTGTAAGATATACATTCCGTAACGTATGTTTTAATTCGTCGAAAGAGTACCGAATTGTAGGCCGTAGTGAGCCCTCAACTTTACAGAAAACAACAAATGATTCGCCTGCTAATGCCCTATCCAAACTAACAATCGGCATTATAGTATAGGAATAGGTTAGAGCGTTGATGATCGTTTCTCATCGTAAACTGTCTTGCAACTATAAATAGCCAGGGTGCTTTTGAATTTCCTTTTTCGAACCTTGATTGGTCTGCATGGAAAACATACTTTCTGCTGAACGTAGAATCATTGTTAACCCCGTCTAAAAATGCTCGTACCCAATTTGGAATTTGTTGTTCATCGAAAAGTTATCATCTTGTTCGAAATTTTGTGATCTTTAGTTTCTCAATTTCGTCAATTTCGAATTTGTCAATTTCGCAGCCACCCACTTCATGCTTAAAACACAATATACCCAATATAACGTACATTTTGATATCCCGAATGTTGTATATTACTATTACGAACATCGTATCATTCGTCCCGAGCTTCCTTGATTTGCATGACCACCAGTTTTCGTTACAATCTCCCTATATCCGCCTGTGACTCTCAGTAATCTTTTTATGCCCCAATCTGTTAAATTGCAGTGACACAACTTGTTCTTAATTATTTTCAGATCATATATATCAGTAGATTGTGGCAAATTGTGGAGGCGTTAAAATATTAAATAATACTTTTGATAAAGTGGATACTTTCAAATATTTAGGATCAATATTAACAGACGAAAATCATATTCACGAAGAAATTAAATGTCGACTAAAAGCAGGGAATTCGTGTTACTATTCGGTTCAAAATCTCTTGTCGTCGCGAATTCTCTCGAGGAATTTGAAGCTTAAAATATATAAAACGATAATTATGCCTGTTGTTCTGTATGGTTGCGAAACATGGTCACTTACTCTGAGGGAAGAACATAGACTGAAAGTATTTGAGAACAGGATCCTGAGAAGAATATTCGGACCCAAGAGGAACGAGAATGGGGAATGGCGGAAACTTAATAACGAGGAACTACATAGTTTATACGGTTTACCCAACATTGTTAGGGTCGTCAAGTCTAGGAGGCTTAGGTGGGCAGGTCATGTAGCTAGAATGGAAGAAAGTAGAAACGCTTTCAAAGTCTTGACTGGAAGACCCATAGGAAAACGACCATTAGGAAGACCTAGGCGCAGATGGGAGGATAATATTAAGATGGATCTCGCAGAGATAGGAATACAAAGTAGAAACTGGATGCAGTTAGCTAAGGATAGAAGTCAGTGGAGAGCTTTTGTGAACGCGGCACTGAACCTCCGGGTTCCATAGGCCATAGAGTTAGTTAGTTATATATCAGTAGAACCCCTCTCGTCCGCCCTCGGCTAGTCCACCTCTCCGGTTGATCCGACCGTGCTCGAGCCGAACTTGTCGCGACTCGTCGATGACTTACGAGGCTCATTGTCGTTTACTGCAGTCGCTGCATTTTAGTTTATTTGCTTTTACCGCATATCCGCTTTAGTGCTCCGTTTTCTCTTGCATCGTTTCTTTCGTTGTGCATGGTTTCTGTAATGTACTGTGCATTTTTTTGTGCTTACTGTTCATTTGTTTTTACTGTAGAGAACAACACAGTCATTTTTCAGTTAAGAGATTGTTTATTTTACTGTAAATTCGTATTTTTTCTGCATTTTCTAATAATCCGACTCTATTGCGTTCCTACCATACCCCCAGTCACTAAGGTGACGCATTAGAGGAGTTCTACTGTATATAGTTTGCGATTTGCATGTTCATTCGTGTAGGCAATGATTGCAAGTACCTCCTCTACGAGCATTTCTCCTCCTTTACCTCATTTATTTTGTAGAGAGAAAAGAGGATTGTAGCATCTGACGTTGTGAATGGCTACCTCGCCTCGACATCACCGCCATGTCACTCTCATTAACATACATCTCCTCGTCCCATGTGCATTCACTTTTACATTGTCATAACAAACCAAAGTATAGCATCTTCTGCTAATCCGAGACATTCGGAACTCGGCCAATGCCGAATTATCAACAGTGCCTCCTGTAATCGCTGAACGCTAAGTCGTGGACTAAATATAGTATAACATGATATTTTTTCAGCAAATATTGTTTTAGCAAGAAAAATACGATAATCAACTCAAATGTAACAAATGTTTAATTTTAATTCTGCATTTTAAAGATTTATAGACTGATACAGAATTAGTTACTGTTACAGGCCCACACAAAATTCAATAAGAAAAGAAAAAACATCATGTTGATGTCGGACCATAGGGCATTCCAGACTGATGAATGTCGGGCCAACGAATGTGTACGAGTACTACACATGCTATTGTGCAATCCACAGCATTATCCTCAAAAATTCTAGTAAGTCATTAGCCACCTCTTTCTCCCAATCGAGTATTCCTTTTTCGACAGCCCAAAAATTTAGGGGGGGCGGTAGAAGTTAGGGGGGCCCGACCCAATCATATTATACTTCATCTCCATATTATAGTTCATTTGCAAGCTTACCGTGAGACTTTTAGGGGGGCCAGCCAAAGTCTAGCCCCCCGTGGATACGACCCTATTTCTTCCGTCCTTCGAAAGTGAAATGTCAACCGTGGCACCTGTTGATGGTGGTATAATACAATGATTGTCTTGTTCAAAATTTCCTTGGCAACATCATCTTTTTCACATGAGTTTCATCCTTATATTGCTTCACCTGTTAATCTGGCCAATACCCCTTCACGTCTTCTCGTGTCTGCACCTTCCATTCCTATTCGATTATCTCTCATCCCAACACCTCCATGTGTTTTCACTTACTAATACCCATACGCCGCTGTCGGATTAGGTGGCGCTGCGATCGCTGTTAGCACCGATTTCTAGATGCTCCATTGGCCCCTGTTAGCTGATTGTTGCCACTCGTGTACCTTACACTGCGCGATGCACTTCGGACTTGTAGTGCCGTTCCTGCTCATTGTACAAATTTCTGTATGATGTACGTATTTCTTACTCTCGTCTTGTCTTTTCATTTTCAAAAGGTGACTTTTTTTCACATATCGGTTATATATGAAATTGCTTAGAATGTGCCCCACTTTAAGATAAGTTCCTGTTTGGTTCAGTTGAGTTGAGTTGATTTTGAATTTAACGTCCCTTTCAGCGGCTAGGCTATATGAGACGTGGACCTACTGATTAACGTGGAATCCGAACCGCATGAGCTCCCGCCGGGAAACGAACCCGGGTCTCCCGCGCAAAAAGCGCGTACGCTAACCGCTTAACCACGGATGAGCTCTCCTGTTTGACTGACACTGTGGTAACTATTAGCAGCTAATATTTTATATATGGCTGTTTGGTGACCTGGGGCTTCACGTGTCACCGACGATTTCTTGTTATTCCGACCTCGCATTCAAGTGAGTTTCTTGTAAATTCAACTGTGTGAACTACGTATTGGTAACTGCACTCAATAAGCAATGTTGACTATCTTAGCTTCACAACCTATCTCATAGCTGGTTCCTTGGCCTCTTTATCCGTCCCTATAGTAGCTATGCTTCCTTTTCTATCTGTCCAGATTTGGTATCCTACTGTTTTATGACTAAAGTGTCATATTTAGACATTGGCCGTAGTATCCGGGTTGCTACTCCAAACAGACTTAAGAGTCGACGTGAGTCTTCAGCGAAATAATTTCCGAAGTGGAATGCTGATGTTGGAGGGCGCGTTTATAACTTTTTGGCGCACAAGTTTTATGAACCTGGGACTTCACTAGTTGGGGCTAGCCGTAAGAAAACGTCCTAACGTCCTTCACCGGCTAATAGCTTATGCCCCTTCACACAAAATCATGTTTAATTCCCGACGCAACGTTCGTGGTGGCAGCACACAATTCCGGAGTCAAACTCCCCGAACTCAAAGGTTTCAGATACGAGCCACAATGGTTGACTGAAGAGTGTTGGCAGTCCATTCTAAAAACCACTCAGTTAAATCACCTGCATGCACATGCAAACAGAATATGGAAAAGCATTTTTGTTAATTTTAGTCCACTGGCTACGATGCACGAGACATTGTGATAACTCTGGCGTGAGAAAGTGCTGATAAAGAACTGGAAAAGCTATGAAGTTGACGTCTCTCTGGTGTATGAAGATCTGGTAGCTAGTATTTCCATAAATGATTAAATAAAGCACTTAATTCAGTTCCAAATAACTGCAGAATATATACTGTGCATAATAATAAATCAGGGAGAAACACTGAGAAGGTTTGTGGCTCACTGAAATATTCTCACCAAAAAGCAGTGTTTTAAATATATGCAAAACGATGAAAGACTTCTTTGTCCAGATGCGTGGGAAAGAAGCAACTCCCACCGAAGAAAGAGCTTATGTGCGTCGCAGAACAAAGTATAAACTGAAAAAATGATCACTGTATTTACGAAATATATAGAGCGTACACAAAAAATACTTCTATAACCTGGTAGCGTTTATAGATTTGGGGATCGAAAGCGGAACGACCTGTCAAGTACACACGTAGATAGGTTGAGAAATCCTGGCCGTTTAATGAGGTTTGAATAAAATTAAGTTTTTCGCCGAAAATTTAAAATTAATTAGTTGGCAACGCTGTGATATGGTGTGAGACTTGCATGTATAAACGTATAATGGTTTTTCACCTGAAAAGGGGCTATTTGAAATAGTTAAATAACTTGTTCACTCACTACAACATGACGAGGTTCCTGCATTAGCAGTATCGAATCCAAGTGTTCCATGAAGTAGTAAGATCCTTTAAAATGTCTGCTGCAGTTGTGTTCCCTTATCTTCCGTTTCTTCACATGTTGAAACCATGCTACCTTGCTGTGTTGAATATCCTCCATGATTCTCCAACGATGAGTTGACGAGGGGAGATTTTTTTCTTTAAAACTGATGTGAGGAACGAGGTATGGTTGAAACACCTGTGTGATAACTTTTTTCGAAGTTTGTAGAAAGCGTTTATAGGGCTATTTAAATTATTACTTTTTTGAAATACTTTTCTTAAAATGTTTTACGTATTCCGTTTCTATCACTTTATTTGATATATGAAATAAATGTATACATTTAATAACTATTCATGAAAATATCGACTTCAAGAATTATCAAACATTGCAATAAAAGTTAGTAAATGTTTTTATAATATACTGATATCTGTATTTAAAATATTAGAATATGTATGAATATGAAAATAGCAAACATGTTTAAGGTATTAAAATATTAAAATTATAGTCAAAGTTTCAACTGACAATATGCAAACAAAATAAGGTTTTCATTTGTATGTCCCTCCTTTTTTTAATCGTGCCTTGTGTTGTTTGGCAAAAAAGAAAGAAAAATCGTTTTTTTTTTCAAATAAAATAAAATAAACTTGTCAAAATTGACGTTCATAGTAATTCCAACAAACAAGCATGATTCTGTATATAAAGAAAAAGATCGTGATTTCGTTGACATGTATGAAGAAAATTCGGTATGTCACAAGATCAAAGTGACATCTGCTCGCCATATGAAAATCAATACTTTAATTCAATAATGCTCAATGTAACAAATGGTTCATTCTGAAACAACGTTATTATTAGCTTAGGCCTAGAATAATAGTTGTTATTCACTTCTAAAGACGTAAACATTGTAGGGTTACCAGAATAGGTGGCTAATGTCTGCAAAAGAACTTATTAATAAAGCGTTGAAAACTATACAGTGTTGATCCAAGTTTTTCGTAGGTATGAATCAAGGACGTTGACTTACTAGTCCAAATATTCCTGAAAATAAACGGCCATTACGTCATAAATTCACCAAAACCATAGGTGGGAAAAATGTGTAATACTACACGTACTTACACACAAAATATGGCATCGACGCCTGCAATGCAAAACTAGAAACGTGAAAAGGCTTGCAACCATAGGCACTCACAAAATGATTCTTATACAAAACTGAAATATCAACACTTTAATATTCAGTAAAATACACATATGTTCCCTAGAACATAACGTACGTCTTCCACCTAGAAAAAAATGTGTAAACACACAAAATACAAATGCTCTCGTAGCATCGTAAAGATATGTCTCTGTTAGACAAAATACATGAGACCTAAAAACATGGGATACAATCACAGAAATATAGTCAACGACATTACAACTTTCTGGTCGGTCTGAAACATCAAGATTAAATTCCTACTAAACAGTTATGTCATAACACGACAGTTAAACTTTCTTAGACATCTTCGCTACAAAATATTCATAATGGTCATATTAACACATTAAGATTCAAAGTTATCGAGCATATGAAATAATTGACAAAGTAATCTTCATAAGTCGTTATGGCTTCATGCTGTTGGAAAGAAAGAAAATACGTTTATTTTTCGGGATCTATATCGAATTCGAATAGTTTCTAGGACATACTGTAACTAAAATATAATTTTCTCAAAATTAATATGAAAAATATTACAACGTATTACCATACCAATACACATCATATAATTACGATTCATAAACTTTAAAATATTCGTTAAAATATTACTAGGCAATAACATATACTGAAAAAATCTAACCTAAGAATACACATGCTTAGTTATGGATTACTGGAAAGTTGAAAATCTATATTAAAGTTCTTCATTCTACACATGAGATTACATACAATATTTCAATTATAAATATACAAATATATATATAATGAACAACAACTAAAATTTTATTATCCTGAGCATCTTGATATCTCTCTCTTTTTTAATTCTGAAAAGAAAATCAAACATTAATTGTGAGTATTCGTATGATAACATGTTTAAGAATTTGGAAAGTGGGAAGGGATTCTAAAAAGAATTTTAAAATTTTAAAACACCATAAAACTATATTATAACGCCAAAATAGCTTCCCACTGGCTGAGGTGCGGAAATTTTTTCCAAAATTTTAAACCGTTTTTAGATAAATACGGTTCCCCTACGCATGATTATACGTTAATTATTTACTAAAATCTTAAATTCAAACATCTAAAAAAATATTATTAAGGTTTGCAACATTGATATATAGTTAAATGTATGAAATACGACGCTGAGCAGACAGACAAAAGAAAAAGAATCAATCAGCTGAGTGTTATTCATCGACATAAACAAGTGGTAGAAAATGCAGCGACTATCTTACCAAATAAGAAAATGAAAGAAAAACATAATAGCTGCTCTTCGCTGTACAGTTAAAAACTAGAAGCAAAAAGGTGTTTTAAAAGAAATGCGTAGTTCTCTTTTCATTTTTTCCGTGAGTCATCGAAACTAAAAGCAAAAAGGAAGAAAAATAAATACATGTTTATCACCTAACAGTTGAAGGGAAGATTAAAAGAAATGCGTCGCTTCCCTGGAAGAAAATTTGTTTCAACATACAAAGTCTTGGTTGCCTTTTTTCTTTTCCTACTATTACTATTTCTATTGCTATTATTCCTCCTTTCGTTATTGGTACTATTGTTTCGCTGATTTCTAGAATTATTGTTCTTTCGTTCAGGTCTAGTGTTACAATTATCGCGCGAGTTGCTATTCCTGTTTCGTTTCTCATTATTGCTCTGATCACGTGATCTCGAGGGTCGGTTCCTACTATTTCTACTATTGTCATATCGCGTACGACCTCGGTTCTGATTCGTATCAGTTCTCATATTATTTACACGCTGATCATGGTACCTTTGATTATTGCTCTTACTATGCGAAAAATTTCGTAGGTTACCTAGGAAACTGGAATTTCGATTACCAGTATAATTATTACCCTGTTGTATCTTTCCTCTCGATGACTTTGCTGAACATGTAAAGTTTCTAATTTTTGAGTTGTGGCCAAGGCAAAATCTGTATTACGTCTGTAAGTATGAGAAATTCAGGCAACTGCGGTGTCAATTCACAAAGTTTATTGAATTGATCAAGCGCGAAATCATGTACGGAACTATGTACCTTTGGATCGAACCTAGCACTCTTACAGGTTGATAGCCTGTGGCGAACTGTAGCTTTTCCCGCAAAAGCTTCAATAAGTGCTTGTTTGAGTTGACCATAGTTAGTAAAGTCGTCTTTCCTGATATTATACCAACTTAACGAAACTCCTAGTAACAAATGTGGAATGAGTTTAAACAGAGCTTTATCAGAAAGTTTGGCTAATTGAGCTGTAAGCTCTAGCTTTTGCAAATAATTGTGAATTGATTCACTGGAAGGATCACCCCGATACTTAGCAAAACGCTGAATTTCCTTAACCATGACATCATCTTTCAATTTCGTATTTTTTCTCTGGCGATTTGTGAAAGTAACATTTTCGTCGCGCTTGCGCCTTCAGTCGTATACAACCTTGATTTCTGAGTCATCACTTGCACTATCACTACTACTGGTGTCCTTACATTCCGAATAAGAAGAATCACTATAGTGCCTCTTTCTAACTTGTCTAGGAGCATCTGTTTCTACTCGGTGTTCGATTTCTGACGCTCTATTTTCGGTACTTTCTATTCTCTGAGCGAGCTCTACCATATCACGCCTAATTTCTTTTATGTTCTTATCTATTGCCCGTATTTCATTCTCCGTTAGATTCATTTTTTACCTTCATATTATAATCGATTAGTTTCGCTTCTTTATATACCATCTTAATGTCTTTTCCTTGCCTTTCTACGCGTTCGGAGATTTCCTCCATACGGTCATGCATCTTATCTAACTTATCGACTGTGTCTATATGTAAACTAACGCAGCGCTTCTTATTAGCCTGACACACATTTCGGGCTGATTCCAACTGACACTGGAGGGATTGTGTGCATTTGTGCAAACCTTCCAAATGATTCTAAATTTTACAAACTTTGGTCTCTGTATGTTCTACACGATGGCATGTTTCTTCAATTTGTTGCTTAACTTCGACGCTGGTCTGTGTGGCGAGTTCGATTGCCTTATTCGTACTATGACTAACTTCGTGAAGCTGGTCATCTTTGTGCTATTTTTCCTTTAAAATCATAACTATTTAAATTTATTTCTTTGTCCATATAGTCTTAATATTTCAAACTATAGTTTTGTTGCATGCAATGTGAAACTAAGATAATGGTGTTAAATTATCTTTAATTCTATCAGTATACAGTAAATCTGCCGATTCGAAAGGAATTTGCATCTCATAACGTATCTCTATAGAGGCTGTGCTCACCTTAGTTTGAAGGTTCCAATACACAGGCCATCGTATATACACTCTGTAAAGAGAAAATAGCTACACTTGCTCGGAAATGGTTTTCACAACATACATTTTCTAATATGATCTTTTACACGAATTCCTAATAATATTAAATTACATACTCTTAATGAGTAGTTCATTCTTAATACTTACAAGTTTCAACTTATTGACATGTATATAATGTATTTATATTCATATATAAGTAGCTATGTGTAGCTAAAAGTAAGAGATCAACAGGAACAGCAAAAAAAATGAAATTTCTTAAGAGTAAGATATATTGTGTACGAAAATCGGGTTGTACAATACAGCAAACTAGAATTTTTATGTGCACCATGTGCTTTCTGCAGTACAGCAAATCATCGAGACCCTTTGGTAACAAGGCTATTGCAAAATGCAACTTCGATTTCATGGAATCGCACCCGGATTATCCGTTCCGTGAGTTCCATTGTATTCTAGATAGTTGTCTAATAAGTCTTCTGCTCATACTAACCCACAAATATTCAATTGGACTCATGTCAGGTGAGTTTGAGGCCACATGAGTCTCTGAATACTCGTATTCCTGAACCACGCATTAACAAGTTTGACTCCTGAAGCATTTTTGTCCTGGAAAACGAATTATTCCATATTTTCTTCAGAAAAGTAATCTTTAGCTGTTGTGAGATCTTTACGTACCAGAATTTGAAGATATTTCCGTTCATTAACCGACTCTTCACATATGTCCATCCATCTGACGTCTTTAGCGGTGAAGCAAAGCCATACTATCACTCAGTGACCGAATATTTGCATCTCTTAAACGCAATCCTTGACCCGTACTTTGCTCGTGCGATCCACAACTTCACACCATCATCGTTTCCCTCTATTTGAACTTCTTTTTGATGAAGCAAACGACATGCTTCCAATTTTCATGAGTCGAAGTTGCATATCGGCTCACAAACCTACGTGTTGATCTCCATGTTTTTGTTATCTTTGACTTCCTACACGATTTGTTCTTCGTAATATTCTCTTCATAAAGTCAAGACAATACAGTTGTACGAGTAACTACAGTTCCAAGGTCATCTCGAATTATAGAAGGCAGTTGCCGGGAAATCATTCCTTGATTCTGCAATACTATTGCTTTTATTTGGCGCTCTGTCAGGGTGACGCTTTCTTTTTTCTATCACGCTGTTGACGAAGGGACGATTTGTAATGCTGAGTTTGCTTGTGAATTACTCTTCCTGTCGTCCAATGGTGAACTTTTACTATTCCACCTATCTCCCTTAGAGATTTCCCTTACCTGTGTAAAGCAAGAATTGTGTCTTGTTCACATGGCGACAAGTCACATTTCTTACCCATCTTACTTGTTTACAGTCCATATGTAGCAACAATATCACACAGAAACAACGCAGCAAACAAGAATATTGCCACTTGACACTGCCTAAATAATGAGAAAGCAAAGAATAATCACAAAATTTTATTTACATGGGTCGATACATCAGAAATGCAATGCAGAATTCTAAGTACAATAACTTAGGAGACGATCTCAGTGCCATCTGGCGATAATATTACTGATACACAGACAATTGGCAAGCGTAGTTGTACATCAAAGGTGCCACAGGTAATACAAATCTATTATCCTACTCTTCGTTTCCTTCTATTCCGTTTCTAGCGGGCTGCAACTATGGTTTTCTCTGTAGGTTTCATTGAGAATTGAGGTGTCGCTATTCATTTTTACAGAGTGTAGTAGGCTGATCATAGTTTATATAGAGGGCATGTTGCTGGTACTTCAAAGGTTGTTGGACGAGATGTGTAGTTAAGGGTGCAAATCATTATTCTAGGGCAATGTCAGCAAATGCCCATGATCAAATTAAATGTCTTCGATCGTAACCATGTATTGACAGGTCAAAAGTTCCTTCCGTTGAATTGCAACTCGCGTAGTATCTGCCAGAGTTAATGAATAGTGTAGAAGATAGGAAATTCAGAGTTCCCGTAATCGACCTTTACAATATCTCCATGACTTACTAAGTGCTTTGGAAAAGAAGATCATTAGGGACGCTCTAACGGCAAGATAGCGACCAAACGTACGGTACAATCTGAGACACTGTAGGTCCCCGAAAACCAAGCACAGTGAGAACACAAACGCTAAACAATCGCTTGTTGGAAATTGATCTATCATCATACATTACTTTTGCACTAATACTTCTGACACTTTATCATCGCAAATATCGTTTTCGGTGGTACTGAAAAAGACTGAGATGGTAAAGCGATTGGAGGTTGTAGAATTTATCAATGAGAGTAGATTCTATCTTAGTAGGAGGTGTTACTCTGAATTCATATCGATACTATGATCAAACGACTCGCTTGTACATGTGAAACAATTACGCAAACGGAAAAATCCTCGATAGGAAGAGTGTTACGAACGTTCAAAGTTCAAAATTGAACAGGTTTTGTGAATAGTTTAAAGTTTCAACTTTTAAGGTAGACGCTTCATTTTTTTAATCGGGTGTTTTTTTAGATGCCCAGCACAGAGGTGAGGTGAAAACATATGCAAAGTTGTAAAATAAGGGCATTTATTGAAGAGTAAACTGAAGGGTAATGGCGTCTTACAACTTGAAAATTGCCTCCTGTTTCGCACACAGTATCGATAAGCTAATAAAATGTATTTGCTACCCTTATTTGGCAGTATTTTCATTCAAATATCACCGTTCCCACCTTCTAGCTGAACAATGGCATTTGTCTCCGAAACGCTTTGCCAGGCGTGGGAAATTCAACGAAGAACGTCATGGTATTCATAATTAATCTTATGATAATCTATATTGCGATGTTCCTTCCCTCCTGTGGGTAAGGGTGAGACCAATACTTTTTAAAAGGCTCTGTCACCAATGCGTTGTTTTGCTCAGATCACCTGTCCAACAAAAATTATGCAGCACTGGAGTGAACAATACAGTATCACATGTAAAAAAAAACACCAGTTTATTGTCAAAATGAAGTTAATCCAAATAAATTATCCAACACAGGCTGTCATCGACAACGAATACGAATGCCACTTTATACCACCGGTAATTCATTTATAGTCAATAGCGCGAATTGGTGCTTCAAATTAATCGCCAGAATGGTTGGCTGGGGAACTATCCTGCGCTGTTCTCCGAACCCTGTCGGGCTATGCTTATGCATTGCAGAGGACAGTGTTTCAATACATCATCGCTTGCCATTTTTTCAGTGAATTGAAATGTCGATTATGGGAAAAATTTGAGCAAATTCCAGGTAGTATTTGAAGATATTCAGCCATAAAATAGGCCGAAAATGATTAGCAGGAATCAGCATTCAAAGCTGTGAGGAAGGTTTTTTTTTTTTTTTTTTTTTTTTTTTTTTTTTTAGAGACAACCGCATTTCATGTATCCATACATAGTCGTTAGCCACTTTTTGTCTTTTTGGCACATTTATCCGATTACCGTACAATATTCCCTGAAATTTGAACACTATTTTCCAACGATCGCATTAAAATCCGTTGACAAATTATAAAAGTTGCTAGCGATTAAATATTCAAACACCGTCTTTCAGAGGAGTCGACTGGGTTCGGAATCTCGTTCACGTTAGTTCTTCGCTCGAACGTTTCAGAGAAAAATGTCATTGCACAATTGAAAGGTAGACACACATAAAAGTGCCATTTGAATTACAATGCAGTCGAATAGGGGTGACAAAAACATTTTATCAGTGTACCACTGTGCCAAACGTAAGACAATTTGCAAGTTGTAAAACACCATTACCCTTCACCTCCTCCATAATAAGGGTCCTTATCTTTCACAATGCGTAGGTTTTGTCCACACCATGTGTTGTGCAGCCAATAAAATCACCCAATACTAAAAATGAAGTATGTATGTCAAAAGATAGTTTCTTCAAACCTTTTGCAAAATCTGTTCAATTTTGAGCATTGAAAGCTCGTAATTCGAACACGCTTTTAATAGGGGAATCCTCTGTTTGTGTAATTGTCTTATAAGTGAAAACGAGTCGATTGAGCATAGTATCAATATGAAGTCAGAGCAACACCTCGCGACCTTTCCTAGTTAGACACACAGATGGGCCTACGCACGTAACTTAACTCGCAGCTAAAGGGAAAATCCAGCCTGTTTTCTTTAGTCATGTGTGATTCAATCTTTTCTTTCTGGTATTTGATAAGAGAGGGGGAATTTGCTACACATTCAGGTCCTATATATTCTTCATTCTGTGGAGTATGATTAGTACATTATGGATTCATGATGTCAATCCTGTCCTCTGACCTCAGCTAGACACTTTTTGGGACGCTATCTAACAGAACCATATCGTGTTTCTCCAAACCATCAGGGGAACAAGCGTGCTTTACCAGGTATACCTTCTCTACTCTTGCCTGCTAGATCTCCCTTACGGGAGCACGAGAAATATGGTTCATGATACGACAATGCCTTATCTCTATCCGGCTTTCAAAACTATCACCTCTCAAGGCAAACATAGTTGATAGCATCTAAAAATTACGAGTCCGAACAGATGTATGTTTGTTTGAGTACTTACACATTCTATTAAGACGAATACCGAAACAATTTTCGGAACATGTTCAGGGTGTGCAAAATGTTCCATGTTAGGAACAGCACCATTCACTATCACCTTCTCGTGTACCAGTTTTGGGCTAGATCACTGAATTCCTACTGTGTGTTCCTAAATGCGGTTGCGACAGTGTATTACTATAGTCATTTTTTTTTATTTATTATTTTAGCTAATGAAGTTTTAACTCTCTGTAAGTAGTTTTATGACGACCATTGTCATTTGATCACAATTTTTGATTTTGTTTCTCTTCTCCTTTGATATATTTCTAAAACATGCAATAAGTATACTGACTACCTTTTCATTCTTCATTTTGCTTATTGAACTTGTCCCTTAAAGTATTGCAGTTTATTTGCAATCCTTCTTTACTTAAGTTTCCGATTTAATGCCCAAAATACAGATTATTCTTTTTTTATCTACATCTTAATGTATTATTTCTATCATCTCAAGCTGCATTTTGCTAATTATTCATTTCCATCCTTAGTTTGTATACAGAGCCGTAACTTGTGGGAGGCAGAGGGGCAACTGCCCCCTAGGGAAGCACCCCGCCGTGTCAGTGGGGCTAAATTTAAGACAAAATTTTCTTACTCCATATACGATACGAACATGAAATAATAAATGAATCATCGAACAGGTTTCCTACATTGCATAAACAAAACAGCACACAAAAGGAAAATAAAGCAAAAATGAGTCGTGGGCTCATTTCAGTAAAAAAAAAATGTCTACTATTATAGGCCCTAGAAATAATATGTATTTGTATGGCTTTGACATTTGTCAATATTGTCTCCTAAATTAATTTGTCATGTATGGAAAGGGCCCAGGAGCGTAGCTAACGGCCCCGCAGACCTCGTCGTACTGGAGGGCCCGCAGACTTCGGGGGTCCACAAAGAGGAAGGGAAAGCTGGTAAGACGGGGCCCAAGAATTAGAACAACTTTTTCTAGGGGGCCCAAATACGCGTATTAATGCTTGTCCCCCCCCCCAGAAAAAATCTAAGTTACGGCACTCTTTGTATATTGTTGTTGTAGTTTATCTTCCTACCTTTGTATTACTGTTAAATTTAACTTCATATATATTATCAAAATGTATCTGTTCTTCCTCTTGGCACCTTTATGCCTATAGTATATTTCCCAGACTTTGTCTACTTAACTTGTTAACTAGCACTTCAATTATCTACACATTATTTTACATTCTTCAATATAACTTTGTTTCAATATTTTTCATTGTCCAATTTTCAGAATCTCTTTTTCTGTAACCCATGCTTCTCAACAATGCTACCTTTATAATATCGTGCTTTTACTCTCAAAGTTTAAAGTTTTCTCTCAATTATTATCTTCCTGTAGCAACGTACTTTCTCTCATTTCATATACTTTACTTTGAAATTTTTTCAAATGTATTTGTTTTTCCTTTCTCATTGTCAATTATTTCACTATTTAATTTATTGCCTTTTATATATACAATGGGTTCCACGAATAACACTAAAGCCCGTCTCCTGAAGAAACCAAGGCAGATAGAAACATGAAACTTTTGTAACCTTCAAGGGACATTAAAGACATTATGCTGATAAGGAGAATCCCCCATAAGGTGCGCTCAAGGGGGTTACACGGATAACTACAAAATTTTAAATAGCAACCCCCACCGTGTTGTATCTCGTTTGAAATGTAATCACAAACGGAAACTGAGACTGATTGTGGATACTACATTTCACTAGCGTGTCCCTATCCAATATGGCAGCCATTCGTAAAGTAAAGTCGAAGTACGTTCCACGCATAACACTAAGGCTCATCTCCTGAAGGAACCAAGGCAGATAGAAACATGAAATCTTTCGTATCCTTCAAGGGACATAAAAGACAATATTATGCTGATGGAGTTAATGGAGTTGCGGGGGTTAACTAGAAAAGAATTAAATAGTAACCCCCATCATGTGATACCTCATTTGAAAGCTAATGGCGTGTAGGGATCAGTTCTGGAAACTGCTTGTCGCTATCGTGTTTCTATCTATCATGGCAACCATCCGTAAGTACGGTCAATGTACTCGTAGTTAGCCCTCGTAACCCCCTTCGGCCCCCTCATGGGAGACTCTCCTTATCAGCATAATGTTATCTTTTGTGTCCCTTCAAGGTTACAAAGATTTAATGCTTCTATCTGCTAAGGTTTCTTCAGGAGACCGGCCTTAGTGTTATGCATGGAACGTACTTTGACCGTACTTATGGATGGCCGCCATGTTGGATAGAGAGACACTAACGACATGTAGTTTCCAAAACTGGTCTCTACATGTGATTACTTTTCAAACGAGGTACCACACGATGGAGGCTGTTATTTAAAATTTTGAATTCACTCCTCGCAACTCCCTTAGGCCTTTTTCTTGGGGGATACTTCTTATCAGCATAATGTTGCCTTTTATGTCCCTTGAAGGTTACAAAGTTTTCATGTTTCTATCTGCCTTGGTGTCTTCAGGAGACCGTCCTTAGTGTTATTCGTGGAACGCACAGTATATTTTACAATGGGAGTGCACCTCTTTCAGCTCAAGAGTGTGATCTGACGACTGTCGTCTTTTTTTTTTTTTTTGTCTTAAGATGGCAATTATATTCCTTTAACATTGTCAATCAGGGGCGGACTGGCCATAGTTGATTTGTAGAGCTTCCCACAGGGGCCGGTGATAAGCAAGCTTTCGGGGCTGACGATATTCGGGTAATTCATTGCTTGTATCTGATCCAGAAGATACCTATAAATATTACGTTTTTAATGTTATTTTAATGTTTTGTTATTGTGTATACATAGTAAACACAAGCTTGCCTAGGCGTTTGATATGGACGCTAGTGCTTTCTTTGCTGATCTAGCTATTCTTGATCAAAAATGTTTCCGAGATATTAGAAGCAGTGGACTTAAACCACCTGAACTTGAACATTTAGCTAAGACATTGGCATATTTTAAGTCGCATATCATAGCAGATCTACTAAGAAGGGAACTGACCAGTTTAGCTAATCATTGGGAGAGACTGAAACAGTCCGCTTTAGATAACTATGATTTAATGGAATTAGAAGAGGAGGATGAAACCACACATATCTCTCCGGATGCCTTAACTCTGAAGAAAAAAGTGTATTCGTTCATTTTAAGACTGTTATGTTTGTTGCTACAGACTTTTGTGTATTTATAATCCTTTGACAGGAACTTACTGTAACATAGGATTTTCCTACTAATACATACTCACAGTTTCTTTTACCCAGGTAGCATGCGAGAGCTTTTCTATGTTAAAGTTTATAAAAACAGACTGAGAGCGACTCTATGACAGGATAAGTTGGAATCCTTTAGGCTTATGTCAGTGGAAGAAATATTTCAATATATTGATGTAGACAACATCATAGGTAGTGTAGCACAGAAAAGTGATTCCTAAAAAAATTACTCATAACTTGAAAATGTAATCTGAAAGACATGTACGTATGTATCAATGTCTGAAGTTGAAAATAAAAAGCTAAATACACAAAAAACTTTACTCTTAAAATAGTAGAATACCTATTCTATTGTGACGATTGTGTGCTAAAGGAGCATTGAGAATACTAAGCACAAAGTATACCTATTTCTAATTGAATATAGTTGTATTTACAAGAGCGTATATTCCTTAATTTATAAAGGACCAATTTAAAACTATAAAAATTATTGGACAACAAAACATAAGGGCTACTTTTCTTGAAAGGGACCTGTGGGTGGAATTGTTCCACAGCAAAATTTTCATCCCAGTCTGCCCCTGTTGTCCATTAACGCCATCTACTTTTTTCTACTAGTCTCTCTACTTGTCTTAATTTTATTTTCATCATTTCACGGCATTCAGAAAAGAAGTTTCATATAAGTATACACACAATCTAATATTACTAGTTAACAACAAACACAATGTTCATGTGTTCATATATGTTTGCATATACGTGCATTCATTTACTATTACTTCTACACAAAACTCTATCAGGCATGTAGCCAAGGGGTGCGACCCCCCACTTCGAAACCAGCAATAAAGAAATATGGAAGGTGAAACGAAAAGAAACGAGAAAATGAAGAATCAGTGTTAAAAACACAAAGCTACAGCAAACGTTTGGTTACTCTTTCGTATGAGGAGCTCTGTGAGGAGGAAACGGGGAGAGGTCAAGTTAAAAATGGATATTATTGTAAAAAGCATTCCGAATTTCATCTATCTCCATGCTAATCCTATGGACCACAAATGACAATCGATAAACCGGTTCGATCAAATACACTATCAGGTAGAACTTATGAAATGGTCACAATCAGCAATAATATTGGCCTGGCAACATAGGTTGCAGTTACACTTGTTAAAGAAATTCTCAATTTCGCGGCAACACTAATCCATTTTATAGGATGTGTTTACTTCCGAAAGAAATCTCATTGCTATCCTTGATCACATTAAACGAAGGTGTGAAAAAGAAGAAGGAAGACAAGAAGAACTGAGTACGAATAACCTCGGAAGACTATATCTTTTTCAATACTTTTTTTAAAAAATATTTTTACTCGAGATTTCTTCATAGTTTCTTATTGAAATACTTACTGACATATCCTCATTTCATTATCCTAACAAACCAGTATGGGTTCATTGCCAGTAAAATAGTTTACATTGATCGAGCCCCTTGTGTGTAACCACACTATTTCATGTCACGACCTCTGCCCCCAATTACGAAATCCTGGCTAAACGAACCAATATATATTGCCAGTGAAATAGTTTAGAATAATCGAGCCTCTGGTGTGATAACGACAATATTTTGTCACGGACCTCCCCTCTTACGAAATTCTGGCTACGTGTCTGGGCGTAGGCGTCCATCTGTAAATCTAAGCATTAAAAGGATAAAGGATAAGGATAAAGAATTAAAAATCTAAGCATACTATTTGATTCTATTTCTTATTTTTGTGTTTTTTATAGGCTTTCGTCACGTTAGCCAGTGAAGGCGGACAGTTTATTGCAAACAATTGGTTTTGATATAACGCCAGGCGGTTGAATGTCCTTCGGTTTGTTTACAACCTTATAAAAACAAAAGACCAATGAAACTAGGATGTTCCACAAATTAACGTTAAGAGCATATATAATCTTTCTACATTCCTTTATTATCATGAAGATTTAATCTTTTCATCGCTGAAGCCGTCACTGTTTCGACCACAGAATTTAATGCTTTCACTGAAGCAACCACCGCATTAACGGCAATCGACTAGAAAGCTGGCTCCTGCGACGCTAAGGATAAGTTTTGAACGTAGTTAAGAATCTTCAATGCTTCCTACCACATATGAGAATTAGGAAGAAGCATAATGTAGTGATATTTTATCCTTTTGTTTGGCAATCTTCGAATAGGTGAGTAACGTAAAGGATCCTTACAAGTAAAGTTTCGAAATGGATGAATCGAGTTGCGGGATGAGACATAGTGAACCTAATAGAGGATATGAAAATATGTGTATGCATAAAGTTATATCTGCTGAGCGCCATAAGAAACGGAGGAGGAGTGGGTCAAAGTTGATGGGAGGAGGATTATCCTATGTTATAGAAATACATCAAATAAACTGTTGAATCGTAAAAGTAGTGAAAGATAGACAATGAAAACGGTGGTAGTTTCACATATTGGCAAGAGAAGAATGGGCAGAGTAGATCACAAACCTTCGTCGCCATCTTGATATCCGCTATTTTGAAATTTGTGATATTTTTTGAAATGGAAAGATAGTCATGTGATATATCAAGTAGGATCAGCATGTTCTCAAAGAGTCAAATATCAGCTTCAGCGATCGTTATCTGTACTTATTTGGAAGATTTAGGATTAAGATCTAGGAGACTCGTGCTCGTATGTTGAAAGTTTTGATTACTACGAAAAAACCTGCAAGTTAAACATATCTACAAGACAAGAAAACTAACAGTGAAATTTGATATCCATGTTGTATATTATTACATTATTATTTATGACAATACTTCCAATTTGCTTCATATAGTGCTGAAGAGAACTGTTCCAGTCTATTATCGGTATTATCAACAACATCACCATCTTCATCCGGCTCCAAGTCGTCATCGATCACCAAGGTTTGTATCTCATTTACTACACTTTCGTTTTTTTCAACAACTTTTTAATTCTTCAAATACACTGTATTCCTCCGAGAATGGATCATCATTGCAATTACCGAACTCGCAAACCAACATTGTCAGAATAATCGAAGGCTTAATATTTTAAACAAATCAAAGAAACATAATGCGACACGATAGACACTCGAGAAAGCCACCTTACCTGATAGCTTATTTTCCACTACAGCTTCATTGCTGTATTCCACTTACGAAGATAGACAAAGAAACTTAGGTGAAAAATATAGCAAATGGCGAAACAGTAGTGTTTACGTACAGTACGTACTAATTGCATTCCAATCTATCAGATTTTGTTGTGTTATGGTATATATTAGTAAGTATGTCATTTAACAAAAAATAACTATATAAACTAAACATTGTTTTCGACCAAAAGCTCAAAAAAAAAAAGCGGAAGCGGTTCTTCCAGATCGGAACAGTTCTTTTCGCCACTATATGAAGCAAATTGGAAGAAATGTCATAAATAATAATGTAATAATATACAACTTGGATATCAAAGTTCACTGTTAGTTTTCTTGTCTTGTAGATATGTTTAAGTTTCATATGTTATTGTAATAATCCAAACTTTCCACATACGAGCATCAGTCTCCTAGATTTTCGTAAATAACTATAAAGATGATCCTAAATCTTCCAAATAAGTACTGATAACGATCAGTAAGCTTATAATTGACTTTTTCACAACACCCTGACCCTAATTGATATATCATATGACTATCTTTTTATTTCAAAAAATATCACAGATTTGAAAATAGCGGATTTAAAGATGACGACGAAGGTTCGTGATCTACTGTGCCCATTCTTCTTTAGACAATATGTGAAACTACCACCGTTTGTATTGTCTATCTTTCATTATTTTCACGATTCAACAGTTTATTTAATGTATTTCTGAAACACAGCATAATCCTCCTCCCATCAACTTTGACCCTTTCCCCCTCCGTTTCTTATGGCGCTCAGCCGTTATAACTTTGCACATACACATATTTTCACATCCTGTATCAGGTGCACTAAGTCTCATTCCCCAACTCGATTCATCCACTTGAACCTTTACTTGTTAGAGCACTTCCACTACGACGTGCAAGTGTCAATTTTAAACCACTTGCTGATTTTTTTAAATATCTAATTTGCAAATTGAATTATTCCTAAGATAAATATTAGTTTGTATATATAAGAGAAGAAATATAATATAATATATATAATATTCGTGAGAGGAAAAACCAGATCTGATTTAATTGTAATTGTTATTACCAATGATTTTAAGTGTTATTATTGTTTTATTATTATGCTATGTTAAATATTATTGTAAATTCTGTGTATACCTATGTATAAAGAATGCTTATATTTGTATAGAAAGCTTTTCTTCTTAGCAAAAATTCCATCTAACTATATATTCTGTTTCCAACTAAGGATCTTTCTCCTGTGAGCATTGGTATTTAGTATTCTGCCTTTCGACAGGTTATGGGACTAATGGGTTTCTTTTTTTAATTTTATGTTTGGGCCTGGAAATGATTCTCCCACATTTCTCGATCTTCAGCTTCCTTTTTTAACTTTCAATATTTTCTTCTTTTTTTCAAATCATCGATCAGTTGTGTTCTTCTTCCTATTCCTAGTTTTCCTTCCATCTCTCCTACTATGACGGTATGAAGAAGACAATTTATTCGCAAGATGTATCTAAATCAATTGACTTTCCTACAAAGGATATTGGCTACAAGCATCCTCTTCTCTCCTATCCGTTTTAAAACATCTTGATTTCTTACTCTTTCTGTCCATGTTATCTTCTCCATTTTCCTCGAATATTTATAAATGTCCAAGTCTCTGACCCATACAGTACTTTGCTCCAAATGTAGCACTTGACAAACTTCTTTCTTAGTTCAATCTACTAGTTAAGAGAAATTGGCTATGTATTTATTTTATTCATTGAAGAAGGTTTCTTCTTACAGTCTAGACAATAACAAGTGGTTCCTTTCTCCATTATACCTACATAGAAAATATTTAATTCAATTTAACAACCTACAATTTTTCTTCAGATAAAGGAGATTTATATTCAACGAAAGGTAATAATTTTTTGGAAGTAATTTGTAAAGGCAGAACAGTAGACGAAACAAGAGAACTTCAGAAAATCCCATAGAAACAATGTCGTTCATCAGAAACATACAAGGCCTGGGATTGAACGCTTAGCATGAGATATAAAAGACACAATGTACAAACTACTTTGTCTCTTGTAGGTAAAGAAGACCGTATGTTTGGTAAATATATTATCTAGTTGTCCTTTTCGTAGAAAGGTGCTAGCACACTGACTATAATTTGACGAAGAATACTAAATCACTACAACAGAGGTGAGGTAGTATCCCTGTTGTGAAATGAATGGTGCGTTTGTCTTCGATGCATGTAGTCCCGGGTTTAACTCTCAGTAGGAAAACACTAAAATTTGAGCGCATTACGATGGTTTGGATTTCATCTTGAACGGTAGGTCCATGTTTCATTTAGCCTTGATACTAAAATAAAGAAACAACAGATATACCAGTAAACATGCACGTTTACGGTTGGTCTGGGTTTGCCTTTAAAATCACCTGGGAGAGTTAACTTTAGAAATACTGTGTGTGTATGGCTTTGTCAAGTATAAATTACAAATCACGTTTCGTATCCATATAGCTTTGAGTACTACGCTTAGACCAGATGTAAGAAGAAGCCTGTGCAGAAACTGGTGTCAATAGTATCATTTAGGGTGGGAAGAAGGGGTAATGGTCCTCCTCTAAGTTTGAGAAATACATATGTTCATGCAATTGAATAGAAAGTATTAATAAAAAAGGTGATTTTTTTATATGGAGAACTTTGCCATCCTCTAGCAAAATCTGAAATGACGCTGCCGACACGTTAAAGTTAGACTTAGCCTTAGGTCTGCGTATAGTTTTGGCAAGTATAATTTTTTACTCATACTTGACAAATGTATCAATTTAAAAAGAATTTTGAAGGTAGGCGTATGTCACGTATTATTGATAAATCAGAAACAAACTTGCAATAAATTAACTAGTAAGTTTTGCTATAGCTTTAGTTAGATTTGCAGTCGTGTAAATTCAACCTCGAGCAAGCCTACAGACTTATATACTGGAGGATTCAGTAAAGCTTATTAAAAGTCTGGAATGTTGTTAGGATTAAGGTGGCCAGCTGCTTTTCATTTACTTAGAAAACAGTAAACGGAAAACTAGGAATCAGGAAGCTCAAATTTACGAATAAAATTGAAACATAGCATCATGGCATCATCATGGATATTAAGCTACTTTCAAAATGAAACATGGTGAATATGACTTATCATACAGAGATTCACTTGCAAACCTAATAAAATTCTTCTACCATGGTATTTGGATTTCTTATACCATTAACCCTTTTGAGGCGAGCCTCTCATATAAACACAGTCGATTGTTTGGTTGAGAACGTTTCTAGTATATAAGCACAAAACATTAACGACAAATACGAGTATGATTTTAAAGTCTAATTTGTGTGTATTTTGTCAAATAAGTTATTCAGTACCCAATCATAAGCTTGAATAGTTTTCATGCGTATTTGTTTGCGTCTTTAAAGAAAGACTGAGAGCTGTCCCTAACTGAAAACCCTATAGAGACGGGCGTGCAATAAATACACAGCCGATAGTTCCATTGAGGACGGGTGTAGTATATAAATACAAAATTTAGGATGACGGCTGTAGTATATAAACACAACATCTAGGACAGATGTAGTATATAAACACAGCTTCTAGGATGATCGGTGTGGTATATAAACGCAAACATTGGAGGGTAAGTGTGGTATATGAACACACAATCTTGGAAGAAGGGTGTAGTATACAAACACAAAATTTTTAACAGGTCTAGTATATAAACAAAATGTACGAGGACGGATGTGGTTTATAGGCCTCATTTGCATCTAGTTTGTGAAATAATTCAATTTACGTATATATTGCAATATAATAAAAATTGAGTTTGAAAATGATTGATTTTCTATTTGTAAACTTTTCCATCTCTGAGGAAACTCGGGCTTAAAATAGTTGTTCCTGTAGAAGTGAGAAACGAAATTTTTGTTGCAAATATTTGAGTAGGTAAAAATACTGATGTAAAGGATTATATTAGCAAAAAACAAAATTAGCACTACAAAATGTCCTTCTTTTATTGAACACTATACATTACTTTCATTTTTAATGATACAAATTCACTAAAAGATGTCATTAACTTTATGTATATATAGTTTTCTCTTTCTCTTGTTCCTCCAAAATGATTTTATCTCTATGTAAAATTAAGTCCATACGCTACGTTAATAATAATAATAATTCTTTCTCATAACAGATTTACAAGTGAGCACTACAAATAGTAACAATAAATAATTGTTTACATATTCATTTTTTCCCAACTCTTATAGCTGACTTACACGTTTCAAGATTCTTGAAAGAGGCAATTTATCCCTATCTATCCTCAGCACATGTAGTATTGTATTAAGACCCTTTACTTCATACTACAACTACAGTATGTTGGAACAATAGCTATAAATAAATGATTATTTCTTCATAGTAATCAACTATGCCCAAGTTTTGACTTTCACTTGCGTTACCAATACTAGACGAAAATTTCACAAGAAATTCTAGAATTGTATCTGAAATTTGAATATTTTTTATGATCAACTGGAAAGTAATAATATTAATTATACGAGGGTAAATCAGAAAATAAATCAACGATATCTTACATGTCATATATTCCTCTTGTTTTAATTTTCTGCCATGCTGCAGCAGCATTGATTTACGACACAGGAGTTCAAGTGGTTATATCATGTGCAGGCACTTGCAATGTAACTTAGAAGATAATTGGCATTTGAGTTTTTCTTTGAGTGTGTGTGTGTTTTGTACCTTTATTGAACCTTTATTGAACATATTATTAACGCGGGATCCAAACAACGACCGTCGAAATTGGTTGCGGAGACCATCATACAAAATCAAACTTCATAGTAAAGGTTATTTCTTACTACATTATTTCGCTTTCAAGTGAGATAGGTTACACGGCCACGCCACCAGTCGTCCCGGGAAAGAGAGCACACTAATAGAAATATGTGGAAAAATGACTGCACTAACGGAAATGTGTGGAAATATGACTACACTGAAGAAAAATGTGTGGAGAAATAATTGCACTAACGGAAATGTGTGGAAAATGATTGCACTAGCAGGAATGAGTGAAAAAATGACTGCACTAACGGAAATATCTGAAAAATAAATGCACTAACGGAAGTGTGAGGAAATTTATACTGTTATCAGATGTGTACGTCTTAAAGGCCATCTCACGAGCAGAAATTTATCATTAACTGTTGAAGTGACAGGGCTAATGATATGTCGTGAAAGGAAGTTTGGGTTAAGTTCTAAATAATGGCAGATATATATACATATATACGAGATGAGTAACGAACTGTTTCAATAAATATGGAAACATATGTCGCCTTCACCTGAAGCGATCTACGAAACAATTAAAAGAGACGTCAATAAGAGTGATGGCAATTTACAACCAAAACGAAAGTTTAGGAAAGCCGACACTACTTGAACAGATTTTTTCTTTGTCTTGGCGTACGACTGGAAGAATAGTTAGACAAGCGTGGTAAAGTAATGTGTGCCTGTGTCGAAATATCATATTAAATTAAATGTGTTTTTGGAATACAGTATGTCCTTGAAAGTTCTTGCTATTTTACTTTTTGAATGACCTTTGTATAAAGTGTGTCCTTGAGCGATCTTGTTCTCTTAAATTTTGAACCGCTTTTGTATGACATGTATTTAGAAGATATTGTTACCTTACTTTTTTGAATCACTCTTGTATAAAGGGTGTCTTTACTTTTCGATTCACTTTTGTATTAAAATGTAAATTAAACTACCTATGAGTTAAGAAACAAGGGAATCATCCATTTTTTAAATGTATTTACCTCAAAGGATTTCCAACTATGATAAAGAATCAACCGAATTAGAAACGATTTTTTATGAATAAAATTGTCAAGTAAAGTGACATGGAACTTACTGTTGGATCATATCACACGAGGTATATCATTCATTATTCAGACTACAGTCAGATGCAGGCTCATATCAAAGGGAGTCTAGGGGGCGCCCCCCTACATTTTTGCTGGTCCCCCTAAAATTTTCACGGTTGACTTGCAGTGAACTATGATATATTGAGATAAACTATAATATGGTTGGATCGCCCCCCCCTAACTTCTACCGGGCCCCCCCTACATTTTGGGGCTGGCTACCGACCTGGTCTGATGTGAATAAACATTCAATTACTATAGTTGCTTACATTACAATTATTATGGTTGCTTGGAAATAATAACATAAATTAAATAATACGTAGATTAAATATCAGTAAAAAAGAATTATGTATTGCTAAAAGGAAATGTCACTGCAATATCATTTTCTTCTAGAAATATGAAAATTGAATTTGTGTTAAATCGACTGGTCTACTTTTACACTATATTTAAAAGATGCTAACACTTGGCAGCAGTTTTATTTCGTAATATTCCAAAACTGAATAGTTTGAGTTAAGGTAACCGATCTACCTTTTATGTTAAACTTGGAAGAGTCAAGATTTGATATCAGTTCATATTTTATAAAATTTGAAAATTGAATAACTCATTTATTGCATTAAATTTAAAAGACGTCAAGAGTTTACTGTAGTTTTCTTATAATGTTTCACAATTAAATACCTTGAGTTAGAGCAACCAGTTTAGTTTTTACTTAAATTTATGAGGTGCCAAGACGTGATAGCAGATTTTTTATATATATAACATTTTAAACTTTAATAACTTGCATAACTTTTTAAACTTTAATAGCTTTCAGTAGAGCAACTACATCTTAATTTGACGTTAAATTTAAAGAATCTCAAGATATTATAGCAGTTTCTTTACAACATTTGAAACCTGAATAACTTGTACGATATTAAAAGATTTGATTTACTTTTTCTTACCAGATATAATGTGTTTAAGTATTAAAAGAATCAATTATTCATCAAATTAACTCATAATGGGTGGATGTAATCAAGGTCATATCTATAGATTATACCAAGTAGCAAGAAAGCTTTCGGCAAGTGGCGCGTGCTTCGCTTTTGGTTTTCCACTCTTGCACTAGAAACGCATGCTTTTCATATAATATGTCTTTTGTTGTACTTGCAAGCGATGAATTACACTCCTCGCAGAACGTCGTGATTGCACCACTGGCCGTTCATTAGTCATTGACTTGACTCGTCTTATAAAACACTTGCCTCAAGCTTGAATGGAACACTTAATGCAAATTTGCCGCCATGTAACTTCATCATTTTAGTGGAATTCAACTTGCTTGTATGTTTCCCAGTTAAGCTGGATGCAAGCTTGGCTGACTTGCAATTCAAGCTTATAGCAAAAGGTTTGCAAGTTGTTCCTGCTACTAGGGTATTGATGCTCAGAATCCTCTTCCAAAATTCGCAAGTATAGACAGAGAGATAAATTTAAACTCTCAACTACTTCTAATGAAACCTTTTCTTCTTTTCCTATTTTTTTTTACAAATTGTCTCCCTAAAGTTCAAAAAATTGAGACTATATAATCTCGGAAAGGTATCATGAAAGAGATGTCTATTGGAAGAACTGGGGAATTCTAAATGGCACTACCTAATTTATTTTTTCCTTGGTATCAGTTAGGATGTTGTCTATATTTGAAAAATTAAAAAAAGAGTCAATACTTCACTTAAGGTCATTCAGCTTCAGTGTCACAAATTTCTAGAAACAAATTTCACTACAAACACTGTTTACCTCAATTATATGCTTATTCAAGAAGCGCACCGGGTTTGTTACATCAAATTCTGAACTTTCTTTTCTCAAACACACTAAAAAAATTAAAACATTTTCATCACACTTTTCGATTTTAGGTATGGTGAATGACGTCGAGCGTATGACCTCCTATACTGTGCTGACATGCAATAACTCTGTTCGTGAAATTTCCTATGACTAGCGGACAAGTTTTCACTTGGATTTCGCCGATAACTCGTCGAATTTCCTCCTTTATTTTATGGATGAAACGGAGTTTATTGACATACACCAATGATTTAAGAGTACCCCAGAGAAAAATGTCACAAGGAGTTAAGTTGCATGACCTTGGCGGTCATTGTTGGTCAGCATGACCGAAATGAGGCGATCTGTTCCGATAAAAAAAAAGTTTTCACAATTTGAACACGTTGAGCTATAGTAAACTGCTCCATGGCTAGACACAAACTGAAGAAATGCGAGAAATTCAGACTAAGGCGACAATCTGAATGTCTATGGGCAGAGCAACAATACAAAACAAAACAATGTCGGCAAGCGAGAAACAAAAATTTGGCAGTCGATCCAAAACCGGCGCGCTTTTTGAATAACCATTTATCTACACTTGAAAACTTCCAAAAATAAACATAGGTAAATAAGGTTAAACATCCGTTGTTTTCGTGGCTTAAGTAGACAAAGTTTCGAAATATTCTATGAACTTTTCCAGGTTTGACCTTAGTTAGTAGCTTAAACTGTTTCCGAAACATGCAACATGTGCATTTCGAAAATGTCTTTAAAATAAAGTGCATTTTTTACAACCCAAGTAATCTTGATTTTTCAATACCTTAATATTACAATACTAGCATGTTATTAAACACTAATTAATTCCTTTTCTATATCGGAGACTTCATTTGTATGGATGCTTAACAGTTTAGGAAAAAGTCAGAAAATGCCCTTTCAAGATATCTTGAAAACTACGTATTTTTATCGTGTAAGTTAGGTATCATTTCTCTCTGCTCGCTTCATCACTTACAAGACCAAGTTAACCTTTTAGGATTGTAGATAGATACAGAAAAAGAAGTATCCATTTCATTTTATTTTTCATCAACCATTTCAGCAATGCATATATAAAAAATTCTCTCTCTCTCTCTCGCCATTACATGTATACAATTTAAATGTCTATTTATATACTTTTTTAAATATTATGTAGATGTCAAAATACACTTTTCTTTTTTAACTTTTAGACTGATTCACAACCATTTACAGTATATATACCGTACTTGAATATATACCATATACACCACACTTGTACCTTTTGGGCACGTAAAACTGGAGGGCACATTGTTCTTTTTTTAAATATATATATTTCTTTGGCGTTCTGCTTTTAATCACTATTTATCATACTTTACACCAACAATATATTTATATACACACATCGCACACGCAGAATTTATTAACACGATACTAAAAGACTATCCATAGGAATATAAGATTAAAAAAATCATTATTTACAAATTTTAATGTCAATAAAACGTAATGGGAATATTCTGGTGGGAATTATTGTGGAGTATGGAATAAAGATGGGATGGGTAAACGGGAATAAGATCTCAGGTATTCCTTTTGATGAAAGGATATGTGTCGAAGTGATAGGTGATTATAGCGATACCAATAATACTCTACACAGAAGAAACTTGGTGAATTAAGAAAACAAGAGAAGAAGTATCAAAAGAATGGACGTGATTGAAATCAAAATTCTCCGATTAATATGTTTACCAAGTTATTTAAGATCAGAAAGAAAAGAATAGGAGGCAATGCTAAAATAAATTAGAGATGTCGAAGTACGTAAGAAGAGCCTACAGTAGTATGGACATGTTACGAGAAGAAATGATGATTATTTTTAAAAGGTAGTGGGGAAGATTGAAGTAAAAGGCAAAAGAGGAAGTCCAGTTGGAAGAAGGCAAGATTGTGTTGCTACAGACTTAGAAGAGAAAGGTTTTGGGATTTATGGCACCCTGTATATATTACATTATATATTTATACCATATATATGTATTGTCTTAAAACGCTCATATGACATCTATTACTACTGCATTTTTTATTGGTCAGTCTCGCACGCAGTGCAAAACAGGTCTATCTGTTTTGAGGAGGCGCTCGTCAAGTTGATGGGGGTCATAACGTCATCTGTTTTTTCTTTAAGAGTACAACGCAAGAGGTTTATTTTGTTCTGTGGCAAATGCTGTCTAAGAGGTTCCAATAACATCTATATATGTCGTGGACATGACAGATTACACATGTTATGACGTCTTTCCTAATTCTTATTTTCTTCTCTTTGATTTTGAGATATGTACAATAACATAGGGTCGCGTTAAAGAGATCTAAACTTTTGAAAATGATTTTCTTAGAAAAGTCCCATTTTCCTCGAATCCCTCTTTTCATTTATATGATACGAACCTATGAATGATGCCGTTTGGAAGAAAATGAGGTACAAATCATGACTTCTGGGTAAATAGTGACGATATAGTAGCTGCTTCACTTAAAGGTTAAAATTTACCTTAAAAATCTGAAAATCTCAAAACAGGGAGAGTATGAAAATGAAATGAAATGGATTGGACTTTTTGAGTTTAACATTCCATGATTGTGCCTTGGAAGTTAAGGGACACGGAAGATTAAGACAAGTGTATGATACCGAAAAAATCGATGGAATGTAAATGTGGGAGGGAAAGGGAGTACCTCAACAAAACCCTACAGACACGATGTTATCCACCACAAACGTAATGGCCGGGGATCGAACCAGTGAACACATACACCAGAGGTAAGCCCTCTAAAACTGACCCACCGTGTCCCCCGTTATCAAAATATGAATTTGATGTTTAACATTAATCATACAAACATGTTCTTAGCTTATAAAGTGGATAGTTTGAGGTAAAGGTAAGGAATAATCTTTGAAAGAGTTTCCCTGTGATGCCTTTATTCATTTGTTCAGTTTTGTTTCTAAAAACGTCTCAGCAGGCAAGACTGAATTTCCCCATTTGCTCCGCCATCTAGTAGTGTGAAATAAAAACAATCCATCAATTTAACCCTTCAGTCTTTCCGTGATTATTTCCATCACTCCTAATCCATCTTAATTCTAGAAAATGGATTGAAGAGAAAGCCAACCAGATTTCAAGGACACGAAGTGAGGAAAAATAAGTTTTTTTTTTTTTTTATAATCCGATAAGACAGTATTATAAAGAAATACATATCGAAGAAAAATAATCCAAAATATGATTATTTAGCTATTTTATGTTCCGTCCACTTTCGCAAGATGACAACTCAAACATTATGCATAGAATAATGGAACAAATATTAACTCTGAAAAGAAGTATAATAAACGGTATACGGCTTTGTTTAAAAAAGATATTTTATCTAATACATCTATTGGTCAAAAATCTCAGAACTTCCACTAAGAAATATACACATCATATATTCGTATAGATAGCCTTCTAGTATACAATGTATATTTGATGTGCAAAAAGAATGCCCTTATTTAGTTAGTAATGTATTTCACAATCTTTTGTTTTTCACGTTAGAAGTTACAGGACGTTTGTAATAATCACAAAGGAAACAAAAAATGTAGTAGCATTTTGAGGCAACACCTAGTGTTGCTTAGAATAATGTGACAGGCTCTTTTAATTTCTTTTTTTCCGCTAGAAATTTCCGGTAGACTAGATTTACAATAGTATAGTAATAGTAGTAATAATAATTGTTTACTCTAGATCTCTTAGATCTAGTAACAAGTGATAACGTTATCATATAATAATAGAATAATTATTAATAATAGTATTTATCAATGTTTAATTGTATCTATTATAGAGCTTGCTGTCACATTTCTTTTTTTTAAATAAAGAAGTTACATAGTTATGTACAAGTTCTAAAGATGGTGTGGCAATTAGTTGTATAGAGATTTCACGACACTCTGAGGATATGCCTCTTACACTACAATATAAGTAGAAAAATAATTTAAGAACTTGAGGTGTTGGGAAGATTTGCTCTAAAATTGATAACACTACTGAGTAGAACACAATTATGTAATGTCTACGGTCTGAAATATAATTTTGTCATTTCTTTGTTTATCCTATATATAGTTTACTTTCATTTATTGATAACGAAATAAAATAGGTTTCACAATAGACTGCAATTTTTTTGTTTTATTAAATCTACTTACTCACCTTTTATTTGTCATGTCTTACGTAACTAGTAAAATTGTATTGTCTATATTTTTTTTGCAAACCTTTTTCTATCCACTATATTACTCTTACATGTTCCAGTAACTTTTTTTATACAAACACATAATAAAACCTCAAACACGTTCCTCATTCACATAAGAATAGGACATATATATCTACATTAATAAAAGAAATCAATTAACGCAGAACCTATGAACCGATTGACATGAATTTTTAACGAACTGTTTTTTTTTGTTTGTTTGTTTGTTTGTTTGTTAACAATGCTACCTTCATTAAAATGCGTACAGGAAGCTAAATAGCTGGAATTCAAAGTTTATGCCATGAACAGAATACTTCACTCTTTAACGGTGGACTGATTAATCATTCCATGTAAAAACTTCATTGTTACACACTATAAAACATTTTTCATTAATTATGATGTAAACGTTTAACATATACGACACAATACGAACGAGGAAACGAACAAATTTTACATACAAAAAAAAAGATAACCTAATTATGTCGAATAAGACAATTAAAGCAGCAAAGGAAGATAAAATCGTACAGAGTTCAAATTTTTTGCCATAGACAGAATACCTCGCTCCCAAAGAATAAACTCATTAATTATATTATTATTATGTTGTCTGATCTATGTTGAAATATTGTTGTGTTGAAATGTTTTTTGTTCTAATAGTATTCTGGACTTGTGAGTGTAATTGAAATGTTAAATGTTGTCTGTTTTAATAGTTTTCCAGAGTTGTAAGTGTCATTATAATCTTAAATGTTGTCTGTTCTAAGAGCTTTTTGGACTTGTGACTTTTAATAACACGCTCATTCATATCATCAACTCAACATCACACCCACTCGACGTCACACACACTTAAGGGGGCAGACTACTAAATATTTTTCAAAAGCTAACGATTTTTCATTTGCCCGTTTTTCGTAAGTGAAAAGAGATAATGAAATGTATCTTACCACAATAATAGATAATGCTATTCTACACCGAAAAATACGAATCGCAAGAATTTTCAGTGTTGTCATCCATAGAAATTACAGTGTGACCAGAATTTGAATTACCCAAAAATCTAGGTTAAGGTAGCGACTAGAAAAACGAACTCAATGGTAATTGATGACTTATCATGTTGTGTAGGTTCCTTGTTTACTGTTTTTTAAATAATATTTGTATTTATTTTGTAATGACTTATGTATTTTGTAATAACTTATCTAAGTTATTACAAAATAAATACAAATGTTTTTAAAAAGTAGTAAACAAGGAACCTACACAACATGATAAGTCATCAATTACCGTTGAGTTCGTTTTTCTAGTCGCTACCTTAACCTAGATTTTTGGGTAATTCAAATTCTGGTCACACTGTAATTTCTATGGATTGCAACACTGAAAATTTTTACGATTCATATTTTTGAGTGTAGAATAACATTGTGTATTATTGTGGTAAGTTACATTTCATTATCTCTTTTTACTTACGAAAAACGAGCAAAAGAAAAATCGTTAGCTTTTGAAAAATATTTAATAGTCTGTCCCCTTAACCTTACACTCACAATATCATTTAGAACTTACGCTTATTCATATCATGAACTTAACAATCATACTGACTCGATTTCAGACTCACAAAATAATTTCGACATCACGCTTACTCGATTTCATATCCACATCACCAGCCTGACCTCATGTTTACTCATTCTCACACTCACTATGTTATTCTCACTTGACTACACTTTCTCATCAACAGCCTGATATTATGCTCATTCGGCATTCCGGACCATAGCCGGAAATACTGATGCAGTACTACAGATAGATAGTTTAGACAACATTCGCGCACAGGCAACATCCATCGGTTTACATCTCAACCACTCAAAATGCGAAGTGAGTTTTCTAGGTGCTAAGGAAGAGGAAATTCAGGGTTTTTATAATAAATTTAATGAATCTGCACCTGGTATACAACTACTGCAATCAACAATTTGCTGAACTCCTAGGCGCAGCTCTATCAGCAGAAGCCAGAAAGAAAAAATTGGTAGAGAAGATTTCGAAATTATAGTTATTCTTGTCACGCTTATCAAACATCTCAGCTCATTTAGCGTTTTATTTATTGTGAGCCTCTTTGTCAATACCAAGATTACAGTATTTCCTCCGATGTTCTCCTTCCTGGCGTGAGGAGGACTTGCTCGAGAAATTTGACGATACTATAAGAACAGGATTGGAATCTATCTTCAACTGCACCCTAAGCAAAGAATCATGGTTACAACATCATTACCAGTCAGAAATGGAGGTCTCGGAATCCGTCGGGCCACAGATGTTGCTAAGCCGTCATTCCTTGCTTCTTTTTATGGCTCAAGTCAATTAGCTGGAACTCTACTACAAAGAGAAGTCGAATTAGACACCGATTCAGAGGTACAAAATTGCATCGAAATTTAGTCTAATTTAGTGGGGTCTGCTCCTCTGGCTAACGCAAAAATATATATCTTCAATCAGCCTGGGACGAACCCATAGTAAACCATCATTTCTCCTCATTAATACAATCAACTCATAAGATTGAAGACAAGGCCAGATTCCTCGCTGTTTCGTCCCCTGAAAACGGTGAATGGCTTCAAGCTCTATCATCATCTTCTGTTGGTCAACATCTCAGCAACGAAAGTTTTTGCATAGCTACAGCTCTGCGGTTTGGAGCAGATATTTGCGAACCACACCGTTGTCGTGCTTGTGATACTCTCGTCGATAAGAGAGGCTTACATGGCTTATCATGCAAGAGCAGCGCAGGTAGACAATCACGGCACTCAAGTGTGAATGATATCATTTTGAGGTTTCTCACATCTGCAGGTGTCCCATTAGTACGAGAACTAAACGGATGCAGTCGTTCAGACAGAAAAAGACCAGATAGGATGGCTTTAGTGCCCTGGAAAAAAGGGAAAGCTCTAGTTTTGGGACTTCACCTGCACAGATACTTATGCTCCCTCCAATCTTGCACATTTCATCATCACGCGCAGGTCTCGTAGCTGCTCGTAAGGAGACCGACCAGAGGAATAAGTATATTAATCTCGTTTATAAATATTGGTTTGTTCCAATTGGCATCGAGTCAAGTGGTACTTGGAGTCAAGAAGGAGCTAATTTTATCAAGGAAATCGGCCATCGTATTTCACTTATATCGGGAGATAAACGATTTAAATATTTCCTTATTCAGCGAATCACTGTCGCAGTTCAACGTGGGAACGCGTCTGCCATTTTGGGTACGTTACCCACAGGTAAAGAATTAGAGGAGATCTTTCCCACATAAGGAAGAAAATAACGACTTGGTTTCTGAGTACCAACGACGGAAAGATATTTTAAGCAATATGCACTTAAGAATTTATCTCATCATAACTGTCATCGTCATTGAAAGATATATTTTCATTTTCACGTTTACTATCCCAATTTGATTCTAATATATATCTTTCTGTTACCATAATTTCTTGTTATTGTGCCACAATTTCGTCTTATCTTGATAGTATTTGTTTTTCTATTAATTCTGTTAAGAGCTTATGATCATTATGAATTAGTTTAAGTTGATCATAAGTTGATCATATGTGTAAATAAATTTATTTATTTATTTTCAGAAATATATATATTGGAATTGTAAAAAAATAAATTAAAACAATTCTGATTTTTTAAAAAAAACATAAACACAATATTTCGTATTGCTTATTGGTTTTATTGTCAAAATAGCTTTCCTTTCTGGCATTGCCTACAGATGCTAGTTCAGTAGGGACAGTGCATGCTGTAGCACCTGGCGATTTCACGGGTATTGCACGTAAAGAGTGGGGAGGTTGTATAGTTCATAAAGGTTGCAGAAATGAGAGGGTTGTAGGGTGGAAATCAATTAGAAAGGGGGTGGCAAACGCAACGTTGTCATTAAAACTTAATCTTAGTGGGGAAATTTAATGCATGTCATCATGTGTTACCCCTTAACAGTTTTCAGCATAACTCTGACCTTCATTCAGTAATTGGCCACATATTATTACTATTGTTATGTATTGGAATGTGCAAGTATATTCGAAAGTTGCCGAATATATGCAAACGTTCGTGCATTCGCGATTTCAGTTTATAAAATTCTGTAGGAGTCATACTGAAAGTGAGTCAAAAATAACTACCTTCTTTCAAATGTTGGTGTCGCGGAAGACCACTTAAAGTTTGTAATGAAACTTAGGTACGTATATCATATATCGTATTATTTATCCATGTCTTATTTAATTTCATACTTGATGTGTTTATGTTTCTTTCTTCCTTGTTTTCGATATTGAGAGAAGACTAAAAGCTTTGATTCACAACCAAGGTGAATAAAATAATGTACGGCCGCCATCTATTTGTATATTACGGTGAAGGAGGAATCAATCTTGTAAGCATTTTCTTCTGCATGCGGAAATAATAATAATAATAATTAACTAAAACGCTGTCATTGAAGGTTAATTACTTTCGATAGTATGGGAAAGATCTATGAACACGTAGACTTTCAACGTCACAGGAAAACTGATAATTCTGAAAGGGACGCTAATCGTCCCTCCAAATTCACAATGTCGGTTGCTAGAGAAGATACGTATAGGCCTACTTGCCATACTTGGTTTTGCTGTAAATAAAAAAATATAATATTGAGCATGGAAGCCTCATTATGTCCAAGAATCGTTTTTGGAAGAGTGTAACGGGTATTATATTGAACTTTTGTGAAACGTTGCATGGAAGGAGAATATTTTTGAATATATCTTGTGAGGTTTTGTGTTCTCATTCAAACCGAAGTTACCAAGGACAGTACCTGCTATTAATGTGAGTACTGCGCTGGAGCAATGAAACTGAGGGGTTTGCTTAAAAAACATAACAGACTCCCTCTAACAGGTTAGGATCCCTATAATTTCGTCTTATATTCTTAGGTTCTTTCTGATACGAGAAACTATGAGCGCTGAACGTTACTTATAAAAATTACAAACGTTTCTTTGGGAAATACTTTTTGAATGGAAACAGATACCACATCTTAAATTTATGCAAGGCGATTATTCCTAATTCAGTGAGAATTTTTCATTTTGTTTGTTAGGAATTGGCATAATGAGAGTTTCCCAGGATTTGTGATTACTTTTACTGGTGAAGGGCAACGGAACAAGTAGTGTATTAGAGTCAACCTCAAATCTTGAAGAACTTCAAAACTAGATCCGTGAAGATTGTTACGTGCAAAAACTTTTTCCACACTTAAAAAAAAAAAAAAAAAGATTCTTGGAATGTATCGCCTAAGAAGTATACAACCTGAAATAAAGATGTATATTTTCAGCGCCTCTGGCGGAAAGTTTTGAATTTCGTACATACGAATGTGCGAGGATGGCTTAGTCACTCGATGATTACTGTGAAGGTGGGCAATATCCGTTCTATTGTATTCAACTAGCTAGAAGGTAATTACATATCACAATCAGTGGCGTATGTAAGATTTTGTTTCGGGAGGGACTTTGCTAACTTTCGGGGGGGGTATTCCTGGAAATGTGAAAATTTTGCAAGATATTTCATTCATATATATATAAATATATATATATATGGTTCAGTCAAATGCAAAGATCCAATTGTAAATATCCCTACAACGTGTTGAGAGATATGTTAGTCCTGTTTGCTGTTTATATTTGTAAGCCATAATAAATGTTACATTTGTTGCACACGGGTGTAGTGTGGCATGTTAAGAGATGTTGGTTACTTATCAATGTTCTTTTCTCTCCCCCAGGTAAGACGTGGTGCCGTGTGACACACGGATAGAGGTAAAAAGAACAGAATGGGAATATCACTGAACCATTCCATGCGGTATTAGAACGAGAGCGACGATTTCCTTGGAAAGATCATTGCCGGAGATGAATCCACCACTGTTTCAACCGGAATCCAAGCGTGAGAGTATGCAACACAAGCATGCAGAGTCGCCTAAACCAAAGAAAATCCTTCCACAACATCAGCTGTTAAGATCATGGTGAATGTGTTATTCGACGAGCAGGGCCCTCTGCTACTGGAGTTCTTCCCCAAAGGAGAAACAATAAACGCCTACAAATACTGCGACATTGTCCGTCGGCTGGGGCTAGCAGTCAAAAATAAACGCCGGGGTAACCTCACAAAGGGAATCATTTTATTGCATGACAATGCCCGGCAACATGTTGCCAAACGAACACAGGATAATTTGGTGTCGTCGAAGTGGGAAGTGCTAGATTGTCCCGCTTATTGTACTGACTTGAGTCCCTGTGATTTCCATGTTGTTGGGCCACTCAAAAAACACCTCCTGGGGCTCCACTATGGATCGGATAAAGAAGTGCAGCAAGCTGTAACAGAGTGGTTCCATATTCAATGCAAGGAGTTTTTCTTCCAGGGCATTCATAACCTCGTGTCAAGGTGGGATAAGTTTCTCAACAGTAATGGTTATTATATATAGCTCTAGCCAGTAATAGAGTCTGTACAGGGAATGGACTTTTTCATTTGACTACACCTTATATGTATATTTCTGAATATTAATCCACCAAGATACACCCAGCGTTTACCGATATCGTTATAAAAGCTGTAGTAAATGCTTCTGTCCTTTTATAGAAATGTACTCAAAGCACTAAGAATCCACATCAGGATGTAAATTTAGGAGAAATACTCACGTACAAAGATTAAGCCTACTACATTTTATTCATGAGAATACGGGATACCTTCCGATCTTTCGTTCTCCCCTAACCTTTCAACACAATCCAAGGCAAGGAATTGTAGCACTGGTTATGAACAATAATAACATAATATGCAAACGTTCCCTAAGCTGCAGCTACTTTTTTGTCTTCGTTCTCTGCAATTATTTATACGGAGTGAAGATATTCATAATCCAGCTACAAAAGAATCGCCTTAAAAATTCAAGGTGACGTCTTATAGCGGAAAAAATATGCAAATAATCTCGTTTTATTTAAATGAGTGATACGTACAATCTAACTTCGATATTCTTCGTGTGTTTAGCAATATTTTTTTTATTAAAAGCTGTATTTGCCAATATTATGTTTGTCAGTTTAATCTGATCAAAAACTTAGCTGATTTTTCTCCTTACGTTGTGTGTAATTGTCCGGGCTGGATTAACATATTTCAAAGCCCTAGAGCAAACCACAATTCCATGCCCTAGCCTCTCAAAAAGATTATTCATAATTATTCTTAACTTATCTAATGACTTGCTGAAGAAAAAAGGTCACTTGTCTTCACTGTGCTTGTAGATGCATTCGAAGCCATTTTACATTTACTTGTTTTTTTGATGTTGGAGTGTCCGAGTTTCCACCAAGTACAACGAAAAAGTAACATTGCAAATTTTCCAGTCAACTTCATTGCTTTCAGATACGGACACTTATCTTTCAAACTGGAAGAATATTTTCGCTTCAGTTTGGACATTCTTGTTGATAACAAAATTCGAACACTTCACTTGTAATGTATTATCAACGACAGCCCAGCTCGTGCACTTTATCAAACACTGCAGATCCCCTTGATTCCTTAGAAGCAACTGCAACTCTGCGCTAAGAGTCTATTAGCTTGCTCGCTATCAAATCGGAGAAGGTGGTGTGATAACTAGCTCGAAGCTGTTTCATGTTATAGCTTATTGTTAATTCACTAATTACAAAATTCCCAGCCAATGTCAGAATTTTGTATTTTTCACTTCTCAAATAAGCTAATATTGATAGAAGAAATGGGACCGGGTTAAAATACGGGACATTTGCCTGTCCCGACTACATTTACGGGGGCGCGGGACGCTCGGGCCCAAAACCGGGACTGTCCCGTTTTTATACGGGACATATGGCAGGCTTAAGAATGATCAACATAATAAGAAAAATACATTTTCTATATTTTCATCCATAGTAGGCCTCATGTGAAATCATTTTGTAGAAGTACGAGCAGATGTCTCTATTAATTCTATTATATTTTTGCATTTCAGTGCTGGATTCTTTTTTCCAATTGTCACAAATTGCGCCTTACATTAGAAACAACACTAAAGCAGTTATTGGAATAAAGCTTATTTTCTGTAACATAATCGTCAACATTTTGTAGTCCAGAAGTTTTACGTAGACCTCTTGGGATGGATCAAGAAATATTTTATGTTATTTACAGGGTATATAGAGGGTGAAACAATGCACTATATTGACAATAAAGTCTAATGTTGTAGTATAATAAAAGTTCACAAAGCAATCAATTAATTAGACCATAACACAGTGACACTATACAAAACGAAAGATTACCATTATTAGCAAGGAAAAGGTCACAGTTTAACTAAGACAACGTGCCTTGTTCTGTTATTTGGCTATAGTAGGTCTTCATAAGGTTTGTATTCTACTTCTTTAATAGTCGTAGTGACAAAAACTATGGCGATCACTGTAGTGGCGTAGCCAGAGATGATAGTCTGGGTCAACCCCTCCCCAGTTAATACAGTGATTCCGAAAGTGGATTCTACTTACAGGCAGTGTGTTTTCTTTTTGGTCCTCGATGTTTCCCTACTTATACGGCTGTGTGGAGTGTGTGTACGAGGTACTACCCAAAATATCCTTTTTTACTGGGCAAACCAGCAGCAGTATGTCGTTCCGCCGCTAGATGTCTCGGGGTACATGTATTAGCTACTGCACCATAAAGTTGCGTCGTCTTTCGCGCATTCGACTGTGGGATGTTGTTGTGGGTGTCAGGACCTTCAGTGTTTCTGCGATATGATCATTTTTCAACATTGCTTAAGGAGTTTGATCCACCTGGTCAGAATGTCAACGGGAATTTACTGCGAGGTTTCGAAGGGAAAATGTTTCGCACAAACGGCCAGAGCTGTGGCAAACAAAAGACTGGTTGCAGTACCGACAACGCGCCCACGCACACCTCGTTCGTTGTGAGGGAATTCCTGGCCAAAACAATATGGCAACAACCTCCTAGCCTCCCTACTCCTCTGACCTAGCCCCGTGTGACTTTTACCTCTTCCCGAAGATGAAATTTGCGATGAAAGGACGACATTTTGACTCCATTGGAGACATCCAAATGAAATCGCAAGGTCTTGGACACCCTTCACCCTGAAGTGCTTCTAAAAGTGAGAACAACGCTGGAATCGTTGCATACATGCCGAGGGGACTATTTGGAAGGTGACGGAGGACATGAGGACGTAAGTATAGTTTGCCAATTTAAAAAAAAATAACATTCTTGGATATCTTGCTCAGAACATTTTGGTATGTTTCTACAACATGGCATTACGAGATCCATCCATTATGTTTTATTTTCTGTCTATGGCACTAGGTTACTAAATGTCTGACAAGGAGAAGAAGAGAAATATTACCAAGACCACAGAAACCTGTCGAAAAAGGAAGAAAGAAAATGAAGCAAGCATTTAGATCACTGACAGCTCTTGAGAGAAGACACTGGTAAAAATTTAAATATAGGTTTAAGCTATGTGAAGAAAGTTTCATACAGTTTTCAACAAGCTGTGAACAAGAATTAGCTTGTCAAATGTATTAATTGTTGTATATGGTTTCCTGAATTTGTTTGAAACTTTCTTGTTTTAGTTAGTAGCTATAAAATATATAGTTTACCGTTGTGACTTCCCTCAAGATCCGCCACTGGCTTCAATATATATCTCGACAAGTACTAATAAGAAAGAGAAGATACTTTGGGTGGTGAGAAACGATGAAAGTGGCAAAGAAGTTTCAAAAGTAGTTATTAAGACGTTCTTTCTTCAAAAGAAAATGGAAAAACTATCATGAACGAAGCCGAGCCTACTATATTCATATTAGTTGGTTAAATTAATATTTCCACAATATTGTCCAACTGACTTATGTGAATGAGAAACGTTTTTTATTGTAATACCGAAATACGTGTAGTTACAAACTAAATTATTTCCTTAAGAGCTTAATGTTTAAAAAGAAATTAATTTTCACTTTTATATATTACTAAATAAAATCCTTTCTTTAAGATTCAGATCTTAACGAAATATCTTGCAAAACTAGTCTTTTCTTGAAAGGTTTGTACATCTTCCGTTTGAGTACTTAAAAAACCCACTACCTGTGATATTTCCTTTGGAAGAATTATAACTGGCAGTGAAACGTTTTCTATTTGGAACAAGGTACAAAAAAATCACTATTATTTTACTTATAATTTAAAGCACGCCTTGAAAAGCTCTTGATGGGGTTCTTTCTTGGTAGTCTGAAAAGAAGGAAAAAAATGAATGGGATCTATGCACAAATCCTCTTGCATTTCGTTTGCACACTGACAGTAACTTTGCCACCCACCTTCTTTGGCTCAGCTGTCGTTAGAATATCTCTGAAGTCAGTTCGAGCCTCCATACTGATATAGGTCTCTTGAAAACGGTAACTTGACCCTGCTCTTTACCACCAACAATAAACATGTACAAAGGAACGTCGAAGAGATTGTCAGTGAACGAGAACTCCAACTGGTCGCGCTGACGCTGCAAGGCCTCCGCTCGACTGGCACTGCTGGCCCTTTGCTTGCGATTTCTTTCCACAGGAGACGGAAGTGGACCCAGCGACAGAAACGGTGCTGGTGCTATCTTTGGTGATTCAGCTAATGGACGCTCTAATATCGAACTACCACCTGGAATCGATTGTAGTTCTACATCGTCTTGAAAGAATTGACTAGTACTATGTCCAGCAGCATCTTCGAGAACACTGTCCGGAGGGCTATTGAGAACTTTGGCATAACTCTCGTGATTATTATTCTTTAAATGAAATCTCTTGTTATAGTTGTGAACTCTCCAAGACTTACCGGCCAGTATTGTCTGAATGTCAGGTCCTAAATAGTTTGGGTTAGAAAACCCGTACGGACTTTCATCAAAGAAACTTTCTGGACTAACTTTCATATTGGCTATACAATTCATAGTCTCTATACTGGCATAATCAGATGTTGATACTGTTTCATCATGACTTTCTGATCCCTCCTCTAGATCTATTAACTGTCCATTTCGGTGATTATTTGTTCGAAACCTGACAGAAGCAGATTTTGGGATGGTTTTAGTATTACTTGACCCGTTTTCACTACAAGGTGTATGTTGGCTTTCATATTCGCTAAAATTAGTGCTGTCACTTCTTCTCTTGCCAGGGGCTACTGTTTTGTTTAGCAAAATGGACGAAGACATATCCTGAGGGCTTTGGACTGGCTGGAATTGTTGATGAAGAATGGAAAACTCTCTGGAACCAAATCTGTTGGGTGGAATATTATTGTTCATAGCAGTTCCTCCGTAATGAGATTGCACCTGAACTGTGAATGGGTTTACTCTATTGGGAGGATCCAATGGAGTCATAGGTGATTTGAGATCCTCGCCACTTTTTACGCCAGAGTCCTCAACGTCACTATCATCATCCGTGTCAAGATACACTAAACGTGTAACATCAACGGGTGTGAGAACTGGAGGAGCTTTCCGATAGCCTCCTCCTGCACAGGTACTTTGATTGAGGTCCATGGACGTTGTGGAATGGATAGTTCCGAAATTTGGCACAGACACGGGTTCCCTGGGCAAGCTAGTATACCGACCACCACTGTCCATGTGCCCGCCACCACCCGAATCGCACGGCGGTAGACTGTGTTGTTGATTAGACAGTCTTGAGGATACACCACTGCTGCCAGGAGCGGGTAGCTTAGATATTACGTTGGCACTTTGCGACTTTACCATCTTAAGACTATTAGGTGTTCCTGAATTGTCGCTGCCGGCAGCATTTGAAAGACTTTCCGTGCTGTCGTTACTTAAAACACTATAGCTGCAATTATGACTTAATCTGGAAAGATTTATTTGAGATATTTTGGAGATTTCACGCAAAAAGCTTCCGGATGCACTTAACTGTCCCGCGTTCTGCCGATAATGAGCGTATCTTTGCTGAGAGGAAAGATTTTGAGGTCGGTGTTGGAAAGAAGCGCCACCAGTGATTCTTCTTCTTATAACATCATCATCATGATCATCATCTTCACTACCTGCACCACAATTTTTTACAAAGAAACTAACTTCACCTACGGGATGACCACAACCATCACTGCCATCATTGTAATTTGACGAAGAATACTTGAACACATATTTCTTTTCTTGTGTTGTACACGGGGAGACCTTTGAATGGAAGTGACGACCGGAAGATGCTGAATTACGATCTACAGATCCTCCTCCTCTGGGCCGGATCCTAGAACCATCTCCACGAAATGATGTATTTGTTAAAAATGAAGACGGTGGAGCAATAGCTCTTCTGCAGGGACTTGGAGCTGCAGGTGGTAGACGCGATGTTGTAGAAGACGGTGTACATGCAGGACGTGTCGAAGGTGCTGAAACATCATCAAGAAGTAGTTCTGACACGGCGAGGGCCACACTTTCGGCTCTTGGTTGTGGTCTCAGGCCAGAAGGTTGTAGACGTTCCCATGTCTCCGTGGCTATAAAAGAAAATATAAGAAAATAATTTTAATAGTTAAAATGAATAGTTAGGAAATAAATCATATTTATATTATATTTTAATATGTGATTGACAAATGCATTAAGACAGACAATTATAATTGATTTACAAGAAATTACGAGATCTATCGAAAATTAATGCTTTTTATTTGTTTCCTAGAATATTATTTAGGAAAATTAATGCTCTCAGTAGATTAAAGTTCTAGTAGTGTACATGTATTTGATTCATACCGATAATTTCAAAGGTTTTCACATGAAAATAATTTGAGGTATTACTTTGATGCATGGTCTCCTACCATAATTTTGTTAAAAGCATTAGAAGAGTACGTGGTTTCTATCCTATATACGTTAAACTGCAGCACTACGTCTCGTATAGCATCAATGGTGGAAAGGAATGTAAAACTGTAAAAAAAATCGTAAACAATAAATAAAGGAATTCTTGTTCATTCCCTGGGGAAATCATTGTGAAAATGAAAGGTTCAGCTTAAGATGCGTACTTTAGGAATGACGCACTTGCATTTCATGTGCAGTTTAGTAAAACACTACAGTTTTTTAAGGTATTAGGTATAATTCATAGAGATTTCATTTACAACATTCGTTAAAAAGGAATTTTAAGCGTAACACACTGATACTTTTCCAATCAAGAGTTCACTTCCAGATTTCAGCCGTTTTTAATTCAAACTATAAGTAATTGTATCAAAAATCAATTTCAGAATTTATTAGTTAACCATTAAATTAAATAACCATTTTACTATAAACAGAAGGATCATGCTATCAATTTAATATAACTATGTTACAGTTTGAATGGAATAAATACGAATCTGAACACACAGCACATATTTCCTGTGTATTTTTGAGGGTTTCTCTTTGTTTTGCTACTCAATTCGTTGTCAGAAGATGGAACGAAAGCATCTTGTATGCTTTTCGCTGTTATATGTCCTTTTACCTGTTTCGAGTTATTTTCCCTTAAAATACAATAAGAACTTAATGTTCCCTATGGATCTTAATGTTCCCATTTTTATTCAAGTATTATTATTACTAATTTATCTAAACATCCAGTGGATTTCCTGATAAAGTAATTCAAAGCATATTACCCAAAAAGGAATCATTCAACTTTCTATTATTTTTAGGTGTAAAACTTGTCTTTAAACTAGAACGATTTTAAATTCGCACAAAGTTCTGGAACGGATTAAGTTTATATTGAAAGGTACCATATCACTGTATTTATATAATTTTTCGTTTGCTCTAGAAAGTCACAGTGTACTCCTGGATTACACGTATTCTACGAAGACTATCGGTAGTAAAAAGAAGAAACTAGGAAGGGAAACCTGACTGAAGGCCAGCCATAACCGTCTTCCTAACCAAGTCTATGACAGATGTGGCCAACTGTTAAAATACTCCTTCCATGGGAAGAAGGGATCTATAATTAGCAATTTCATACAGAGAAAATCAAGCTACTGAATACCACAAGAGATTCAGGATCGAGAGACGAAGTAAGAACATAGAACTCTGAGCCACTAACGTAAGGAGAAAAGAAATATCGTAAACACGAAGTAAACTTCGTACTCAGGAAGCATACTGAAGTCACAGCATAACTTATCATGCTGAAATGATTGAGATACACTAAAACCGTCTCTTCCTATTCTATGCTTGTATTTTTTGCATCTCTTGAAACATATCGAAAATATATATCTGCATCTACTTTTTGAATTTGTTTCATCCCAATTTCATTTTCACGCTAAATGATCGCTTGACATTCATTAGATACCGCAAGAAATTAATCACATCTTTCACATGATAATATAATAGTGCCAAGGCTCTTAAAAGTTTAATAGAAATGCTTCAATTAAGTACTGACTGACCTAGACATTTCAGTTTGATGACGTACGCTGAGATATCATGGAAGAATATGCATTTACCACATAAAATTATGAATAATAAGACCGGTAATATCGTGGAGCAATATTAACTCGGAGGCTTATACTCCGCTTACTCGGTTGACCAAATTCTGCGTACGCCATTAGGACTCACGGTGGCTGAGCGGTACGCTCTGGTGTGTGCGGTCCCTGGTTTGATCCCAGCTTGTGCCAAGTGGGCTTTGTTGTAGACAAACTTTGTCTATGTGGGTTTCCTCTGGGTTCTCCTGTACCCTTCCATTCTATCATGTTATTCATTCTCGCCATCGCCGCCTCCTTCAGCCTAGAGGGCGTAATCGTTGACTGTTGAACTTAAAATATTCCATTTCGTCTTACGCCACTGTTTCAGTTGTCGAATAATATTATGGTGGTACCGTTGTATCAACACAGTAAAATGTAATCTATTTTCTGGAGCAGAAATAATTTAATGGCATTCAGTTTCGACAATAAATCAACAGAAAAATATGGTAATTTATTAAAAAGAAGAAGAATTAAAGCATTTTTATACAATTTCTCCGACGTCTTTTATTCCATTTCCTTCTTCGTCTAACTCCCCGTCGCAGTGTCTTCCGCAACTAACAAAAACTGAAGAGTAATTATTTCTGGGGACGAAAATTAAGGAGCGTGCACCATGCTGTGAAGCGTAAGCATTAACAAAAGAGAGGAGGGGAGGGTTATATAACCAGCAACAACGATGGAAGAGGACAAGTGCAGAAAATTGTTTGAGACAAGAAATGAAGGGAGCGTTAATTATTATTTTTATGCACAAAATATTTAGAGAGAGGGTAGCGTATGCGGTGGAGGGAGTTTTGGAAATTACCAACAATTCTTCTGCAAGTTTTTAGTTTTTTAAAAAAAGATGTTCAAGTACTTGTTATGGGATCAGCTTACTGTTCAAAATTTAAGATGGTTTAATACGCAAACCCTTATATTTTCTTGTTTATTTTTAATACTGTGTAATGAAGATTTGGCTATAGAGTCTGATGAACGTTTCCTATGCAGTGGATTGGAAAGTATGGTCAATTTTATAAAGAGCTTTGGGTTAGCGAAACTGTTTTTTATATTTACTCTGTCCGTGGAGGCTGTGATGGCTCAGTGGTAGAACGTTCTTCTCTGGGGCGTGGGGACCCTGGTTCGATCCCAGCTTGGAACTTCCAGTTTGATCCGGCAGTGGACTTTGTGGTGGACAAACATTGTGTACGTTGGTTTTCTTAGGGTTCTCCCGTTTCCTCCCACTTTATTCATTCCACCATTGCATTCATTTCTCATCTTCATTCTCTCCTTTAGCCTGGCTGGAATAGGCATGGGACGTATCACATAAAGATTACATTTCAGTTTTACACTCTGTCAGTATGTCCGTTCGTCCGTCCGCGAGGGAAAAAAATCAATAATTACTTGATGGATTACAATCAATCTTGGCCTGCATGTAGAGCGTCAACATTTAGAAATCGACTTCTTTGATGGAAATTACATCCAAACTGGAAGTGAAAGATTCAGATTGAGTGGATGATTTTAAAAATTCGGTTTTAGCGTGGATCACCATAAAGAGAAGGTAGTAATAGATAGCATCTATGATGGGGCAAGGGCGCCGATCCCAGGGGGGCCGGCGGGCCAGGAACCCCAAATGCTCATGTGGCCCCCGCATTGTATTTATGAATATACAATATTTTACATAATTTGAATGCAATTTGGCTTTAAAATCCTCATATATGCCTTCTACATCTGAATGGGCCCTCCCAATGGGCACCCTTGTGATGGAGGTCTTACTTATTCTTAGAATGCTAAATCTACGAGGGCTGTCCAGATTGTCCCAGATGTCTTGAAATAAAAAAGAGTAACAGAATGAACAAATCAAATTTTATATGCATTTGAAAAGTAAAAATCTTAAGTTATTTTCCCACATAATCGCCATGAACTTAAGGCATTTATCATACGGTGGCACAAGGTTTTCAATACCGTCGCAGTAGAAGTCTGCCGCATCCGATTTCAACATTTGTCTTACATCGGTATGCAGTTCAGTTTCAGTATCAAAGCGTTGTGTCTTCATCGCTAGGAAGAAGTGGTAGTCACTCGGGCCAAATCAGCGCTGTGTGGTGGGTGATTATATACCTCCCATTCGAAACCATCCAAGAGCTCTCGGGTACGCTTGGCCATGTATGGACATGCGTTGTCGTGAAAAACAACATTTTTGCGGTAAGTTTTCCCGGGCGCTTGTTTTGAATTGCGTGCTTTTAACTTTCTCAGTGTTTCACAATACCTCTCTGAGGCAATTGTTGTGCCACGTTCAAGAAAATCAACGACAAGTACTCCCTGAGCGTCCCAGAACACAGTAGCCATTATCTTTGTTGCTGGCATCCTCCATTTTTATATACAAAGGGATACGAGGGCACGACCCTAAAAAAAAATGTTCAAATGGAAAGAAACTTGTAAATTTTAACCTGTGTAACGTCCTGAGGGAAGGAATAATTTTTTTAATTCCTATTTGGAGGGACAAGAGGGGGCATATTCCTCCATAAAATCATATGGCTTGGCTCTTGTCCCATTTGGACCATTTTTAAGGGTCATAATATTCGTCTCTCCTTTGTATGTGCAGATGGAAAAACTTCTTTTTTTGCGTTTTTATTGTATGAATCTTACAAAATTTGTTCCATTCGCCCAACTCCTTCTAGGCTAGACCCAAGAACCGAACCATATGATTTTATGAAGGAATATGCCCCTCTGCTACCTCTAAAAAGGAATAGAAAAAATAGTTTTTTTCTGTTCTCAGGGCGCCACTTGAATTAAAATTATATAAGGTTTGTCCCATGTGGATAACTTTAAAGGTCAAGACATCCGTCCCTCCTCTAGATGTGGAAATGGAATATTTTGTTTGTTCTTATTTTATTGTAAGCGGAAGATCACTTAATGCTGAAAGTTTTGTACCAATTGCTCAACTCCCTCTACGCTAGACCCAAGAGCCTAATCATGGAATTGTATGGAGGAATACGCCCCCTCTGCTGCTACCTTCAACAATCGGATTTCTTAGGCGGATGGAATGAATTAGGTTGTTGGCAGAATAACCTACAATGGGGCGTTATACAGAGTCGTTCTGAGCATGATTAGTGCCATAGTAAAGAGTTCGACTAACATATGTTTCCTACAGTAATCAGGTTTTAGAATGAAGCTAATCATACAACACGACATTGCATAAGGCCTAATGTGTTTATTCCATATTCCCTATAGGTATTATGAATGTTTAATCGTAAACGGCGCATTCATTGGGTCAATTTTTGAGTACTGCTATTATTTCCTATATGCCTAGTGATCTCGCAAATTCATTGCCTAATGCAACAATACCTACGATTTGTGCCACTAAAAGCGGTTCGCTTCATGATTTATGCAATACTGTGAGTAAATTTGTGTTGGGCACTGTGGGTACATATATCACACTTATGACACAATCTTTGTAGTGTTCCATCTTCATCAATATGTCATTTACGTATTTGACCGCCTTCATAAATGAGTTTCTTACATGTTACTTTCCCTATTGTAAATAGAGAGATTTAATCTCTAAACGTTAATATCGTGGTGCCATTTCCCTTGTTTCAATAAAAATGCTTAAGTGCTAAGTAACTTAATAAAGAATATGAAATAAAATGAAATCTTTGAGTTTTACGTCCCACGGTTATGCCGGTTAGGCTAAAGGAGAAAGTGATGATGAGAAATGAATGAAATGGTGGAATGAAAATTGGGAGGAAACGAGAAAACCCCGAGAAAACCCACGATCACGATGTTTGTCCACTACAAAGTCCAAAAGGCGCGAGCTGGCATCGAACCAGGGACCTCAAGCACCGGGTGTGAACGCTCTACTACTTTTTTTATTTTTTAAGAGTTAACTGACTCACCGAACGTGTTTCAGTAACTTACTTGAACGACTTATTACTAATTTTACTAGCTTTACTCGTTTACTTGACTTTTTTCCAATCACCTAGAACGACAGGGACACGAACACAGAAACACCGAGAACGGTTAAAATCACAAAGGCTCTCCCACCGGGAATCGAACTCGGGACTGCGTACTACCAAAGGCGCTCGTGCGGACCACTAGACCAGCTGGGAGGACTGAACAGAAGAAGGAATGGTTCCGAACTGCGAGGATTACATAAGGCAGTTGTGGAATTAAGAACCACTGAGCCACCGCGTCCCCCTAACTTCATGAAGTTACGTTTACTAATATAAATCATATCAACTTGATAAATGCTAATATCAGGCTGCCTTTTTGCTTGTTTCAATAAAAAAAAACTTTATAAAACGTTACATGCATAAATCATATCAACTTTGATAACTACACACAACATGCATTAGAACTCAATTTATTCAATCACGTGTTTGCCCTAAGATGGATACACTGAAATAGGGAGTGAAAGTTTATTGTCGCGTGAACTGATCAGTCAATGAGAATGAGGCCGTGGCTAGACTGGGGCAGGAAAACAAAATATGCAGCCCCGCTCACTGCTGCGATTCGCCAAAGTGTCTGGGGTTTTCTGGACAGCCCTCGTATTTAAAAAAAATACGCTTCTCCCTATATTTTATTGCATTTGCTCTATGTAGATTAATTTTGAAAGCGAAATGGATTGTTGGAATGGATTGTAATTATTTACATTTTTAGTAGAGAGTTAAGGACAGAAATCAAGTTGCTACCTTTTACTGTTTTTGCCTATATACCTAGTGATAAACGTTAAGCCAAGAAATGGTTGTTTTCAACCACTTCTGGTTTCAGTATTGCCTCAATGAAAGAAATCAATGCTTAACTTTAGGCCCTTTACATTATGGTTAAAGTTACTAGTGATTCATCTCGTAGTTCTTGATTTTTTGTCTCCCAGACTAACAAATACACGGACAAAAGACGATTTTTAATATCGGACGGACGGACACATATTGTAAATATATATTAACGATTGTCTTAAAAAATAAAACTTCTAAAGAAAAACATAAAAGAACAATCGAAGAATTTATTAGAAAATGTTTTAAGAATGTTGAAGACATGTACAATATCGCAATATATTGTTCAACATAAAAGATCAATTTTAACTAGCAGTCTTCGTACTGGACTAAAGAAGAAGTTGGTAAAGTACTATAAATGAAGTATTGGACTGTATGGTTCAGAGACTTGAACACTACGGAAGTTAGAGAAGAAATATTTAGAGAACTTTCAAAATGTGATGATGGAGTAAGACGGAGGAAATAAAATGAACAGAAAGAGTAACAAACAGAAAATGTTTTAAATCGGATAGGAGAGAAGAGGACGCTTCTAGCCACCATTCTTAATAGAAACACATCTTGCGAAAAAATGGTCTTTGCAAGAGAAGGAGAGATGGAAGCAAAGCGAGAATAGGGAGAAGAAAAACACAACTGATCGATAATTTTTAAAAAGTAGAAAAACATAATTGGCGTTAAAAGAGGAAGCTGAAGATTGAGAAGCGTAGAGAAAACATTTCCAGATCTAATCTTAAAATTATTTGGCGTTAAAAGAGGAAGCTGAAGATTGAGAAGCGTAGAAAAAACATTTCCAGGTCTAATCTTAAAATTATTTGCCGTTGAAAGAGGAAGCTGAAGATTGAGAAGCGTAGGAAAATCATTTCCAGGTCTAATCTTAAAATTATTTGGCGTTAAAAGAGGAAGCTGAAGATTGAGAAGCGTAGAAAAAACATTTCCAGGTCTAATCTTAAAATTATTTGGCGTTAAAAGAGGAAGCTGAAGATAGAGAAGCGTAGAAAAAACATTTCCAGGTCTAATCTTAAAATTATTTGGCGTTGAAAGAGGAAGCTGAAGATTGAGAAGCGTAGAAAAAACATTTCCAGGTCTAATCTTAAAATTATTTGGCGTTAAAAGAGGAAGCTGAAGATTGAGAAGGGTAGAAAAAACATTTCCAGGTCTAATCTTAAAATTATTTGGCGTTAAAAGAGGAAGCTGAAGATTGAGAAGCGTAGAAAAAACATTTCCAGGTCTAATCTTAAAATTATTTGGCTTTAAAAGAGGAAGCTGAAGATAGAGAAGCGTAAAAAAATATTTCTAGGGCTAATCTTAAAATTATTTGGCGTTAAAAGAGGAAGCTGAAGATTGAGAAGCGTAGAAAAAACATTTCCAGGTCTAATCTTAAAATTATTTGGCGTTAAAAGAGGAAGCTGAAGATTGAGAAGCGTAGAAAAAACATTTGCAGGTCTAATCTTAAAATTATTTGCCGTTGAAAGAGGAAGCTGAAGATTGAGAAGCGTAGGAAAATCATTTCCAGGTCTAATCCTAAAATTATTTGGCGTTAAAAGAGGAAGCTGAAGATTGAGAAGCGTAGAAAAAACATTTCCAGGTCTAATCTTAAAATTATTTGGCGTTGAAAGAGGAAGCTGAAGATTGAGAAGCGTAGGAAAATCATTTCCAGGTCGTATCTTAAAATTATTTGGCGTTAAAAGAGGAAGCTGAAGATTTAGAAGCGTAGAAAAAACATTTCCAGGTCTAATCTTAAAATTATTTGGCGTTAAAAGAGGAAGCTGAAGATAGAGAAGCGTAAAAAAAATATTTCTAGGGCTAATCTTAAAATTATTTGGCGTTAAAAGGGGATGCTGAAGATTGAGAAACGTAGAAAAAACATTTCCAGGTCTAATTTTAAAACTAAAATTTAAAAAAATATATCCATTAGTACCATGACCTGCCATAAAGCAGAATACTTAATAATATTGTTCCTTAGTTTACCCTAGAAATGAAACCTTCTTTTTATGTGTACTAGGCCGTAACCACATAACAATTTAAAGAATTTATTCTTTCACATACGCCATAAAAGCAACGGAAAAGAAAAAAAAACAATTATTGTCGCATTTTACACTGAACACCTAAAAAAGTGTTTTAGGCTTATACCACAAGGTTTTTTCTAAATGTTCTCGGTCTTGCTCTAAGGAGCTAAAGGTGAACACGGTGGCTCAGTGATAGAGCATTTACCTCTTGTGTGTGGAGTCTCTGATTAGATTTCCGGCCAAGTAAGTTTGCGGTGAACCAGGGGCGGATCCAGAACCGACTTCTGGGTGGGGCGGTGGGTTGTCATACTGCTACTTAGAGATACTTGTAACAGCTTCAAACTCTGAGATGGGTTTTGTTTATATATATATATATATATATATATATATATATATATATATATATATATATATATATATATATATAATAAGAAAGTTTCCTCTTCTAGGGGGCGCAATCGCCCCGATCGCACCTGGATTCGCCACTGCGGTGGACAACATCGTGTCCGTGGCTATTATTGAAGTAGTCCCATTTTCTTCCACTTTCACATTCCACCAGTTCTTCCATAAGCATTCACTTGTCTTAATCACCGTCTAGCTTAGCTCAAAGGGCATAATCGTCGGAAATTATTCATTTATATCCAAGAATTATTATTATTACTTTCAGTTCGTACCATAAAGAAATACTTATTAGACATTCTCTCTCCAATTGCTTGAACTAAATCATGTTATACTGTAGTTGTTATTGAAAATGTATTTATCATTTAATGTATCGCGGAAGAATTTAAAATTCGTAAACGATCTTAAGTATGAGTTTAAAATAAATTGTTTTCTGTAAAAAAAAAAAAAAAAAAAAAAAAGATCCGAAGAACTCGAAGTTCTTGTTCTTAATGTAATGAATTAAAAAGTAGGGAACGAAATAAGTTATTGGGTGGCAGAAATTTAATTATGTTTTACGCTTAAGAAGTAAGAAAAAAACATTCTGTGTCTTATGACGAAAAATATAAAACGGGACTTTATACGCTTTAAATTTTTAACTCGACACAAACAGTTAAAACGTTGCATTTAAGGTTAAATATGGTATAGTAAAATAAATCTCTATTGCAAATTAAGTCAGTATTAAAGCTTGCAAGGAATAGTATACTGCTTATTGCTTTGCTGTTTTCTTAACTACTTATATTGAGTTCCTTAGTTACCGAAGGGTACTTCCCTACATTTTCACCGCCTCCATAAATAATATCTCAAAATATATTGTAAAAGGTCTGTAATATTAAAAAATTTAGATTAAAGACCTGGTAATCCCCCTCTGACATTCATAATGTTCTTCCCCCTAAAGTTTGTTTATGATTACAGACTGGGAACATTCCAAACATTGATAAATATCATTCCCTTTATGCGAATTATATGCAAATGAAGTATTCACTTATTTACCCTCGAGCTCAAAATGAAATACTACTATTTTAAATTTAAGTCTAGGTCAGAATTAAGTTAAGATTATTTTTCTCCTGACTACTAAACAAATTAAGTTCGTTATTTTCTGTGGAATACTTCAGCAAAAAATGAAGAGCACACGAAATGGCTGGATTAAGATAACAGCTAGGAAAGGACAACATTACCGTCCTTGAGAAGATATTTGAGACATGTGAATAAAGAAAACGCTTTTCCAAACATTTTTGTAAGGCAAAAAGATATTTCCGCTATTGTCCTTCAAATCATATGGACATTTTTGGTCATATATGCACAAAGAAAAAGAAATTCTGAACGCACTGTCTCTTGATTAAGAAACCAGAGGCAAGATGAGAAGGAACAGAACAAGGGGAAAGAAAAAATGATGAAAAAAAAACCTTAAAGAAGAGGAATCCCAAAGAAGACATTAAGTAAATTACACTCACTTGTTAATACTACAGCATTAATTCGACAGCAGGGGCTCAGCCATTGAGTGTAGAGATAAAGGGAAAGAAAATGGCGAATTCTTGGAGGGCGGAGGGATTTTGCTGTTGGGTTCCAGCTGGAAAGCACGAAGAACATTTTCCGGATGGTGTGTGCCTTTAGTTCTTTGTTCTTTGTTCCCTGTGTCTCTGCTTCCTTTTTTATTTGTATTCCCACATCTCGCATTTTGTATCCTTGGATGCTTCATTTTGCATCTCTCGCGTTGGCTGTTCTTTGTGATTAGGTTGAAGTCGGGCTAATTCAATCAAATCGAGGAGATGAGAGAGACAAAAGATCTCTAACTAGACCTCTCTTTTATTAAAAATTCTTGTTTTCCTTTAATTTTTAGAACAGAAAAAGGAAATAAAACTACGTTTGAGTATGTTTCTCTAACGATATCTTTCAAAAGTGCATTTGTAATTACAGTAATGATAATAGTAGTCAATAGTTTTGAGTTTGAGTTTGTGTGGTGTGTGAGAGAGTTATGCAAGAGTGTGCACGAGAAGAGACGAGACACAGTTTTCGAGACGAGGTTCAAGACGAAACAGAACTTTTCCAATAGAAACAGTTTTTTTTTATTTCAGACTAGACAGTTTCAACTCTTATTTCGTGTGCATTCTTAGTTTTGCGTTCTGATGAAGGACGGAACATGCCATTAACGTGAGCTCAGAACCCAAACCGTGGCTTGAAATCTGGTAAAGTTGGCATAAGAGTTACATCATGCTAGATAACAGTATAGACAGTTTGCCACCTTAAACACATCGCCTCCAAGCAGAGTTGCCATGTTTCATGGTCCCTATGATACATTTTTTGTGATCCCCCCAATTTTCTGTGAACTCCCTGGTCATGATTATTTTGCTATCAAAAACATGGCAAAAACGCTAGATATAGTGATTAATCGTTGAAACTGGCGATATTGGTGTGGTTAGTCATCACGCACTCGGCGCGGATAATGCGCATAATAGCTAATCCAGCCGCGGATAATTGTGAGTTTACTGTATTTAAATCAATGCTTTACCCAGTATTCTCGATTTCGCGGGGGAAGATCTAAAGGTCTAATGAGAAGATTATATCCATCTCTTACATGCTGCATCTAGCTACATCTTTAGCGAAAATTTCAGGAAATGGTTTTAAAATTTAGAGGGGATTTTCTCCTAACTTGTCTGGGTGAAACACTGCTTGAAGAATATGAAGCATTTCTTCTTATGGAAATATAATATTAAACAAAAACATACCAAAATGATACCTCCATAGCTCATTGGTAGGATGTCCATCTCGCTCGCCGCCAAATATTAACATTGAGCTTGGTAACCTGCAAGCCGCGTGACTATGCAAAGCTCCAGGGCCCGGGCGAGATTTTAAACTTGTCCAAGTTTTCGATACTGGAAAAAGAGAAGAAAAGAGCTCATTTTAGTAGTTCAATGTTTTTAAATCAACAAGAACATGAAGTATCCTTTGAAATTCCACTAGAAACTGTTGTTAAATGATTAGTGTTTCATTTTTAGTCTAGAAAATCTAAGTTCAGTTGACGTTAAAACTTATCTGGCTTGGATTCAATTTTCGTTTTAATTTCATGTCTCAATATCTCGCGCTACTGGAAAGGCAAATAATACAATGTACTGAAAACTAGAATTTCCCAGGGGACGAGACGAGAACGAGACCTTTAAAATGTGAATAGATACGCTTTATGATCCGAAACGAAATGAGACAGCCTCAGCTCCTGTATCATGGAGAGGCCTATCTCAACAACCTCTCTTTTGGCTTTACCGACTCTAAACACTTAATATACGGTAACTGCAGTTATATACGCCAGTGCAGCTAAACACGCCAATTGTTCAGTGCTGGGATGTTTCCGACGAAATCCGCTAGAATCCCCTCCAGTATGTGCAACGGTCTTGAGCAAGTCCGATTTGACGAATACTCTGGGAGACAGTGCTGACACTACCACGCCGTGCAGTATTGTTTGCTTTGGGAAGGTTCCGTGGAAGGATATTATTATTTCAATAGAGTTAACAATTCATTATTAGTACGTGCTAACTCAGAACATTGCCGATTGTTTTCAGCAAAGTACACCTTATTTCATGTCCATCGAGGAACACTTTGCTTTGTAAGTGTAATTTGAATATTTGCGATTTGATGGTTACTAAATCAATTCCAAGCACGGTGCAGCGAAATGCGCCAGGGCTTGTGCAAGACTGACTGCAGAAGACAAAGTTGTATTCATTTGGCCCACATTTTCCATGTAATATAGGTGTAGTTTTTTTAAAGTCACAATACAGTGATACTGTTTGTTTATTTTCTTATGGATTAAATTTTGCAGTTTGAAACCACTTCAACTTTGGAAATTATCGTTTTTACACTTTATCTTTTAATCTTCACTTTGCACTTCGGTTATTCTATTTTTTGCTTCAGCCACGTTGTGTAGTAATATTTGAGTTCGTATAATACAGGCCTTAAGTTTTAAGGGCGAGTGTGGTAATTCCATAGATTATTTAGTTTATAAAAATTAAAAAAAAAAGATCCATGAATTAAGAGGGCGGGTCCATAGTGCCCGTTGGTTACTTACTACCCCCTTCGTATATGCTGAGTGCAAAGCTTATACGGTAGTCCCACCTCTGTCAGAAAGGTGCCAATAGAAGAGGGTACGCAGTCCTGGCTGGTGCTAACAATGGACTTTATCGCACTGTAAACATAATCAATGTGTGTCTGTAAGTACTGAACGAAACGCTACTCGATCAGGTGGCGGGCCGAAACGAAATGCTTCTTGGTACGAAACGATACGACACATGATGGGTTTCGAACGAACGCTACTAGGACGAAACGCTACATATGTCGAAATGTCACGACACGCTCTGGCCATAATGGCAGATTTAGAAAGTAAAGAGTAGAGTGAGTGCAGGCCTGTATTCACGGAGGGCATAGGGGGTCCAGCCCCCTAAATGTTTAGTGGTTCCCATAACATTTTCACGGTAGGCTTGCAAATAAACTATAATATCGCTGGATCGGGCTTCTCTAACTTCTACCGCCCTTCCTGCATTTTGGACTGTCTACGAGCCTGGGTGAGGAACAGGCAGAACCCAGATGATAGGCATATCATGAGTTTATGCAACTTATTTTAATTTGAAATCCGTCTACGCACTTCGTTAACAAATTGGGTGTTAACGAAGTACTTACTTCGTGTCTGTAAATTAATGTTCATATTTTTTATGGCTCCTGGAGAAGTTTCAAACTTACCTCTTTCCCGATGGTTATTATAGCTAGATTGGATGTTGACATTGTGGACCTCAAGTATTGGTTTACACATTGCATAACACAAAACTACAACAGAAACTACTGCATATCTAACATTTCAAAAATTTTACAATAAAGAATAAAAGGGAATGCTTACTATCAACTTTAAAAATATATACATGGTAGCTTCAATTAATTTTGTCACAAGAAACTGGGGGGCCTAGGTCTCCTGGGCCCCGAGCTAGATCGGCCATTGTTTTTTCCACCAGTAGTGTAAAACAATGAACAAAGAATAAATTCATTGAAATACACAGAATTTGCCGAGGTTAACTAATTCGGTTCCACTTTACTACGTTCATATAGATTTTTTATTGTTAGCCTCATTAGCAAATCCTTTTATTCTCAATGTTGTCTTCACATTAAACATGTACCACCAGGTTCAAAGAATGGCGCGTATACTTATAACGAAATACTTTAGTTTGTATAATATTTACCTGTACCTAGGGCAAAAAGTGCTCATAAATATGCAATATACTTAGTAGAATGTTCATTTTAAATTAACAGAAAAGAAGAATGTTTTTAAGATATGTAAGTGATTATTATGGGATAGTTGTGGCTATGTACATGTTATGTGTTTACCTAGTCAAGTGAATTTTATGTATTTCACGGTTTGAAAAAAGAATATTTAAGACATATCAAGCAATAAAGGTGAGATTCATGATCTTTAAATATCTGAGTTGATTTCTGCATAAAGACAAATAATTATCGCTTCGTAACTTATATTTTAATATGCGAACCAGGTTTACGACGCTTTCCATAGAGTCGTTATAAAAATTTGGTTTACCAAACCCGGGACTTTTGAAAATTCAGTTCCCGAAGACGGAAAGTAGGGCTGAATTTACTGTGATATTCCCATTTATGAATACGAACTTAACCATATTACGAAGCGGAAAGGTCATCATAAGAAAAATGGATAGTGAAATAGTGCAGCAGGAATTAAACACTAGTAATCCAAGTGAAATTAGTGCAACACCAAGCTTGTCATCTGATGATCGACTCTTGTTAGCTGTACAGCGACAAATTATGCAGATGACGACCGAGATAAAACAAACTATGGAACAGAAGTTCAACGAATCTAACCAGACCATGGAACAGAAGTTCAACGAATCTAACCAGACCATGGAACAGAAGATAGAACTGAAATTTAACGAAGCTAGCAAGCAATATGAAGAATTAAGTAGACGGATAGAACGGATAGAACTGAAATCAGATGATACGAAACAAACAATTGTCCAAGTGATGAACGACATATCCTCACAGTTTGAAGAGAAGTTAAAAAGGATATCTGATGAGTGTCAAGAAAAGCACGATTACCAAAATCAAGAAATCTGTGCTGTAAAAAAGGATTTAGCATTAATAGAATCTTCCATTACACAGCAAAAGATCCAGGTCAGCAACAACTCTAATAATATACGTGCAAATACTCAGTTGTTGGCCACTATTCAGGAAGAAATTAAAACGTTACAGGCTAAAGGCAACGTCTACCGTAATAACCTGGGTAGTAATCACTTTGAATTTCCCCAATCACCGGAGATGAATACGCCTTCGCCGGAATCAGAGGAGGATATTATATTAGAGGAAAATTGTCCGAAGATCACTGATGAACGAAATATAGATGGTATCATGACACAGCACGCCACGGGCCGGAATTATCACACCACAAGAACAAGGAATGAGAAAAGAAAGGTAAAGTTAAGTGTCAAGATGAGCGAAATTAAAGCCATGAGCAAATTTAGTGGTAAGTGTAATGAAAATGCTACTTCTTTCTTAGAGAAATTCGAAGACGAATGCAATATCATGTCTATCGACCGATCACAATACATGAAATTAATACCCCATGTATTACTCCCACCTTGTTCCTTATGGTTTAAGGCAATACGTGATCACATTAGTACATATGAGGAATTTAAAGCGGCATTGATCGCGAATTACGAAAATGACTTTTTGCTGGCAAACAGAGATGCCACCCTTAGAAATCAACATTTCAATCCTCGATTGCACAAATCTATTGTAGAGTTTGTCGTAAATGTCTATAACGAATTAAAGGTTGTTAATCCCTTGCAATCGGAATCAAGAATAATAGCATCGATTCGCAATTTGCTTCCATTTAAATTACAACAGATCTTATTTTCCACGCAGTGTATGAGTTTCAGTCATTTATTAATGCTTGTACAATGCTACGAAACTCAATACCATGCTATGAATCTAACACAATCAGGAATGGGTAAAAATAAGAATAATTCAGATCATTTGGTCCCTGTTCGGAATTTAAATATCCGAAGTGTGAATAATACTGAACCGAACCTAAGACGAGTATACTCTAGCAATCAAAATGACCCAAATAGACAAGGCTATGTAGGGAATCCGCCTAACCTAATCAACCGAAGTAGACACAAAAATAATAGAAATACATGTCGAAATCCTAGAGATGCTACAAATCCTATGTATAGACATAATCATTGTTCCCGAGATGGTACTTCGTATCAAAATTCAAATCACGATGAAAGACAGGTACAACCTAATGTAGAACCTAACCACGATTGTGCGGTACAGTGCACTTTATTAGATTCATATGTAAGTATGAATGTAACATGATTACCGTCGACGAAATTAGGTTAAACCCATGTTGGTTATAGATTCTTGTGAATTTTCGTTTTAAAGTTTATGTGTTAATATCAATGATGAAAACGATTCTTATAAATATTTGAAATGCTTAAATAGAGTTTTAGGTAGACTGGAAAATTAATTTTCAAATGATTTTTATTCTTTCTTGTTAATGTGAAGAATCATAATTCGATTTATAATTAATTAAAGGCAAAGATTATTTATATTAGATTGATTTGTGTTGAAAATTTAATTGTCAAAGATTATGTTAAAAGGAAGCTCTATTCTATAAAATCAATTATTCAACGACTACCTTAAATAAGATTCTTCTTTATTATAACATCTTAGTGCTACTATGTATACCTTTAAATGTAACATCTGACTTGTTTGTTATTTAATGCGCCCGTAAGGATTAATATTATTTGTAAACCACGTTTGTCCTTTACATTTTTCGAAATCGCAACCTTCGACGACTAATTAAATAAGCGACGATATTTTTAATAAGAAAATATATTAATAATATAATGGATAATAATGAAATACATATGATTAATGTGATTAAAGATAAATATTGATGAAATGAAAGATTTATTATGAATGTATTTATATATATATGTAAGTGTGAAATGTAATGAATATATATAAGGTGCGATTAAAATATGATGGACATATGTAATGTAAAGAACATTAAGGTAACCAGACCAGTGGTTCTTGTATATAAAAGCCAAGCCTACTCATGACTTTTATATTCAGTCCCTTTGTCGGGCGACATTTTCTATAACGAAATACTTTAGTTTGTATAATATTTACCTGTACCTAGGGCAAAAAGTGCTCATAAATATGCAATATACTTAGTAGAATGTTCATTTTAAATTAACAGAAAAGAAGAATGTTTTTAAGATATGTAAGTGATTATTATGGGATAGTTGTGGCTATGTACATGTTATGTGTTTACCTAGTCAAGTGAATTTTATGTATTTCACGGTTTGAAAAAAGAATATTTAAGACATATCAAGCAATAAAGGTGAGATTCATGATCTTTAAATATCTGAGTTGATTTCTGCATAAAGACAAATAATTATCGCTTCGTAACTTATATTTTAATATGCGAACCAGGTTTACGACGCTTTCCATAGAGTCGTTATATACTGTAACTTAAAATTTTCCGATATAACTTTGTTTAATGTATTATTGTTCGTAATTTTTGTTCGTAATGTATTATTTTTTCTTTATGTGTTCATGGGAGAAAGAAGTTCGTAACTAATATTCCTTTAAACTTTTATCCAAAAATAATGGGAAATGAAGATGATATAAGCGAAAAATAGAAATCAATAACAACTTTTGTCTCCTACAAACATCGAGTGAACAAAGAAATGAGAGCACAGGTACTTGGAATCAAGGTGAACGTGAAGTTTGAAACCAACACTTCACAATATTTCTGTTTTAATTTTAATGCACGTAGTACTGCAAAGTCCTTAAATGCTAATTAAGTCAGAAGTTTTCATCCAAATTAAGTTGCAACATAATAATTCTCGATAGAAAACCCGAATCGGCAATGAGAATATAACATTAGCCTATACTTTCGATAAAATGAAAAAAAATGTAAATAGTGTAACCTAAGTGTTTGGCCGAGTGAGTAGCGAAGCGAGTTAGTAAATTACATGTGTTCTGCGCGGCAATTCGAATCCCCCTCACTCCTTAATTTTTTTATACTTTTTAAATCACGAATTACATTAGCACATGGGTGACAATTCCCATGCCAGAAACATCAAGTTCACATGCAATCTTGAGACAAAACCCTCCTCGAAAGGTTTGCTCTAATGGATACTGTATTTATGATGATACTTCCATAATCAAATGTATAGTTTTCTTTAACGTAGAATTGCATACGCCAAAATAGTTGAAAACTTTCTCATTCTTTTAGAATTGCATACGCCAAAATAGTTGAACACTTTATCATTCTTGTAACTTTACTTGAGTTGACTTGAGTTGATTTTGAGTTTAACGCTCCTTTCAGTAGCGAGGCAATATGAGACGTGAACCTGCTGATTAACGTGGAATTCGAACCACATTAACTACCATCGGGAATTGAACTCGGGTCTCCTATGCCTTTACTTGAATTTGGATACGAACGCTCTCAAACGGACTGCCCTATCCAAAAATGCGTGTTTCAGAATTCTGAGGTGCTTCCACAACAATTTTTATAGAGGGAGTTTGACTACGGGTCTATGATATAAAGTACTCTCCAAATACCTCTATAAAAATTGTTGCGTGAGTACCTTAGGATTCTAAAACATGTATTTTTGGATAGAACACATACTAGTTCCTAAGTGAAGTCTTGACCCGACTACAGTAGGTCCCATAGTTTTGGAGCCATGGGCCTTTAGAATTGATTTTTCATGTTCTCGGCAGCCTATAACAAGTAATCGATGGGGTTTTCGTCCTTTGTTTTTTAGAAAGAAATCTTAAGTTTTTATTTATACAAAACTTTCCCTATGCAGCTACCTAGACAAACATTGCAGTGACGATTGTCCGGGTATCGCCCAGTGTTGATCCACAGAGGGGTCTCGGGGCTCGTGTGTCCCTCCAAAGGAGTAAAATACATAAAGTAGTCCCTAACGAAGCGCTTGTTCAAAGGCTGTGGGAAAAGGTTTTAAAATTTCCCTCAAAAGGAAGATTCTGAGTGTGTTCTCCACTCATTGCGGATAATGTATGCGTTTCCAGTTCATGGTAATCCTGGATTCTCTTGTGTTGAACAACATTCCTTTAATTAATGCCGCCTCCAGAAGGGCGGACATAAATAAGTATTATGATGCACTGGAGTTCACATTTTTATTTAGCGAACCAAATATCGAAAAATGTCTTAACTTTATTTTTTATACCTCCGAAGACATAGCAAGATAGCAGCGAGCATATGTCTTTCGCCGACATAGCAACGAGCCGAAGGATTCAATTAGTGTGCCACTGGTCTCAGGGGTTCGTCGAGTCGAAACAATATCTAGAGTCGGGGTGTTGAAGTTACCACCATGTAATAGTGAGGACTTCATTTTGGTCCACGCTTCTTCGGTTCGTTTCGGAGAATCGCAAACAGACCAACACGAACTATCACCAGTCATAAGCATGTGGTTATTATTATATTTTACTTTTTCTTGACGAATTGTTCCTAAAGTAAGCTCCGGGGGTCAAGAGTAACCCCTGCCTCTACATCATGAAGTAACAAATCTTGAGATGAGTGTATATAATTGTATGAATTTAGTAGGCTACTGTCGCCGATCTTTAGAAAGTGAATATGGGAGAACTATGAAATGAAGTATAAAGTCGCGCGTCATTTTGTAATAAAATTACATGGTGAACGCATTTTATCTGATCCCAAAACGGTTATCGTCGAATATATACGGTTAAAGGAGTACTCTGGTTGACCAAATTGGAAAGACATAAACGATTTATTCCTCTACAAGCGAGGGGAATCTTCATCGCATCCATCGCGAAGTCGGTAGAACACTCGCTTAGTAATCATAAGTTTGAAGGTTCGCGTCCACCCCGGGATATTTGTTTTTAGTGTTGTTTAGACTCACCTTAATGTAAAGAAATCACGCATATAGGCGACTGAATATACTTTGTGGGAGTAATTTTGTGATTCATTGGTGTCTTGCTGTTTCTTTGCCGTTGGTAGTATAATTTTCAAATCGTAAGTGGGGCGACCGCGGATCGTCACTGCCTGGCCGAAAATGTTTGGCGAGATGTCGTCAGTTGAACATCGGTGGCCCACGGATGCTTATGGCGCGAGATACTTGTCAACGATCAAACATATTTCCAATGTAATTAATGAATATATATATATATATATATATATATATATATATATATATATATATATATATATACGAAGCTTATAGTTAGAACAGTGCAAAATTATAGTGTAGCAATTTTCACCGTTACTAACAAGAACTTATTCTGATTCGTGTAAAAATTACTGTTTTTACAAGTCTCGATCACAAAACTTTCGATTGGAATTAAATGTAATGGAAATATACAAGTTAACCATCACATTTTACATCCAATACTACCCGTTGCCAAGTCAACTCAAGTAAAGTTAAAAGAATGAGAAAGTTTTCAACTGTTTTGGCGTATGCAATTCTACGTTAAAGTAAACTATATATTTCATAATGAAAGCATCGTCATAAATACAGTATCCTTTAGAGCAAACCTTTCGAGGAGGGTTTTGTCTTAAGATCAATATACCTATTGAAATAGTTGAAGGTGCGTAATGCAGAAATTGTATTTTATCGCTTGTGAACTTGAGGTTTCTGGCATGGAAATTGTCACCCATGTAGTGTGTGCTAATGTAATTCGTGATTTAAAAAGTATAAAAAAATTAAGGAGTGAGGCGGATTCGAATTGCCGTGCAGAACACATGTAATTTACTAACTCGCTTCGCTGCTCACTAGGCCAAACACTTAGGTTACACTGTTTACAACTTTTTTTTCATTTTATCGAAAGTATAGGCTAATATTATATTCTCATTGCCTATTCGGGTTTTCTAACGAGAATTAATGTATAGCAACTTAATTTGGATGTAAAATCCTGATTTAATTTATCATTTAAAGACTTTGCAGTACTATGTGCATTAAAATTAAAACAGAAATATTGTGAAATATCGCTTTCAAACTTCACGTTCACCTTGATTCCAAGTACCTGTGCTCTCATTTCTTTGTTCAACCGGTGTTGGTAGGAGTCGAAAGTTGCTATTGATTTCTAGTTTTCGTTTTTCCCACTATTTTTGTATAAAATTTTAAAGAAGCAATAGTTACCAACATCTTTCTCCCATGAACACACAAAGAAAAAAATAATACATTACGAAAACAAAGTTATTGCGGAAAATTTTAAGTTACAGTATACCTGTCTTTTTTTTTTTTTTTTTTTTTGCACGTGGTGGTACATTGATGTTCTCAGTTAGGAGTGTTTTATTCTCTCAGCTACGTTTCACGTAACATATAGTAATAGAAATGTGAGTTATTCGGTCTGTACCTGCAGCGCATATCGGAGAGATGGTGCTCTTGAATAGTCATTGGGGAGAAATGTGTGGGAAACACGTCGGTTACTGAAACACAAGAGGCTTGAGTGATATATATCAAGGAATAAAAGCACCAATTAAATGCTGTCTTCAAAATGGTCCGATACTCATGTAGTTTACATAACCTGGATGGACATAAACAAAGAATACCAACAACAGCTAGAGTATTATTTTATAAGAACTGCAAACTGCACGCAGCAACATTTTACGATGCATCTGGCCATGATTAGATTAAATCTCATGTTGCGTTTTTTCTCGACAATTTCTCCAAAGCGCTTTAGGTAATTTTTAACGTAATTAGTAGTATATGAGATTTTCAATATAATATACTCCATTAAGAGCAACACAACACTTTATCGGCGAGAGGTGAACTAATGAGTCCTCAATAGCCCTTACAATCAGTGTTACTTGCAAATTTTGTTACCCGAAAATGCATATTAGTTCAGAATTATCTTGTGATTGTCAAAGAATTAAGCTCCAGAAAACATGTACAGCGCTTTGGTATCTTTTTGAATAACAATAACAGACACCACAAAAAGAAGAAATAAATGGAAAAAAATAAATAGGAAATGACAAAGAAGCAACACAAAATGTTTGCGGAATAAATTCTTCTGGTATCGTTACGTTCGTTAGATGATGGCACAAAGGCATAAATACTAAAACCTGACAATAACTTGCACTTGCTTCCGCAAATTTTCAACTGCTTTTTAATTAAGGAACATACTGTTCATATACTATTTGATAACTTGGAAAATCGACAGTGTACATACATTGAAGAATCTAAATGGTATGTAATAGTTACATTTCTCTTATTTTATATTTATTTATTTATTGAACAGAACAGGTTCAGGGTCCAGTTATAGTGTTCTTTTATAAATGTATTTACTCACAGGTATATTTTTAACAAGATTATACACTTATACATTTTCCTTATCATATATATATATATATTAAGTCTGTTCTTATATACAGTTTTCGACATTCCAGAAACATCTATACCAGACATCCTTTGAATTGCATTGTACGAAGCACTCATCTCTATGTAGGAGACTCAGCGAGGATATTTGTTCTTGTTTCTTTGCAGTAAAATGTACTGTTATTTACTACCCGGGTTTCACCTGACATGCAATTGAACCTTCGAAGAAAGATCACGACAGTCAATTTTATCATGTAATAATTTGTGCAAAAGTAAAAGACCTGTATGTTCTCTCTGCTGTTTCAAAGTGTGCATATTAAAATTTAGTACTATTTCTGAATATGACTCATATATTGGATACATGCCAGTTTTTCTATCAGCAAATAATTTCAACAATTGAAAAAACATACTTTCCATAATATCAATGAGCTTCAGTGTTCCTGGTGACGAAGAGAGAGTGGCATATTCTGACTGCTATCTCACAAAACAGAAGTACAGTTTCATTACATTGTTAGAAACTCTTTGCCTATTCTCATAATAAAGCCAAGACTTGTATATGAATTATTAATAATTATTTCAATATGAGAAGCAAAAGTTAATTTATGATCAAATAACACTCCTAGCTCTCTGATTAAGTTAAGCGTCTCTAAACTAGTTCTTTCAATAGAGTAATTATTTGTAATACTATTTCATTTGCGGATAAAAGAAAGAGTTTTGCATTTATTCACGTTCAACTAATCTGGTTATTTTCACACCAGTTCTTAATACTGCTCAAGTCTATTTTGAGTTTTACACAGTCCCCAAGCAAATTAACTTTGGAGAATACTTTAATGTCGTCCGGGAATAGAAGAGTGTTAGAATAGTGATTGTAAAACGGTAGATCATTTACGACTAGTAAAAATAAGAGTGGTCCAAGATTTGAACCTTGAGGGACTCCAGATAACGATAATTTTATAGAAACAATTTTTTTTGTACACGACGATTTGCTTACAATTTTGTAAATAGGACGCAAAATACTTTTTGCTAGTATAGAGAAATTAAAAGTCGTTAGTTTGTGTGGCAGTACATTGTGTTCTATCCGATCAAAGGCTTTTGAAGAGTCAGTATAGATACCATAAGTTTTAGAAGTTGCCCTACTCCATGTGGGAACTGCTACCAATAGACCATTCCTTCCGTAAATGTACAACATCTTGAGTTTACTGTCGTTGTGGAGAAAACCACCAAGATACCTGCACTTAACAAAAAGTTATATTATACTTACAAATTTCTTTTATATATATATTTTTTTTGCTGCATCACCACACATTAGCCCTAATTTTGAACTGAAGTACCCATTTCTCAAACCAGCTCCTTGAAGAGCCATTAAAGGAATCAGAACACTACAGAAAATGCGTCTCATTGACCAATCACAGAAGATCTTACCCATTCAGAATCTGACTGTCATCAATCCACACAAGATTCCTCACCTACTATTATTAACCAACTCATAAATACTGTTGTTAATGCTGCTAAAAAAAAAAAAAGATCTTATAGAATTGTTTTCATCAGGGCCGGACTGGCTACTAGTTGACCTCGGTGGCTCACATATTGTGTTGGCCTCAAATTCTCAATCCCCCCCCAAACCACCACTACCCCAAATGCCCACTATTTTCCCACAATAAAAACACACTTTTTTTTGATAAAGCACGCATTTGTTTAGTAGCTACATAGTGCGTTGCACCATAAAGATCATAACACAGAATCTACGTATTTTATGTAATGATATTTATGAGAAGAACACAGGCACTAATTATCAGCATACTTTTTTCACCTCGCCTTGGGATGGGCGAGATTTCTCTTGATAAAGAACTACGGACAAATTAATTTAAAATCAGCACTGGCGGTTTCGGTATTCGTGAACAAGGGATACGATAAGCTGCAAAACTGCGCCCCTGCCCAACTTCAAACGAAATATTTTTCGGGGGAGATAGAGAACAGGGGGGCAAGAGTCCGTGGGGGGCAAGAATACGATTCCCCAAAATCAGGAGAATATATTCACGTATGGCAATAATGCGCCACGTGGAGTTTGATGTTAATGACGACTAGAATCTATACAAGTTGGAGTGTGCTACGGAAAACTACAAGCTATCTAGGCAAATATTTGTTTTCCTAGTAATTTGATATAATATTGGGAAAATCAAATAAGTAGTTAAGTAATAACTTACACAATTTTTTAACGATTTCAAAGTACTATAAAACGGTAGTTTCTAACATGTCCATTGTTTGGCAGGATGGAGCAAATTGACATTCTTCCAACAGTTGTCTGTGCAACATCACAGGGAAGTCCATTGTGTAGTGAGGGGGCAAGAGTACGCAGATACTGACGGGGCAAGGGTACGTGTGCGTGCTCTTGCCCCTTCTGTTCTATGAAAAAGAATCCAATTTGATTTAGATCTAACAATCAAAGAAGAATATACATTCCGTTGTAATAGAGAGTGACGCAAACTTTACGAATACTGGTTCCCATATGTAGCCTCTAACGTTAAGAATTCTGAAAAATCCTGATATTTTCTTATGTACGAGGAATAATTGTCAACTTCAAACATTCATCTGCCGGTTGCTCGTTCTCATTCATCTTTTACCAAACCTTCAACCAGTAATGCTAGATCCTCACTAGAAGCAAGCAAGAGCTCATGTGAACTGTCCACTTCAAAAACTCATCTGCCGGTTGCTCGTTCTCATTCATCTATTACTAAACCTTCAACCAGTAATGCTAGATCCTCACTAGAAGCAAGCAAGAGCTCATGCGAACTGTCAACTTCAAACACTCATCTGCCGGTTGCTCGTTCTCATTCATCCATTACCAAACCTTCAACCAGTAATGCTAGATCCTCACTAGAAGCAAGCAAGAGCTCATGTGAACTGTCCACTTCAAACACTCATCTGCCGGTTGCTCGTTCTCATTCATCTATTACCAGACCTTCAACCTGTAATGCTAGATCCTCACTAGAAGCAAGCAAGAGCTCATGCGAACTGTCAACTTCAAACACTCATCTGCCGGTTCCTCGTTCTCATTCATCTATTACCAAACCTTCAACCAGTAACTAGATCCTAACTAGAAGCAAGCAAGTGCTCATGTGAATTGTCAACTTCAAACATTCATCTGCCGGTTGCTCGTTCTCATTCATCTTTTACCAAACCTTCAACCAGTAATGCTAGATCCTCACTAGAAGCAAGCAAGAGCTCATGTGAACTGTCCACTTCAAAAACTCATCTGCCGGTTGCTCATTCTCATTCATCTATTACTAAACCTTCAACCAGTAATGCTAGATCCTCACTAGAAGCAAGCAAGAGCTCATGCGAACTGTCAACTTCAAACACTCATCTGCCGGTTGCTCGTTCTCATTCATCTATTACCAAACCTTCAACCAGTAATGCTAGATCCTCACTAGAAGCAAGCAAGAGCTCATGTGAACTGTCCACTTCAAAAACTCATCTGCCGGTTGCTCATTCTCATTCATCTATTACTAAACCTTCAACCAGTAATGCTAGATCCTCACTAGAAGCAAGCAAGAGCTCATGCGAACTGTCAACTTCAAACACTCATCTGCCGGTTGCTCGTTCTCATTCATCTATTACCAAATCTTCAACCAGTAATGCTAGATCCACACTAGAAGCAAGCAAGAGCTCACGCGAACTGTCCACTTCTGCCGGTTGCTCGTTCTCATTCAGATATTACCAAACCTTCAACTAGAAACACTGGATTCTCACTACAAGCAAGCAGGAACTCATGCGGATTGTCAACATCAAACACTTCTCTGACGGTTGTTCGCTCATCGGTTACCAAACATTCAACCAGTAAGCTGGATCTTCACTGGAGGTAAGCAGGAGCCCATGCCAACCGTCCACATCACGCACTCCTTTGGTGGTTGTCAGTCCTCCTCCGACTGCCACCAAGCCCTCAACCAGTAAATCTTGATCTTCTCGAGGTTAATAAAAGATTCTAACGTCCTCCCCTTTCAAGCAGAACTTACTTCTGAAACGGCGTCCTCCAAAGAGCAAAGGCAAACATCAAGTTGCACCAAGAAAGCTTCAACCAAAGGCAACTCCTCAGGTCAGTGAGAAAGTAGTGTACGAGTGTCCATTATGCAATATCATCTACAGTGATCCCCTAATAGAAGACTGGATCAAGTGCGCAAGATGCAATGAATTGTGGCATGAACAATGCACATCATATGAAGGATTAGGCACTTCATCTGTAATAATTGTTAATGCTCGTTTGAGTGCGTACTTTTGCTCCTTTGATTTCGTACTCTTGCCCCACATATAGGGGCAAGAGTACGAATTTGAATGTTTTCATTTTATGAATTATAGTTCCTCCAAGGACAGAGGTATATAAAAGTTGCGTTCAAATTTCGTAAAGCGGAGTTCAAGTTTTGTGTTCCATGTAAAAATTTTCTGTTGTAACTATTTTTTACCAAAATATATACGTTTAATTGAAATTTGCATACTCTTGCCCCCCTTTCATCTATACTCTTCGGATTAAGAACGACAAAATCATCTTGTAAGGATTTGAATATCACTTAGCACTTGTGGCCCACGAACTATGTTAAGAACCCAGATTGGGTTTATTTGTGCAAATTGTGTGCTAGACATACAGGGTGATCTAATTATCTACTATGGTTGCAACATGATAAAAAATCAGGAAAGATATTATGAATAGTAAACCTTAATATTGCTTCACTTCAATTTACATACTTTTATTCCAAATTTAAGTGTGTATCCAGTTCTTACTGTAATAGCAATTGCAGTATATGAATATACAATGACAACTGTGGAGCTGGATTCAACAGCAGCCACATCGTGATTTAAAAGAAACATCTAGGTACAAAGAATTTAATAATTTTTCACTTACCAACGCTGTAGATTCAAAAAGACAGAATTTATAATTCACTCATTACAATAGCATTAACCTCCGTTCTCATGGTAATTTTCGAAACAACACGATAAGGACATACACTACTTCACATTGTAAATTTCAATAATTGACCCGGCTCGACTTCTTGGCTGATAAAATTGGCAACTACCAGGGCCGTAACTTGGGGGGAGTAGGGGACAACTGCCCACAAGTAAACTTCCCACCATTCGAGGAGTCCCTTTTTAAGACACAATTTTTCTTACTCTATATACGATAAGAACTTGAAATTATAAATGAAGCATCAAAGAGGTTTACTATACTGTTTTGTTTACTCGTATTACGTAAACAAAACAGCACAAAAAGGTAAATAAAACAAAAATGACTCGCGAGCCCATTTCATTAAAAAATGTCTACTATTAGGGGCCCTAGAAATAATATTTATTCGTATGTCTTTGAGATTTGTCAATATTGTCCCCTTAATTAATTTGTCATGTATGGAACGGGTCCAGGGGCGTAACTAACGGCCCCACAGACCTAGCCGTGCGTGGGGTCCCACAGGCTTCGGGGGACCCATAAAGAGGAAGAGAAAGATGGAAAGAGGGGGCCCAAGAATTAGAATAACAACTTTTCCTATGGAGCCCAAATATGCGTATTAATGCTTCCCCCCCAAAAAAAAAATCTAAGATACGGCGCTGCTTCCGGGTCTTCTTTCTTGATCTGTCTTACAAACCGCATACTGCAGAGAATATTGTACGTTTAAAGACCTACTTTATATGTATGTGTCTTTGAGCTACTTCAATGGTCAAAATAGCGGAAGCGAGATGCCCTTTTCCCTATGTTTGAAAGGACAAATTTATATGATGATAATGATGATTGTTATTTGTATTTGACATTCATGTCACGCTAAGGTAAAGTTGTTACGAACATTCAGAGTTAACGCAACAGATGGCAGAAGTGAAACAGTTGAAAGTAATACTGTATATATCTTATAGAATGATTCCTCGTTAGTGATGCTTAATAAATGTGATAACGGCAATTTTGTATAATACACATTTAAAGTAAAAGGACAAAGTACAAACAGTTTACTCTCAATATCGTAGCTACTTTGCATCAAACACAAGGATTAGTTTGTAAAGTATCTTCTATAAATACGAGACAAAGATTTAGTCAGTGTCGAACATCCTATAGATAAAATTACTTGGGTTTATTGTTCTCTTTTTAATTTTTTCTCGGATTTTTATTTTAATTCAGTGACTTTTTATTAATACTTGTACTATTCGATAACGAATATTGTGGTGAACACCTATTAATAAGTTACTTGCCTCCAGTTTTGATTTTTTTTTTTTTTTTAATTTTGACATCAAATACACAGGGACATAAGTTCTAGCCGACAACATACAATTTCCGATTTATCACAACCTTCTTCACATCAACTTCTGAAGACAGAAATCACTCAAGATCTTTTGATCACATTACTCGAATCAAATTTCAACGAAATAAACCAAACCAAGTGGCAACATTATTACATTACTACATTTACCCTAGATACTCGACAAATGTAAGTCAACAATCATCAGAGACGTAAGCAGGGGATGGGTTCTGCAAGAGCGCCGATTTCTCTGTAAATATGGGAGGGGGCATCTAGATACAGAAGACATATATGAGGATTTTAAGACAAATTATGCATTCAAATTTTGTCAAATATTGTATATTTATAAATACAATGTGGGAGCCCACATGAGTTTTGGGGTGGCCCGGGGCCCCCGGTCCCTTGGAATCGGCGCCCTTTTTGTTTGGGTAGGTTCAAATCAAAGAGTCGGACCAATCCCAAAATCCCGACTTCTCTGTAAATTTAGTTTAGAGTGATTTTTACATGTATTAGTATAATTAATCGTCATACTGAATTTGAACCCCCTTACAGAAATAAATACTTGCGTACGTGTCTGGGCAACCATGAAACGGTTTGCGACTACGAATAATATCTAGTATCTTCACATGTCTTTCACCTGATTTATGTGAGTATTTTGCAGTTCACTTAGTACAATGTTCGATCGAACGAGACTTATATCAATTAGTTAGTACCCAAAAGAGTGTCATTCAGAAAACAATAATCTTAACCAGCAGCATACCTGAAAGACAATTCAGCCATATTTGGAACTAGTGCAAAATTACACTTGCTAAATGACCCGTCCAAAGATATCCAAATTCTTCCAAGTTAACACTAGCATTTTCAGCGGCAATTATTAGATCGGTTGTACGATTACAAAACAGAAACATGAGGACGAACTTGAGACTGACTACATGTTCATACATCCTATTCGTAAATTAGTCATTGTACCATTGAAAAATTGAAGATTGCTAACAAAACTCTATCTGACCAAAGCAATATATATATTTTAAGAGTTTATATGTGTGTTAAATAGCCGAAACTGTAATACAGATATATTTTCTTATAAAATATATATAATGCTTTGGTCAGTTGGAGTTTTATTGGAGTATTTGGAGCTCTAAAAGGCAACAGGACACGATTACTTCAAGTCGATAAACATAACATCAATGACGTATAATAAAGTGTAGTTCCAATCTATTAGTGTCATCATAGAACTAAAAATTCTTGCACCCCATCGCCTCTCTCATTATGACGTAGAAATTGTTTATTTTACATTTATCATTCAATAAACAAACGCATTTTCAGATCAATCTGCCCTTATTGCAATTTCTTTTCACATGTTCAAATCTGCGCTTTACTAAACCATCCATTTGGCCAATAACACCTACCATACTAATACTTGGTAGTCAAATGTAAAACTAAGCCTTAACTTTATCTGATCAACTCGATACAATTCCACAATTTCTTCATGCCTTGTTCATTTTCCTAACAAACCTTCATCTGAATCCTCCTTCATCCCTTTGCCACTCAACACAATATGCTAAGATCATTCAAATTAATCTCGTTCGATGTTTTTATTTGTAACATAAACGTACTTACACGAACTTCGTACAGGAGATACAGGTATGTATGAGGACTGTTTGAATGGCATCTGTTTCTTAGAAGAAGTTACCAGAAACCTTCCAGACACTTGTTGCATTACGAGTATAATCGCCGAATTCCCTCTACACAGAATTACGAAGAAATGTTGTATGTCATGCCATGTGATAACCCAGTTGCCTCACTATCATATGGGCAAGCTCATATTAAATTGCGTCAATCATAATTCAATGCTTTCCACTCTATTGAAGCAGATTATTACAATTACCGATATACGTCTGGGGCTGGGAATGGAGCAGTGCGCTCAAGGACAAGTTTGTCATATATTCAAACAAAGATAGAAAAAATATATATCCAGATTCTGGAGGGCCGAAGCAAACTTTGAAGGAAAGACGGGTTTCCAGGATCGGCTCCTACGTTGAGACTCCCTCGACCTTTACAGACCCCAGTAATATAAGAAATTTTTAATGAGATTTTAGATAGAAAACAAACGCTGTTTAATGAGGAAATAAATGTGACACTATTTTTTCTTCGTAAATACTCACATCACATTCGTTTTGAGAGTACAACTATCTAAAACGCTGCCAAAGGTACAAACTCAATTAACCAAAATTGTTGTTGAAATAGATCTGTAGGCCTATTTCTTACAATTTTCCTACAATAGGACTCACGTTTCTTACACACATTACAATTATGCTAAAGCAAACTAAGACAAATATCTCACGTACATCACAGATCAACTTCCAACTATCAAAATTAATATTAACTCCACTTAATCCACGTTTTAAGTAACACCACCATCCACGCTAATTAACATACTGTCCCCAAATATGACTTTGTGGTGGACACACACCGTGTGCGTGGGTTTCCTCTGGGTTCTCCCGTTTCCTCCCACTCTCTTCATTCCACCATTTCATTCATTACTCATCATCACCGTCTCCTTTAGCCCAACCGGCATAACCGTGGAACGTAAAACTCAAAGATTTCATTCCATTTCTGTCCCCAAATACGACTTTCACTCCACTCGATTTACTCCATACTTAATTATTTCCCTCTAATTTCCCTCCTCATATCCTTATTCTTCGTCAACGCTCTCACTATTATCTGATAGAATACGCGAATATCCACGATCATCACTCTATCGCCAATTTCAACGTAACAAAAATTACATCTTCGCCCGGAAAACTTCTAACAATTAGTTACGTCAAGACGTAAATTTGACAAATCTCTAAAACTTGGTCAAACGCCTTACTAGGAATTATGTAAACTAAAAATTATCCTATTTTTGTTGATAGTGTCCAATTTTTATTCATCTTGTCGTGTCATTACATTGATTATGTACAGTCAGTATTCACCCATGTTATAGCTAACGAAATCAATGTAGCTAAAGTACTGACATATTGAAATATAATTCATGATATCGCTCATGCTCTCCGTTCCCGTCGTAATACTGCTCCAGAATCAGATGACATAGCATTGAACTCATTTGACAGGCCCCAGGAGTTTTCAATACAATCTTAGATATGTACTAATCTACTCCAACAAAAAAAAAAAAAAGCTTCTTTCCTATTTGATGGAAGTTCGTTGAAATAATCTTATACAAAGTCTTATTAACATTAGATTACTTCGGCCAAGCAATAAGTTAAAAGTAATTCTTGTCATGCAAATCCATAACACTGTCCTACAAAGTTTCAATCTTTTACTCTTTCCTGAATTAAAGTAGGTGTTCTTTATAGTTTTTGCCCTTCTGATTACGAATCTGAAGTCAGATATGTTGTATCAGTTCTGGTTGTTGATAAAGTTTTAAATAAAAATTAAAAGGCATTTTTTTAATGTATGAATTTTAATAAATATTGTGTAAAAACGAGATGTTGAAAAAATATATACGTGGCACATCTGGATCTCAGAAATATAAACGAAAATGTATATCTTTATATTTCGTAGCATTTCCATTCATATTAAACTGACAAACAATGAATAGGGGTAAGGGGGGTTTCGAAAGTTGACGAAGTACGTATATTAAGCCTGTATTAGAGTTTGTATAATATTGCATATTTTATCTTGTAAACGAATATACTTGGCGACAAAATGCGCAATTGTATAGCCCAAAATGCGAGATAGGTAAAAACAAATGCGACATTTTGTATGTCAAACTGCGAAAAACTCCTATGCCCCTAACAATGAAAACTACAAAGTTTCCACGTATAAGTGAGGAGAAACCGCGGCTAAAATTATTGCATTTATACATTGAAACCCAAACGGAAAGAAACGCTTATGAAGCTTGCCTCTTGTGTGATGTGGGGAGCGTGTCACGTGGCAAATTCCAGCAGAAATCTGCGAGCATTGACACAGCAGATGTTCCTTTGTACTTCTGCTCCAGGGTCTGAATAGAATGGTGAAACCTCTCATCGTGCTCATCACACACAGCTTCTAGATTTTCAGGAAAGAAAGACAGGTGACTGTGTAGAAACTGCAGTTTCAGTGACATGTTGCATCCCATAGTGAGCGTGTTTTAGCAACCCCTCCTCTAGTAGCACATAGTTTTCATTTTTGTTATTTCCCAGAAAGTTTTCTGAGACACTCATAAAAGAATTCCAGGTTTTTCATTCCATCTTAGTCAGTTTTGATTCAAACATATCATCTTTCATCAATTGACGTATCTGGAGTCCAATGAATACACATTTTAGTTTAGCATATGATACTTTTGGGAACCTTTCCTGGATATACTTAAATCCTTGTCCTTCCTTCTCCAACACTTTGACGAACACCTTCATAAGGCCTAATTTAATGTTCAGGAGAGCCAGAAAAATTTTCTTGGGATCAACAAGAAGTTTCTCTTTCACATTCTTAATTCTGGGAGTGAGGGATGTACGAGTAGGTCATTCTTTTTATGTGTAGTGCAGATCCCTTGCTCTACTGTCCCACTCACACACAAAACAACAATACTTTGTATAACCCAACTGTAATCCTTACACGAAACCAATCACCTTTAAGTCGCCACATATGTTCCAATAATGCTCAGCATACCTCACTTTGTAAAAAAGGAGTTTCACATTTTGATACGTCTCCTTCAAGTTAACGGAATATCCAATTGTAATTGAAGGGTACTATTACCGTTGTGGAGGAGAACACACTTCATACTTGCTTTTGACGAGTCCAAGAATACAGACCACTGATCGGCTTTATACTTTATTTGTGATTCCATCATCAGTCCTTCCACGTCAGTACAATATATACAATCATTACTACTGCTGTAAAATTTGAGGAAGTCATGTTGTCTGTCACGGTAAAATGTCACTTTCGTTTCCTTTTGAAGAAGGTTCCAAGTTTGAAGTCTTGACGCTAAGAGTTCAGTTTGTTGTTTGAGTAGGTTCAAGTCTCTAATAAGGTCGTTCAGTTCCTCTTGCGTTATCAAATGTGGTTTTCTGGTACGAGCACTGTATCTAGGGTCTTCACTCTCAGTATCCATAACATCTTCACTTTCATCATCACTGCTGTCTACTGTCCATACGTCTAGCGGCACTGGCACAGGAAAATCTTCAACATGTGGAATGGGTCTTCTAGCTGATTGTAGACCTGGGTAATGTACTGATCGTTTATCCTTGGAGGTTTACCCTTTACATTTTACAGACAAAAGTAACAGTCGTGTACATTGTCATATGATTCAAACCATAACCTTGGTGTAGCAAATGGTATACACTTGTGAGAACCACGTAACCAGCCACTTAGATTTACTGCACAGGGTTTACCACCGAATTTCAGTACCCAGGGTTTGTCTAAGTCGACTTTCGATGAAAAATACAATGTATATGCTTTTTTCACAACAGGCGTTATTTTAGTGAGCTTCGGTTTTGGAGTTATCCATCCACGCACATAACAGAAGTTGTCAGGATCATTTTTACACTTCCTAGCATTTTCAAAATTGTACCACTATAAAACAAAAAAACACAACAACGTTTTCAAATGTTACCCAGTTCACAACAAAAGATCCACAAGTTATTAGTCACACGAACACACGTTTCAATGTTGTGTATCTTCTATTAGCACAGTACATCAAGAGAAAATGCAGCTCACCACAAAAACAAGCAAGGAAGCAACCATACAATATTGATGCTCAGCTGTTTCACCGCCGTTTGATGTTGCCAGATGTAGGTGGGAAAAGTTAGTTCCGACGGTAAAGTTTCCAATTTTTCTCGCAACATATTTTCAAATTTCGTCTACGAATGGGGCTCGAAGTAATGTAGTTTCATTAATGATCGCTTGTATTTTATATATTGCAATGTATGAATAACGCATGCTGTGAGCAGTATATATATATATATATATATATATATATATATATATATATATATATAATTATTATAAAAAGGATATGTTTAATAACAAATCCAAATTAGCCCATAATGTACGTAGAAACTTGTAATTACATTTTCCGGGTTTTCCGAAAATTGAGACCTGATACGCAAAAACTATTATTATTCTTTTCGAATTCAGTGGGACAAAATCTTTCAGATAGCCTATTAGTTTTCAGGAAAGAAATTTGATGTTGAACAGTGATCAACTTGGTCATATCTTCCTTCTCATCCCCAATGGATACAAAATGTGGAACATTCTTCTTTATTACTACTGGACTGTCGGATTCTTCCATTTCAAGCAAACACAACGATGAGTTTACAGAGTAGAGAGAAAAAAACTTGCATGATGTGCAAGCAGAGAAGAGCTTCGGAAGCAGAGTCAATAGTCTTTTACTAATCTACTCCTAAATTCTTGACTAGTCGTACACCGCAAACACTGCTTAATTATTACAAACCTCTCTCAACCCTTCCATTCACTGGCTGCTAATACAAACACCCCAAATGCGCATTGAGGACAGTGATATGCATTTTCTAATATTTCATGGATTAGTTGATAGGATTGAAATTTATCTTCCCTTTCAGCACCGGGACTATGTGAGACATGAATCTACAGTTTAAACAAGGAATCCGAACCACTGTACTGAGTTCGAATTTCAAGACGTTCCAGCTGGGATGCGAACCCTGAACCCCTGCCACTATACCAGAGCAATTCTATAAAGTTGTTGAATAAATTACGCTAGTAGAACTGATTATATATCAAATGAATGACATGCTTTCTCTCCTTCATTTGATACACAACTTTAAACATCTACACAGAAAAATATCTTCCGTGGACATTAAGCAACTAACATTCTGTATGCTTAATATCGAATGAGTTGCGTAGATCACATAAAATATTATAATGTAAGACCAAATCAAATATTCGTGGTCCATAATTTGGGAACCAGAAGCGTACATAGGGCATTGTTTCACTAGCTTACTGGGTAAGCCAAAGCCCAGTTTCATGCCACGTGTAGTAGAAATCTGCCTATACTGTACTTGTAATTTATATATAAATATCTGTGAGCGTTATATGACTTACTCGTTTATAATGGTTACCGAGTTAAGAACAAATAAAGTTTGGTTTGGATTATATCGTGTGTTATCTACAAAATCATTCGATCTTAATCAAACTTGGTCTATAGGTAGAGGGTTATTTGCTTAGTATCGACGTAAAATATTTTTCTGTGTAAATGGTTGATGTTGATTAGTTTGATGGTTTGAAATTTAGTGTCCCCTTCAGCAATGAGGTTATATGAGACTTGGGGCTACTGCTTACGTGGAGTCTCTACCACTAGAGCTCCCATCGGATCATCAAGCCGGTGTGACTACTTCATCCCCTAGTTATTGGATATTAAATTGGAAGTTTAGATTTGCTAATTGCAATTTACTACAATTTCACTTATTGCTACTTAGAACAAGAATAAAGAAAAAAAGAGTGTTAACCGTCTTTCACTGTTTGCCTAAGGTTAGCTTCCTTGCAAGAGTTTTAGCCCTTTCCGTGACAGGGGCGTCATTTGAAAAGAGCAGGGAGCAATTGTCCCCTTGAATTTGAAAACTACATGATTTTCAATAACTTATACAATGTGTTTTTTAAAAAAAAAAAAAAACGATTAACTCACGTGCCTGTGAATAATCTTGCCTCGTCCCCCAGCATGAAAATATCTAAAAGGACGCTACTTTCCCAGGAGTAAGAAGTTTCAGGACACAAACTAGAATATACAGACCGCAAACTCAGCGAAAAACTGGAAATTTGGCGACAGTAGCGCCTCTAACACACGACGACGGAACTAACTAGTCCATCTGAAGTCATCTACGTGGGAATCTAGAAAGTAACCACAGAGTAGATTATTTTTCTTCTTTTTTTCCCATTTTGTTATACAATCGTAATATTGGGTAGTAGTATTACAATCGTAATATTGGATTGTAATATTTAGATTATTTAAAGGACAAAGCGTTTAATTTCACTGCTATATCTGGTAGCTGGAGGGAATAATCGATTGTATGTCACTTTAAATATACGTACGTGATACAAAATGAAATCGGTTATTTCCTCCATTCAGCATGTAAACTTAAGAGTGGTGTTCTATGGTGTAAACACTGCTTTCAAAGTGAACTCTTTTAGAAAGAAGAAAATTCTATCAATATAAAAAAAAGCTGGAAAGGAACTTCCAGTCCAGAGACAGTACAAGAAAAAATGAACATTAGCTTATCTGATCTTTCTGCACTACATCTACCACTGAGATGCGAAGCAGACGAAAACAATCTGCCGGTTATTATGAGAACACATGACGTCACGTTCCAAGACCTATGGCAGCGATATCCACACAAGACGACACTGATCCGGCCCACCGGGAGCGTTGATTGGTTCTTTCGCTATGTAGACGAACCAATCTGATTTCAATAGCGCATATAGGAAGTTGCTCGTCTGTATGTATTTTAGTCTGTGTTTGAGAAGATACACTCCTAGGTACTTTGGTTAGACATTTATATACTTTACTTCTCTCGCTACAGGAAATAGCTTAAATAAAAATATAAATAATGTGTAAATCTAAATAATTGACAGACATGGAGGTAAACAAATCTGACGGTAAGCACATTTGAAGTTATATATTATTGTGATAAACTTTTGTACATGGAACAGATACTTATAAGTATTTGCTAAAATGAATGATGAACAGTGTTTTCCATAATAAGAAAACTCACTCGTAAAAGATATTAAAATAATTATATTTTAAAGAACATATAATATACGTCTGTCCATACTCCTAACTTGTGGCCCTTATTGCTTTCAGTTTCCAAAAGTGACATCCTTATGACAATTCTATGAGCTTTTTGAAGCTTGTGTATCGCTGTTCAAGCACTGTTATTCTCGATTTTCTGCAGTGGAGGCAGTTGAGGGAAATCACAACGGTAAAATAAACAAACAAAAAGCACATTTTACCGCTTCATACAGCTTCAGAAATTTCAGAACAGCAGTTGCGGATCTATAAGGTAAAAAACTGGGGTGCCAGCCAGACTCCAGACTATGACAAGTATATCGTGAGTTTACTATAAACTTTCAAACAAATATACGGTGTAAGTAATAGCTTAAATTATTTTTGTCACCAAAAACCTGGGGGCCCGAGACCCCGTCCCCGAGATAGATCCGCCACTGCAGAGCAGACAACTGGAGAATCATTAAGTTAACAATTAATCAGTAGCAGCTCTTGAGGGAAGTCAGATAAATAGGTAGTAATATCATGCGTACATTACGTTATGAAGTTTGGTTTGTATGGTGTGATATTTTCTCAAATTCTATTGGAATTGGACAAGGTAGTACATTTCTACTCCTTCCAGTTTTAGTAGAGAGGTTGGACTGGAGATGGAAAATATTCTTGATACAGAAAACTGCTTCTCGCCATCTATTACCATTTTTACACTATAGCAATCAACATCAAAACCAGAAGTGGCTTGTTTCTCCCACTTCTGTCATGAATAGATATTCACTATGGACAGTGGTATATATTCTTAGAACCCCAAGTCGATTTTACAAAAAAAAAAAAAAAAAACTCTTCTGTTTATCTCTTTTCGTTTCCTTTATGTAGATCAATATGGAAACCGGAAGTATTAATATTTCTTTCAGTTCCGATTTTAGTAGAGGGTTCGTGATGGAGATAAAATGTAACTTTTCGACGCTCAAACGATTGCAGGAAACAGCTTTTTGCAATTTATTGCCATTTTGGTTCTATATTTAGCAAAGCTAAAGCTGGAAATGGTTGCTTTCTACCACCTCTGATGGATGGATCTCCTCCACCAACTAACTCGAATCCTAATTTTTAACCCTCTTCATTCCGGTGAAAATTAATTGTGATAAATCAAGTAGGTTTTGATATATTTTGCCTTCCAGACCGACGGAAGCAAGAAATAAAAGCTCCTTAAAACGTAAATTTTATCTATTCAAAGCCACTTCGATTTGATTCAATTAAAAGCTCTACTTGGTCTCAAAGGGAGCCAATCTTGGGGGGCCGTGGCGGCCCCTCAATGAGAACTCCGAGAAAAACACACATAGTGTTCTCTACCACAAAGCTCACTTAACACAAGTTAAGGATCGAATCAGGGACCCGATTCAGCAGACGTGAGCTGTGTTAACACTGAGCCATCGCCAACCTACATTCTAACAGTTAAAAATGTATATAAGAATTATTGCATTACATAAGCCTTTCTCTCTTAACCTGTAGTGATAAAAGTAAAAAAAAAAAAACCCTATGTATTGTAACTTTTCTCAGCAGTGATTAACTGTTAACTTAGTAATTCTTTAGGTGGCTCTGTCTTTAGAGAACATTTTCTGATGTCATTCACAGGTCAGTCATAAGTGATTGTTTTAACATAACATTTCTCAGTGGTCCATAGGCACTATGCTAAATCAAGCGCGCACCGAGAATTTTTTGTTGGAAGGGGCCTACAGGCTGGAGAGGGTCTAATATTACAATACACTACGTCTCTCTGGTTCGAATCCCACCCAAGCAAATTTGTGATGGACAATATCGTGTCCGTGGGTCTTCTCGGGATACTCTCCTTTCCTCCCACTTTTTCATTCCACCGATTCTACCATAATCATTCACTTGCTTTGATCATCGTTTCTCTTCACTTAAAGGGCATAATCGTAGGACGTTAAACTGAATGATTTATTTTCCTATTAATTTACAGTACATCTATGTATTGTAATATTGAACCGGAATTGATCAAGTGGTAGGCGTATATATGGATTATTGGGTTTTATGGTTCATACGGAAGTCAGGAAAGAGATATTTAGAAAGCTTCGAAATGTGGTGTTGGAGGAAGATAAGAAGATAAAATGGGTTAGAGAGAGAAACAAACGAAGATGTTTGAAAACGGATAGGAAAGAAGAGGGTGTTTTTACCCAGCATCCTTCTTAGGAAGCCAATTGGATTTCTCTTTCGAAAAAGTTGTCTTCTTCACACCGCCATACAAGGAAAGATGGAAGGAAAGCGAAGAATAGGAAGAAGAAGAACACAAGTGATCGATGATTTGAAAAATAGAAGAAAATATTGGGACTTAAAAGAGGAAGCTGGAGATCGAAAAATATGAAAGAAATATTCCCAGGCCAAAATCTTAAAAGAATTGTCAATAGCAGAATACTTGATAATTATTATTATTGTTATACACTCGCAAAGACGATATGGAAAATTGAAGTTGGGAGTGGTCTGAAACACTGTCACCCACATTCACAGAAAAAAAATAGAACTAGATTGTTTTTAAAAGAAAAGAAAGAGTAAAGTGTAAGTTGAAACCTTTAAACATATCAATCATCTTTCTGCTAAACAAATGCAATTTTATTAAGAATGTGCATAAATGTATATTGAGATAATGTTTCTTTTTGTGATCCGGTAGATCCCAACGTGGATGCGCCACTGTGATGAATAGTATGATCCTACTTCCATTATAAACCTACAGCCAGAAGCGAATTTATAAGGTGAAAACTTGGGGGGGGGGGGGAGAAGCCAGAACCCAGGCTAAGATAGGTGTACCATGAGTTTATTATAAACTTTGAAAAATATATACAATACCTTAAGGCGGCAGACTACTAAATATTTTTTGAAAAACTAATATTTTTCTTTTGCCCGTTTTCCGTAAGTGGATAGAGGTAATAAAATGTAACTTACCACAATAATAATGTTATTCTACACCCGAAAATACGAATCGGAAGAATTTTCAGTGTTGACATCCATAGAAATTACAGTGTGACCAGAATTTGAATTACTCAAAAATCTAGGTTAAGGCAGCGACTAGAAAAATGAACTTAACGGTAATTGATGACTTATCATGCTGTCTATGTTCCTTGTTTACTACGTTTTAAATAATTACTTCTATTTGTTTTATAAAACTTACATAAATTATTACAAAATAAATAAGTTACTACAAAATAAATAGAAACATTATATAAAAAGTAGTAAACAAGGAACATAGACAGCATGATAGGTCATTAATTACCGTTGAGTTCATTTGTCTAGTCGGTCTTAACCTAGATTTTTGAGTAATTCAAATTCTGGTCAGACTGTACTTTCTATGGACGGCAACACTGAAAATTCTTCCGATTCGTATTTTCGGGTGTAGAATAGCATTATCTATTAATGTGGTAAGTTACATTTTATTACTCCTTTCCACTTACGAAAAGCGGATAAAAGAAAAATTAATAGTTTTTGAAAAATATTTAGTAGTCTGACCCCTTAAATTATATTAATTACTCAAAAAACTGGGAGGGGGTAGCCCCTCCCAGCCCCGTCCGCCACTGCCAACAGCATATTTATTTAACAGTGCAGAAAAGAACAGAACCAAGAGTGAAACAGTAGTATTAAATATATAACGAAATACTTTAGTTTGTATAATATTTACCTGTACCTAGGGCAAAAAGTGCTCATAAATATGCAATATACTTAGTAGAATGTTCATTTTAAATTAACAGAAAAGAAGAATGTTTTTAAGATATGTAAGTGATTATTATGGGATAGTTGTGGCTATGTACATGTTATGTGTTGACCTAGTCAAGTGAATTTATGTATTTCACGGTTTGAAGAAAAGAATATTTAAGACATATCAAGTAATAAAGGTGAGACTAATGATCTTTAAATATCTGAGTTGATTTTTGCATAAAGACAAATAATTATCGCTTCGTAACTTATATTTTAATATGTGAACCAGGTTTACGACGCTTTCTATAGAGTCGTTATAAAAATTTTGGTTTACCAAACCCGGGACTTTTGCAAATTCAGTTCCCGAAGAAGGAAAGTAGGGCTGAATTCACTTCGATATTACCATTTATGAATACGAACTTAACCGTATTACGAAGCGGTAAGGTCATCATAAGAAAAATGGATAGCGAAAGGGTGCAACAGGAACAAAATACCAGTAATCAAGGTGAAATTAGTGCAACACCAAGTTTGTCATCTGAGGATCGACTCTTGTTAGCTGTACAGCGACAAATTATGCAGATGACGACCGAGATAAAACAAACCATGGAACAGAAGTTCAACGAATCTAACCAGACCATGGAAAAGAAGATAGAACTAAAATTTAACGAAGCTAACAAGCTATATGAAGAATTAAGTAGACGGATAGAACAGAAATCAGACGATACGAAACAAACAATCGTCCAAGTGATGAACGACATATCCTCACAGTTTGAACAGAAGTTAAAAAGGATATCTGATGAGTGTCAAGAAAAGCACGATTACCAAAATCAAGAAATCTGTGCTGTAAAAAAGGATTTAGCATTAATAGAATCTTCCATTAAACAGCAAAAGATCCAGGTCAGCAACAACTCGAATAATATACGTGCAAATACACAGTTGTTGGCCACTATTCAGGAAGAAATTAAAACATTACAGGCTAAAGGCAACGTCTATCGTAATAATCTGGGCAGTGATCACTTTGAATTTCCCCAATCACCGGAGATGAATACGCCTTCGCCGGAATCAGAGGAGGATATTATATTAGAAGAAAATTGTCCGAAGATCACTGATGAACGAAATATAGATGGTATCATGACACAGCACGCCACGGACCGGAATTATCACACCACAAGAACAAGGAATGAGAAAAGAAAGGTAAAGTTAAGTGTCAAGATGAGCGAAATTAAAGCCATGAGCAAATTTAGTGGTAAGTGTAATGAAAATGCTACTTCTTTCTTAGAGAAATTCGAAGACGAATGCAATATCATGTCTATCGACCGATCACAATACATGAAATTAATACCCCATGTATTACTCCCACCTTGTTCCTTATGGTTTAAGGCAATACGTGATCACATTAGTACATATGAGGAATTTAAAGCGGCATTGATCGCGAATTACGAAAATGACTTTTTGCTGGCAAACAGAGATGCCACCCTTAGAAATCAACATTTCAATCCTCGATTGCACAAATCTATTGTAGAGTTTGTTGTAAATGTCTATAACGAATTAAAGGTTGTTAATCCCTTGCAATCGGAATCAAGAATAATAGCATCGATTCGCAATTTGCTTCCATTTAAATTACAACAGATCTTATTTTCCACGCAGTGTATGAGTTTCAGTCATTTATTAATGCTTGTACAATGCTACGAAACTCAATACCATGCTATGAATCTAACACAATCAGGAATGGGTAAAAATAAGAATAATTCAGATCATTTGGTCCCTGTTCGGAATTTAAATATCCGAAGTGTGAATAATACTGAACCGAACCTAAGACGAGTATACTCTAGCAATCAAAATGACCCAAATAGACAAGGCTATGTAGGGAATCCGCCTAACCTAATCAACCGAAGTAGACACAAAAATAATAGAAATACATGTCGAAATCCTAGAGATGCTACAAATCCTATGTATAGACATAATCATTGTTCCCGAGATGGTACTTCGTATCAAAATTCAAATCGCGATGAAAGACATGTACAACCTAATGTAGAACCTAACCATGATTGTGCGGTACAGTGCACTTTATTAGATTCATATGCAAGTATGAATGTAACATGATTACCGTCGACGAAATTAGGTTAAACCCATGTTGGTTATAGATTCTTGTGAATTTTCGTTTTAAAGTTTATGTGTTAATATCAATAATGAAAACGGTTGTTATAAATATTTGAAATGCTCAAATAAATAAGAATGAAAAATAATAATAATAATGAAAAATGTGTTTATATAATAACAAAAGGGTGTCTTTTGTTTCTGTAAAATAAATTTATTTACTTCCATTTGATTAGTCAAACGTAGGTTATGTTTAATTTTTATTCTTTCTTGTTAATGTGAAGAATCATAATTCAATTTATAATTAATTAAAGGCAAAGATTATTTATATTAGATTGATTTGTGTTTAATTGTCAAAGATTATGTTAAGAATAAGATCCATTCTATAAAATCAATTATTCAATGACCACCTTGAATGAAATTCTTCTTTATTTTATGACATCTTAGTGCTACTATGTATACATTAATATTGCAACATCTAACTTATTTGTTATCCAATGCGCCCAAAAAGAGCAAATATTATTTGTAACGTCACCGTTTGTAATAATGATCGAAACTAGTAATCTTGATAATTTGTGTTTCACCCTCGTTAATTATATTCATAAGCAACGATGTTTTTAATAATAATGAAATAAATATAATAATGTAATAAAAGATAAATATTAATGAAATTAAAGATTTATTGTGAATGTATTTATGTGAATGATAATAACTAATATTTTATATATATATGAGGGTTAACCAAAATGTAATGAAGATATATACGAGGTGTGATCAAAATATAAAGAACATAGATGATGTAAAGAACATTAAGGTAACCAGACCAGTGGTTCTTGTATATAAAAGCCAAGCCTACTCATGACTTTTATATTCAGTCCCTTTGTCGGGCGACATTTTCTATAACGAAATACTTTAGTTTGTATAATATTTACCTGTACCTAGGGCAAAAAGTGCTCATAAATATGCAATATACTTAGTAGAATGTTCATTTTAAATTAACAGAAAAGAAGAATGTTTTTAAGATATGTAAGTGATTATTATGGGATAGTTGTGGCTATGTACATGTTATGTGTTGACCTAGTCAAGTGAATTTATGTATTTCACGGTTTGAAGAAAAGAATATTTAAGACATATCAAGTAATAAAGGTGAGACTAATGATCTTTAAATATCTGAGTTGATTTTTGCATAAAGACAAATAATTATCGCTTCGTAACTTATATTTTAATATGTGAACCAGGTTTACGACGCTTTCTATAGAGTCGTTATAAATAATATGCTTACACGAGTCCCATTTCCAAAAATCCGAGCGCTCGTTGAGGTCAGTCATGCCACCATAAACCCACATAGCTCCATCATGAAGAATGGCCGAATGCTTGTGGCGAGCTGGAGGTTGATCACCGTGGCCACCGCCGCTCAATAGATGCCACGACTCCGTCTCTGCAAGGTACAAAATGAAACAGAAAGATTTATTAAATTAGTAGGTTAGAACATATTTCAGAAAAAAAGTATACAATTAAAAGTTTATGCTGCATTGTTTTGCCATATTGTTCATAGGTGTTCGGCTCGTCAAAAAGTTAAACATATTCTTTGATTCTTACAAAGTTTCATATTTAGTTATTTCTTTTATATACAGTTGTTTTCAGTCGCCTAGCGCACCTTGGCTGAATACAATCGTCTATCCTTTTAGTTATTCTAGATTTGTCAACCATACGATAATTTATAATATCGATAATATCGATAATTTAAGTCAATGCTATAGGATAATGCAGGGATGCAAATAAGCAACAAAATTTTACTCGCCCAAGGAAAAATCTACTAGCTCTCATCCCAGTCTTTACAGTTTGAAATAAATAATAGTGATTCGCCCGCACCAATGAACCAGTCGCCCCGAGCGAGTGGTTATTTGCATCCCTATGATAATGCATTTGCGATAACACGTGAATATACGATAATTTTAAAACGCACACTTGTTTACAGTTTTTGAATGTGCAAATAAATTGTAGATGTGCATTAAATAATTATTAAGAAAAAACAGACACTGAGAGGTGATTTTTTATGTCATTCCCGCTAAAATAAATCAATAATGATTTTGAGAATTGGCAAATGGCAACCCTGTATCCATTTTTTAAATTCAATAACGTTTACAAAGAGGTAGAAATATTGTTGTCCAGAATGGTGTTAATAGGGATTTAAAAAATGGTGAGAACAGTGACGCAGGCAAATATATAGGAAGGCCCGGCTGAAGTTAGGGGGGCCCGATCCAATTATATTATAGTTCATCAGCATATAGTTCATTTGCAAGCCTACGGTGAAAATGTTAGGGGGTCAGCAAAAATGTAGGACCTGCCTGGATAAGGGCCTGCAGTGACACCGATTTGGAGTTCACAACTTAAGATTACTAAATAAGTTTATTATATATTATTACTATTATCAGTAGCATTATACTTTTATCTGCAATTATCACGTGCATAATGAATGTACGGTAAATTTTTGTAATGTACGATAGTTTTAAAGACATAAATTGATAATTTTGTTCTCTGTGGTTGGCAACTCTGGCCTGTTCCACCTATGTACAATAGTGATGTGAAAAACTAGTTTGTTCGCTGGAGCTAGCTCATTAGCATCTTCATCGGGAATCGTTCAAAGGTGTCAGTTTATTTTCGAACGGGTTGTCGAATGCGTTGTTGGAGCAGTGCTGTCATTTACGGCACCGTTGCTGAAATGAGAAAGGTACGATATTGCCCAATGACTTCCTATGTTTTATAACAGATTGCAGATGTGTCTTATTCATGGATGCATCTTAATCAAAATGAATCTCAAGATATTGTGTTGAGAATAGAATTGCTGTTTCGTAATCTATATCAGGCAAGATGCTAAGGTATAGATTTCTGTAAGAAGGTCTCGATTTGAAAATGACATTTTGATCTTATTTATAAATATTTCTCAAGGCTTGCTTCTGAAGTCGCTAATTCATAGTCATAACGGGAGAATGCACACAGAAGAATCAGTTTCTTGCGCGGTTTACGAGAAATCAATTGGAATATCAGTAGAAAACTCATACGTTATACGTATAAGGTCTTTGTTCGTCTTGCTCTTACCCATGGACATTGCCTGATTATCCGCTCCGCCAAAGTTCTTTGCGCCTTGCCTACTCAGTACCTGCACGAACTCGAACACAAGAAGTCTATCACCATACAACTATCCCAACTCTCTTTTACAGCATCTCTACCACCTTCGCTGTCGCTATGTTCAACACCGCATCAACACCACTCACCCGATCCTACGTGATTTATTAGATCAGACTCCAGCTGTGCTACCTTCCGCATATTCACCAGTCGATCACCTTCTTGCACTCCATGAACGTGATCAGGCCACTCTTTTCTACAATCCACATCGTCGCATTTACAATCACCATCAGCGCATCTATTGCGCATAACTTTCATTGTCTCAACCCGCTCTGAGCAGCCCCAGAGCAGAAGATTAACAACTTCGTCTGAGATAAAATCATGTGACCTTATGTGAACAGTAATTTATTGTTACCATCACCTTATCTCTGACCGCATTGTTGGGTATTAATTACAATAAATCAATAAATAGATTTAAAAAGATCTGATATCCACTTCTAATACCTTCTTACCACACTTAAATTGATGTCACTACCCTAAGAGAAGGCGTTACCTTCTGTGGCCCGCCCGTCCATAGGCGCCGACTTGAAGAAAATTTTGGGGGGTCCAAACCATGAATAAATATATCATCATCATATTCAGCCCTTTGCTATCAACTGCTTGATTAAGGTCCTTTTCCCCTCCCCAAGATCTCGGTTCGATACTCCGCTGCAAAATTCACGCTGCATTGATCTTCACTTTCATATAACTGCTGCCCGTGTTGGCTGAAGCTTCAGTGCTCTGTCCAACATCGTTTTCGAAACGGCTTTTTCTACCGAATAAGAAGACTGTTCCTAATATTGAATTAAAGGCACGATGAAGTTTACGACAGAAATTCTTGATCCTTTTTGTTAATTCTTCTGTGACTGGGTTATATTGGGAGGAGAACCCCCACCCTTAAATATTGGTAGGGAGGCAAAACTGTCCTGCCCCCGCCCCCAAAGTCGGCGCCAATGCGCCCGTCTATTGATGGGAATGAAACTGTATTATAAGAAAAATAGGAAAATTGTCTACATGAATGGCCTTATATTTTCTACAAGACAACACTCTAAAAACGAGTAGAGTTTTGAGAACCATAAAAATATAGTTAAACATTGTATGGCCATTGGAAACATATTTCTCGTTACATAAACAATATTAACATTACTTCCAATGTTACCAGAATCATGTGAGGAAATTCGTTTGTGGTACATAAAACATACCATATTGTTATTGCTTTTATAGTTGCACGCATAATACACATAGTTGCACGCATAATACACATAGTTGCGTGAACAATATACATGGTTGCACGTATCGTTCCGTGTCGCGCATGCGCTGATCAACGTGAAACACGAACAAAGACGCCATTTGCAATTTCAAGAACGAAAAAAGAGTCTTACCAATAAAAAATTAGTGTGTATGTCCAAAGGAATAGCAAGACAGTTATTAAAAACATTGACTCTAAATGAACTCATAGAGAAATGTGAAGGAAAGTTTATTTAAGGAAGTTTATCCATTTTCTGGCATGTATACGACCATAACATAATGAGCCATGTTTCTAGTACAAATAAGCACACTAGATGGCAGCATTGTTACTCTAGTAAATGCTGCCTGAAAGTTCACTTCATAACATTCCTTTCATAAAGGATTACAGGAAGTATAATACTTTCTGTCTTCCGTTGTATAATTTTATTTAAAAATACATATCTCAGAACGCTTTCCTTATGACAGAAAAGTACAACCAACTTAAATTTTCACTGTTACTTATAAAATATTCCTGATATTAATACAAAGAGTATTTCAATTTGATATCCCCTACAGAGGGCGTAACCCTCTTCGGGTAGTAGCTAGCGTCGGCTAGCTGGCAAAAAAAAAAAAAAAGAAAACAATTTGATAAGTAATGAACTGAAAGCTGTTGTCGCACTATATTTTTCGCTGTTCATACAGCATTACAGCGTGTTTGAAGGAACAATACCATCTAAACATAATTTTTGAGTTGTAAGTGTATGATCACTGCAGCACAAAATAGGTTGTTATTATAGTAAGTGTATAGCAGTCATTTTGAGTATGGTAGTAAGTGTATAGCAGTCATTTTGAGTATGGTTAAAGGAGCATGTCTTATATTGTTGCGACAGCCATAATAAAACTTGTGATGGTCTCGACAACCATTCTATATAGTATTTCCAACTATATAGGAGCTGTATAGTTGCAAGTACAATAATTGGTATAGTTGTTAATATCATAAATATGTCTAGGACAGCCATAATTTTTGTTGACCCAGCTAGAGATTTTTAACAATATAATATTGTACTCCGAGTCATAATTCTTGCTGGCGCTATATTAACAATACTGTATAGTTACATTCAACCATAATTATGGTTGAATATAACAATACCGTTTTTAGAGTGAAGGATAGCAATCCTGTTGAATTTGCAACTGAGCTGAGAAATTCTCAAAACATGTTTGTAAGTAAGTACAATGAAGAGAAAACATTAAAACAATCACAATTCTGAACTGATAGCATGAAAAGTGCTTGAGGATGATTGTATAAATACAGAAGTACGTAGGCTACCGAAATAGTAAACAAATCACATTATTATCTAACGATGGAAATCTATAGAAATATACTCATTTATATGATTTATTTAGATTCCACATCTTTTCGTGCATCCTTTGAAATACAATCCGTATGGGCATTTACCACTTCTGAAATTACCAACATACAACGTTTGTAATATTCTCCCACGGATATTAAAGAGATTCCACAGACCCAAAAATTGGGAACTTCGTATGACAGACTTTTTTGTAAGTGCAAGTTTTGTCTCTCTTTCTGTGTATGTGCGTGTCCTAGGTCAGTAGTACAGGGGAAAAAACATTAAACGCGTTGTTCCTCTGGACCCAGCGGCGCCGATTTCTGTATAACTTTGGGGGCACGTTCAGCTATGTGTATAACTCTGAGGTATAGGCCCTATACTAGCAAATAAATTCAGATCCTGTGGGGAAGCGAGCAAACTTATTAGGGGATACAGTCGCCTTATCCTCCCCTGAATCGGCATCCGTGTCTAAGCCTAACTGTTGAGTTTGCCACTGTGTTAAATCGCCCAATTTCCTTACATCTGTGAAGTGCTAGAAGTTACAGTGTGCAAATACAATTGTAGTGATATCCTGTAGTTGTTTAGTATTTTCTGTTTAGTGCAATCTGTGTTTTATTAGTTCTATACCGGTATCATTTAGTTATGCCTGCCAGTACTAAAACATAGTTAAATTTGGAACTACTTTAGTGACTTGGAAAATGGAAAGCGAAATATAACTTGTTCGAAACAATTATCATTCAAAGGGACACACATATATATATATATATATATATATATATATATATATATATATATATATATATATATATATATATATATATATATATATCCACCACTTCTCAATTTCCTTTATACACATCCCCACTAATATTGCTGGGCAAATTATAGCTTGTTACTGAGCAGTATTAGCAGAAGACATTTTAGAGGTACCCTTGACTATTAGGCTACACACTTCCCTTGTGGTCGATAGATACAAATATTTACCAGAATGGATATGGAATTATTTATTTCCAACTTTCAATTGTTTCTTAAATTGATAGTAAACCCGACAATTTCACTGTGGGAGATAATCCACCCGAGCACTTATTTTACTCTAAAAAGTTGTCATGTCCACATAAAAGAGGATATGGTAACCCTGGTTGAATGCTTACTGGCCATTTCGGTGCCGGAGTCGTGTGCGGTACTGTGACATACGAGCGAGGAACTGTCTCTGGAGGGGCAATTACTTTGAATGAGCAGTTCACAATGAACGAACTTGTTCGTTACTAGTTCACATGAATGTGTCGTTCAAAAGAGTAAGTCTGTTCGTAAACAAACCATCAGTAATGCACAAGGCTCAACGTTAAGACTTGGACGAAACAAGCACTCTTACAACGCGAAAAAGGCTTCAATTCCTAAAATCAAGCAACCTTGAAGAATATATACGCTTTTCCTCGAAAAATGTAGTTTCTTCATTTATTTTTTTAAACATTATAACAATGTAGCAACAACAATACCAGTTGTTCATTCATGAACAGAACTTATCTCATCGGCTTTTTCCTATTTTGTCAGAATCACTAAATTTGTAGCTGCTAGTTGTAAAATAATAATAATAATAATAATAATAATAATAATAATAATAATAATAATAATAATAATAATAATAATAATAATAATAGACTGCCCTCTTATTAGGACAAATGAGTTATTCCATACTGTCAGGTTATTAATAAAATATTTATATATGAAGTAGCAACAAAATTACTTTAGTCATTTTTGAAAAAATCGTCCGAGAAAACTCACTCCCTAGATTTTTTTAAAGGGGAAATGAGTTATACCATATTGTCAGGGTATTAATGAAATATTGATTTATTAAGTCGCATCAGTCGTTTTTGAGAAAATCGTCTGAAAATCCTCACCCCTAAGCAATGACGTTAGTAAGTGGGGGCAAATATGGTTTGTGGCCCTGGAGCAGGATTGGGGGAGCGCAAGACTGGACAAATATATATTTTCACTATAAAGCAAGGAAAGAAATTTTTAGCAAACTAAAGATCATAACAAAAAATGCCTCAGAAACTTAACAGGATCAGAAACAACTCACTAACCTTAGGATAATTCATATCCTAAGAGCATAAGTTAGGTTCAAAGCTATCTTTTGAGAACATTGTAGAAACCTTTGCAACTAAAAAACCCACAAAATTAAATTTTAGTTCCAGCTTTTGATGTTTTTATTTAGCTAGGATCACTAGGTGTTCTCGGTGCTGTGCTAAACACTGCTTGAATAGTGCGGCGTTGCCAGGTAGTGTGGAATGTGTATTGGTGCCAGATAATAAAGGACGTAATCATGGAATTCTGCTTGAATACTTTGTAGAGAAATTAGTTTTCAACCCTTTCTGAAATTCACAGCTAAGTTCTGCTTCTCGAAATGCAACGCTAGAATTCAGGAATTAAACGTACAATTTGGCAACAACGCATTATGGCGTTCAGCGCAACTTTCTTCTCAAAATCTATTTCCTTAAATGTAAATTAATATTTAAATAAAATGTCAAAAATATCACGAAAAACGGTCAAACAATATATCTATTTCGTAATAAGGTAATTACTTTTAAAGCACTTCAAAAATTCAAATAAACATTACATAAAATTGAGCACTTCTAGTATGATTTAACATCAAGTGCCATCTTGTGTGCTCATTGTGAAACGAATCGAATATTTTCCTTTATTTGTTATCTTTTTCGATATTAGAAGACAACCAAATGAATCACTGCCTTGTGTTCTAGCGGAACTATAACTTAACTTATAGTACAATATTTATAATATGTGACGTTTCATTGCGCAGTAGTTAAGGGAATGAGCTAAATATGTACTGACTTCCGGGTGGTGATCCATCTTAAGAGATTTGCAAAATGTCCAAGTATAATGCTCGAGACAACAGCTTGACTGTTTATCAAAATTAAATATCCTTTTCTAAAGCAACAGACTGTTGATTCATTTTACACATATGCACATCCCAATATAATTCCAAAAAACATTATGATTTGCAGTTATTATGATAACACCATAACAATATATCAATCATGCTACTCTCAGATTATTTGGCAATCAAATACTAATTAGTTCGGTATTTTATCTGGTACTAAAAATTAAATTATGTACTGCAATTTTGAAATCAAGTTCTGCTACTTGAAGAAAAAATGGAATAAGAGATTTCTTGTGTGATACCAATATCAGGTGTAGTCAGGAAGCGCTTTGGTTTGGTTAATTGTGTTTACGGTGCTAAGGCGAATTCTTGACCCGGGCGATAACTAAGATATTTGCGTCGCTGCCCCTAATGCCAAATTACCCCTTGTCAATTTCCCCCCCAGAAAAATGAATTATTTCATAATATCAGTTTGCTATTTAAAAAATTTATTTATAAAGTATAAACAAGATCGTTAGACATACTTTTTGAGAGAAAATAACAAATTTTGATTTTCACCCTTCAGTAAACTACCTAAATTTTTAAGGGTAGGAAGAAAATTTGTAAAATAAAAAATGCAGGAGAATCACATAAAAATCTTGTTTAAAATTTGGTCTTGATATATCTCGGTATGGTCTCTAGACGAATGTGGATCAGGACAAACGGACGAGCGAATGAACAGACGCACAGGTGTTGAAAAAGAACTTTTTCGGTATGGATGGTCCATAAAACATTTAAATCCGTTGAAATCTGGAATTCGATTGTTTCACGAACACTTAACATTCTTGTCCCCTTTCAACGATCGGAAGTGAAAAATAAATGTGAGTTTTAATGGTTCAATAAAAGATACAAGGGCTACAATGTTATTCCATCCAAATAATAGGAAACATATTTTAATCTCTGGCTTTTAACAAGCTAGAGTAATTGTATATAATGTGACTTTAATTTAGAATTTTTAAATATAACTTAATAATTGTTTCATCTTTACTTTTAACTATTTGACGTTTTAATGTTTTGGATATTGACACAGATTACATTGTCAGACATACCTTTTCATTAATTTATGTTAAAGCTAATCATATATATTTTATATAAGTGTTATAATAATATTAAACTGTATTTCTGCTCTCAGCTGTTCTCAGTATGTACACATAAATTTCATTATTATTGCTATTATTATTATTATTATTGGAATCTACTTTTCACAATATTATACATAACCACCAAAATGAAAAGAAACGTCACAACAGCGGCACACAAGCAGGCATATATGTAGGTGCGTAACACATAGATCTATACATTGGCTACATATATGTAAATTGGCCGTAGGGGCTATTCGATTTAATGAAACATAGTTCGGTATTCACTAGAAAAACATACATTATTACACACGAAGGACCGGTGGGATATTTCTCCTTCCTACCCGTTTTCATTAACTGCATGAAGTGTTCTATGTTTTGTTCTAGGAAGGTAGCAACTCTATGTTGTAAACAGACAATCAGGAATGGCAGCAACTGTATGTAGTATCCAGACAGTCAGGAAAAACAGCAACTCTATGTAGTATCCAGACAGTCAGGAAAAGTAGCATTTCTATGTTGTACCTAGAAAGTCAGGAACGGCAGCAACTCTACGTTATGCCCAGACAGTCAGGAAAGATAGTTACTCTATGTTATACCCAGAAGCCAGGAGGTAGTGCGTTGTTGAGCAGAGTTGTGAAAGTACACAATGGAGAACACACAATTGCAAATGATATTTTTACGAATTCAATCTGGAATATTCCGAACATCAAGCCGCAAGAAACATTAACAGTGCGTTAGGGCCAAAAAACGGTAATGAATGCGCATGAATGCGCAATTCATCATTATTTTGCCAAACTTCGTTCCGGTTACACAGTATTGCAAAATGAACGCTGTGGTTCGTATGAACTCCTCAGGAACATGTGGCAGTATGTCTTCGGAAAAACTGTCGTGCAATTCCAAATGAGTTAGGCCTATATCATACCACTGACGTTCAACGACTCCATGCAATCCAAAAAGGCGAAAAGGTTGGACACATGGTTAGCAGATGAGTTGACGCCGACCAACAAAGATGACTATCTGGAGCTATGTAGATCTGTGAGTATAAGGAATAAGCGGGAAGGTTTCTTAGATCGGGTTGACACTCTTGAAGAAATATGAATCTGGTGCGACAATCGTAAACGGCGAGTACTGTGATTAGATCTTTATCAAAGTCCAGGGCGGTTTCCGAACACTTAGAATATGTTGCCATATTACAGTTGTCGTAAGGTTGATCCATTTATGTCATTCTCCATCGAGGCAAAAACATTTCTGCGGATTGTAACAGTGATGAATTTCGTGAAGTGCACCACAATGCTGCCCGCAACCATCCAGAAATGTTCAAAAGACATGTAGGCGCAAACTCCACAAAAAGAATGTTGCAGACGTTTCATAAGTTGCAGTATGGAACCCTTTGCCATTCATCGTACTCCCCTGACTTCTTTCCTACTGACTAATATCTCATCCCACGTCTCGACTACAAATTGGGGGAAAAGACCTTCCCTGATAAATGCGAAAGTGCAACATACGGTTGACAACAACGTCGCATTGTAAACTTCAGACCTTTTTCGACATTTAATCCAATCGAGGGCTAAGTTATGATAAAATTGTGTAGTTCAAGACTGACTATTGTAGTTGTTTTCTGGCTTTGGGAATGACGTATTTGAAGCGGACATTTAATTCGTACAAACTTAATAACATCCTCCTTACAGAAAAATATACAGCCCAAAAACGACAACGGTGCATAGTCCCTTTTACTGGACTATTAGCTACCGTGCTCGTCTTCGGTGTACAGGGTTTCGAGTTCGATTCCCGGTGGGACAGTCTTCAAATAATTTGAACGCATTATAATTGTTATGATTTCAATTTAAACTGTAGCTCCAGGTCTCGTATAGCCTCGCTGCAGAATATTAGACTAAACTCTTGGTAGAATCCTGAGAGAAACTACGTACATCATTTTTGTCAAGCACAAGACTATTTGATTCGAGTGGGATCTACCACGGATCACCGAGCCCCTTGTCCTTCCTTGACAACACTGAGATAAGAACGGAGTAGAAAACATGAAACACCCTCCTTAGCAGATCTCTACGTAAATATATATTTATGAGGTGCTAACGTAATCGTAGGAATAGTATGCTTGTTATTTCCTTTAAAGTGTTATAAATATAAGTAAACCGTAACTCCCCTATGGAAAGACAGAACAGAAACGAAATGGAGCATTTTATGGGCTGTGATTTTTATGCAACTATAGTCTGTAGATATGTTCCACTAAAATATACGTGACTGCAATGCAAGTGGGATGTGTGATGAGAAGCAGGGGGAAATAGACGCTTTTGACGACTCACAAAATTGGCAAAAATACAAATGGAAAAGGATTTTCGTTTAAAGTTCCAGGCGAAACTGAAGGAAATAAGAGGGAATTTTGGAAGTTGTATCTATCTATTTATGTAAAAGAAGTATGTTGATCTTTCGTAACTTTAGTTTTTTCTTAATTAGGGAGAAATCGAGATATAGTTGTTCCTGTCTTCGTTTTCACGCTTCTTGATACTCCCGAGTGTGTTGGGCAATCAATCATATAACATTTTCCCCTGTCTGGCATACATAACGAACAATTTGGAAAACAGTATTTCATTGTTTTTTAAAGAAAAGAATAAGAGGTATGGGCCCCTGGACGAAACTTTCTCACTCTCAATTCTTCAATACATAGGTAGGATACATGGTAGTGGTAACACTTTTCTGGCGTCAGAGGCCTGTGTCTCAGCACTACAAGAGTTCCGTAGCTGATAAGCCCATGTAAAAGGATAAAGTGTAGCAAGTTTTAAGGACTGTGTGATTTTTAGTGAAAAGCAACGGCACTGTAAAATAGAAGAGAAAAGTGTAAGAATCATAACAAATATTCCGAAAAGACGAACAACGTGCGTGGATCAAGATTGAGGTAGAACTTTAGTGCAGTGTACAATAATATTTTCATGGACTTCGTGACAAAATGAAGGAACTACTTCCCGGAAGAAGGCAATGAAGGAACTACTATGGGTCAAGAAAAATCATCCATGGCATATGGCGGTCCGTGCAGGGCATCGACAAACATGAACGAACTGACCATGTACAACATCTTCCACATACATATACGGAAGAAGGTAATTGAAATGGGATGAGGTTACATTGAAAGAATGTAATAATTATTTTATGTGCATAAAGTCAGGTACAAATTACAACACTGTTACACTTACATTTTATCCAGCATTTGTAAAATCATGTTATGCTGTACTTGTTTCTAAAACCTCTATTTGTGAAACATAAACAAATTTAAAATAGAAGTTTTCAAAAACTGCATCGAAGAAAAAACTCCAAGAAGAAACTAATCGTTCTGTATTTCTTTCATGAAAAATTACTCATGTCATATTGTAGAGTTGTTGGAGATTTTTTTTAAATAGAATATGAACAAAATTGCCTGTCGTTTCTGCGAAAATGGTCCGGGATAAAACTCACCCCCGAGAGTAAACTACCCATTGTGAATTTTTAATAGAAAATGATTTCTATCATATTGTAAGCTCCTTAATGGAGCATTTATTTCTGAAATATAAAAAATACATAAGTCGTTTCTGAGATAATCATCTGTGAATAGCTCACCCCAAGAGTAAAATATCCCTTATGATTTTTAAAACAGTAAATAAAAATAAAACATTTATATCATATTGTAGATTTATTAGTAGAACGTTTATTATTCTTAAAAATATGACAGATTTGTCTTTCTGGTTTTTCAGAAAATAATCCGGGAAAAAATCACCCCCAAAAAATAAAATTTAAAAAAACGCCCCTTTGTGAACTTTTAATGAAGATTTATTTTTATTGTGGGTTTTTAATGGAACTTTTATTTATGAAATATAAACAGAATTTTCTGAGTTGGTTTTGAGAATATCATGTGGAAAATTATTCCTAAAAGTAAAGTACTCTTTAGAAAATTATTTATATCATGCTATAGGTTTCAGAGTGGATCAATTATTTACATTGAATATAAGCGAAGTTTATGATTGCATTGAACAAACTAATGACGCATTTTAATGAGTAAAATCACATGTACCAAGGATAAAAGGCTTGAAAAAATCTCTTCACACATTTCCAGTTGCCAGTATATACCTTACTAAATATTTTAGTTAAGACACGTACGTACCTTGATGTGATATTTAGAGAGCAACATGGCACTGGGATCACAAAGATGTTCTATTTGAATAATTTAATATTCATCCGTAAGTGTGGTTGCTGATATGATATTTCACATATTAATATGTTACTTTTGTAATAGTATAGTATAGTTCTTATACTTTCAATTGTAACGGGTTATTTTCTCGTAGTAAGTGATGCCACGTACAAGCTACCCTTTAGTGACCGTTCCTGTTCCGCATCACTACACGAAGAACTAGGAACCGTACGAGCACTGTTTGCATTCTCTAAAAGAATTAATTTGTCTGCGTCATGGAATGTCCAATGAAGTTCCACAGTCGTCTCTGCCATTAGTTTTCATTTTATACCCCGAGGACAAAAGGCTTTTTATGAAACTTCATAAAGAGGGCTGGAAGAGCAATATGATGTTCTGGTATTGAGAGAAGGGAGAAAAATCTCAATTGTTGAAAGTCAAAAGGGAGGAGGGGAGAACAGTCTGCGTTCCCTTTGGCTCGTTTTTATTCGATACTTCAACTTTCCTTCTCGCATTTAATTAAATTCCAGAATTATTATGAAGTATTTTAAAGCCAAGCATTTGTTGGTAAACAAGAAATTAACATAAATTTATTTTTTAAATTATTAGTTGGTTTTAAAATTCTGCGTCAATACAACAAGAGCAGAAATATATACAGGTAGTATGGATAAAAAGCTTCGGTATCACATTGACCTTAAACACTTCTCAATATACAGTTAAGGTGTACGAAGTCGTTTAGAAGAAGTGGCTGAATATTCAATGCAAACGATAAATACGTTATAGCACCAATAACGATGTATTCAATGTAAACGATAAATATTTTAATGCAATAGTAACGACATAAGGTTTATGCGCGTATTAAAGTAAATGTGTTACATTACGAGGCGCGTTCGGAAAGTAACCTCCGATTGGTCACTGTGCGTGGAGTAGTGGGGGCCAGCGGTACCTACTTTGCACAGGCAATCCATCCAGCCTTGGTAGAGTGAAGGTTGTCTGGTCGCTAGTTCCATTTTTGCCAACGTCTCAAAATGAATGCTACAATCAGGGGTAAAAGTGGATCTGAAAAGGTAGGGGGACGGATGACGTCAGGCCGTCCCCCGTGCACATTTTTGCTTATTATACTTTTCAGGAAGTGGGTGGACTATAAATATTTTGTTTCAAGTAGGGTAATGGGGTCCACCCGCGTTCGCCGGCACTTTTACCTCTGGCTGCAATAGAAAACTCCGTCAAGTGCGAGGTGTGAGCTGTTATACGTTTTCTTACGGCAAAAAATGTTCGGCAGCAACTATTCATCGGGAACTTTGTATGGCAATCTATCAGTGGTCACTGACGAACTCGTTCAGAAAACTGATGGAAAGTTCGTGAAAATCGATGTTTCACAATCTCGGAGCTTTCCGATGAATTTCCACAGATTTTCAGGATTGTGTTATATGGCATAGTGACACAGAGGTTAGACCATAGGAAGTACTGTGACTCAAGGCACGTGCGAGAGATTTTTATGCTGATGGAATTTCTTAGCTACTGCAGCAATATGATAAGTGCTTGAATGTTTATGAAAATTATGTTGGAAAATAGAGTAAAGAAGTAGTTTCCAGATGTATATAAGAAATTCTTTCTATTTTCTTTAGTGTTTCTTTTTTTCTTTTTTCTTTCTTTTTACCAATCGAAGGTTACTTTCCGAACAGCCCTCGTAATAATACGAAACTCAATAAAGGCACTCAATAAAAGTGGTACAATAACATAATATATAACAACTTTAATATGCCCATGAAGTTTAAATCTCTACAATTGCATTAATATATGTGTAGTTTACATGGAATTATTGTACCACTTTTTACAAAAGAACTTCAAAGACAGGATATATACTGAAAAGTGTTTATAACTTATGTTAAACATCGAAGGTCTTAATCCATATCCTCTTCTGCTTCCTTTTAACACCCCAATAAATGTTTATGAAAGAACTAGTGGAATGAAAACGTGGGAAGAAACAGGATAACTCCAACGAAGCCTACAGAGTAAGTATTGTTCACTACCCGAGACCTTACGATTTACAAAATGATTTACTTTATTATTCTCGGTCGACATAACAAAATATGGAACATTTAGAGCACAAGGGAAATAAGTCAAATTACCAAAGTTGTTTGTACGGTATGTTAAAATTCATGGAAAAGACATCAATATTATTTTCATGACTAAAGTTATTTACAATACCTAGACATGAAACATTTAAGGTCTGAAAAGAGCTTTAGATATTGACTTTTTAAATGATTTATTTCCAAAATGTCCAAAAATGGACTTGATTTTCTTGTGCATTGAACATGCTTTATCATCTTCTTTCATGTTTGGTGAAAAGAGTTTGATTTTTTTGGCGAAAAGACAGTATTACTACAAAACACATTTGTGATAAGCCCTATTCGTCCTACTATTATTAGAGAAACCGGGAATTTTCGCAAACAGAGAGAAGTTTCCACTCTGCGCCACTAGTAGGAAGGGGTACTACAGCGTGTCCAATATACAATGCAACCCGGAGTTTTGTATAGTAGAACTTATGAACCAGAAGCAGTACACAAATAAATATTATACCAAAATGAAGCCATGTTCATGCATATATTTTTAAGCGAGGTAGTAACGATTGAAATACACTAGGAAGCACACAGTGTTACCATATGTAACCGAAAGTATAAATCAATTATTTTACAAATCACGCAAATTAACTCATAACTCATACGTATGAATGTTCTGTCGTTAATTTTCAGTTTGTATACTGTAGTAGCTTGGAAACTATGGAATGGAAAAAAGAATTTTTCATTTCCACTAATAACCAGTTGGATGAGGCCTCTGTAAGGGGTTACTAGGGAAAACGTGGTTTTCATAAATTAACATTCTGAATTGACAACAGTGCTGATGTTTCAGTGCATCAAAAGGTGTGTTAAAAATCTGTCTACATTATGCAATTCCTGTAAACAATGAAAAAGAAACTTTGAAATTATCACAATAAAACTTTTTCTTATACGTACCCGGGAACATTGCTATTCATCACGAAGTGAATTGTCAGTTCTACAGTAGATGCTGGAAGTGCTCTCGTTTTGATTTTAACGTAGGTTCATACATTTTACTATGTTGGCAGCAACTTTCGAAATGTCGAAGTGTTAATGTCCTCAGTGCCACTGCGAATGTTTGCTTCCAGGTCTTGCATAGTTCGAGGATTGTTCTTCTATACTTCTTGCTTTAAGCAGCTCCATAGAAATGAATAGCAGTGTTGCCGGGTATATGTAAGTAAAAGTTTTACCATGATAATTTCAAAGTTTCTTTTTCATTGTTTTCATGAACTGCAAAATGTAGATAGACCCTTAACACACCTTTTGATGCACTGAAACATCAGCAGTATTGCCAATCTAGAATGTTAATTTATGTAAACTACGATTTCACTAGTTCCCCCTTACAGCGGCCTCATCCGGTTGGTTTTTGGTTGAAATGAAAACTTCTTTTCTCAGCTCCATACTTTCTGATTTACTCCAACTAAACAAATTAAGAATTAACTACAGAACATCTACATGTATGAGTTATGAGTCAATTTATGTGATTTGTAAAAATAATGATTTACACCTTCGGTTCCATCTGGGAGCACTGTGTTCTTCCTAGTGTATTTCAATCGTTTTTTCCTAGTTTAAAAATATATGCATGAATAAGACTTCATTTTGGTATAACCATTATTTGTGTACTGCTTCCGTTTCAAAAGTTCTACTATCCCAAACTCCGGGTTGCATTGAATATTGAACACTCTGTAGTAAGACCTTAGGTGGCTGGTTCAACATATTCCACACATCTTCGATTGAAACAGGTCCTTCCAGTTATTCCAGAATTTGGATTGACAATGACGTGAAAAAGATGAAGATGATATTCATCATCTTCGCCACAAAATGGAGGATTTAATTTGAAACTACAGAATTAGAAGTGATTACCTACGTCTATATGAGACATAACATGTCCAGGAAGTGGTCATCTCAGAAAATTTTACCCAATGGCACTTTCAATACACAAAGGTGAAAATAGTACTGACTGTGAGAAAATGCTGGTAACAGACTTTGAACATGATCACATACATACCCAAGAAAATTCCTTGCTCCTTGGAGGAAATTGTCCCCGTGGATTGTCCCCTGGAACCATCGCTGTATCAAAGTATGACAATGTTAAAAAAGTTAACAGACGCATTAAGCTAGGTAGGAGTGCATTTGGAAGTAACAGCTTCATATTGAAAAACAAAATGTCATTATGCTTAAAGCATAAAACATTCATAGGATTAATTCTGTTCGTGTTGACACACGAATCATAGACGTGGACATTTAACAAAAAGTGCAGACTGCACAACGAAGCTTGGAGAGATATATGGTACTAATCATCCGCAAGAATAGAAAAGAAACCACTTAGATAGAACGGCGATGGGAAGGATAGATATTATTTTGAAAATGAAGGACGTACAGTGGCTTTGAGCAGCATAAGAGAAGGAGAAATTACGATCTGGGAACAGAGGAATGACTGATCACTGAATCCTTGACTGCATACCATAAAACAAGAAGCGACCTAGGACATCCTTGAAGAATATGGTGTCATGAAATCAAGACACATTCTGGAGCAAAGGTGTCATTTACAATCGGTGTTCGCTTGAGGTTGTGAGGGTACAGACGCTATATTCAATGAAGCTCGTCCTCACTAATCTGAATAAGATTCACACTGAGACTGAGGTTAATCCATCCTCCGGACAGCGGAATATTATACAAACATACGGAATTCATATGTTTATTACGGAAATCTGTTCAGAGCATACATTAGCCATGTGTTACATACGTGCTGCCTTTTCCCGTTTAGATGTTACATCATGTCGCTGCAGAATGTCTGACATTTAAGTGTCTTTCGTATATTACAAACGCACACACACACACACACACACACACACATATATATATACGTATGTTACATACGTCAGCTATATGTTGTATACGTCCATCTGTATATGAGATCCTTGCAGCCTATATACGGTCATACGGAAAGTAAGTATAGATGGAACACTTACACAGAAAGTATTATAAAACATACGTTTTCAGTTATACAGTACATTTGCTGCAACATGTTATATATAGCCGTACTTTAAGTCCAAAAGGTACAGCATTTAAGCGTGTAACCCATATGTTCGCTTACGCGACGTACATTTACTTTTTTCTCTGTGCACGCTAGCTGAGACCAACTCTTGCCATATCTTGGGCTCGGTATCCTCAATGGGGGTTGCACTCGCTTCTGCTCGTGATTATTTCTATTATTGGGGTTCATTCATGGTCAGACTAGTTCTCTGGGGATCTCTGGTATGGTGTACGTGAATCTCCTAAGATAGACAATTGTGGGCAAGTGTGGAATAGCCTTTCATGCTGCAATGGGTGGATGCAGGTTGATTATCTTCTATTTCCTTGCAACAAGTGTGACATAATACATGATACTAGTCTAAGAGACCCAGTTACATTGCTTTCGATTGGTTTGGCACCACTTCTGTAAAAAAAAAAAAAAAAAAAAAAAAAAAAAGTGATAGTTTCAAATCTGAACAACAAATTTTCGGAAGAACAAACTTTCCGAACGAACGCCAAATGTGTATTCGCTTCATTCTGGCAAGTTGTTGCGATCCATTTATATTCTTCCTCTCCCTCTTCTCATCTCTCCATCGTCTCCAGTCACTCAGTCTTCTGATATGAAATCGATTTATTCTTAACACTCCAAGTTGTGATGGTGGTGTTCAGACACAAATCTATGTAGCAGTTGATCGCATTTGTTACCAACTGCAGTAACATTTCTCTCCATCATTCTTTGGGTTGACAGCTCGTTTTGGGGAGAGATAGAGAGAGAGAGAGAACGAACGAAAAAAATACTGGAATAGCAAATTGTCGCCTAGTATGTTATTCTTTCTTTCTTTCTATTTCTCTCGCTCTCTCCTCTCACTCAATTTCGCTTCTTTTTTCAACCAATGTATCGAATATTTTGGCGACATCATTTTAGCATCCGTCCTCTTTTGGTTCACAAGTTTCCAGTGATCTCATGAATAAAATTTCCATGTTATTTGTCCGTCGTCACTGGTTGAGCGGAAGCAGCTATCGGAGAGGAAAATAGAATGCAATGATGAATGCTTCTGCTTTTCCAAGAGATTATAAATACGCTACATATATTCATTTATTCTGTAGCTCAACCGTTACCGTTGAATATTAGAATTTGGAATGTAATTTGCAAGTATTTTCAGCTATTCTAAAGATATACTTTATGGACTGATAAGTTGCTGCAACTATTGACAAAAACTGTGGTATAATTTTAGTCATCTTTTGCCTGAAAATAGTCCTTGTATTAGTCTAAATAAATCTGACTACTGTTTTATCGTTTCTTCCACTATTGAGTTAAGAATTACGATGACTCAATATAAATTATCTCAAATTTAAATATGTTAAACCATTGTACTTCGTAGTTGGAAGTAATGTTTTCTGCAATGGTTGGTAATTCTACGTTGTATGCAGTTTGCTTTATGTAACAGCCAACCAGGCTGATAACCATGAAACAGGAAAGTGTGTCTTGTTCTTTATTGCTCATAATGCGTTCATCACCTTTGAACAGTTTAGACCATGTTCTTTCAGGAGTGGTCAGTTTCGTGTTAGTTTTAGACCAGATAATATTTATCGAGTATATCTTCCGTGAGAATGGTTAATACGCGCAGGCAGTGGAAGATAAAATTATGCCTTAGGCCGCTAGACCCTGCCAGCTTAATGCCTTAGACCACTAGTCATGCCTCGTCAATCAGGTTTAATTGGCCACCAGTTCATTGTGAATTCTTGTGCAGTCAGATGGAATTCATAGTCAAATGGTGGTAATTTCTTAAACGGTGCTCAAAAAAAATGTTTCTCTACAAAACTTGTTTGATTCTACATAATCATTTCAATGATTCATTAAATTACTTACCATTTCAACTTTTTCAAATGCCACTCCAGTGTCATGTGTCAACTGACATTTTTGTTTTATTTTTTCATCACTTCAGCAATGCGCGACTTACAACCATTGGCCATTTGATGTTTTGTTTGAATATGCAAATAAATCACAATCAAATAATGGACATTTCGTAAACGATGGTCCACATTAAAAACTTTTTCCTACAAAATTTTTTTCATTTTTCTATGATCTTTTCAATATTGTAAAAATTACATATCCTGCTTGTTAAAATTTTCATTTAGGATAAAGCATTATATTTCTGTGCTTTCGGCAGTTATGATTATTTTAGCACATCATGTAAGACAGAATAACGTTCTTCAAAGATTACAGGTGAATTATGGAGGGAGAAATGAACGGAGAAGAAATGAAACGGCCTAGTATCATTTTGTTAGGTACCATCACTGCATTTGCCTGGTGTGAATGAGGAAAATCCAAGAAAACCTCACTTAGGATCACTTTCTTGGAAAAAAATTTCCATTTTTTCAACCGAGTGCTCCATGGGAATCGAACCCGAGGCTACTCGCACAAAAAGCGAAAGCTTTAGCGACTACTCTACGCGGGGTCACTTAAAGTGCGCTGGAACTCCCAGATTCCCAAGATATGAGCCCTGTAAGGCAATCAGAGGATTTCGTTCTATGCACCCTATGACATTTTCCCACCTCCCTTTTTTGTTCCATTATTTTATCTCCAACATTCGGTGATTTATAAACACTGGATGTTTTATTTTAAACGCTCGATGTAAGATTTACAAGAATCAACGCAAGCCCGCAACCAGAGGGGTCTAGGGGGCCTGGTACCATACACTTTCCATGAACTCTCTGGACCTGAATACAAAATGCTATTTTTAATGCAAAAATCATGATTTAGATATTGATAAGAGAAGTTTTAATGACTAGGTCCCCGTAAAATATTCATGGCCCCGCAAACATCTTTGGCTGGTTTCGGGCCTGGATTAACGTGACTTTGTTTGACTATATTCATGTTTAAAGCATCAACATTTAGAAAGATACAATAGATCAAAGCCAACTAGAGAATCATAAACGTTATAAACAATTTAATTACAATTAGAAAAGAAAATGAAATCAAACATATCCAAAGATAATTATACAATACCATAGGTTCTTCTGGAAAAGTTGCAATGAATATACGTTCTTTAAAATTACTTTAAAGTTGCAGGCTCTTTTAAAGATTTTCTTTTTTCTAAAACATTAAATTTGAGAAAAAGAGTGTTCAGCTGTGGCAACACTGAAAATAAAAAAAAATAAAAAAAAACCTACCCTGACCCAGGAGATCTTTCGGATGGAAGTACATTGGGATGATACTCCCTTATCTCTACACGGTTCACATAGCAATGAGAAGCTATGCCTCGAAGACTTTTATCCAAGTGTGTTAGCCTAGGACCCCGTATGGATATACATTGGAAGAGAAAGGAAAATAATAAAAAAAAGGTCAATATCTTGAGTTTTCAACGGAATATATACGAAGAATAAAGATAAGAAGTCATCCAAATGTATGGGCGTTACACATGGCCGGTTAATATGAATAATATTTTTAACCATAAACTCATCAATTGATTTTTTTCGTCATGAATGCTAACTTTTACTACCTGAAGAAAAGAATCAGTAGCAGTTGCATATGTACTCCACGTGAAGAAGTTTGGTTTTTTATAGTGTGATTTTGTTTCAATATTGAAACCGAAATTTTTCTACCACTTCCGGTTTCAGTAGAGAGATTAGAGTTGAAAAGGAACATTTTATTCAGAAGTTTAACTGATTGCTGAAAATCGCTTCTCTCTATCTGGTTCCCTTTTTACTCTACAGCAATCACTGTTAAAACCGGAAGGAGTAATTTTTTGCCATTTCCGGTTTCAATAGAGAATTAGGAATAAAGGTGGCACCTATTCTTAGAATACTAAACCAATTCCGGAAGAAAGAAAACGATTTCCGTTATCTCTGTTTCCTTTTCTCTGTGTAGATCAATATTGAAACCGACAATTTTGTAGTGGATTTCTATCACTTCCGGTTTTAGTAGAGAGTTAAAAATTGACACGTAATGTATTCTTGAAGATTTATTCAATTCCAAGAAAACATTTCTCTATCTATTGACATTTCTTGCTTAATAATCATTAACTTTAAATCTAGAAATAGTTTGTTTCTATCTCTTCCGGTTTGAATAACACTTTCACCGACGAACTCCGTTCTTATCTTTTGACCCTCGTCATTCTGACCAAATTTAGTGGCCGTCCCCCAAAAATAGTTAAGAATTTTGTCTCACGGATCGATGGACACAGGGAAAGATTTTGATAAACCAAACGCCTTTCAAAATATAAACGTAACCAAGAAACTTCTGTCGCTTTTGTGAAGCTCTGTGTTCAATTAGCCCTCACACCGTCAGTTCACTGCGAATGGAGATAAGGCAAAGGTCAGTTGTTGGTCTGGGTATATCCAACATACTATCTGCTTGTGGCAGTACAATTACACCGTGAACTTGCGTAAGAAATGAGTGAAGATGGGACCTCCACAGAGAGTTATAAGGACGTGAATGTTCTACGAATTAAAATGGGGGCCAAAGGCCGCTGCAGCGGGACGGAAAATATGCCTGGCATTTGGTGAGTGTATCGTGATTACGCGGACAGTGCAGCGGTGATTTAACAAGTTTAAGAACGGTGACACGAAGACGCACCACGTGCAGGAAGATCAACACATGTGCAAAATGAAGATCTTCAGGCAGCAATTGAGGCAAACAGTGGCAGAACATGTGAGGAACTAGGACTACAATTCAGTGTGAGTGGAGAAATCATTCGGCAGCCCCTGCATCAACTTGGGAACCACTACAATTTGGATCGAAGGGTCCAGATTAATTGATTCCGGGCCAGAAGGCAACGCGAGCAGACACTTGTGTTTCTCCGCTGTCTCATCTGAAGAAGGGACCATTTCTGGACAGGGCGTTGACATCTGATGAGAAGTGTTTACTGTATGAAGCTCCACGCCTCTGTCATCATTGGTTAGCATCCTATGAACCGGTTCCAAAACAGTCGAAACCAGCACTACAGCAGAACAAGCCCTCCTGTGTGTTTGGTTTACTGCTCGCTTCAGCGTACATTGGGTACTACTACCAGCTGGTCAGAGCATCAATGCAACTGTGTACTGTCAGCAGTTGAACCGTATTTAAGAAAAGCTCAAAACTCTGGAGCCAGCACTTCTGAATCACACAGGTGTCGGTCCTCCTATTACAGGACAACGTTAAGCCCCACGTGGCTAGGATGATCCGGGACACCATTCTATGCCTCGCATGGGAAATAGTATTGCATCCGATTATCAGCTGTTCTATTTCTTGGACAATCACCTTAGAGGACGCCAGTTCAAAAAGAAAATCTGATAATAATAATAATAATAATAATAATTATTATTATTATTATTAGTAGTAGTAGTAGTAGTAGTATTAGTATTATTATTATTATTATCTATTGATGGTCTATTGATGGTCTATGGTCCATAAGAATTCCATATCGCAATGTTAGAAATTTTGTACCTTCGAATGTTCAATTTATAAAACTATAGATACAGCCAATAAGTGTTACTATGCTATAGATACCTTACAAAGTAATTTTGTTAAAATCTGTTCACAATTAATTAAAATTCTAAAGAATATATACTTTTTTCTTCTTATCTTGTAAGGTGGATTTTTTGTTTTTAGGTTTTTAGGTTCTTTTTTCTTGTTCTCTCTTTTTAACTCTCTTTATCTTTTCCTATCATCTTTTTCTCTTTTATCCTTGCTTCCTTTTATGGATGCTACACTTCTTTTTTCTTTCTTTTTTTTATCTTGGTTATGAGTTTTACATGTCATATGCTTATTTTGTATTCTATTGGTGGTATACTTATTTTATTATTTTTCATTTCTGTATTTTGAATGAGTGTACTTTAATTAAGGTGTCAATTGATTTGAAAATTATGCTTATATTCTTTTATGATTTTCATGTATTTTCATTTGTAACTTCATGACTATATGGTGTTCCTTTTTAATATGGTATATACTTTTTTCCCTATTGTATACTTAATCAATAAGTTATTATTTTAGTCTCATGACTGGGTGTACTTTGTTTGAGATGTACTTGAAAAAAATGAAATGAAATCTTTGAGTTTTACGTCCCACGTTTATGCCGGTTAGGCTAAAGGAGACGGTGATGATGAGTAATAAATGAAATGGTGGAATGAAGAAAGTGGGAAAAAACGGGAGAACCCCGAGAAAACCCACGCACACGGTGTTTGTCCACCAGAAAGTTTACTTGGCGGGGACTGGGATCGAACCCGGGACCCCAAGCACCAGAGGTGAACGCTCTACCACTGAGCCACCGCGGTATAAGAAATACCGGGCGAATTTGTTATCAAATTATAGTCCAACAACAAATTATTTATAGACATGAGACAATAATTTTGGACATGAGTGTACTTTACGGTGTTGTCATCTCTGTCACGATTGACAACGAATGTTTGCATATTTTAAAACAAACAGCACGTTTCTATCTGTTACCAATCTTGAGAAATGATGGAAGTGTTATAAGTTGAATTCAACTCGTGACACAATTAGGTAAATAGGAAGAAACAGATAGCTGGAAATCCAATTCGAACTTATAATAAACTTCTAAATATAAGGAAAATAAGATATTGATCAACTTAAAGGATTATAATTTAAATAAGAACAAAAATAGAATGAAGGCAAACAATCATAAAGTTATCATAAATCTCTTTCACTATGTGAAATCAACCTTTTTCATTGTTTTCCCTAGACAACTAGGCTGCCTATTGTGACTCTAGATCTATTTGGGATTAGAGAATTGCATATGTATCATTTGAAAGTCAAACCCACTCAATTACCCATTTCCCCTACTATCTATTGGGAGAGAATTGCGCTAATGAAAGATAGTCTAAAATATCACAAGTTGACAATGTATGCATTGGCCTATGAAAAATGGATATTCGTATTGATGTTGAGCAAATGTGTTTCAGAATATCTCTGATAAGCTCTGATTAACAATAGTTCGCTCTCGAGTTGCTAGTCCAGAATGGCACGTTATCAGGCGTATCTTTTGTTTGTAGAATTCAATAAAACGTTATTGTTTCATTTAAATAATGTCTCTTAGGTTAATTTTAGGTTTAGAGGCAACTTCAATTGAATACTTAGGAATATGAAACAAATTGTAGTATAACTATGATATGAAAGTGATTCTAATACAATTTTCTCTTAGCGAAACTTAAAATTCTTTCTCATTTTTCAAAAGGCCTATACGGAACTAACATATTATAGTCTACGGCAGCGATGGACAAACATTTTTAGGAGATGGCCAGTGGCAAAAAGGAAAAGAACTTACGGCGGGCCAATCTAATATATACCCTATTCAAAAAAACAATCGTACAATTTACAAAATTATTATAATAATGAGCCCTATTTATGTTTGAGATATTTCATAATCTGGTTTAAACTGGAAGATGCACTGATTCTCAGAAGTGAAGTTAAATGCCCGTCTGTCAGTCTGTTCCTAATACAACTAATTCGAAGTAACCTTATTCATCTATTCATTTGTCTAACTGGAAATCATGTCACTGGCCTGATAAAACCTTTAAGGCGCACATTTTCCCCAGGAGGCGTAAGGAGAGAAACCTCAAGCGCATTTAGAGGTAAAATTCATAGATTGGGGCTATAGACGGTTTTTCTGGTGCTGCCCCTGATACAGAAGGTGAACTATAATATGTGTTGTGGTGCAGATTTTCTGTACTCAGTCTTAAGGAGCAGAGCCAGGTTGGCCTAGATGAAGCACTCCTTATCTTGTACGTATATTCGTAGAGGTTTTCCGGACGTTGCTACTTAATCAGTTCTTTTACCCAATTATATATAGGTTTTCTGACTGAAGTTTGAAATATTCAGGATTCAGTTTCTTGCTCTGTGGGAAATCTAGATCGTACTGAAGAAGGAGACTGTGTTCTGTCCGTACACAAGAAGATAATTTACACTAAAATTATAAATCACTGATCAAAGCAACGTTTATTTATAAAATAATAAATTGTGACAGTCTTGCAAACTAACTGAATGAACATATTGGCTTTATCAGACACTGTGAAAACAAGAGAGTGAGAGTTGCATCTAAATATAAAAGAATCCTAGAAAATGATTCTGAACGCTGATTGGCTGATCAAAACAGATTCAGGCAATAATAACAAATGTTGACGAAACTGAAACTAAACACCGCAGATCCATTTCCCTCCCTGGACCAGTGGAAAACTGAGCTAAAAATTAAGCTAATTAACAAAAGGGATAATATTAATTGTGAAGTGTTAGCATGGGAACACATAGGACGTTAATAAGAAAGTGGAAGGAGGCCAGGTTCATTGAAAAAAAACTGTGTTATGAATTGGAATACAGGACTTAAAATTGACCAACAGTGGAGCAAGTTATTGGAACTTGTAACTTAGTTTTCTATTGGACCAGGGAGGGAATGGATCTGCGGTGTTGAGTTTCATTTTTGTCAACTTTTGTTATGATTGGCTGAATCTGTTTTGATCAGCCAATCAGCGTTGAGAACCATTTTCTGGTATTATGTTATATTTAGATGCAACTCTCTCTTTTGTTTCTACAGTATCTTAAGGAGCCAATATATTCCGTTAGTTGGCGAAACTGTCACATATTTATTATTTTATAAATAAACGTTGCTTTGATAAGCGATTTGTAATTTTAGTGTAAGTTATTCAAGATAGCAAAGCTAACATGAATCAATTAAGTAGATAATGTATATCGAAGTACATAACCATGATTTTCTGTGTTCTATGCCTCTCAACGAAGGGCATACATAATTTATGTCTACTTCTAGCTGTACAGATTGGTCCTAGCTAAACAACCAACCTGGAAGTACCTTGCTATGCAAAATCTATTATGTGATAAAGAATCCTACTAAAGTTTTACTTTCAGGTTTTCCTAGGCTAAAAATTATGTTTTCTTCTCAATATGTAACTCTATGACCGACCTGGCTCTACTTTTTGTAACTCAGTACAGAAAATCTTCACTACTACAGGTATTACAGTTCTCTTCCCGTAACGGGAATAGCTCCAAGAAACCAGATTGTAGTGGGAAAGTACGAATTTTACCTCTAAGTGTACTCGATTTTTCTCTCCGAGCAGACATCTTAGATTTGAATTCGACAAAACAACCAAGAGTATTTTCTACCCCATCCGTTAAAAAGATGGATTTCTAAAACTTTGAAGTAACGCATAACATTATTTTTAGTTAAGAATTTATATACGAAATTTCAGACCTCAAACATAAGCGAATTCCTTACATTTGGAATTTTCTGAGTAAACAGTGGTAAATTCTATCATAAAAGCTATCCCCATTTCCCACCTTAGGAATTTGAATTTTCGAAAACGATGAAACACATGTTCAATTATTTTTATTTAAGAGTTCAAATGGCGAATATCCTACATCCACCTTAAGCAAATCCTTAAGTTTGGCTGAATAAATAGCGGGAAATTTTAAAATTATGGAAATTTCCTGTTTTATTTCAGGTGTTTTCAGTAATTTTCGATGGTGGGTTTATATGCCTTGTTTCATCTTCCTAACTTCCAGAATTCGTGAGATATATTGTTATTTGGGAGATAAAATTGAACACTGTTTACTCCTCTTAGGATACACATTTCTAAAGTTCCTTTTTTATAACTTGTTCTGATAACAAAAGAGGTATTCTGTCCAAATTTAAAGTTTGCACCCGGTGATGACAAGTCGCTTAGTTTTAGTGTTTTATATAACAGTATAAATTAGAATTTATATATGTTTTGCCTTAAAAATTAACTTTATAACCTATAATCTGTATATTCTATACCCAGCGGCGTACATAGGGAGTGGATTCTGGGAGCCCAGAGTTCCCCTACGATATCATGACTTTTCTATAAATTAGTCTAAATGTAAGGGCAAGTTTACAAATTTTAGTATAATTTATTTTCATATCGAATTTGGCTTTTCTCCGAGAAAGCTTTGAACCTTTCGCGAAATAAATTCCCGGTTACGTGCCTTTCTATACTCTTTTGAGATTCTAGAGTGTAGTGCGTGATACGCAATTTACTTGCATTTTTATTTTTGCTATCTTGTTTGGACTAATGTACAAGCTAAGAGCACTACTAAGACAGACTCCGTGGACCACTGTTTCAGAAACACAGTTTAAAATTAACTTAACTCTTAAACTTTAATTTTAAATATCTTTGGTTTGATGGTTTTAGAGTTGTACTGATTTCTTATAATATCATGTGTAAAAAAACGAGCACTATGCTTGCCAAAATTACCCAGTATAGAAAACGTTACGTGGAAATATTTAAGGTAATATAGAAAGTTGAAAGCACAGGAAGTAATTAAAGATATTCAATAAAGAAAGCAAAATCTTAGCTCGTAGGTGACGTAAGCATGTTTAAAATGTTGTGTTCCTGAAAATAGCAACAAGAATCCACTTAGTTAAGTTGACTTCCTGTTACTGGAAGGAATCTGAGATTGGCTATTGATTTTCCCCCTTCTTCCTCAACGGAGATGAGAAATCCCTGAAGAATTATCGAACACGTAACGGTAGTAGAACCTTCTGATCTATTGAAAGGTCGGTTCCTCGCTTCCTGCATCCTTAACTGTCCTTTCCTTCCTTGGCTTTAGTGGAAATCAGAGTGTGACGAGAACGATTCTACTTCCGTCTCCTTGTACCGGAGATTTCTCGATTCAACTTATATGAGAAAACGAATAGTTTCAAAGCGCATAGCAAATCATTACCTTCTTATATTTACAGTTCCGCAAATATTTCTGGTAGCATCTTAAGTAGATAGTTTGTTCGCGCATGATTGCTTGAGTAGTGGTTATTCTCGAGCGCGCACTGCTGTTATTCTTTTGGAAGTGCAATGTAACTTGAATTTTATATAGAGTTATCATATGATAGATTTTAAAGATAGAGAACATAATTAGATTTCATTAAACAATCCTGGTTTAGTGGCTAACTTGTGAGTTTTTAGTTCGAATATCCTCTTGTACAATGTAGGTCCACGTCTTACATAACCTTAGTGCTGAAAAGGGATGTTCAGCAAACAAAAAAAAACTACAAATCTGTTAACCGGATAGCAGGAAGGAACAACATCGTTCTAGATTCTGCGTGGGAGGAAGGAGAAGGTTCTTGGTCGGTACAATCAGTTATACGTATATATTAGTAAAGTACTTAGCATTCTGCACTACCATAAATGACTTTGGTGAGAAAATAGTTCGTACAGCTTAACTTTTACAATACCTCTTACGGAAATACGAGTATTTCGAATCTTGAAGGGGGTCACAGTGGCTCAATGGCAGAGCACTTACTTCTGGTACGTGGGGTCCTTGGTTCGATCCTCGGCAAAGTAAGTATGTGGTGGGTTTTCTCGAAGTGCTCCTGTCTTCTCCCACTTTCTCATAACACCAATTCTTTCATCATCATTCATTTGACATAATTATCGTTACTATTAGCCTAAAGGGCATAATCGCCGGATGTTAAATCTAAACGATTTCATTTAAAGCCTTTTTCGAATCTTGAAGTTCAAGCAACTGTCTGTACAGTCCGCAGCAGAAAAACCTGAACATGAGCATTTAAGTTTATTGTGAAACTACGCCTAACAGCCCAGGGAATCAACATAACGTCTAAGTGGCCGAGAAACCTCGACGTCCTCCCCTGCACATTTATTTTGGAGCAAAAGACTTCGTCGTTTCATAATAAACTTACATGCTCATGTTGCAGGTTTTTTTTTTTGCTACGGACAGTACCTCCAAAAATAGATCATTTCCCAATTTGCCTCGAAGCTTGCCCGATCATTTTTCAGGACGAAAACGAGGACATAAAAAAGTACTAGCAGTAATTCTAGATATTTTTCCTTATCTCGAGACTATAAAAGTTTTATTTTGCTGCCTTTGGATATTACCAAAGACTTATGAAGGAAGAAAGGAGCGAACAAATCTACACTGTAGACAAGAATTTCCAGAACTGCAGAACCCATCAACACCGAAAGCATAACGTCCTGTGCACTATGTCACAACCGAGAAATCGTGACGCGCTATTGCCAGATTTCTGGTGAGAAAATAGTTTTCAATTGGAGAATGCTTTGATCTTTGAAAAGGTTACTAAAAACATAGAGCACGTTAGCCAAATTAGACTCAAACATCACAGCATTGAAAACGTCGCTGTGAACACATTCATCAAAGTAGTGTTCAAGGTCAGACCTTCAGTAGATAACTTGGAAATCCAAAATTATGGGGGGCGCGGTGGCTCAGTGGTAGAGCGTTCACCTTTGGTGCTTGGGGTCCTGGGTTCGATCCCAGCCCCCGCCAAGTGAACCTTGTGGTGGACAAACACCGTGCTCGTGGGTTTTCTCGGGGTTCTCCCGTTTCCTCCCACTGTCTTCATTCCACCATTTCACTCATCTATCATAATCACCGTCTCCTTTAGCCTAACCGGCATAACCGTGGGACGTAAAACTCAAAGATTTCATTTCATTTTTTCCAAAATTATGGTATGTAACAAGAGCAGCGTTATATGTATTCCCCCTGTGAAAGAATATCGTTTTATGACGTGCAATTTCCCCAATATATTGAAACCAGAAGTGATGATGGATTTCTGTCATTTCCAATTTTAGTTTGAAAAATAGTGTGTTGATAGAATATGTGTTTTGGGACGTTTAATTGATTGCAGAATACTGATTCTCGCTATTTACTCTAAAGAGATAATGTTAAAACCGAATACAGTCGATTTCTGTCATTTTTGTTTTGAATAAAGGATTTAAAAGAAGATGGTACTTATTCTTAGAAGACTAAATTGGTTCTAAACATTCGTTTCTTGCCATCTCTCATTATCATTTTTGCTCTATGTAGATCAATATCGAAACCGGAAGATCTAGTGGTTTTCTATAACTTCCGGTTTTAGTAGAGACTTAAGGATGGAAGTGAAATGTATTCCTTGGCACGCTTATTCGATTGAAAGAAACTGCTTTTCGCTATCTATCATCGTTATATTTTATAATGATCAGCATTAAAACCGGACTCTACTACTTCCGGTGAATGGAATATCCACATAAATGAGCTCCATTTCCTACACTGTAAAAAAATAAAAACACCATTGAAGCAGTTTTAGTACAGATGTTAAGAGGAAAATTGATGAAATAGTGTTTATAAAGTGTGATTTGCGTGTCCAAAAGCGTTACTTCTCTAAAAGTAGTATCTAGTATGACATATTTAATACACTTCCATCTCGACGAAAAGTTCAAAAACAAAGTGATGACATACGTTTTGCACATTTTGTACATACATCTGGGATATATTTGGACAACAAACAGTATCTACAAGGGGTGAATACGTACCATCTGGAGGTATTCAAAGAGTGTTGATAATATGTACAATGTCCTTCTGTGTCAAAATGTAGTTTCTGTATTTTTGCAGTGTATTTTTTTTACCCTCTACAACAGCGTTTCCCAACCTTTTTCAACTTGCGGCACACTACGGGTGTAGACTTAACTTGAATTCTCGCGGGACACTCATAGATATTATTATTATTATTATTATTATTATTATTATTATTATTATTATTATTATTATTATTATTATTATTACTAGCAGCGTTCACCCCGCTTCGCTGGGGTCACCCCGGAACGCAATAAACTTTGTTACTTAGATAATTTTTACTTTTTCGCTTTCAAGTGATATGATAAAAACCATTATAACGCCTGTCATTTATGTTAACCCGCCGAGTGACACGGTCATGTGGGTTGCATGTAAATACGTTTATTTTTACCTATGATGAATAATAACAAAGGATGGACACTTGAATGGCCAATTATCTCAAGACACTGGTAATTGAAAATTAAAGTGATATGATAAAAACCATCTACGGTCCAAATCTTAATAACCCCCCAAAAATGAAAGAAATTGGTTCAGCCGTATTAGCGTGATGAGCGGACAAAGGATTTGTACGTTCTCTTTTATATATATAGATTATTATTTGCAAATATAAAATATCATGGTATTTTTTTCTGTGATTACTGATCTTCTTCTCACAGAGATGAAAGCTCGATTACTGGTTTCCTCCCATGCTAACTCAATATGGTTATTTTTATTCTAATTATAAAATAGAAAATAATTGCAATCAGATTTTTAAAAATACGCTTTCTTTTTCGAAAACTATATCCAACCTTTCACTAAGATCACTAAATAACGAACGAACAAAAAATGTCTTGTACTTTTAACTTTGCTGTTTTAATCAAAACCGGTGCATATTATTGCAATCACACAGCTTGCGATGCGTCGAAATCAAAACACAGCTGTTAAACAAAGTGTAGCTCTGTCATTCACGTGCGAATGAGTGTTCTACGAACGTTCATTTGACGTTTACTATACACGTGTTACCATTTCTCGGTGTTAGTATGACTCTCAATTGAAGCGTAACATAGCAGCTAGCCATGGAAATGTGTACGAGTCGAAATACTGACTGCTACACAGTAATAGATGTAGAATAATATATTACAATTACAGTAATTTTCTCCATGGTAGAAATTCAGAGTAATGTGAAATACAAAAAAGTATACATTTTTTCCCTGTCTTGCAATTTGGTTGCTATAGAATTAAAAATTTTATTTCGATTTCTTCGCGGCACACCAGCGGCCCATTCGCGGCATACCGGTTGTGAAACGCTGCTCTACAATCTGGCCAGAATTAATGTTAAACTATCAAGTAAGTCTTGAGATTTCGTGACACCCGAACTCTTACATGGACAGAGAAAGTAAATATATATAATGAAGTTTCTAGGAACCCATATTTCTAAAAAAAACAACAAGAAACCAAGGTGAAATTCATTGCCCGATCGAAGATCCCATGACATAAAAAAATGTGAGGAACATTTAGTGTATTTCCAATTCAGTTTCTTTATGTTTACCGCGAAGTAGAAAGTCAAACATTTAAAAGGGTCTCTTCCTCTCATTTGTAATAGGCCATGAGAGAATTAAGATTTGGGAGGAAGGTAAAATTTTACATTTTTGATCTCACAATGTACTATACTATTAAAATGTGTTCATACACAAATATAACGTGCACCTCAAATTTCAGCTGTCCATTTTTTTTTAAATAAAGGAAACATGCGCCTTACATTTGGGAATATATACATTCGGGAATGATTTCACATTTAAGTTTACGAAACCATTATAGATAAAAGGACAAGTTGTGGATGCAAGTACAAGGTTATCGAAATCAAAGGCAAATGCCCCTTTTATTAAAGAGGATCATCACTTTGATCTCCAGGACAAAATGTTCTTAGTAACTACGTTAGCAAACGACAGCGTACGTATACTGTTACTTAATCCCGTATCTCTCTCTCTCTCCCCCTCTGCCTTGCACAACCTCTCAGAACTTAGCGAAAGTTAAAAAAGCTGAAAGATATTGATGGAGTTAGCTAAGATCACTCGTTATGCAAACGACCGTTATATTCAGTCCGCCGATGAACCCGTCGGCAACATTAGCCAGGCCCAAAGTGTGAAAGAGTGGATACTTTAGGAACGTTCGTTATCCCCTAGAGGTCTCGCCTAGTCCTCCCAAGCATCCTAGATTCTCCCAAAACCTTCCATCTACTTCAATGCTATGAAATGGGAGGAAGAAAATCCAAGACATAATCGTAAAAAGAGGTGGGAGGTATTTTGCAGAAAGGATACTCTTACATCGTAATTGCCTTTAAAAAATTAAAAAAGAGCACCCCAACCAGCGAAACGATTATATGCTGGCAGAGTTGCATCTTCCTTTTTATTGCTAATGAGATTTGTGTTAATTAACAATATAAAAAGCGTTGTTTATCTTCCGTTGAAGATAGAGAAAAATTAAGTGAAGCGACAATAATAGTTCAGAGGGGGAGGAGAAATTTTCTAGTGAATGGAGGTAGTGAGTCGTATATATATATATATATATATATATATATATATATATATATATATAAAACTATCCGACTATCCCTCTCATAATGTAAATTAACGTATCCAAATACAAGTAGGAAGCAGTTTTGTTTTCAAGAAAATCTTATACTTTTTTCACACTTCGTTATTATCTCTCTTTTGCAGCAGAAAATAATTATAATGAAATTCAATTAAATATTTGACATATCTGACAAGTACGCCCTCTAGACTGGAGAAAAATACGATAAAATAAAACTTTTAAGTAAGTTATAATGTATGACAATAAAGGAAAATAGAAGAATCTTGAGAAAACTTACATACCATAACATTCAATATTCTAACAGGCCGTGTTTCCACATTATCGAACTAAATACAACACTCTCAACAAGGCAATCTAATGAAAAATTTATAAACACACAAACAATGAAGGGACAGAACTTAATTAAAAATTGATCACCGGGATGTATATAAGAGGTGACTAACTTACAAGTAGCCAGAAGGAGTGGAAGTCTGAAAAGGACACTCAAGGTGTCGAAACTGTTACGTGTTTGTGTTATTATATTTTTTTTATCACCTAGCCTTGCTCAGTGTGGCGTTGTGTTTAGCTTCACATAACATTTACTACAGTATCAGACACTCACGGTCATACCAGGTATTCAAAATATACGTATTCATATCAATGTACTTCACTTATTTCGGAAATTACTTTTAATGTACATTCGTTCAGCAGAATCTTTGGAAGGTAGACAATAGGTTCGCGCTATTAATTGCCTTAGCACCAGACAAAATCAAATATTACAATATTATTATTATTGTAAAACGGTAAAAAAAAGTCTAAATAAAAAAAATGAAAGTTACTTACTGTTACTTAATAACTCTTGAACAACACGACCAATCTCAATCAAATGTTCAACATAGAGCGGATTCGGACCTGAGATGGCTTTTATGATTTCACTTTGTCGGCAAAACTCAGGGGAGGGGAGGAAGGAGAAATTTAAAATTAATTGAAAATGATCTATATTAGTCTCAAATTTAAGTAGGGATGGCTAAGATGAACAGTGACATTTCTGATGCCGTCTAGATTCAAATTCAGTCCACAATAGTAATATTTGTTTTAAAACAACAAATAAACATCGTTTATGAGAGAATGCTGTAGTAATGTTAAAAAGTGACTGACTGACGGAAGATATTACTAATTTTTTGTAACCTAGTGAAGCGGGAATTGAAGCTAGTAGATAAATAAATAAATAAATAAAAGTCCAAAGATGAAACATACTCATCGATAGATTTAATTGAGCAGAAACAAATGATATGGATGAGTCTAAATCCTCATGTGTAATTTTGAGGAAAATCGAGATAAACTATGTTATGTTTATCCTCCTCAAAAATGATTATGTACGATAACCACGCTATCCGATTAAGATGAAACTAATACTAAAATATGCCCTAGTCAACCTTTTCATTACGACACTAGGAAAATTATGATATATAAATTTGGTTGATTAGATACAGCGCAAAAGGATGGTTATTTCTTAAACTTTCATTTTCGCTTAAGTATAATTGCAATATGCAATATTCATTGCAATATGTCCTCATATTAAAAAACAACACCACTTGCATCAGCACAAGCATCACCAAGCAGCCAATGGATGTTGTGTCCGATGAAACACGATGAAAACACGAGGAAATACGAGAAGGACACGAAGAGACACGAAAAGAACCCCTCCACAGCCTTCATCTCCAAAACCGGTTACAAAAGAGGACGTACAAAGGCAGAAGACATCAGTCACGAACTGATCACATCCAACCTATCTCTCCAAGCTGCTCTGGGCAGGAGAGACTCCCTAACCTTACCTCTGTGATGCTTCGGGCAAGAGGTTCCTAACCCATCACCGCGCTGCACTGAGTAGGAGATTCTATCCCAGCTCTGTGCTGCATCGGGCAAGAGGTTCCTAACCAACAATCCTAAAACTTCCACACTGCTCTTTGCAAGAGGTCAAACTTATAGAAGACAGATTATTAGAGACATTACTTATTTGTAATCTTTCCATAAACTGTATAGACACTTGTATAATAAAAAGGCGAGAGAAAACCCGTGTACCGTTTTTATGTCATATATTACAATATCTTCCGAGAATAAGTCATATAAATCAATAGATAGACCCCTTCGAGCTGAGATATTTGAGGGTAAATTTTCATTCATAATTTTAGAGAAAATCGAGGTAAGATAAATTTTACGGTGTTAAAATGTGTGTCATTCAATACCAATCTGATGTAGTTTTTATTCTGTTGGGGAAGCTAACTTGATTATTTATGTTGTTAAAACTTATATCATTTAATAAATCTGATGTAGTTTTTATTCTGGTGGAAAAGTTAACTTAATTATTTATGGCGTTAAAACATATATCATTTAATAAATCTTATGCAGTTTTTGTTCTGCTAGAAAAGTTGACTTAATTATTTATGGCGACAAAATCTATACCATTGAATAAATCTGATGTAGTTTTATTCTGCTGGAAAAGTTGACTTAATCATTTATGGCGTTAAAATGTATACCCTTTAATAAATCTGATGAAGTTTTTATTCTGCTGAAAAAGTTGACTTACTTATTTTTGTATTGTACATGAAAATAGTGCACTGATAAGTAGTATGTGCTTTTAGTTCCTAACACTAGCACATATATCTTAGCTATTCTACTTCTAACATGGAATTACAAGTAAACTTAAGCTTCTTGCATTAAAATTCAAGAGAATTCACACACTTGGCGTCAAAATGTGACAAGTCATAGATAACATCACAGTGAAAGCTGTGTATTAGAAGATTGTGCTTAGCGATGAACGATTTTACTGAAACTCAACGACAAGTTCCTTCATTAAAGGATTTTCTCATTGATGGACAAACAGAGCGAGAAAGAACAGACAGAGTGAGAGATTTACCACTAGCCAACTGTCCAGTTTCAAGAAGCGTAGGCGATAGCTTTGTGTGCACCGAGAAGGACAGAGAAACGCATTGCTTGCAGGTTTTTGGAGATAAACGATGAATGGGAGACTTCGAGTGGTAAGTCGTTTTCCATGTTCTCACTTTCAAACTCGTCCTCTACTACTTCTTCACTCACACCATATTCTCTTTGATCGTTCCCTCCTTTTGTTGCCTTCAGACGTCACAGAGTCGCAATAAAGCAAAGATTATGTAGTATTAAGCAGAGAGAAAAACGACATTGGACTTTTCAATGGAACAGAGTATTTACATTGTAAAAGCCGGCTACTGTTCAACAAGACTGGTGATTACTTAGGATTCGGACCAAAAACCTTTACATATTGTGAATATACGTATAAATATATACCCACACGAACAAAGCAAACAATTTTCTTTTATTTATAAAAGAAGCATGTCACATGTTTCAGTGACGGTCTTTAGTTCTATTGTTTTTGAATGTTGAGACACTTCTGCAAACAGACTCTCTCTTTTAATATAGCTACATTAAGTTCTATCTTTCTGTCTTTAATAATTCATTTTCAAAATTATAAACGATGAGGTAGTGACGTGGATGGTTTTGAAATGTGTCAACTAGTTTATTTTCACATAATATGATGCTTCCTAAGCATTACTTGTTAATCTTATCTTTGCCACTTTTAGGTTTAACTTAGAGTCGACATGTTTATAAAGACTTTGATAATTAGGTAGTTTTCGTTTATAATTGCATTTACATAATTGCTACGTTCAAACTTATTTCAGAGTATTACTTTATGACAATCATCTTGGTTAACATGAAATATGCTGTAAAAGTTTTCAGGAAAAACACGATGATCTACTTGCTTTGGCAAATACTATCCTGCATCATTGTTGTTATATGCTAACATAATACTACAAAAATAATTAATAATAAATTTATAATACAAAACAGGTTAGTGTTAATTGATAATAATAATAATAATAATAATAATAATAATAATAATAATAATAATAATAATAATAATAATAATAATAATAATAATAATAAATGATTAATATTAAACATATTATAGGAGAAAATCTGTCAAGGCTAGACTCATAACAAAAAGTCTGTTAATGATAGACTCATAATATGACAAAGATCTGTCAATGATATAACATGAGAAAAATCTGTTCGTGATAGACTCATAATATGACTTAAATATCTGTTAACGATAGACTCATTATTTGACAAAATATATGTCAACGATAGGCTTATGACCAAAAAATCTGTTTCTGATAGATTCATAACAAAACATCGGTAAATGATAGACTCATAATATGACAAATATTGTTAAGGGTAAATTAATAATATGATCAAAAAGACTTGTTAATAATATACTCATGATATGAAAAAATCAGTTCACGACAGACTCATGCTAAAAAAATGTCAAACGATAGACTCATAATATGACAAAAAGATCCGTTAATGATAGACTTATTATATGACAAAAATTCATTAAGGATAAACTCATAATATGACAGAAAAGATTTGTTAATGATAGACTCATGATATAACAAAAACTTTGTTAATGGTATTCTCTTAATACAAAATTTGTTAGTGATAAATTCATCATAGGGAAAAGTCTCTTAAAGTTAAATTCATAATAACAAATGGTGTTAATATTAAACTCATATTACAAAGAAAAACTATTCATGTAAAACTCATAGAACTAGTTCAACAATTAATATTGAACTCATAATATCAAAACTAGGAAACACTGGTTAATATTAAACTCATAATTCGAAAAAAAAATAATAAGTATTATAATAATAAAAAATAAGATAATGTAACGACATGCAGATCGGAGCAGAGTAGTCACTACGAAATGGGAATCGGTACAGAGAGATGGAGAATCCACACATGGATTCCTTACCTGTGCATCATTGCATTTGTCGGGTGTGACATTCTGTTTGATCTTTTCATCCGACTGCGATATTCAGTGGCGTATTTACGATTTTGTTTCCGGAGGGGCTTTGCTAACTTTCGGGGGGGGCTTTGCCTGGAAATGTGAAAATTCTGCAAGATATTTCATTTACTTTATTATACTAAGTAAGACTTCGGAGGGGGCTTAAGCCCGGAAGCCACCCCCCTAAATACGCCACTGCGATATTGTTCCACTTTTATGAGATATTCGGTATTTTAGCAACGCCTTCATCGCATTTTTAACCCCTCTCACATGAAAAAACGGTGTCACTTTTGATCCATGATAATTTTTCCTCAATTTTATGTCCACTATCACCTCCTCCAGTTTGTCAGTGCATTGTTGTATCACCTTGTAAATGTGCAATAACTTTTGTAATCTAGATGCACAATATGTCAACTAATAATACCGTATGTTCTACATTTGTCAGTGACGAACATAGTGTTTATCCAACTGTATCATCTAATATCTAATGAGCGTCCGGATTTCTTGTGTGGTAATAAACTCACTTCAATTATTTACTTGCACACGCTGTTGAAATTTATCAAAAACAGATGTTGAACTAATAAGTAGATTTCTATATACTAAATCCTTCATGTGTTAAATACGTATCTGACGTTACGGTTATTACATAATGTACATTTATTACACTTCACGATTCATCGATTCATTCGCTCGAAAAGATATTTGAAAACATAGTTACATAATAAAAATATATCAGCAATAAAAACAGGCAGACAAGAAAATAAAATAAAAAATGTGGAAATAAAAATATGAAAATAAAGAAGAATTTATTATGTACAGTGCCAGGGATAAGCAAGGCTCTTCCTCCTCTTAAGGGGGTTCGGGATAGTAACTACAGGTTATCTAAATAAACTGAATTCTTAAATGAATGCTAAACTAAGAATGACACATTTCAAATAAGCACACAATTTTAACACCCAGATTTCCTCAAAACAACACAGTTTTTTCATCAATGAAGCGTTACAAATCCTACAGTCCAAATATGTTCTCAATTTTACCATATCTCAATTCTCAAAATACTTCAATCCTTTAAATTATATAAGGTGTACAACTTTGCTTCCGCCGTTTTTTCCCCAAAATATGACGCTTTAACGAAACAAATTGCTTACCCGGCATTATTCAAAGTATTGTTCCTCGCTGGCCACAACTTTCTCCCATCTTTCGGGCAGCGTACGAATGCCGCGTCGCAAAAATGTTTCATCTTTGGAGACGATTCACGAATCGATCCACGTTTTGACTTCATAAGATCGGAAGTGTTGGTCAGCCAGGTCATGCGCCATTGATCGAAACAGGTGATAATCAGAGGGAGCGATGTCTGGAAAGTACGGCGGGTGGGGTAGGACTTCCCATCTTAACGTTTCCAAGTAGGTTTTGACCACTTTTGGAACGTGGGGTCGAGCATTGTCGTGCTGCACAATCACTTTGTCCTGCCTCTCGCTGTATTGTGGCCGTTTGTCCTTTAATCCTCGGCTCAAACGCATTAATTGCGTTGGATAAGGATCACCTGTGATTGTTACACTTGGTTTTAACAGCTCATAGTACACGACGCCGAGCTGCTCCCACCAAATGCAGAGCATGATCTTGGAGTCATGAATATTCGGTTTGGCCGTCGACGTGGAAGCATGGCCGGGATATCCCCATGATTTTTTTGAATTTAGGGTTATCGTAATAAACCTATTTTTCATCCCCGATCACAATGCGATGCAGAAATTCCTTCCATTTTTGCCTCTGAAGCAACTGCTCACAAACACACAAACACCGTTCAACGTCTCTTGGTTTCAACTCATCCGGGACCCAAGTTCCTTCTTTCTGAATCATACTCATGGCTTTGAGTTGTTTTGAAATGTCTTGCTGTGTCACTTCCAATGATCATGCCAATTCTTCTTGAGTTTGACGCGAGTCTTCACTCAGCAATGTCTCCAATTCTGCATCTTCGAAAACTTTCTGTCTTCCACCACTATGCCGGTCTTCGACGTTAAATTCACCGTTCTCTCACTAATAGCGTCCTTACCATAAGTACTTGAGAGCATTCGATGAGACTCAGCCGCAGTTTTCTTCATATTAAAACAAAAAAGATGACCCTCCCGCAAATGGCGAGAATTTGGCTCGTAACCTGACATTTTCAATCGAGAATAACTTTACAATGCACACACAAATCGACTAATGCTTGAATGGGGTTATGTTGACAGAGGTCCAAGCTAACTGCCTGACGTCTGCGATCTGTTTATTTCGACCGCTACTTACCGTTGTAGCCACCTATCGGAAAACGGCGGAAGCAAAGTTGTACACCTTGTAATTTACACAGCTCAATTATACATACGTGCTTTTATAAAAAAATCCACAAGAACGTTATATATCGTTACGCATTTTTTCATGCTGATCATTGGTATCTGAGTTATGGGCATTACATTTCGGGATTGTACAATCAAATTTTCGTACATGATGTACATAACTCATCCGAACTGCACGAACATAGACCTTATTTTGGTTAGTACACATGTGAAGTATTTTCGTATGTGCACTATTGGTTCCTGAGTTATGTATGGGACATTGAACTTAGGGTTTGTAATTAGTTAATTCCTTTTCCCTTCCCCAAATATATATCTAGGTGTTATACATTTGTAACAACCTGAAAGTAAACTTCATCCCCTTTCCATTCGGGAACAGGACGTAGATGTGATAGGGCTGGGGATAGCCTACAATAATCTCAGTTTATATAATAAAGATTTGCTACCCTATGTAGAATGAATTTCTTCCACAATCGCGGAAGTCACAACCATTTCTTGGACAATTCAAGGCAATAATGTTAAATAATATATGGATTGTACCTTCGTTTAGTAGTACTTTTTTTCTGATGCATTTTGAGCATGTTTTTATACAAACTTTTACAGTAAATCATGTAGATGCTCAAATTTTGTTGGTTGTTTGGAGTTCTATTACCAGTGAGAGCTCATGTAGTTCAGAACAAACTTTAAGCTAGGCCCAGTGGGAGACCAAGTTTTGATTCCTAGAGGAAGTTTATGTAGTTTGCCTCTTGCGTTAATCTGTTAGACAAACGAGAGACTTCGATTCTATTCCTGGTACAATTTAGCGTAATTTGGATCTTATGTTAAGCTGTAAGTATAACGGGAGACTAGGATTCGATTCCGGTAAGAGTTCATGTGTTACGGATTCTATGTTAAGCTGTGACTATAACAATAGTCCAGAGTTCGATTCCGGTAGGGATTCATGTATATAAGATCCTATGTTAAGCTATGAACATAACTGGAGACAAAGGGTCAAATCTTGGAACAACTTATAAAGTTTAGATCCTATGTTAAGTCCAACGGGAGACTAGAATTCGATTCCTGGTGGAAGCTCATGGAGTGCGGATCTTTGGTTAAGCTGTACGTTCATGGGAAATCAAGTTCGGATTCCTGATGAAAGCTTACGTAAATGAGACCCCTCGTTAAGTTGTGAATTCAATGAAAGATCAGGGTTCGAGGCTCGATAAGAGTTCATGTTAAGCTGTTAGTGGACCGGATGACCCAAATTTCATTTTCAATAGAAGGTCATAGCATTCGGATCCTACTAAAGCTGAAGGTCTACGCCTCTTATAGTCCGGTGTTGGAAGGAACTATTATCTCCAAACGAAGCAACTACCCAATATTGATAACTTTTTTGATAGAGTTTGCAGAAAAGTACTTTATTGTACTGTTATGGCCATCATTTAAACAATTCCATTTCTGTTATATTGCTCTTGAAAGTATGCAACACTCATAACTCTCAGTGTGTGTGCCAAGCTACTGTATGTAGTATACCAGATATTTCCTGGTACTGATTTCTCTTCTTGTCAAGCTTCAAAGCGTTTTACTGTCCATAATCATTAATATGCAACTATAAACATATATTTTCTACCTCCGCAAGGAAAGAAAATCAATAGAGTTTGCCAATAAAATCTTTTCTCTACCACAGTAGAACAAACTGCAACATATAGCTACTAAACATGAATGCAGTATATACATAAGCGAATCTTCTCGGAGCTCGTGGATACACAACGCAACATGGATTTCATGACGTGGCGTGTTTTCAGTATCTTAGTAGAAGAGTCAAGAGAAATTTAGGTGGAACAGTAAACAAACAATTATTTATACAAAAAGTGTATAAATTATGAACAATTTTAGGTATGGTCTTTTCGAAGAGTTGGGCTTTACTAAGAATGATAACTATTATATTGCAAAGCAGCTATTGCTTTTTGGGAGGATGCGCCATCAGAATTAGAAGTTTGAGTTTGTGTACGTCCACTTTGGTCCTTATACAACATCGAGGTTGTGTAAGGCGGACCCTGCTTTCAACGTAAGATCCAAAATATGACTGAGACGTGAATGTAGTGTAATTGTGGGATGCATAGACCAACATGCATAGACCGTTTCCCATCACAGTATCTCATCTTCAGAGAGCTGAATCATAAGATCTCTCCGACAATCTTGTTTATATACAAGATATGAGAAACCCCCTATTTTTAGTTTATCGTCCGCTTAATACATATAAGACTTGAACCTACATGTAGTAATGTGAGGTGGAACATTTTTCCATTACAGAAAATTTTCTCGAAAATTTTCCGTTATATTTTTCCGCAAAATTTTGCGTTCTAAAAATATCAGTGATCAAGCAACAATTTCTCATTAACCATATAATTGATTGAATTCATGTATAGAAATGTTTAAGAAAAAGTGAAAAATCGTTTAAAAATCTGAAAATTGTCATGACAGAATAAAGATTCCAGTATTATGTAGGAACAAGTGAAACAGTTTTTAATGAATCTAAAAAAATTTTGTGGTGTATGAAAAAATTGAATTTTTTTTATAAGTCGGAAAATGTTCATAATTTTCTAGCAAAAAGTAAAACAATTTATGAATCGGAAAGTTTTATGGTTCTGTAGAACCAAGTGAAAGGAATTTTTATGGGTCGGAAATAACGTGCATTACGATGCCGAATCAAGTAGAAAAACTTTTCATAAGACAGACAATTTTCAATGTTATGTATAATGATGTTAGGTAGAAAATTTTCCATCCTATTTAACTACACGTTGCAGGTATAAAATTGAATTCCTGTAGAGGAAATTTAGACACTAACATATTATAATTTTACAATTAGAATTTGGAAACCGGAAAAGTTTCTGTAAAGTGCAGGGAACATACATCGAGTATGTAAAATACAAATATCCCATCCCATTATTTAAAATGTAACAAGAAAGCGAAAAGAAACCTTTGTGAATTTATTAATATTCAAAAACAAAAAAATCCACTATTTCTTCACATATAGGCCTGCCTAGGTAATGAGAGGACTACATTACATAGGTCTGCCTATGTAATGAAAGGAAAAAGTTTCTTATGGAGATTATTTTTGTAACAGAAAATAAGAAGAAATGCTTTGATTTCATTGTGCTTAAAACTATGACAAAATTCGTCGTACGCGTATTAAGCTGACGAAATCTGATTTTGTGAGATCAAAGGTGAATTCTGACGGAAGAATACATTGAAATTTTCGAAACATTTTTGTAGAAATGAAGAATCGTTAGATTTTCAATTCATGAAACTTTTTTCAGACAACATTTATTACAAATAAATTTTACGGCCAAACATCGATATAGGAAATAAGTGGAGTATGTTTTTTATGAATTGGAAAATTTTCAGCTTTAAAATTTTCCGGAAAATTTTCATCACAGCCTACATGACATGTGAGCTAATATTGACAGTAAATACCAATGCTCTTGGACACAGTGATTTATACACATATCAGCACTTAGAGTTCGGAGACGCTATTTCGTGCTTGAGACTATATATTTAACATATGATTAATGAATACTGCAACCCACAATCCCAAAATTGTGGGTAAATTACCTCCTGTAACAAGGATAAGATCGTAACCCTTTTCTCCTATAAGAGACTGGAGATTCAAACGAACCTACCCTCACTATATTGCGATATATTTTTAAAGTGCTTTTTCTGTCCTAGTTTCTCAGAACGTTATGGCAGGTTGCTCATTTATTAGTGTACTGACGTCTTCTGCAAAGTGTTAATACTTCATGTGTGTAGTTCGTATGTAATTCTGTGGATCTAATACGGATTAAGGAGGATAGAAATGTCCACTATAAGAACTTCCTAGATACTGTGGCGAGGAGGACCATGGCGAGAGATAAATGAGTCATTTTCAACTATATCACAAGAATGGCTTCGTAATTACATAATTACTTGTTAATCTCTTTGAGTAATATTCTCATAGCGATTTAATAAGTATATGGCTATTGGACAACAAGTTTTAACTACATTCTAACAATGGCTTACTAATAACGTGATTATTAATTCATCTTTTGGATTGTATTCTTTTAGTGACTTAATAATTAATATTTTTATTTATTAAAATTTAATGTCTTTTTTCAACACCGAGGCTATTATGAGACGCGACCTACAGTTTAATCCAAACATTTCGTAATGCGCTCAATTATTTAAAAAAAGGATATTCCACCGAGAATCCAACACCGTACCAAATACACGAAATATGCATGCTCTAGTCACTGTACCAGCAAGGAGAATGATTAATTGTATTCTAATAGTGACTTAATAATTATGTGGTTATTAATTAATCTTTCCGAACCAATTTTTAATGTTGGCTTTATAATTTCATGGTTATTCATTAATTTTTGAATTATATTTTAGTAGTGACTTTATAGTTGCAAAGTTTTCGATTAAGTTTTTGAATTAGATTCTAATAGTCACTTTAAAAAATATGTAGTTCTTCATTAGACTAATATTTATGAACTTGATTGTAATAATAATTTAATAAGTACATGGTTGTTGATAAATCTTTTTGAACTATACATATTTCGTTTACAAGTTCTCTACATATTGTATTCCTGGAATATGAACACGAAATATACTGATATTTACTTTGCTCGGTTGTAGTGCATGGCTGGGACTCACAGTCTCTTTAGATGTATATTTACATATAGCGTTGTGCCCAAATAGTGCATGGAACAGAGGGTTACATTAAGTTTATTCGCCAAAGGGCAAAATGAAAGTAAATAAACGAACAAAAAACATAATATTCGGATGGTTTGTCATTTTGAAATTGACAAAGGGTCCCCAACAGCAAGAAATCAATATTGCTCGCATCAGTTGTTAACTGTGTTTATTTTAGATGAACTCCTCTCTCCGTCTCTCTCTCTCTCCCTTACTCTATTTGGCATGAGTTCTACTTTTCTGTATAACAAGCAACCGAGCATGTTAAATTTGAATTAGTTTGTTTGTGTATATACAGTACGGTCGTTGTGAAATGAAAATTTGTGGGCAAAGTTTACTTTCTCTCCATCAGGCAACGTATTTAGAGTATGTACTACGCACGTTAGACCATAAATAATTACAATAAAAAGTCTCAGAGGTAGAGCATACTGTAATGTAGTTCATTTTACTGAAAATAAACAGACAATCATCAATATAATGTAGCAGAAGCTTCCAACTGGATATATTAAATAACTTCCAGCTACGATTCGTCTCACTCATTTGCTTCTCTCTTATTGGTGTCTCTAATCAGAAGCAGCAAAAACAAGCATGGAGGAGGGAAGTAATGAATGATACAATGTTCTAATTATCAACATTAGCAACTGCTTCAAAGCGGGACAAAATTTTGCAATATTATTTGTGTAAGGCAGAAAACAATATCCAAGAAGAACGAGCTCGTATATACCAATTGATAATTCTCATGGAGCTAAATGAGGATTTAGGATTTTAGATTTCCGGGCTTTTCGGTATCTATGTTCATGTTAGCCTGTCACGTTTTGATAGATGACGTAGCACACTATCTGGGAGAAGGGAAGGAAGCGGCCTGGGACCTATATGTTAGATACCACCCCGGCATTTGCCTGGTGTGAATGAGGAAAACCCAGAAAAACCTCATTCAGGATGGCTGGCCTGAAAAAGGCTTTTTTTTACACTTTTCGACCAAGCGCCCTTACCGGGAATCGAACCCAGGACCGATCGCACTAAAGGCGAGAGCGTTAGCGGGAGCGAAATGAAATTATATGGGTGTGTGCAAATCATAATGAGTCATTTTTCAGGGAATCGAGAAAAGCGTTATTTTTTGTAAGCCTAAATTTTAGTTCTGCAGAATAACCAGAATGCCTATGAAATTCATACTAAAGCCTTTAGCCTGAAGTCTGTAGGTTTCCTTCATCTATAGATAAATTACTTGGATTTTATTTGTGACACGAATGTTAATCAGTAGCAGATGTAGGCCAGGGCGAGGGGGGCCAAGGTCCCCCTCCAGTTTTTTGAGTGACAAAAATAATTTAAGCAATTCTTTATACATTTTGGAAGTTTATAATAAACTCATGATATATCTATCATAGTCTGGGTTCTGGATGTAGCCCAGTTTTTACTTTCTAGATCCGCCACTGATTTTAATTCTGATCTGTAGTTGGATTTCTAAATTCGGTACAAAATGAGTTGTAACTAATGCAAGCTGAACTAAATAATGACTGTACGTATACAATTAGTAATAAGAAGTACTTTTATATTCGTATTTATTTGCGACTTTAATGTGTCAAATTTTTGTAATATAAATTTTCTCAAAATGAAAAGATGATAACGGTTATAAATCTATCAGTTTAACGGCCCACGACTATGTCCTTTAAGCTAAGGGAGATGTGGGATTAAGGTAAGTCAATGATGATGGAAGAATTGGTGGAATGAGAGTGTAGAAGGGAACGGTAGTACCACTAGAAAACCCAAGGACACGATGTCCTCCACCCAAACTTACTTGACCGGGATCGAAACCAGGGAACCCACGTACCAGAGGTAAGCGTTCTACTACTGAGGCACCATGCCTTTTAATAATTTCAAACACATCTTAAACGCCATTCTGTTCATATTTCATAAATAATGTTTCAGTAACAAATCCTACAATATGCCAAAACTCATTTCGTCTTAGAAATCCACGAGAGATAATGGTGAAGTTTATTTTCGTACGATTTACTCCAGAAACTACTCAGAAGCTTTTGTTCATATTTGATTAATCAGTAGTGGAGTAGCAACTGCAGCATGGCACAATTTAATTCAAGATATGAAAATTTAGTGTGATGGCTTCTGATTTTTTTTTGTTTTGTTTTGTTTTTTTAGTTTCAGTAAATAAATTAGAAGAGACGTAGACCAACATGATTGCACAATGATAAGAATCTTTCTGGGTGCAACAAAAAATGCGAGAACAAGTTTTACAGCAACACTGGTAACCAACAAAGTTTGATTTTGAGCATTAAACTTTAAAAAACATAATGTGATATAACAAAACCTGAACTTTAATGATGACCCAACATGAGAGACAGAGTAATTCCATTTTTTTCTTTCTCAAAACAAAGAAAGAAAGAGAATAGTGACACATGATGCAAAGTTTTTTCCGCCTCTTCTTTTGTTCTCGTGCTGTTCCCGCCATTTTTCTCTCTGATTTTTATTTTAGTCTGAGAGAGAACTTATCTCCGTTTGCCATCTTCATGTCTTAATGCATCGTGCTTCTTTTTTGATTTAATAGCAAAGGGCCCACAGTAGAAAACCCTTTTCTTATTCTTTGGGAAAGAAACTTAGATGGTTAGAAGCTCTCTCTCTCTCAATGATAAATGACTCTGCTATATACCGCGACTGTCAACGTGACATTTGAGTAATATTAGACAAGAAGCATGCCTACCAACTCCTAAGCCTTTCTTCTACAGAATATATTGCGTTGGTAAAGTATAAACTAGCTTTGAAACCTAATTTGTTCAAATGGAAATCTCTGGAGTAATAAACCCACATGGAAACTTCTACCGTTCTCTATAAGTTTTGGTTTCAGTATCCGAGTTGCTATTAAGGACATCCTGAGTCAAACTTACTAGATTAAAGCGAAACGTATGTAATTTGTTGTGTGTTTATTCAGCATCGTAACTTAGATTTTTTCTGGGGGGGAAGCATTAATACGCTTATTTGGGCCCCCTAGAAAAGTTGTTTTTCTAATTATTGGGCCCCCTCTTTCCATTTTTCTCTTACTCTTTATGGGCTCCTGAGAGCTTGTGATTCATCCCGCACGGCAAAGTTTGCAGGGCCTTTAGTTACACCTTGGGCCCGTTCCATACATGAAAAATTAATTAAGGAACAATATTGACAAATCTCAAAACCATACGAGTAAATATTATTTGTAAGGCCCCTAACAGTAGACCTTTTTTTTTTTACTGAAATGGGCCCACGACTCATTTTAGTTTCATTGACCTTTTGTGTACTGGTTTGGTTATGTAATACAGTGAACCTATTTGATGTTTCATTTATAATTTTATGTTTCATTTAATTTCATGCATTGCATACGGAGTAAGAAACTTTTGTCTTAAAATGGATCCCCTCGAATAGCAGGGAGCTTCCCTGGGGGGCAGTTGCTCTCCCTGCCCACCACAACTTGCGGCCCTGTGCTTATTTTACGAAAAAGGGTCAGAATACTCATCCTCAAAACCAGGGTTAAAAGTGAGGGGAAACGCGGAGGTGCCTCTTTCCCCCACATCCAGAAAATATACAGGGTGTCTCAAAACCACCGACAACGTTTGGGAGGTGATTTCTGAAACCAAGATAAGACAAAAAGTATAGAGCAACCTGGGTGCACAAATACTTCCTTTCGAAGTTATAGGCTGCCGAAAACATGAAAAACTGAATTTTAAACGTCCATAGCTCCAAAACTATGGGACCTACCCTAGTCAGGTCAAGGCTTCACTTAGGAACTAATACGTGCGCAGTCCAAAAATACATGTTTCAGAATCCTAAGGTACTCACGCAACAACTTTTATAGAATGAGTTTGACTTCGGGCATATAATTTGAATTATTCAACAACTACCTCTACAAAAATTGTTGTGGAAGTACCACAGGATTCTGAAACTTAGATATTTGGATAGAGCACATGCTAGTTCCTAAGTGAAGTCTTAACCCGACTGCGGTAGATCCCATAGTTTCGGAGCTATGAATCTTTAAAGTTCATTTTTTTCTTGTTTTCAGCAGCCTATAACTCCGAAAGAAAGCATTTGTGCACGCAGGTTGGTCTATACATTTTGTCTTATCTTGGTTTCAGGAATCACCTCCCAAACGTTGTCAGTGTTTTATTGAAACACCCTGTATATGGCGTCTCTCCACTTCAAACTAAAATTACAATGGGTAAAAATATGCACGGCTTTTCAGATCCACTTTTACGCCTGCTCAAACAGGTCAGTAAACACCTCAGTACATAATTGCTTATAATAAAGTTTTATCTAAATCTTGTATTTAATAATTAGTATTAGTAACAACCACTCCCTACCAAATTAGCATGCTATCACATCATTACTAATCCCATATTCGCTTATTAGAGGCGAAGCATTATTATAAGCTGTCGAAAAAGAAATTGGAAAGTCCTCAATACAGAGAAGTCACTCCCACTTAAAGACATGTATCGTAGACTTCTAGGCAAGGGCGCTGATTTCTCTGTAAATTTCGGGGGTCCATTCAGATGCAGAAGGTAGATATATGAAGATTTTAAGACAAATTGCATTCAAACTATGCCAAATATTGTATATTCATAAATACAATACTGGGGCCCACATGAGCTTTGGGGGAGCTCGGCCCGCCGGCCCCCCAGGATCGGTGCCCTTGCTTCTAGGCGGGTCGCTCATTAAAAAGGAGGTACGAGGAGCGGTTAGAATGTTCCCGAAATGTTATCGTAGTTTTGGCATTTGTGATGCCACCATAATGAATCTTGTGCAATGCAGTCCTTACGTTGAGTAATTATGAATATGACACGTGTTAACAGGTCATAAGAAGCAGTTTACGAGCAGTGTAGCTAAACAGAGGAGTATTTGGTGATCAGTTGGTGCATTGTTGGAGTTCAAGCAACGTGCAAATATATATTGCGCACGTTTTTGTGCAAGTTGACAAATCTGCTTCAGATACCTACTTCGATAGCATTAAAGTCAGTTTTCGGTGGCAAACCTTTAAAGAAAAGAGCGTCGGTGCCGGTTTCGCTACCGTAGAAGACATCAAAACAACACAATGACTGAACTTCAAAAGATGCCGAAAGAGGACTTTCGTCGGTGTTTCCAGCAATAGCAAGAACGATGGATATAGTGAGCAATAGCAAGAGCGATGGATATAATAAAAGCGACAGCGATGGATATAGTGAGCAATAGCAGGAGCGATGGATATAGTGAGCAATAGCAAGAGCGATGGATATAGCAATAGCAAGAGCGATGGATATAGTGAGTAATAGCAGGAGCAATGGATATAGCAATAGCAAGAGCGATGGATAGTGTGAGCAATAGCAAGAGCGATGGATATAGTGAGCAATAGCAAGAGCGATGGATATAGTGAGCAATAGCAAGAGCGATGGATATAGTGAGCAATACCAAGAGCGATGGATATAGTGAGCAATAGCAAGAGCGATGGATATAGAAATACCAAGAGAGATGGATATAGCAATAGCAAGAGTGATGGATATAGCAATAGCAAGAGCGATGGATATAGCAAAGAGCGATGGATATAGCAATAACAAGAGCGATGGATATAGCAATAACAAGAGCGATGGATATAGCAATAGCAAGAGCGATGGATATAGTGAGCAATAGCAAGAGGGATGGATATAGCAATAGCAAGAGCGATGGATATAGTGTGTGTGTGTGAAGAAGGTATATACTTTTAAGGTGATTAAAGTAAATGTGTAATTATATTGTGTTAAAGAGCTACAATAAAATTCCGGAAACATTTTGACTGCTCCTCTATATATTTTGCTTGGAACACTCGCGTACATAATCCACATTTCATTTTTTTAAATTAAATTCGATTCTGAGTAAACTTTTATCGGGCTGTACCGAAAATTCAAAATGCATATCAGCTGTTTGTTTCAAGAGTGACATAACTCAGAAATCATCCTTATTGACTTAGGGGCAGAAAATGAAAGCGAATCTTGATGTCTCTATCTCTGGTAAAAAAAATTCACTGATATGCTTCCAAAACTGGGCGCTAGAAAGCACTTCTGTCATTCTTGCGCCAAGTTGTTTTCACCGCGTTTCGAAACTTTCAAACGCTTCTACTGGAAACTTAGGAATTTTGAGTTATGTCACTCTTGATATAAACAGTCGATATATCATCGCGAATTTAGCTCAAACCATTTAAAATACTATCTTTCTTATTCAATCTCGGTGTGTTAAATAAGCACAATTAAAAGTATGGTACAATTAGACCGCCTCGCTTTTATATATATATATATTTGTGTGTGTGTTCTCGAAGTACTTATAAATATTAACCTTGTTAAGTTTGAGGTCACCGTAACCAGGGCCGTGCCGTGGGGAGGGGCGTCGACCCCAGGCGCCGAAGTAGGGGGGCGAAAATTCGGGAGAAAAAGGGAAAAAGGTAGGAAAAATTGCTAGGAAGATATGTATGGGGGCGCTGTCGTATACTCTCGCCCCGGGCGCTGATTTTCCACAGCATGGGTCTGACCGTAACAAGAGTAATACAGCTTATATTAAAATAGTAATGATATTGATATAATGATCAACTGTACTCATAATATTACGATTGCATAATTTAACAATTATGTTTTTGGCGATATATTTGCCAAGACAGCTATAACTTAAACGACATGGCACATCCCATACCTACACATATGCTTAGTACTTAATATTTCGTTAACGTTAATGCTAGTTGGAAGAGAATACAATTAAACAGAATACTTAAACTTTTAATTCACGCATTTAAGTTTCACATTAAAGAAATTATGAAATAAAAGCACTTCTGATCCGATTTCTTTGCTTTAAAAAATCTTCTCATTAGAACTTCAGTTTTCGACGAACTTCAGAAAATATTGAATGAATCAAACTTTTAGTTTGAGTTCTTTTCAACATAAAGGATTCCAATTTTTTTTAGTGAAGAAAGAAAAAAAACATATGAAAAGAAGACCTTAGGAGTAAAGATCCCGTTAAAGCGTGGGTTCCCCGAAGCACTTTTCGGAAAGAAAAATGAAAGTTTACCAAACACTTCTTCTGCTCTTTTTGATATATGGACTCGTAGAAGGAAAACAGCGTCGCTATGGCAACGATGGAGAGGTCGAATCATTCTCATTGTTATTTTCTTTTAGCCGCCATTACGTCTCCAAATCACTCTCTGTTCAAGAATATAGAGATATCAAATCCAATGCTAACAGATAAGGAAACTTTTATTTTTCTTATTCGTTCTGTTTGAATTCGCCCTCTTCTTTGGTGGATTTTTTTTGCAAGAAAGATCATTTCCTATTAAATGGACTGTTTTTACTCAAAAAGACTCCTCGATTCTTTGCTATCAAACTTTCAAGTTTTCTTTTCTCCGTAGACTAGGTATTAGTTTATTTTTCAAAATTTCACACGCCCTGAAATTGACTAAAAAAAACTCATCTCGAAAACCGTTTCCTTTCGCATATTACCCGAACTTATGATTATAATTAAAGTAATTATTTTTACTGCAACATAAGCAAGTACACAGAAAAACTTATTGGATTATCTCGATTCAGTAGCTTAATTTCAAGTTGTAACTGCTTCTTAATAAGTATTTCTTGAGCCACAATATCTATAACATAACATTGGAACGCAAATATTATTTATTTATACCTTCGTTTAATATTCCTATTACAAACCATTAACTTCTTGGATATCAATTCTTCAGAAAACTTACTAATCTTTTACTTAACAACCTCTCTTATTTATATTTCAATTTTGGTAACTAAGGAACACTAATAATCTTTACAATACAATTTTTCTTCTTCTTTACAAAATATGCTCCGTTGTCGCACCTCTGATCGTCTTTCTAATACTGGTACAGGTAAATAATAGTACAACAGTACAACCCTAGTACAACCCTATACAACATATCGTTGTATCTGGCGCCACGAACATGAATTTCGTTTATTTATTAAAAATAAATGAAAAGAATCCTGGACCGTATAAGAATACACATTTTGATCAGCCCTTGTATATACATAGAATTATATTTTACATCAGTATCATAAAATTAATCACATAATTAAGCATATTCTTTGGCCTTACATTATAATATAAATAACAAGGTGCATCAACAGAAAATAACTATAATAATACGGTCCACAATTATTTTTAGATTCACTAGGATATTTTTACTATAATGTGTATAGATTAATTCATGAAGTTAAATATAATTGCACTGTATTAAATATAAATTTGTTCTCTAATAGAATTGATCCAAATGTAACCAGGGAATAAACATTCTACGTGAATATACATATAGAACGCATAAAGAGATTAATGAGTAGTTATAGTGTTGTGAACACAATAAAACAATATAGCATATTTTAACATTGAAGAAAATAATTGTTACACTAGAAAAATAGTTGAAGATAAAATAACATGAAGAAAAATACAATAAATAAGTTATATAATTATGAAATACGATGTTTATCTCGTTTTGAGATTGAGTTCTCTCTATTATACATTATTTATATTAATTTTACTTATGATCTCAGGAGGGACTACATTTTTGACTAAGTCCATCCATTTCTTTTTAGTATTCTCGGTAGATTACCATAACTTTATTTCATCGACATTTCGTAATATTTCACAAATTACATATATTTTTAACGTACATTTTAATAATAAATTGAATAAAGAACACATTAACCATAGACATAAGCAAAGTCGATCTAATACACATCTGTCGGACGCCTTTTTAATGGTTCAAGTTATTCGTTCAAAGGGCGCAATTAAGGAACATTGTATTCCGCATTCTTGAGTAGAATCGGATCGATTGTATGTATATACAGAATTTGGACTTCTGTTATTATAATTGCTACCACCTATGAATCGATTTTGTGCATAATCACGATAATTGTTGTTACTTCGATTATAATTTCGGTGATTATTTCTGAAATTCCTATTATTTCTTCCATTAGGTGGAGTTGAGTTACCGGTATTATTTGGATTACACGCTCGTTCATTAAAACGACGATTGCCATTTCCTTGTGTGTGAGTGCTATTTCCATTCTGTACACTTATATTACGAACCTGAGAATAATTAATAGGATTGCGGCTAACATTACCCTGACCTCTATTGGGATTTTTATTATTTTTCTGCATCAAATATTGACTCTCGAAGTTCTGCACTAGCATGACCATATGACTGAAATTGACACATTGTGCAGACATTAATATTTGTTGCAATCTAAACGGCAATAGGATGCGAATTGAAGCAATTATACGTGATTCCGGATGATTAGGATTTAGAGCTTTTAATTCGTTGTATGTCGATACTACAAATTCCGTAACATTTTTGTGGCTTCGGGGATCGAAAACTTTGGTACGTAATAAAGCATCCCTGTTAGCAAGCATAAAGTCGTTTTCATAATTAGACAGGAGGGCAGCTTTAAAATCTGAATAAGCATGTAGGTTCTCTCGAATGGCTTTGAACCACGTTAAGCATGGGGGTTGTAGGACGTGTGGAAGTATCTTCAAGAATTTCGACTCTTTGATGCCTATTAAGTCGCACTCATCCTCAAACTTTTCAATAAATACTCGTGCAGGAATATCATCAGGTCCACCGCTAAATTTAGTCAATGATTTCACCTCGCTAAATCGCAAAGGTTTGTCATTATTATGAGATTTTGAATATTTACCGTAACATTTTGAATTCCTACGGGATGAATATTTCTTTCTTCTTCCAACTTCGGTACTTCCTTCACTGTATCCCGAAGACTCACTATCCTCCAAAACTCGATGAGGTGTTACTGGTTCTGGTTCCTTGAAAGGAGACTGATTTCTATAACCACCATCATGAGAGATTACTGGTTCTAATCCATTATACATAGCCTGATTTCTATGTCCACTGTGAGACTGATGTCTATGTCCACCGTCGTGCTCTTCCTTAGTAGTATGGTACCACTCTTGGCAACAATTCATATCCTCCCGGAGTTCTCGGATGTGAAAGGTGTGTTCGTTAATTACCGATTCCATGGCTTTGACCACATCCTGCATCTCAGTGTAATTTTGGGATATTCGTTCCATCTTTTGGTCATACTGCTTACATCTCGTGGAAATCTGTTCCTCCAATTGACCTTCTATTTTACATTGTAATTGATCCATTTTATCTTCCAGTCGTTCCTCAATTTTAAGTTGCAATTGCTTTAGGGAGTCCTCCAATTGTTGATGGGTTACATTCTGGAATTCCTCAAATTGTTGTTGAGTAACCATTTTTTGTTGGAACTCCTCAAATTGCTTCTCAAACTGCTGCTGAGTCACCATATTTTGCTGGAACTCCTCAAATTGTTGTTGAGTAACCATTTTTTGTTGGAACTCCTCAAATTATTGTTGAGTAACCATTTTTTGTTGGAACTCCTGTTGATTCTGTTGAAGTTGGTCCATTTTATGTTGGAACTCCTGTTGATTCTGTTGAAGTTGGTTCATTTGACATGATATCTGCTTTAAAAGGTCTGTCACGGTATCAGGAGCATGACTACCACTTTGCATAGGTCGGTCTTGTATACCTTCAGTTTCCGACATACCTCGGTTTATTCGTTTACCGCTTCTTAATATAGTAACATAAATATTGGGCTCAATTGTGTCCGTTGTTACTGTACTTCAGAACGATACACTAACTCCCGGTATGAAGGCACCATTTAATTATGTAACTGGTTCTTAATAAGTATTTCTTGAGCCACAATATCTATAACATAACATTGAAACGTAAATATTATTTATTTATACCTTCGTTTAATATTCCTATTACAAACCATTAACTTCTTGGATATCAATTCTTCAGAAAACTTACTAATCTTTTACTTAACAACCTCTCTTATTTATATTTCAATTTTGGTAACTAAGGAACACTAATAATCTTTACAATACAATTTTTCTTCTTCTTTACAAAATATGCTCCGTTGTCGCACCTCTGGTCGTCTTTCTAATACTGGTACAGGTAAATAATAGTACAACAGTACAACCCTAGTACAACCCTATACAACATATCGTTGTAAAGGTTTACTTGAAAGAGCAAGATTCTTCCGAAGAGCGTTCGGAAAGTAACCTCCGATTAGTTACTGTACGTGAAGTAGTGGGGGAAGCGCTAAAATTTTTCCACAGACGTACACCATAGATCAGTCTGCATCCAATCGTGGTAGAATGAAGGGTGTCTGATTATTACTTCCACTTTTGTAGCATCACAAAATATGTGCTGCAATAGAAAACCCCGCAAAATACGAGGTACTGTTATACGTTTTCTTACGGCAAAACTATTTGGCAGCAGCTATTCATTGGGAACTTTGTGCCGTCTATGGCCCAAGTATGATGAGTGAAGGAGTTGTTCGCGAATGGGTTCGTTCGTTCAAAAGTGGACGAACAAACATTCATGACGAAGAGAGGAGTGGCAGGCCATCTGCGGTCACTGATGAACTTGTTCAGAAAATTGAGAAAAAAGTTCGGGAAATCCGACGATTCACAATCTCGGAGCTTTCACAATGCATATGAAGAATTAGTTTAGATCTCAGCACTTTAGTGATGATGAGGAGCTGAAAGATGTGGTCACAGGCTGGTTCAAGGCACAGGCGGGAGATTTTTAATGCTGATGGAATTTCTAAGCTAGTGCAGAAATGTGATAAATGCTTCAATGTTTATGGAAACTATGTTAAAATATAGATCAAAGAAGTAATTTTCACATCTATTTGGTCTAGGAATTAATTCGTGCGGTTGGTACGCACACATTGAAGCTGTAGTACAAACACAAAATACATAAATACCTTAAGAAAAATATTGTCCATCGCTAGCCACCACTTTCGCCCATCTGTCAGGCAATGTACGGATTCCGTGGCGAAAGAAGTCCTCATCCTTGGAAGCGATCCAGTCAGAGACCCATGTTTCGATATCTTCTGAAGAAGTAAACCGCTGTCCAATCAAATCGTTGTTCATGCAATCGAACAAGTAGTAGTCCGAAGGAGCAACGTCTGGTGAATACGGCGGGTGGGGTAAAACTTCCCATCCGACATTTTCTAAATAGGTTTTGACCGGTTTTGCGACATGTGGGCGAGCGTTATCATGTTGAACAATAAGTTTATCATGTCTGTTCTCCCATTTTGGTCGTGTTCTGGCCAGAGCTTGCTTCAAACGCATTAATTGTCGTCGATAACGTTCTCCATTCATAGTTTCACCCGGTTGCAGCAGCTCATAGTACACCACACCTTTCATATCCCACCATATGCACAGCATAACCTTTGCACAGTGAATATCTCGTTTTGGTTGTGATGGACCTGGTTCACCTGGTTTCACCCAGGCCTTTTTTCGTTTAGGGTTCTCGTAATGGATCCACTTCTCATCACCCGTAATAATTCGATGCAGAAACCCCTTTCTGCTCTGTCGTTGAAGCAGCAATTCGCAAATGGTTTTTCGTCTTTCAACGTCTCTGTCTTTCAATTCATGTGGAACCCAATGTGACATCTTTTGAATCATTCCCATGGCTTTCAAGCGTTTGGAGACTGTTGTTTGATCAACGCCTAATGCTGCTGCAAGTTGTTCCTGCGTTTGACACGAATCCTGCTCGAGCAATGCTGTCAATTCTTCGTCTTGAAATTTTTTTTGGCTGTCCAGCTCGCTCTTGGTCTGCCAAGCCGAAATCACCACTTCTAAACCGTGCAAACCACTTCTGACACATTCGCTCAGCTAGAGCATGGTCACCATACACTTCCACCAAAATACGATGACTTTCAGTCGCACTTTTCTGCATGTTAAAGTAATGCAGCAGGACACCCCGCAAAAACACTTTATCAGGCACAAATTGCGCCATGTTCACTTAACTACAAACTGGTGTTGTTGACGCTTTAATCCACTGCCCTATACTACGAACGATACGCGATGACAGGGGTTTGCAACACATGTGTGGATACACGGAACTGTGGGACGCTCCGTTCGTTGCGCCATCTCTTGTCCACCCGCACGAATTAATTCCTAGACCAAATATATAATAAATTACTTTGGTGTATCGTTTTTTAACCAATCTAAGGTTACTTTCCGAAAAGTCCTCGTAGAAGTGCTAGGTATATTATTATCTTATTAATTAGAATATATAGATGTATCTCAAACTTAGAGAGCAATTACTTCTCTCCCTGCCAGTGATGGAACGGATGAAAGATCATAGGGTCATTTAGTGTCATGACTTTTATCCAGGTCATTCGTGTCTGTGTGTCGCTCACAGACCCGGAAAATCGGATAGAAACGATGAACCGGAAGCAGTCAAATATCAGCTCTGCAGTACTACTCCAAAGTTTTAATAATCGATTAAAAATGTTGACTACTCGAGGTCGAACATTCATGGTTTGATTCTAGGTGTGACTTTTTTTTATTAAAGGTATCACGTCCTGAATATTTCGAAATATAATTTTATGGTTACTAGTCTACCCAGCCTCAAAAATAATAATGTGGATTTCGAACATAGACTATAAACAAATATTTAACGGAAACATCATTTGCGTTGAGCAGCGTCTTTTATATTCTAATCGACAAGTTGTACAGATTTGATCGATTGAACTTTGACAATTCTTTGTATGAAAATCATGTAAATTATCTTTTCTGTGATTGTCACTATTTTATACTTTGTTAAACCTTGCAGTTATCTTTCAGTGTAATATTTTGACATACCAGGATGCACAGAACAAGCGAAAAAGAAAAATGTAGAGGTAGTGAGGAGAGAAAATGTAGAGGTAGAGAATTGAAAAAAATGAGATGAAATCTTACGTCCCATGGTTATGCTGGCTAGTCTAAAGAGACGGTGATGATGAGAAATAAATAAGATGGTGTAATGAAGAAAGTGAGAGGAAACGGGAGAAACCCGAGGAAATCCACGCACACGTTGTTTATCCACCATAAAGTTCACTTAGGACGGGCTGGGATCGAACCAGGGACCGCATTCACCATAGATGAACGCTTTACCATTGAGCCACCGCGACTCCGAGGAGAGAATTGAGGTTGTTAGAGTTGCAATAGCAGCCTCACACCCATGTGTATGAGGTTGTTTCGTCATCGGATCTGTTCGGTTCAAGGGTCTGTTCTGGCGACAGAGTATACTGGGTAATAGGTTACGAAATTCGTCACCCCATCACTGTCACCTGGAGCAGATGCCCAGGTACGATTATTACATTTCTCGATTTGTTGTTCTTTATAGACTGATACTATAATTTCAATTGTTGTATAGTTAGGTGGGAGTAGGAATAAGTAGAAATTCAGTAACTGTTATTTATATTTGTCACATTATATAATTTATGAAACTTCCCGATAATTGATAATTCTTACAGTTATCATGTCGAATAGATAAATTCAAGAATTCTGTTAAAAATCATTGGATAAAACAAAAATAAACTCACCAAAATCGAAAGCCCACAGGTCATTGGAAGACCCTCTTAAGTCTTGATATCCTCCATACAATAACATGGCTCCTTGATGTACGAGGGCAGTGTGCCCTCGTCTTCCTCGAGGAACTGCTACACCTTTCTGGGCTCTGATCTTCCGCCACGAATTATTCTGAAAGAATGAAAGAAAAATAAAATGTAATATAGAAATATTGTAGGAAGGCTACTTCTAGACTTCTGAACTAGGTATACTATATATAAATATGGTTAATCTTATAGAACAGGTTTCATTGCCTGTTTACATCTCGACAGGTATGAGAGCACAAAACTGTAAGAGGCGGTAGAAATTATATTTTATGGCTAGTCTTGTAGAACTGGTTTCTTCGACTGTTTATAGTTGGCCAAGTATGAGAGCACAAAACTGTAAAAAATAGTAGAAATATTTTTCTTTATGGTTAGTCTTGTAGAACAGGTTTCGTCGCCTGTTTATATCTCAGCATCTATGACAGCAATAAATTGTAAGAGGTAGTAAGACTTTATCTTTTATGTAAACTCACAGTTCCACAAGTATTTTATAGCCAGCAAATATTCGATATTACCGTCTATTGATACCGAAAGTGTTCGTTCTTACTCACCTACTGAAACGCGAAATAATTAGATATTCCGGTTGACAGTAAGAAATAGTGAACCAAAAATAGGATCGATCTTCGCCTTTCTCCCTCTATGGAATCTAAAAGGGTGCTCTTTTCCCTATCGAAACAACAGATTGTAGGTATTCTGCTTGATGATAAGAAACAGCAGGAAACGTCCAGGTATCAGTTTTACCTTAATCCTCTTCTCTCTATCGAAACTGCAAGCTGTATATCTCCTGACGGACGATAAGAATCCACTATAACTTCTGGTTTCAACATTGATCTACATAGAGAAAATACGATAAGAGCAAGAGGATTTTTTAACATCGATATCTCGTTCTAAGACCAGATACTATCTTTTCTCTTTTCTCTCAATCTTTTCTGCAAACTGGAAGCGGCAGAAATTAACCACTTTCCGCTTAATTTGATTTTTATAGAGTTAAAACTGTAATATATAGCGAGAAGCAATCTCCTGCAATAATTAAGTGTTCAAAGAACAGAGTACAATTCCACTCTTAATCTCTTTACTAAAACCATATGTGGTAAAATTGTATTACCACTTCTGGTTTCAATATCAAGTAAGAAAATATCAAACCGTACAAACCAAACACGTGGTGTACACGTGCCACAGCTCCTTGCTATTTACATACTTCGTTGGGCTTCAGGATAAGCTCGAAGGGTCAGGACCGTTTGAAATCGTAGAATAAATGACTAGGCTTCTCCATGAGTAGGGTTGATAGCACTCAGAATCAGAGATGGCCAGTGAATGATTGTAACTCAATTGTGCTTCGATTCACTATTACCAATAACTAGTGATTAATAATCGTAATAAAGATTCCGTTTCTCAGGCTTGCATTTGTTCTAACTTGTGCTCGTCGACCTCAACAAGGCTTGCTTGATCTTACGTTCATTATAAGAATCGGTTTCGTAATCACTAACATCATTAGACCGCAAGCTACTATGGACTGTACCGATTTTTGTCCTTCTCATGACAAATGGGCATATCTAATAAAATTACGAAAAGTGATATGATCATCGCTATAACATATTCCTTGAGTTCTACAAGATGGTGTGAGTTAAGCTTCCCAGTGGAGTTTATTAGCTTAGATATAACTTCTTAGGTAATGGGCTTATCTCAGGAACAACGACATTCTTTAACTACAAAGGGGCGTATTTTTTTTCTGTGTGACGTTTTATTATTTAGATGAATCCCCTTGTCACAGGAGAGAGATTTATTGAGCTCGAATGAATGCTTTCCATATAAACTCTAGCTTCGCAAACACTATTATGCAAAGTTTAAAGTGTCTAGTCCACGCATCTTTACTACCAATTTTAGAGTCGGTTGACTGACAAAAGTTTAATTCTAACCGATTTGCATATACAGATCTTTTTAAAACAATGGAAGCATCTGTACGAAATCCAATTTACCTTATAACATAGATTGGGAGTAACCATTAGCCAAGGGCGCCGATTTCTCTGTAAATTTGGGGGGCATTCAGATGCAGAAGACATATACATATATATGAGGATTTTAAGACAAATTGCTATCAAATTATGCAAATATTGTATATTCATAAATACAATAGAGGGGCCCACATGAGCATTGGGGAAGTCCGGGCCCCCCGGCCGTCAGGATCGGCGTCCTTGCCATTAGGTTTAAGAGCAGTTCTGATTCGTTGTAGAATTGAAGCAGTCTCTTGAATGTTTAGCAGATTAATCAGTGATGATGCAAGGTTTAATTTCTTGTGGGGGCAAGTGGCGGAGCAGACACGACTCTGGGGCCAAATTATTATTTTTCATACTATCGGTTTTCTCCAAACACCAGTTTTTTTTTATCGAAACCGGTTTCGGTATATTAACCCTACACTGGTCGCGCTGGGTCTATGAGACCCATCTACTTATATTTTAGATAAAATTTTCAACGTAAAGTTAGCGGTTTGAGTTGTAACCTCCTATACCTTCCTAAAACGACCGATAAGAGACGCTAGTGTTGCAAACGAGTTTGATTTATTGTTAGTTTGCTTTTAATAGAGCTCTGAACCTACCGTGGGTCTGTGAGACCAGCCCGACCGTTCACGTAACTTTTTTTATTTTATTTATTTATTTATTTATTTATTATTATTATTATTATTTTTGCCAGTGTCAAGAATCTTGTAGGAAATTTACTTTTTTTATTGTGACTACCTATTCGACAGTTTTTGATTATGTATATACGAACAAAATTACAGTTGGTATTTTGAGCAACTTTAGGACATAATCAAACGTGAAACAGTTTCTGTGAGTGAAATTCAAAGAATTTTATATGATGATGACAGTGAAGTGGATGATTCCGATACACATCCTTATTTTGAATTATTTATTGATCATGATAGTAATTGTGAGTATGGTGAAGAAGAAGATGAGAAGAGTGAAGAATTGTTATCTGTTGCTGCTGCTGAGAAAACTCCACAACTCGGCCATTAGATAGCAATCTTGCCAACAATGAAAACTAAAAAACTTTACCCCCTGACATTCAGTACATTTCAACATAGTTGGTGACTTATGTGATGTTACATAAAATAAGTTTCCTTTACAATATTACTTATCTATAACAATATGCAAGCAAATATTCTTTTTTTTATATATAATTTTCTAGAAAAACTCATATAATTTACTAACAACAAAAGTGTAAACAATTACAAATATGTTTTTAAAAATAAGCAAAAACACCAGTTTTGAGCTGAAATCCTGTACTCTGGTTTAGAAATACCTGTAATTACATAAAAGTATGTTTCTATCTTAAAAATAACCGTTACAAATTAATTATGCAGTTTTATTTTCTTGGGTCTCTTAGACCCAGCCCGAGTGTTTATGAAACTTTTTTTCCGCCGACCGTTGTAGGGTTAATTTTACGACATTGTAACACACGTCGAGAACACATATGAAAGAAGCTCAAAAACATGTGTAAATTCCCCGAAAAAAAGGAGTGTAAACCAAAATTCATATGCTTAAAAACCAATATGTTTAGAAGCAAAACTGTTTTTGCTGTAAACAGATCCGGTTTTCGGAGAACTAAGAAACTCTATTCTGATGAAAAACCGAACCGGTTTTTTGGGAGAAAACCAAAATGTCGGATTTTTGAATTTCGTTTTTTCTAAAGACCGGTTTCCGGTTTTAATAAAAATCGGTTTTGCCCACTCCTATTTACAACATATGTAGGGGGCAGTCGAGGAGACCCCCAGCCCGCCCATTAGCTCCCTCCCTAGCGTCATCACTGAGAGTCATATTGTATAATTCCTCTTGTAGACAGCACCCAGATGCGTCAGGTAAGATAGAGGATATATGCTCCGAAGTCTCTGAGCTCCAAGATTGAGCAGAGGTGTTCAATATTGATACGGTCTGTGGAGCAGGCGAGCCGGGGCAAATATGGTATTTTATCCCAACGCTCGTGATACTACACCTCAACAGCTCCAGCAGAGTCAATTGGCGCATTGTGATCATGGAAAATTGGGACATTAACCGGAAACATCTAGATAGCAGGAGACATAATATACTAACATGCCCTTACTATTACTGGTAATAATGTGTTCAGTAAATTTAATCAGAAACTGTAGGACGGACCATCTGCTGAAATATGCCCTATATTCCGATACAATATTATTAATGAATAAGGATATCTCGCTAATAATGCGCTTGTGGGCCTGAAAACGATGAAGATATATATATATATATATATATATATATATATATATATATATATATATATATATATATATATATATATATATATATAGTGTTTGTTGGTTTTGTAGTGAGTGATGTTGGTAGCGTTTGTTGAATGTTTCGACATTTAGTATCCATTTAAGAAGCGATAAAGTTTTGGAAAATAGATTTACAAATTGGGATGCGAACTATATGAGCTCCTATCGGAATTGAACCCGGGTTTATCGATGATCAGATGTGTTGTTCCACATTATAAGCCAAAGGTGGTGGGTGCATTTATAATTCAGATCTTTTGGAGGGGAAATACTTTGGTGGTGAACAGCCTGTACTGTAAGAGTTTATCTTATATTCTTGCATGATTCCCTGTGCACCCATCAACAGCAACGAATTATAATTTTGGTCCCGATTCATTGCCCACTTTAATTGTAAGTCTCATTCTTCCTAACCTTCATGTTGCATAAGGATGGATAACACAAAAATTCAGAATCAAATTAAAATAACTAACTGTATGGTTTAGGGAACCGTGAAGTTCAATGTCGCGTTCACAAAAGCTCTCCACTGACTTCTATCCTTAGCCAACTGTATCCAGTTTCTACTTTGTATTCCTACTTCTGAAAGATTCGTCTTAATATTGTCCTCCCATCTGCGCCTAGGTCTTCCTAATGATCGTTTTCCGATTGGTCTTCCAGTTAAGACTGAAAATGGTCCTACTCTATTTTTATCCCGGCCCACGTGAGCCTCCTAGATTTGATGACCCTAACTATGTTTGGTAAACCGTATAAATTATATAGTTCCTCCTTATGAAGTTTCCGCCATTCCCCATTCCCGTTCCTCTTGGATCCGAATATTTGTTTTAGGATCTTGTTATCGGTCTGAGTTCTTTCCTCAGAGTAAGCGACCATGTTTCGGAACCGTACAGAATAACAGTCATGATTATTATTTTATATATTTTAAGCTTCAAATTCCTCTATAAAATTTCGCGACAACAAAAGATTTTGAACTGAATAATAACACGAATTCCCTGCTTTCAGTCGACATTAAATTTCTTCTAGATATTTGAAACTATCCAGTTTATCGATATTATAATTACTGTTAAAATATCGATATTACTATTAATATTACAATTTGCATTTGATTCTCTATATCTTCTATTATGGTGCGTACAAAATTGTTTTTTTTTTTTTTTTAATTTTATTCTTGTGGTAGTATCCGATATTTGAAATTAAAATTTAAAAAACGCACTGCATGCTTTCTCTCTCTCTTTTTTTTTTTTTATCGTATTCAATTTAATCTTATTAGGTTTTATATTTTGTTTCTGGTTCTAATTTCCGTTATCGAATACTCGAATTTATGTGTTTGAAGGTACGCTAAGAGATCATTCAAATGGGTAAATTCGCTTATCGCTTCCCAAATAGGCCTACTACTGAAATCCCTACTAGACTATAACCATTGATAAACATGGAAACATTGTTTTTTTAAAAAATTATCTAATCTGGATGTGTAATATTTCACAAATAACCAATCTTTCGTTATACTTTTTCGTGAGTTTGCCATTAGTTTTGCCGTTCTGGTGCAAATGGATGTTTACCATGTGTTCTCCCGGATTCATTCCGAGAAATGCTACTTGTGTGCGTGTGTATGTGTGTGTGTGTGTTGTCCAAGCATTGTGATACAAATGCAGATCTATATACATTTAGATGTAACGAACTGCTATCTATGAGGTGAGAAGTAACGACGTTATGACTAGATCAGTTAACAATAGATCACCCTGCTAAAAGCCCTCTGGGTGGTAATATAAATTCGTTTGTTGTAACGTCACAGAATTTATAAAATTTCTTTCGCACTGATGAATATCAATATCTATCCATCCATTGAACTGATTCACAGAGACTTGTTATACTAAATTTAACTTTGGAATTATTGAAGTCTACTAGTGAAACAATTGGACCTGGTCGTGGCAGGAATAAAAACGAGAAACAACTTATTTCTTATCAGGATAGCACCCACGAGGGAATCAATCAATCGAGAGAATAATTGATGTAGCATAAAATTGGATCTTACACTTCATATGCAATGCACTCTTTCACTTATGAGAGCTCTTCCATGGCTAAGCGGTTAGCGTACGCGCCCTTGACGCGGGAGACCCGGGTTCGATTCCCGGCGGAAGCTCGTGTGGTTCGGATTCCACGTTAATCAGTAGGTCCACGTCTCCTATATCCTTGCTGCTGAAAGGGACGTTAAACTGAAATTCAACTCAACTCTTTCTCTTATGAAAGAAATCTGGTTCTATTATTTTTTTTTCTAAAAGTATAGACAGAAGTGTTTTGCAATTATTTATCGTATTTTCGGGTGCAAAATAATACCTGTTTAATACTACATAGACATAATTGATTTACTATTGGATCCCTCCCAATAAAAATTCTGGATGCGTGCCTGTTTGCTATTAACAGAAGTGCTGAAAATAAAATAATACACCATTGCTCGGGGAAATAGGAAAGGTAAGTAATAAAATGACAATAAAAGTGAACTTAAATAATGATTTTCTTTAAAAGATCTTTATTGAGAAAAATATTTTATTTTGAAATAAAAGCAAGAATTTAACCCTAAAACATTAGAGGGCTTCAGCTGTCTCAATAACAATATTAAAGCGGAAAAGGACACTGAAACAGTCTGGGTCCATAGTTTGTTGCGCCTGTGAGTAACATACAACAATGAACGCATTACACATGCTCCGTCTGGTAATGTGATGAGTTGATGACTAAATTACACTACATTGCTATTCTCTTCAAACACTTGTGCAAACTACTTGTAAAATAAGGAATTTGTTTCCACCATAGTCAATGGTGTCATTCTCCCCGCATCGCTGGTTAGTATTAGTATTTAGGTAAGTTATTTGCGAAACTGATTCTCACGAAGCTAACGATGCTGTAAAACAGTGGCGTACGCAAAGGGGGCGGGTTTTCGTTACTCCCTTTGGGCAAGATGATATACAAAATGAAATAAAATCTTTCAGTTTAACGTCCCACGATTATGACCTTTAGGCTAAGGGAGACGGTGGTTAAAGCAAGTGAACGCTCATACAAGAATTGGTGGAATGAGAAAGTGGGAGTACTTGAACGATGTTATCAATCACAAACTTACTTAGCCGGGGATCGAACCAGGGACTTCACGCATGAGAGGTAAGCTCTTTACCACTGAGCTACCATGCCTCCCCTTATGCAAAAATTAACATTTACCACAGTAAGATACTATCACACACACACACACAATTAGGCCTAAACCAGGGTAAAAGAGATCTGAAAAGGCAGGGAGACACATAACGCCACGCGGTTTCTCATGTCTATCTTTGTCCATTATAATATTTTAGGAAGTGGAGAAATGCCATAGATATTTTTGGAAGTGGGAACGATATCCCCCGTGTTTCCCCTGATTTTTACCCCCTGGTCTAAACATTTACCATAAAGCATCTGAAATTACACAAAATGGGAAGCTTGAAGAACTTCCTCTCTGAACTAACTCTGCATAACCACTGGCTGTAAACAAGTTTAGTCTAAGAACACGAAGAGATCCAGTAAAAGAAAATCAATGGTAAATAATGTAGACAAAGAAAAAGTTTAAGTAGATTAAAGAGAAAAAATAAAATAGAAATATATTCAGAACACAAATACATAGTTTGTTATTACCAGGAGCAACTAGAGTGATATTTTATATGAATATTTTTCAGCGTTGAAAATTCTTGCACAAATACAATTACGATTTTTTTCCTCCTCTGCATGATTACATGTATATTACCATAGCAACCAATCTTTCCGCCCCACTCTCCTCTCTAAGAGAACCAAGCTACCTACCCATAATTCCCTAGTGATAAGTTGAGAGAGAGAGAGAGATAATATATGTATGCAACTGGAGAACCTCCGATGTGTCCTGTCATCAGCTGCAATTTCACATCATATAGTGAGAAAGTGTGATTTTCTATCTTGAAGTCTTAGCTATCTAGTTATAGTACGTTGAGTACATTTGATACTTTAGCTCAAACTATAGTAGTAAAATGTGTCTTATTCTGAGTTGAAAAGTTCACCCATAATATTATCGGTACATCATGTGTGCTCACTTTAGATAGTGTATGCACCACGATGATGTAACAATGTTGTAAACGTCCATACTGTTGGTTTAACTGGAAATTACCTTTCATTCGGTACTTATAAAACTAGATTTTATTTTAGGATTTAGTGCAAGGGAGTATTTTAGTATAGTATTCTTTCTTTCTGTATTTCAGAGGAACGTTTACAATCCCTCCTCTAATCTGTAAAAGAGAAAGAGAGAGATGCGGTTGCTCATAAAATGAAGTTTTGAATGCCCTTTCTCTGTTGGTAACCTAATGTCTGTCATAGCTATAAAAATCTTTGTCCCTTGGAATGACTGCGCGGGCCATAAAAAAGAACTCCTCGTGGGTGCATGTACTCATTGTGCGATTTCGAGCTTTGTTACCCAACCTAAGCTTCTGCTTAATTCTCTTCATAGATATCATTTTTATCTTTAGTAATTCTTTCTTTCTTTAAAAAAAGAATGACATTTTCACTCTTGAACAATAATTTGTCAGGTACGAATAAAATGTTACGGTCCAAATTCTGTTCCTTGTGGAACTCTATTTCACAATATGGCAGAAAGTAGTATATTTTTTTAACGTCAAAAATTTCTCATTACTTATTTATGTACTCTTCAGATAAAAGAGGTGTATTATCAAGATAATTTATCAGCTCTTCATTAAACTAGTAATGTGTGTCGTGAAAGCAACTGTATTATCTTTTTAGTTCTTAAGTTAAAAAAATCTTTGTTTGGAAGAATGTACAAGTTTTATTTTCCTTTGTGTGTGTGTTCCTTTGAACTTTAGGGGAACATTTGCATTGCTATGTAGTTAGCACAAGGGCAAAATGGGACCCATGTTCGGTTTCTAGAAGAAACTCATGTGGTTTTAATCTCACTTTAAGCTGTAGATTTCTACATCTCATGTTGCTCATATGGCGACAATATTGAAAGTCCACGTTAGACGTTACATGAATCAACCAACCAATAGAAATTCAATATCTCTTTTTAGGATCGAAAGGACCTGGTAATTTTACCCAACGGTCACAATGCCAAATTGCCAAAACGGTCAGAATGTCCAAAGGACTGATCACACACAAAAGCTAAAGGACAGATCACTAATGCAAACGGTCAAAACGATCAATAAGAGAAACATTCAATCAAATACTTGGACATTCTGACCATTTTTGCTGTGTTCTGATCGTTTTCTATTGGTGAATTTGTCCGTTGGACATTTTGGCCGTTTTGGCAGTTACGAGTTCTAGTTGTTTTAAACGGCGATTTAACCGGGTTGATAGTTGGGTGTTCTGACTATTGCCTGATCTGACCTAGATCCAATCAAGATTGTGTGAAACGTGAACTTAACAGTTTAACATGGACTTAGACTAATATGAACTTCCTCCACGTATCGAACCGGGGGATGACTTTCAGGAAAGCTTTCAAACCTTTGTAACCAAGATTGTTCTATTTTTTTAGTCAATTAAACTGTAATATTTATGTAAAATTACAGGCAACTTACGTAAAATTACAGTAATAGTAGAAACACGATTCTTATTAAGATAAATAGAAATGACATGTCAATCATTGTTCACCATAGTCTTAATGTTAAATGCCATCACATTTACAACAGTGGTTGCAATTATACTGCAAAATATACAGAATATATGTAACATTCTTCAACTGCTTAATAATGCTGGATCAATTTATATATATATATATATATATATATATAGTCACTATGTTTGGAACTTCATACCTCATGACCCCAACCGACAGAACTCGATTAAATTTTCAACATAGAAGAGTTTCGAGCCTGGAATGTTTTTTTTTTTATATCATTTCACTTTGACGGTACAAAATAGGGAAGGGAGATATATAAATATAAATAAAACTTAATAACTCTTGAACCACCCGACCGATCTCCATCAAATTTGCCACGTTGATGAAGTTTGGGCCTGGGATGGTTTTCATCATTTCAATTTGACGGTTCTACTTAGGGAAGAGGAAGATATATAAAAATGATCGAAAATGACCGATAGCAGCGTGAATTCTATACTTTTCTGAGTGTCTGAGATTAACAGTGACACTTCCGATGACGTTCAAATCCAAATTCGGCCTCGCGATTTGGGTAAGTACATACAAATGATCGAAAATGACCGATATTAGTGTCGAATCCATAGTTTTTGGGGTCGTTGATTCGAACAGTGACACTTCCCATACCGTTTAAATCCAAATCCTTTATGTCCAAAATTAAACGTATTCTGGCAGTACATTGGAGCCGCGGTGGCTCAGTGGTAGAGCGTTCACCTCTGGTGCGTGGGACCCTGGGTTCGATCCAAGCTCGCACCAAGTGAACTCTGTGGTAGACAAAGACCGTGTGCGTGGGTTTTCTCGGTGTTCTTTCATTTTCTCCCACTTTCTTCATTCCACCATTTCATTCATTTCTCATAATCACCGTCTCTTTTAACCTAGCCGGCATAACCGTGGGACGTAAAACTTAAGAATTTCATTTCATTTTTTTCTGGCAGTACATTATATTACATTATCGTTCAAAGTTAAACTCATTTAATAAAATACGTATGTTTTTCTTTTCTTTTTATTCTTTTTCACCAATTCTGCTAAATGTACAATTTTTGTGAGTTCTTCTAAATGTACAACCATTATATTTAATAGATCTCACATGAGACGAAATAGACTGATTTGTTTATCTCACAATTAATTCGCTTCGGTGAGTTCTTGTGATTAGCTTATAATCTAGATGCTATTGGGAATGAACCTATCTCGCTTACGAAGTGTATCTCATTTAAAGCTTTTCTGTTCACTGCACCGCATAGAATCATTAGAAACACAGAGAAATGAGAGTTTAGTTTGAGTTTTAAGTATGAATCATATATATACACACCATACCTCCATAAAGCCAAAACCACTGCAGAGTTTTAAATCCCTGTGGAAAACTAGTTGCAGAGGATTTCGCTGTGTGTGAAGTTCTTGGTTTGGCCCTCGGCCAATACATTGTCCGTTGCACTGGAATGATAACAAAAAAAAAAAATCCTTCATCTCTTGGTTTTCAGTTTAGATTTCCCAGTCTACCTTTATCTCATCCCTCTGCGCTTGTCTTGGTTTTCTACCCGTTTTTGAATTCTAAAACTTTCCTGGTCAGAAGTTTCTCAAATAAATTACTTAAAATCACCTACAGCTCTGTGGATTGCATTAACTTGTATTAGTAATTATAAATTATTTTAGTTCTTTCCCAGTGATAAATGAATTTGAAAAGTTAGTAATGGTTGTGGTATATATATATATATATATATATATATATATATTACCTACAAGGTGCCTGAAAAGTCAAGTGAACTGTGATCTAACATAGCAACTAACCACATGCAAATATATATAAAGCTACCTATGATATTGGATATCCCTTGCAAAGAATATACAGACACACAAATGACCACGTAACTATACGTTTAAAAAATTTTAGTTTCTCTCCTTCTTATAGGATGAAACTTTAGCTAAAACATAGGAATGGATAGAGGAGATAGTTACCTTGGAAACTGGTGAGAAACAATCAGGTCTGTAACAGCCAAACTTGGAAAATTGCTTTAAAAATGCAGAGCAGTATTAGTTTACGATAAGCAAGATTCGGTCATAGTACAGGTAAAGGTAAGAATCTGTTCACGACAAGTGGCATTCTAGCAGTTTCCCGCTGAGTAAAGAAGTTGTTGACAATATGTATCCTTATAGCAGAGTGCTTGTAATTGAATACACATACTTTTGTGCGCTTATACTAGACTTAACGAAAAACAGTAAATCACATCAGCAGCGAAACTGGCCTCCCACGGAACACTGTGCTAAAACTTTTTTTTTAATTTCTCTAATGATGTAATGTTTCTTCGAAAGAATTACTTCTTTTTATTGCTGTACAGGGAAATGAACAAACAGAACAATGAATGCACTGATCAAAATCCAAACTTTTTGGGTTCATGAAAACGAGCACTTCTTAACTGTGCTGTGTGTTCCGGCTTAGAGATAAGGTGCAGGATGGAGTCGACCTTGGATTCGGCGACATCTTTTTTCTTGCAACAAAACAACTTCGTAAAAAAAAAAAATCTTCATCTATCTTTCAGACCATGAGGAAATCGCTGGAGTCCATGAATCCAGGTCCACTCCAATCAATTTACGAACGAACATTGAGAAGATATGTTTAAAGAATGTACATTTGAATTTGGAGGTCACAAACGAGGCTAGTTCTCACTTCCTCGTGTCTTAACCCTTTGCGACACGATGTTTCTAAAACGTTATCTAAAAGGTGGTATAACATACAAGTATCACCGTGCTTAAAAGAGTTAAAGTCGGGACAGGAATAAATATTTAACTGTGTAGGACTAGGATCATAAAATTTGGTCCAACGCAACGTTTCGAAAGTTAAATCAAACAATTCATTCACTTTGTGAAGAGATTGTAGGTCAAAAAATTGAAGATTCTATGATTGTTTTGGGTGTGTTTTTTGGATCATGAATTGCTCCCATTCATACAAGTTAATCGAATGCTTATTTTCATTGATCAAGTGATACTATTTCTCTAGCATGATTAATATTCAATGGATACTCCCATCTTCCAAGATGATGGCTATCGTTTGTTGTAAAGACTTTATGTGCTTCGTGTGTAATCATTTTTATGGAACTTGGTATACTAAAACTCCTTTACACGTTTATTCTATTTGTCGTCCGGGAGACACACATTCTATAAAAAAAAAAAAAAAAAAAAAAAAAAAAAAACCTACTTGATGGATCGTAACTAAATTTGGATAAGGAATCGAAAAGAATGAAATGAAATCTTTGAGTTTTACGTCCCACGGTTATGCCGGTTAGTCTAAAAGTGACGGTGATGATGAGAAATGAATTAAATGGTGGAATGAAGAAAGTGGGAGAAAACGGGAAAACCCCGAGAAAACCCACGCACACGGTATTTAAGTTAGGAATCGAGTTCGTTTCTGGGGCGATATTGCAACCGGTAGTGGTAGAAATCAACCACTTCCGGTTACATGTTGATCGCTATAGAGCAAAATGGTAATAGATAGAAAACAAAGTTTTTACTACAATCAGTTAATCGTCCCAATGATACATTCCATCTCCATTTTTACCTATCTACTAAAACTTCAAGTGGTTAAGATCCGCTTTAACTTCCGATTTAAATACTGATAGTAATCGTTATAACAATAGGTACTATCTTCTCTCTTAACCTCGCGCTCAAACCAGAAATGGTAGATATCAACCACTTCCAGTTTCAACATTGATGGTCATGTAATAAAAACCGTAATGGGGAGAACATATTTTCTATAATCAATCAAGCGTCTCAAGAATATATTTCATCTCCAATCTAACATCTTTAGTAAAATCGGAACGTGTGTAAATCAGCAAATTCCGGTTGACCATTATGCGAGGTCGATCATTATGACAATCCTAGGCACCATGTAGCTGCGGAAACACAACAACTTCTGCAGCAATTCAAGTGGGAAACCTTCGACCATCCACCGTATAACCCAGACTTGGCCACTTCGGATTTTCATCTCTTTACGAAGCTTAAAGACTTTCTGGCGGGAAAGAGATTTGACAGCGATGAAGAACTTAAACGAGGCGTGACTACGTATCTCAATACGCTGGCGGCGGAGGACTATGACGCTGAAATACAAAAACTCATCACACGGTATAACAAATGCTTCAATGTGCTTGGTGATTATGTGGAGAGGTAGTGTAAAGTATGCTCTTTCCAGTAAAAATGTGTATATTTGTTAATATGTACTACTGTGTCTTTATTGCACAAACGGGTACCACTTTCCGGATGGCCCTCATAGAGTGAAAACGATAACATAGGGTGAAAAATTATTTTCTGCAATCAATTAAGCGTTCCAAGATCATATTCCATCTCAAGTCTAATATATTTATCAAAACCTAAAGTAGTGTAAACATATTACAACTTCCGGTTTCAATATTAACTTATAATATATTACACTATACAAACAAACTCCTTAACGTGCTGTACATGTGACACTTCTAATTGTTCTTTCCAATTTTCCAAATAATAGTGCTCAATTGATAACTTTCATAATACATAGTTTATCTGGGAACAGAAGCGTACCTATGGAGGGTCCACTTGGATCCGTTCTCCCCCAAAACATCCTAACTCAACATATAATACGGAGCCGCGGTTGCTCAGTGGTAGAGCGTTCACCTCTGGTACGTGGGCATTTTGGTTCGATCCCAGCCGGCGCCAAGTGAACTTTGTGGTGGACAAGCACTGTGTGTGTGGATTTCCTCGCGGTTCTCCCGTTTCCTCCCATTTTCTTCATTCCACCATTTAATTCATTTTTCATCATCACCGTAGCCTTTAGCCTAGCCGACATAACCGTCGGACGTAAAATTTAAAGATTTCATTTCAGTTTTTCAACATATAATACATTTCTACAGTTCCTCAATAAAATTATACTTTTTTAACAGGGAAATGATTGATGGAGCAAGAAACTTTGATCCCATACTTCATTTGCATTCTTTCTCTTATAAAACGAATCTAGTTATAGATGGAAGTATAAGTATTTTACAATTATTTAACGTCTTTTCGGGTACAGAATAAGACCCGTTGAATACTACACTGACCTAGTGGCTTGTAGTATTCGGTCCCCGTCCAAAGTTTGGACCCAACAAAAATTTTTGAGTGCCGCCTGGCTAGGAATATTTATATATTTGCACCAAAGATCTACTAGCAAGTTCTTTAGTTAGGGACTTAACAATCTAATATCGAAAAAACATTTTCAGATTCCACAGCGTTATGATGATGAATGTGCAGGAAAAGTCGAACGAGAAGTCTCTTGGTTAATAGATAACAACTTTTATGTTACTATGCAATTTATAAAACTTTTTTTTTTATTTCGGCTGCTTCATCAATGAATTTTACTTCCATTCAGAACATAAAATTCTTTTTCAGAGCTCAGATGCTATAAATAAAACGTATATAAATAGTCGCGGATGGACGTCCTTGGAAATTTCGATCTTTCTTTCTTTTCCTGTTTGTTTTATGAGTTTGTCCCAGTACTTAAAAAAGTTTTTTTCGAGATTTTTATATGGGCCATAATATTGAAGGAAGAGACAGAACATTTCGTTTCGAATGGAAAAGGAAATGCAAGAATAGTGAATTCAGAAGTGCAATGGTGATCTCAAGATTGTGTCTGTCCCATCACCAATAACAATAGCGTGCAACGAACGTTTTTCTCTCTCTTCAATTTATTTCTCCCTGGTGTCCCATAATTACAGACCTGTATCCCTTTCTCTTTGGTTTATGATAACGTTACATCACGTAAGATGTTCAGCGTTGCCACGACTTAATATTTTGAAGCTGCACACTTCAAGAGAAACAGCACGTAGGCCCTAATCATAAAGTATCTGATATTTAAAATAATTACTGAAATGAATGTAGGAAGGTATACAATGTAACGTTTAAATACTTATGCAAGAAATCAACAAACTATGTATCTCATCACGAACTTCTCATAAACAATATATATTCAGAAAAGTTACCTCTATACAGTGGCGTATTTAGGGAGAGGGCTTCCGGGCTTAAGCCCTCCCCGAAATTTTACTTACTATAGTAAAGTATATGAAATATCTTGCAGAATTTTCACATTTTCAGACAAATCCCCCCCCGAAAGTTAGCAAAGCCTCCCCCGAAACAAAATCGTAAATACGCCACTGCCTCTATATGTATATGCAATTTTCGTCAGACATTCATACACATACTTATGTATTAGATTGGTGCGAATACAGAGCTGGATTTAAGGTTTTGCTGCCTGTAGGCTAGAGTCGATTTGCCGTTCATCCCCGAAAATTTGGAAAATACAGTACTTGAGAACGGGCTTTTATACCATTCAAACCCTTAAACATATGTTTCAGAACCTAATATTTTAGGAGATTTTTTTTTTTAAGATATGCACTTAAGTTCAACTGTAGTATAGAGATTTTCTGTTGGTGGCTCAAGGTCATTAAGGAGACGTCAAAACACTCACCTCGTTTGTTCTTTCCATTTAAACAATATGAAGATTAGTTAATTTATGTTGACGTCTTTTCGGACCTTGAGCCGCCTACAGAAAATTTCCTTAGAATGAGTAGAGTTACATGTAACTACAAGTTTTAAATAGAAAATCCCAAAATAAAATTCTTTTTCACAATTTATAACGCTTCTCATGGAAATAAATATAAATAAACATATTATGTGTCTCAAATTACAGTGCTGACTGAATCTTGGCCAAATGTGATTGGCGATATTTTTTTTTCTTTTGTGATTAGCGACCTCTTCTGGGAAAAAAATAGTACCTTTTTACTGTAATATGTTTGTTGCACGAAATTTCGCTCACAGTACGATGCATAGACTGCATAGAAACGGTTTACATTTATTGTTAAAATAAAGGCAAGAAATTAACTCAAATTTGACTTAAAGTACTTTTCTTATTTAATAATTTCATGCAAGTATAGTAAAAATAATAATATTAAACCAAAAATTAAACCAACACGTTACAGATTAAACTTGTTAAGTCTACTGTCGGATTGAAATAAGTTCCCTACGAGATTAGTTTTAACATCAGGTTCATTTATTGTGAAAGTTATTGGGTTACTTCCAACTCAATACACAATACAGCGAAAGAGTGTATATCTTCAGATATGCTGATCTCAGATAGGTTTTAATTCTTCTGATCTCAGATAGTTTTTAACTCACTAATTTCTCGCTTCAACTGTATATCTCTAGAGGTGTACTTTCCTCAACAAAACTCTCGCTCATCACTAACACATTAAACTCGCACTCACTAAGGAGTCAAGTTCACAGTCCTCGATAAGGCTTGAATTCTTAATTGCGCTCACCAATTATTATATATTCTGAGTCTCAAACTTGGATTAAATCACTATCAACTTACAGGGATGGCGGACACACCGTTGTGTACTCAATTAGTATACTTGAGTTCGATTAGGCCTGAGAGTTGGGCTCCCGAGCTTTAATTTCTCAAGATTCAAACTAAAAATAAAAATTTATCTAATGAATAGAATCTAGATGTTAGGAGTGCTTTAAGACAGTGAAAACGATTATAATTCATTTTAATTCTTCTCTCTTGCTAAGTTATTAGGTATAATTTCTTCATGTTAGTTCTTCAACTTCCGATAAATAGTTATCAGGAATTATAGAACTCACTATGAACATTATAATAAACCTTTTAAAGTTCATGTCATAAAAACTGAAGTATATGTATTAAAGATACCAAGAGAAAGCACTGTCATTTCTATGTTACCCTTTTAACTTCTTTTTAAAATTATAGAACAGAACATTAACGTCTCATTAATTGAAAAGACTGACAACGTCTTCTAGGAGGATAGTCACTTTGACTTGATGGAATCCTAGCCATGTCTAAGAGTCTGTCAAATGAAACTTCATATTTTGACTCCTGCTTATTACAAATAGCGTGAGGCGAAGGTGCGCTGCAGAAAGGGCTATGGCTCCAAAAAGCTTGAAATTCTCATTTTTGACCCTTCTAACTCAGAGCCTTCACCTTCCTTGCATTCCTGCCTGTCAGAGCTAGTTGCCAGCGATTCGTTTTCTTCAGCGAGCCTCCGACGTGCTTCTTGGTGCCTCTGTGAAGCAAAGTAGGATAACATAAATCTTGTCCACGTGAATAAATTATTACTCCGCAATATAAAGGTTCCCTCAGAGGCTAATTTTGAAACTGCGTGAATGTCAAGTTCCCTTCATATTTTTTCTTTTACGTGTCAGGATTTTTCTTCCAGTTTCAATTTTAAAACGTTATTAAGTTATTTGTATATATTTCTACTCGGAAGCAGATTCTAACCACTTGGATAGCAGAGCTGGGTGATACCACTAGGCAAAGCTTGCGCTTTAATAGTAGGCCTACCGCATAAACTGAAAATGGAAAAGTTTGAAAGGAATACATTGAGAATTACGATTAGGATAAAAGATACCGGGTAAACAAGAACTAAAGAAATTATAGTTATGTTATTCTGACATTTATTTGCATACTAATCAATATTACTTGAAAATAAATAAAAATTTTTGATACGCGTGTATAGAGAATAACATAAGCTCTTAAGAGATATACATAATTTCAAGTAACGGAAAAAATATACCAAAACTCTCATGCATTAGCAACGAAAGAAAAAGTCAAACAGAAAAGAAAATAATAGAAATTGTCAGATTCTTTGCTGTAGGTTAAAGAAAAGGTATAATCATGGAAGATAATTATTATTGAAGAGTTTGTGAACTGAGAATGCGTAAACAAACGGAAGAATCTTGAAAAAACTCATAGACACGATAATGTTCAGCCCAATCTTACATGACCTGGGGTCGAAGGAGGGACCTATCGCATCTGAGGTGAGCGATCTACCACTAAGCTATCGTGTCACCTTCAGTTGGCCGGATTTGAGTTTAGCATCCGTTTCAGCAGCGAAGATACACGATACGCGGACCTACAGCTTAACATGGGATCAGAACCACATGAGTTTCCGCTGGGGACTGAACCTGAGTCTTTTGCTCCTAAGACTCGTACTCTAATCACATAGTCACGAACAATATCAATGTCTCCCTCAGATACTTCCATGTACTGTATTAGAAGCCCATAGGAACAATTAAGGACTATCACTGCAATTTTCGTTCATAATGAGAAAATGAATGAATGTTACTTGTTTGAAATGAAATGAAATCTTTAAGTTTTACGTCCCACGGTTATGCCGGTTAGGCTAAAGGAGACGGTAATGATGAGAGATGAGTGAAACGGTGGAATGAAGAAAGTGGGAGGAAACGGGAGAACCCCGAGAAAACCCACGAGCACGGTGTTTGTCCACCACAAAGTTCACTTGGCGGGGGCTGGGATCGAACCCGGGACCCCAAGCACCAGAGGTGAACGCTCTACCACTGAGCCACCGCGCCCCCCCTTACTTGTTTGAATATCACTAGCTAATAACTAGACCTTCCATGTTAACTATTAAACAACATCTATTATTAAAGATTAAAGTCTGAGAACAAACAAGTTAGACGAACTAAATGAATTCTATATAGAGAATGCAACTTGTAACAGTCTCTTTTAATTGTAAACACTTTTAAGAGTTTTATTTTTTAAAGAGCTATCGCTATAATGCTACTTATTCATTTGATATATTAGTTTTATTTATTTATTTATTACTTTTCATACTTAGAACCTTCTTAATATTGTACATAATGATATTTTCTGTTAGTCAATTCGGCGATTTGATTACATGATTAAGATATTAGAAAAGCGCACGATGTATTTGAGTATACTGAACACTATAGAAATATTCTAATAGGTAAGTTATATTCTAATTGAAACAATTATATTGTAATACACAAGTTATAGTCGAATGAAAATGACATGTTTTAATAGATAAGATACACTTACCAGCCAAAACATTATGACCAACTATTTTTTGAACGAAATCAAAGGGTTGAAGCACGAGACAGAACAGAACCATTCGTCAAACGGAGACAGGGTTCTTATTCTATTAGGCAGTGTGATGCTTGTGTGTAAAATGGGGAAGGCCGGCGATATATTAGAATTTGAGTAGGGTCATATTGTGATGGCCAAACGGTTGGGAATGAGTATCTCGGAAGCGCTACTTGTTTGGCGTTTGCTAGCTAACGTGGCTAGTGTCCTCCAAAACTGGAAACAGGACGGTAAAATTAGCACCAAAACAAAATATGTTGGCGGTTGCACCTCATAAAAATGTCAGACATCGTTAACTGTCGAGATTGGCACGACAGAATAGGGCGCAAACTGCGGCACAAGAGACTTCAACAGTTGATAAACCACGATTTGTCTGGGCATAAAGTTTACCGTACATTGTAAGATATGGACCTTCGCATGTGAGATATTGGTCTCCCACACATATATCAATGTTAACAGCACACCGTCGTCAATTTTGACTGTAATGTGCATGCGTCCATCGTCGTTGGACCGCTAAGCAATTGGGCAACATTGAATAGTGCGGCAAGTCATGAAATCGCCTCCATCACATTTACGGCTGGGTCAGAATCTCTCGCCTTTCAAAGTAACGAGATGTGCACAGTACAATGACGATAGGCTAGTGGTGGCTCGATTATAATTTACGTAATTTTCACATAAGCCCGGTAGTGGGTGTGGAGGGCATTATGACGGCTCCTAGCTATCGGCAAGTCATTAATGATCACGGACAACCATTCATGAGGGAAAATATGTTCATCTGGCAATGGCATCTTCCGACAGACAACGTCTCTTTCAGAAGGCAAGTGTTGTGACGCAATGGTTCGAGGAACACAGTGGTTAGTTTCAGTTGCTTTCGGGGCCCTCAACTTCACCGGACCTTCACCCAACTAAACCCCCATGGGATGTCATTAAACAGCAGATCTGAACTCATCGACCTATTTGTGGAATTTACAGGAATTAAGTGGTTTGTGTAAAGATATGGTGCACCATGCCTCCACCCACCTAACAAAGACATTTCTTCTATGCCAAGCAGCATTATTGTTGTCTTAAAAGCTAAAGGTGAACATATCAGATATTAGGTAGGGGGTAATAATATTTTGCCTGGTCAGTTTATTATCGAAATAGAACCGAAACAGAAACGACAAACGACATAGGACGCAAGATATAATCAAAAGGAAAGAGCATCTTCCCGATAGACAAGATAGAAAGGATATATTCTAATAAATAGGAAAATAAATTAAATTTGATAAGTCTAAAACTAATCTCTAACACATTGTTTTACTCTTATGCTCGATAAGTTTACCTAGAGCCAGGGGCGGATCCAGGACGGACTTCTGGGGGGGGGGGCGGTGGATTCGAACACTGCAAAATTTAAGAGTTCCAAAATCTGGGATGGGTTTTATTTACATATATGAAATAAAAAAAGTTTCCTTTCTGAGGGGGGTGACGATAGCCCCGATCGCCCCCTGGATCCGCCGCTGGCTAGAGTAGCTTAATCTGGCAAATTGGATCATTAACTTGCTCAAACTTGTTAAAACCGAGTTGAAACCAACTGGAGAAACCTAACACGAATATCAGCAATACGAGTTCGAGTCTTACTGGGAAAAGTAAAACTGACAGGTTCCTAATTTTACATACTAAGCCCAATTTTCAACAAAATAATCTAATATTTTTCCAATGAAATATAGCTCTATAAAAGTAGTCTAAATATTTAATCCCAGATCGGCTATATGGGCTTCATGGTAGATAAACACCGTGTACATAGTTTTCTTGGTGTTCTCCCTTTTCTTCTCTCTTTCTTCTCTTCATTATTTCATTTTATATCATCATCATTGCCTCTTTTAGCCTCTGTACATAATCGTAGGTTATTAAACCCGAAAAAAATATGTCGAGCGAAAATATTAGACAAAGTACACAGAAAACGAACTGTAATTGCAGTATTGACAAACTGTAACCAAGTTCGTGACTTAAGATAAAACTCGTACACGTAATTACACAGTTGTGACATAAGAGAGCTAAAGGACCTTCATGTGTAGTATAAAATATGACTAAATTATTCTGCTTGAATTGAAAAAGCCAGACACGCAAGAAATGGGAGATGTAAACACGAACTCAACTTTTTTGTTTATATAAAAATAGCAGACTAACACGTGGCCCCATGTGCGATAGGGGGTCAATATTTTGCGTTTCTTCTTCTCCTGCGCTCGTCCCTTCCTGTGCGACAGATGTACAGAATTTGCGAAAGACATGACATATACGTTATAATCAAAATCGACGGAATATATTTTGTGCTTTTCTCATGCAATAATTGAGTGTCGTGAATGTGATGATTGTAAAGATTTGCAATTTAAAAAAAAATTCAAAGCGATGAGTCAAAACCATCTCTTTTTAGATGTTGAATTTCGCATAGTCGCAGAAACTCGTCATTCATTCCATTTTTTAAAAATTTTATGAAATCATAAACTTAGTTGCTCGACGTGATTTTCATTTTCATTAGTGTGAAAGCGAGAGTATTCACATGCATTAGAATTGTGAAGAATGATATTCACAAAAAATTAAAAGTTAACTTCTATACAGCAAGTCTGGTCATCACTGAAATTTTAAAGATTTTTTTTATAGATAACTTGTAACCAAAGTGATTTACCCAGTGATGTTTTTTTTTTTAATTTGGAAAATGGCATGTCAGCGATGGTGAGTATAAAAGTAAAGAAATACAAGTGCGAAAAACACTCACCAACCTGTGCTAGCTGATCCTTACAACTGCATAGTAATTAATTCGTTGGTTGGTTCGAATTTAGCACTTTGACTATATGAGAGTGAATCTACTGTTTAAGATGAAATTAGAACCATAGTAAGGAGTTTGAAGTTTAGTGACTTCTCATGGGAAATGAAAGCAGGACGATATGGAGCAAAGGCTCAGGCTGTAGCCACTAGACCAGAAGGGAGTCCTGAGTGTTTGCGGATTATGTATTAGTTCCTTGATGTATAATAATAATAGTTGTGGTATATTAGGTAATCATTATACAAGTTATTCCTGGTATCCAGTGACTAGTAATGTTTTGTAGATAATGTTATTACGCGAAATAAACTAACTTATAACTTTGGTTCTGCCTATAGCTTAGGAACTAAAGTTCGGCACACTTTGATATCTCACAAGCTTATGCAGCAGATCAAAGTCTACCCGCATTCTACGTTTGATCCAGATCCAGGGCCGGATTTCCCAATAGGCCCGGTAGGCCCGGGCCTATGGGCGCAAGCTCCCAGGGGGCTCACGGCCGAGAGAATAAAAAATTAAAAAATATCTAGAAATGAAAATAAATAGCCATAATTTAACATATTTTTTGAATTGATTAAAAAAATCAGGCTAATAAAGCATTCTGATTTTGAAGTTCATTGGATCAAATAATTGTTGGTAAAGTTACACTATTTGCAACGTGGAATGATGTTTAAGCAATTAACTTATAGGCCTGATATAATTTTTAATAAAGATTTTTAGGTAAGTAACTTTAACCAGACTAGGGGGCGGAAAAAATTATTGGGCCTAGGGGCGCCAAAATGTTAAATCCGGCCCTGTCCAGATCGGATAAATTCAATTGTAGTAATACGATATTTAGTTTCCTTGCGATTGATATTTTAAAAAAAATAATCAAATGAACGCCAAAATTTAGTATAATGAAAATCTGTCCCATATAAAGACCTGTCAATTTCTAAACCATCTTGAACCACGAGTTAGTTTTTCGTATGAGAATGTAAATGTTTAACCTATCAGTGGTAGAAAGGGTCAGGAGTAGCTTGGTTATTTGGGCTACTTAGGTCACGACTTTTGTTCCACACATCTCGATCTAGGTCTCGCTTTTGACCCTGGCAGATGCAAAAACCCAGACAGACTCAGTGACCAGGACAAAACTGTAGAACCGGAAATACTCCCAGTGATCCGAATAGACTCGGCAACCCAGAAGCAGCTGAAATATCTTCTCTTCGACATTACTGCAAAAGTTAGAATTAAGAATTCTGGGCTTTCAGCATCTATGGCCATTTAGTCCGTCACATATATAAAGGATGAAGTCCCTCGGCGAGCACACTATCCGGGAAAAGGGAAGCAAGGAAGGATTGGAGGAGGAAGGAAGCGGTCTGGGACCTATAAGTTAGGTACCACCCTGGCATTTGCCTGGTGTGAATGAGGAAAACCCAGGAAAACCTCATTCAGGATGGCTGTCCTGAAGAAAGCTTTTTGACCGAGTGCCTCTCGAGGAATCGAACCCGGGACAGCTCGCACTGAAGACGAGAGCGTTAGCGACTACGATACACGGGGTCACCACAGAATGTTATATTTGGTTAATGATTTCACTCCCCGAACTCGAACGTTCATTTGCTTGATTCTCGGTGTGACATTTCTTAATTAAGATACCATCTTTCGAATATTTCACGTTTCCACAAATAGTTTCATCTATCTTATTTTCCCCACATGTGGTTTCTGAACATGGGCTACACAAAAAAGAATTATAAAAAGTCTGTTTGGCCTCAGTGGTATCTTTGTATTATAACCAGTAAGTTCTATATGTCGATTGAACTTCGACAATCTCTTATAAGAGAAACATGTAGCTTATCTTTTCTACGATTTTGATGCATTAGTGCTCTCATAAACTTTGTAGTTATCTTTCAGTGCAAAGTTTGACACTGTTCTTTGTTTCCTTTGAATAGAGAACGATATTATCACAAAAAAAGCAGATACAATATGTTTACATTTATGCCTTTCGACTCCAATTGATAGATTGAAACATATTCAAGTCCGTTTAAAACAAGCTTGGAAGGAACATTATACACTTATCACACCCTTTCCGTTTTCTAATTTTACAACTTATCTTGCCGGACCTTAAAGGTCCTTGAGATGTTGATAACTTAGTACAGCAATTGTGCCTCCCATTGCTTTTTCTTCGTACATTTTTCATCCCTTCTAGGGGAAATATAAAAGACGTTGAAATAAGTATTTAATCATTTTAAATGGAAAATTTAAATAAGAAATGTCATGTTTCCAACCATAAGGAATTCTGAGATTCAACCTCTTACTGGTATGAGAACAATTGTTTGTCATTTTCTTTTCTCCTCTTGCACGTCAAATTTACAAAAGTTCCTCCTTAGTGGCAACTTATGTCATGATTCCTATATACTACTGTCTAAATTTCAACTTTGTAGCTTAAACTGTTTAATCCAGGCGCTGGTTGATCATTCAGTCATTCAACTTCCTTTTCTATATATAGAGAAAATATTTATATTAAAAGTAAATCATTCTTCTCGTATTTTGCTTTTCAAAACCTAAACAAATTCAGTAAAGACAACATATAAATCGACTAATCAAGTTTCTAGTATTTACTCATTTGTACGTACTTTTCATCAGTTCCCGTTCCCTCCTGTTCTGTTTCCCTTGCTCACAACAATAGGCTTTGTTCCAGATATCGGTCCATTGTTTTCTATTGTGTACTATATGATGGGGAGACGATGTAGGATTGATGTTTGGACAAGAACAACAATTCAGAGAGAATGGTATTGCTATTGGAAGTTAATTGGTTGCTCTGGCAGTGACATCCCCCAATGATTGGTTTCCGTTACCCATGAGTCAACATTACTCATCTATTGAAAATAAATTAAATGATATATTCACATTGAAAGAAATATAATACATTCGGTATGGACTTTTTTGAATTATTGATTTTGTGACTTGGTATATACATATACATGTATATAACGCCTAACATGTAGACAATTTGCGTATTTAAAATAATTGTTACGATTTAATGCAGCTTAAAATGTATTGTTTCGATTAATTTGTTTCAAGATGGAAACCAATAATGTTGAACGTAAACCTTGTTTTCCTGTTTAGTGATAAGATAAGGTTGGTAACTATATTTAGATCTGAGTGATAATATTTGTGTAACCAAGTGTTGGGAGATGAGCATACTAAAAAAATGTTACATCTAAACAGTCGGAGTTTTGTATTAAATACGATTAAGCTGGGTCTGGGTAGGAAAATTCTTGTCGAGCATTCACGTCCAGAATAGCCTGAAAGAAGGAGGCGCATTGTCGCCATTATCATTCAGCTTTGTTATGGAGTATGGTATATGGAAAATCAAAGATAGCAATCATGACGTAGATAAGAACGGTTTTCGCCAGGTTACGACGTATACTGATCATGTAAATTTAATAGGAGATTATATGAAAACAACGGAAAGCAATATTATACACTTGCAGGGATATGGGGTTACAATTAAATGCAGAGAAAACTAAATACATGGTGGTTCGTCGGGATCCTAATACGGCAAATTATCGATGCGTTAAATATCAAATAATTCTTTTGATAAAGTGGATATTTTCAAATATCTACGGTCAATAACAGACGAAAATCATATTCACGAAGAAATTAAATGTCGACCAGAAGCAGGAAAGGATTTAGGATTTAGGATTTGGATTTCTGGGCTTTCGGCATCTAAGACCATTTAGCCCTTCACGATTTGAGGGATGACGTCCCTCGGCGAGCACACAATCCGGGGAAAGGGAAGGAATAAAGGATTGGGATAGAAATGAAGCGGCCTGGGACCTATAAGTTAGGTACCACCCCGGCATTTGCCTGGTGTGAATGAGGAAAACCCAGGAAATCCTCAGTCAGGGTGGCTGGCCTGAAAAAGCTGTTACACTTTTTCGACCGAGTGACCCCACCGGAAATCGAACCCGGGGCCGCTCGCACCGAAGGCGAGAGCGTTAGCCACTACGCTACGCGGGGCCACCGAAGCAGGAAATTCTTGTTATTATTCAGTTCAAAATCTTTTGTCGTAGCGAATTCCGTCGAGGAATTTGAAGCTTAAAATGTATAAATAGATAATTATGCTTGCTGAATTGAATTGAATTGATTTTAAGTTTAACGTTCCGTTCAGCAGCGAGGCTATATTGAAACGTGGATCTACTGATTAACGTGGAATCCGAATCACATGAGCTCCCGCGGGGAATCAAACCCGAGTCTCCCACGCCAGAGGCGCGTACGCTAACCGCTTCGCCACGAAGGAACTATAATCATGCTTTTTGCTCTTTATGGTTGCCAAACATGGTCGCTTACTCTGAGGGAAAAAACATAGACTGAAAGTATTTGAAAAAAATTATTAAGACAAATATTCGGAAGAAATGGTGGAAACTTCTAACGAGGAACTGTATAATTTATACCGTTTACCAAACATTGTTAGGGTCATCAAATCTAGGCGGTTCAGGTGGGAAGGTCTCGTAGACAGAATGGAAAAAAGTAGGAACGCCTTGAAAGTTTTAACTCAGGTATAATCCGAAAACGACCATTAGGAAGTCCTAGGTAGATATGGGATGACAATATTAAGATGGATCTTGCAGAAATAGGAATACAAAGTAGAAACTGGATCCAGTTGGCTAAGAATAGAAGTAAGTGGGGAGCTTTTGTGAACGTGGCATTCAATCTCCTGGTTCCATAGGCTATAGCGGTCGTTACTTTTATGATTTTAAAATATACCGTACAGTTAATCGAAATGATTGGTCGTAAAAAGTGTATGAGTTTGACTTCATACATTATCTTGATCATATGAATTCCACTATTACATCCAATCATGTGCACTATTATACAGTGGGCAAAAGGTGACGATCACACCCCTTTTGGCACTACAAAACCTTTCAGTTAGAAGACAATTGAAATAAAAATACAGGACTTCATGAACAGACAGCTATTAACGAAATTGATTCATTAATATTGATGTATATTCGCGCATGAGTACAGTATTATCTCTAATCAAGCAGAACGGGCCACTATCAAAAAATTGAATTGTATATCATTCATGGAATCATTGATAACTGACTAACTCTCGTTTTCATGGTGACGATAAGAAAAAAATATTTAAAGGCTACAACACAAGTCAAACATAGCAACATTGAAAATTGCGAGGAATTCCTATGTATAATAATTCATATACAAATAGGATAATTAGCGTTCTCCACAGCTAATCAGCTTTGAGTTTATATCAGAAAACCGTTGATAACTCACCAACTCTTGTTGCCATGGTAACGATAAGAAAAATACGGTTACGAGGAGTAATAGTCAGAGTTAACAACAATGGAAATTGCCAGAAAATCCTGTGCACATAATAATAGGATGCTTAGAGGTGAGTCTACAACATTTCCGCCACTCCGAATGTTGTATCAGACAGGTATGAATGCCAAACGTTAGAAGAAACTCATTGTTAATGTGCTCCTTAGAAACTAAAAGCTAAGTTCATGGAGCAACAACTCTTTGAGAACCAGTGTGTATGAATCAGCTGGTAACTCTTATGTTTTTAAGGCGATCTATGATCAGCACATTAGCTCCCCTCTCCGTTAATGCTGGTCCCCTGGCTACACTGCAGTTAGCTACTTCTTTTATTTTTCAAATAGCGCTCCAGATGTCCTCACGTAGCTAGGTAAAAAATAAAATGGAAAGTAAATCTTTAAGTGTTATGTTCTACGATTATGTCGGATAGGCTAAAGGAGACGGTGATTATGAGATATGAATGAAATGGTGGAATGAAAGTGAGAGGAAACGAGAGAACCCCGAGAAAACCCACGAGCACGGTGTTTGTCCACCACAAAGTCCACACGGCGTGAGCTGGGATTGACCAGGGACCCCAAGCATCGGAAGTGAACGCTCTACCACTGAGCCACCGCGCCCTCATAGTTGGGTAAAAGTTGCATAATGCCAATAGTATGACCATCTAATGTGTACGAACAATTACCATATTTACTCTTCTCAGATTCAGCATTGCTCAACTTCCCAGATATCTCGAGGAGCTGTATTTCAGAGGAGCTGGTGCGTTAGCATGAATAGTATGAACAACCTTGAAGAAACAATTACAGTAGACTAATGACAATCTGGCATAATGTGACGGAAGGGCATTCTGGATAAAAAAGAAGCCGGATAGGCCGAAAGTTAATATAATTCTTACTTCCTGTTATACCTGTTATGCCACTCATCAACGGCGCAAATCTGTCTTCGACATACGAGGGGACGGGGACCGTTCCCATAGTCTTTTTTTCTTTTATTTAAGGGATACTCAAAATATTTATGAAATTGAAAAACAATGCTGTAAAGAATCAGGGGAGCATTGGGAAGCAGGCAATTTGAGGCTTATTCGGGGGGGGGGGGGGCGGAGACATGAGATTCATATTACGATAGATGAATTTGATTTTTGAGGTAAATCTGCTGTATATTATATATATCAGGCAATATAAATGAAGTAGTGGTATATACCAATATTATAAATCAGTGCCGTGAACACATTCTGAATTCAGAATACATGCGTATTTATAATTGGTATGTTTTACTTAGGCATCCACAATGATCCACATTAAAATTTTAGGACACTTGTTTTATAATAATATAAATAATGACTTCCCCAAAACTATGAAGAAAGAAAATCAATCATTTTTGACACAACAATACTCTTATCTGAGCAAAATGATGATGATGTCAATGGCATTATAGCCTAGGAATTGTTACAGGAATTAGACAAATAGTTGAAATTAGACTAACAATAATTTACAAATTTAATGTAATAAAGTTTCAAAGCTTTACCACATGAAGGCGAATACTTAACAGAAAGAATGAAACTACGAAAATTGGAAATGGGAATTACCCTCCAGTACTGGACTATGATTAGCACAAGTTCTCGAAAAATATAAGGGCACGAGCATGAGGTTTACAATATGTTTATGCCAAGTTTCCAGCATGAGGGGAGGGATATACCTACCTCTGCAACTTCTCGCAATTTACGTCCAAGTAGCGGGAGCGGAATTAATACAGATTGATGCGACTACTAAACGCGCCAGAGCAAGTTCAGATTGAAATATTACAGAATACGACAATTAAAAAAATAGTAATAGAAAAGCCAAGAGAAAACAATTTCACCTCACTTTCTTTTGTGGCAGTCGGACACAAATCATCACACTTATCTCCAAGCAGCACTTTTCAGATCGTATTACTGGAGGGACAGCCTCCTCGTCCCCCTAGGATTTGCACCAGTGCCGTTCATACCATCAAAATATACGGCCTATGTTTAGCAGAAGGTGTCCAGCTATTTTCTCTAATAAATGTTACAATTTTGGTAATTTCTGTTCACATTCGGTTAGTTTAGGGTAGGGTAGGTTAGTTTAGGTTAGGTTACGTTGGTTTAGGTTAGGTTAGATTAGTTTAGTTTATGTTATATTAGTGTAGAGGTCCCGCATAATTTTCCAAAAAATGATAGTATTTAGCTTATTTCTACCAATATTAGGTTAGGTTAAATTTGGTTACGTTATGTTACGTCTAAGTACTTGCATTATTCATATCTCCTGTAAATTTTGTATTTTTTTACGTGCTTCTGGATCCCTTGTACTAAACATATTCCAAATATACTGTTATGCACAATTTGTAGAAACAATTACAATAGAATCTCGACTATACGGCCTAATGTATGTATAATTCTTACTTCTTGTTCCACTCATACCATAAAAACACACTTACTGTATTTTACGTTCTAAAATTGTATTATAGAAGAACAAGAAGTTTAAGAATAAAAATATTACACGCATTTTAAAATAATGATATACATATATACTACAGTAGGCCTATATACATACAATTTTAAAATCAACAAGTCATTAACGTAAAATGTAAACCTAGTTTTGTTAACAAAAATATATCACTTTTTTCTATTGTTAATTGATAAACGATTACACAAATGCGAAAGTGTAGGCGTAAGGAAAAACAGAGTCAAAACTTTTCTTTCAAGAGTTTCAAGAAAGTATTTGATAGATGGCTGCCTCTTTAAGGAAAATCGCGTTTATTTGAAGTCGCTAAAAAATGGAATCGGTTGTTCAAAAATATCATCTTCTTATTATAGATATTTGTTTTTTGCAACTTGTTTTTCTGTATTATATTTTTCTTACAAAACCACATACAATTAACTACGTACGGAGCAATATTTTTCTTGTACTATTTTTTATTTCCTCGAGAAAGGGTAACATTTGCTTATAATCACAGTTACTATAAACCCTCACTATACTGAAAAATGATTTAACATCATCTTTTGCATTTAAACGCGAATGATATAAAAACATTAAGTAGTATAGTAGTACATACATTGCTTCAGTTTAGCATCAATTTAAGTTTGGAGCAGAACACAGAATTAATCGAATATTCCTAAAGAGGCTCGTATCCAGGGGGTCTAGGGGGGCCGCCCCCTAAACGTTTCACGGTAGGCTGCCCAATAATATGGTTGGATCGCCCCTCCCTCCGTAACTTCAGCCGGGCCCCCCTTACATTTTTGGGCTGGCTACAGGCCTGTTCCTAAATATTAACATGAATCAAAATAGATCTGCATTTTTTTTTAAATCAGGTGTTCATTATTTAAACGTGCTTTCAGGGATCAATTTAAACTTAATTTTGTTAAATGATTAATTTTTTTTAAAATTTAAGTTTTCTCCTTAATGCGTCATTTTGTCTGTTTGATTTTATTTTGGTTCTTTCTCACCCAGTCTTTCACTCTGATTTCCTTTCTATGCCTGCTATTTTAATTTCCTGTTGTCTGTTGGAAATCACGACAGCTGTCCATCTCAACGTACTCAATACGGATTCCTGAACAACGTAACTTATAAGGTTTTAATTTGCTTAATTGCAAGCTAGAGGAAAAGAAAATACAATCGTTAACTGCTGCTTTTTTAATTTATTTTCTTCTCTCTGAGTTTGTCCAGAAGTAATTACGTACTTTTTCTTTCTCTTTTCATTTTATTTGGTACTGATAAGACCATGTTTGATAGTTTGTGGGTAGTACAGAACACAGGAACTGTGATATGGATTAGTAACGAACTTCAGATTACCAGTAGCATATGATACACCACTGCTAGGAATGAGTGTGTCACCATTAAAAGTTTGTGTGTCATCGATAGGTATATTGTGTCACTATTAGGAATATATATGTCGTCATTAAGAGTATAATGTCACTATTAGATGTATATGTTTCACTCTTTTAGAAGCACACGTGTCATCAATAAGGTTATCGTGTCACTATTAAACGTATATGTTTTACTCTTTTAGGAGCATGAGTGTCATCAATAAGACTATGGTGTCAGTATTAGATGCATATGTTTTATTATTTTAGAAGTACGCATGCCATCAATCAGAGTATTGTGTCACTTTTAGATGTACGTTTTACTCATTTAGGAGTATGTATCGCCATTAGAAGAACACAGACAACAATAAAAATGATCTACTTAGTAAATAATATAATGCTTTAGATGTAGAATACGTAATAATTAATGTAGCAGAATAACCATTATTAACCATCGGTTGGCAACAAGCGGTATACTTGTTAGCACCACAAAAAATTCGTTTTTCTCTATTTATTCGAAAACTTCGTTCGTGAATTTACTCTCAACTATTAGTCTGGTCTGTTAAGGATAGGATCGTGACAGACCGGACACAAGTATGAAACTTGGCAGACAGAAAGTACTTCGGTATTCAATTCGGTTTAGGGTCGAGTGCCAAAACTTTTTGGCCGCCATTTCGAAATATGCCGCTATATTGGATTTTATGTAACGTTCTCTTAAAAGATCATTATCTCGGTAACTGATGGTCCGATTTTGGTGATTCTGTTTCTAAATTATAAGTTAAGCTCGAATTTAATCGATTATAACAGTAATAGAGTCAACATAATATGATAAAAACGAGAAAAATAGAAATATTTAAGATTTTAAGAAACATATTTACATATGAATGAGTTTTTCTCCAAAATGGTCCATTTTATGAAAGCAAACACTATAACGTTTGAAAGAGCATAAAAAGAGCTTTAATTAGATGTATAATACGTTAAAATGCGATGAGAAATAGTCGAAATATGAGTCTTGAAAATAAACCGAATGGAAATAGGAAGTCTGCGTAATCGGTCAACTTTGTGAACTTTAGCGGTGTCTGGCAGAAATTTTTGTCATTAAATTATCTAGTTATTATTCTTGTCATGAATACTTAATAATAACTACGTTTAATCATTACTTAGTATTGCTATGGGAGTTTTCATTGCAGCAGTTCTATGTAAACGTGAACGTTGTTTTTTTTTTTTTTCATAATATTGGTTGTTATAATGTAACTGTGAACACATTAAAAGTGTATTGTGTCTTTTAAGTTGAAAAATATCATTCCTTGCAGTATTTGAAATAATATGTTTATTAAGTGTTTTCTAGGCGATTCGTGTTCAGAATTCCTGAGGATCTATAAAGATTTCGATAACTTAGAAGAAATCTGTGAAACTTGTCACTGGAAAAGAAGAATTAGTAAACACACTAATTGACAATGCAGCGAAGTGGCATAAACAGTGCAGACTGAAGTTTGTCTCAAAACTGAAAAGAGAAATCGCAAAATAATAGAAAACAAAAAGTAAACAGAAATCAACAGAAAATAACGAACCAAAGCGTAAGAGGAGAAGTGAAAGTAGAGGAAACGTAATTCCACCGGTTTATATTTTTTGTAATTCTGGGAAAGGGGTGAGAAGAAACTGTCACTTATGTTTCACAAAAATCTTAAGGAAATGGCTTAATAATTACAGGATATATTTCTGCTTTCAAAAATTTCCGGAGGAGACTTGGGTAGCAATGGAGGCTACATACCATACACATTTCTTATGGATGTATAAAAATAGGTACAGAAGTTGGAAAAGGGGGAACAGATCTTTGAATGAAACCGAAAGTCAAGATGATGATGTTTTAGAGTCTCGTGTAATTGCTGAACTCATAGATCACTTGGAATGTAAAATAGATGATGTTCATTTCATTTTCAATTTGTCAGAGCTGCACAGTCTATATGAAAACAAGTTGAGAGCGGTAGGTTTATCAAAAGCAGTGAATAAAACAAAACTAAAGAACACAATTCTCGTTCATTTTATTTCTGATTGTACTAAACAGTGATGGCAAAATGTGTTATTGGTATTTAAAGAAAGGACGCTAGAAATTACCCAAGGATTTCATGTCTAAACGATCAAATGAAGAGAGATTTTTGCCTTCTCAATACGTTTAAAGTTTTTAAGAAGTTATATGATAAACTGGGAGTGCCAAACATTTTCAGGATACTTTACAGAAAACTGTCAAGATGAAAGTGCTCAAGAAAGTCTAAAGAATTTCGTTCAATAGCTGCTGTATGGATCTAACATAGAAAAAAATTCTATAACATATTCTCAAACTGCCTTAACAATACGACAATTAGTATATTTTAATTTTAAGAACAGAAGATTAGCACCACGAAAAAAGGCACAACATATCGCCGCTCCCACTGTTTACAGGTACACACTCTTACTTGCTAGAAAAAAGATTGTCAGTAATTTACATAACTTAACATTTTTGTAACATATAATCGTGTGATCCAAATTGAAGATCAAATACCAGCAGTGACATGCAGACATTACAAATTAGAGGGTCTTGTGTGCCCCTTTCCATTAATGATTAATATGTACGCCATCGGTGCATTGGACAATTTAGACCACAACACATCATCAACTACTTCGACAGGATCTTTCCATGGAACAAGTATTAGCGTATTCCAATTGCCTTCCGATTCCAACCCTGGTTCACCCCCAATGCAAATTGAAGTTTCATCAGTATAATATTACTTATTACCAGATATCTATGTTATTGTGCCATCAGTATCATCATGTGAATTTGACAAACTGCAAGTTCCTATTACTGTTCAAGAACCAATACGGTCAGGGCTCGAAGAAGCACTATAGACAGAGAGGCGGTGGATTGAAAGAAATTCTACGCTAGGTGAAAATAAATGCTTATGGGCAGAGTATCATTTGACTCAATCAGGAAGTGTACGTTCTACTAAAGGTACGAACGTCATGTTGCCAATTTTTACTGAAAACCGGAGTCTCTTCCAATGGTGAAGCATGGTATGTGTATCATAAAGAAAACTACTGATCGATGTAATCCTAATCAAATACAGGTTATTTTCCTTGACCAACCTCTCTTTGCAATAGCAAAACAAATAAAGTGGAAATGGTCCGATTCATACTATGGAGAAGTTCTATCGTTATGTTTGGTGGACTACAAATAGAAATGGCCCTTTGAAGAGTGTTAGGCCACATACTAAATGGTACTGGATGGACATCGTCCTTAGCTGAGGCCGGAGTAGCAGGTTCACAGTCAGCTGATTCATTCCTGGACTGCTCACACCTAACCAGAACCAGAAGAGCACAGCAGAAACCGGCTGTAGTTCTAGGCTTTCTTCAAATGACAGTTTCATACAGAACAAGAGTCCAGAAACTGTAAACAAGAATTACAACAGTGTCGGGAAGGAATGCTATAGAAAAGATCTATATTTTCATATTGGGACCTTATACTGGAATTGGAACTTCTAATTGTGATATTTGTTAGAGCTCACCGACAAAGTAACTTCATATTATATGTAACTGTGTTGGAGAGTCTTCTGCCTCTATCTGTGCATCTCAGGGACATGAAGAGTTTAAATGAAGGAAAGAGAATTTAAGAGAACTGGGTGTTTTCAAAGACTAACCAAAAGTTTTGTTTCATGCCGTTCGACCAAAATAACAGAAGTGTTAGAGACTACAGTGGAGCCATTATCTAAAAATCCACGTGCTTTTCAACGATGGATGCTCACTAGTCCTGGGTTATGCAGACCCACAAAAAATGAAGATGCTGCACACGATAATTAACGAAAATTATGTTGGAAGTTATGTAAGTTTTAAGAATCTTTGTCAAACATTGCATGACACAATTTCTGCTGCGGGAAATCCTATTTTAGATACATAACAGGTAATGAATCTATCATCACATACGTATGCCTTACAGGATCTTCAAAAACTGTTGCAGAAATAAGTGATTGGTAAAAACCAATATGAAGAGTTTAACTCGGTGTTTGTAAAACGAAGCAAGTCAATTTAGTTTCCTATAAAAAGGAATAGTTTTTTTTTCTTGAGAAAACTTAAAGAAGGGTAGGAGATCATCCTAACAGAAGATAAATGGATTGAGAAATGATTTCAGTTTGTTCAGTGGGCTGTATATGTCATGCAAACCGCGTGAGGGTGATCTGCAAGACTTTTTTCTCATGAAAATCGTAGTTGGCTATCATCATTAATCACGAAAAACTTTTACTGTCGTCAAACAAGTCTGAACTACTGAATATTTTCAAAGCCAGAAAACTTCGGCTGGGTGAAAGAAGGTGGATCGTGGAAGCTTTTATGGATGACCAAACCAGAAGTTTCTAAAAGTTCAACAGAATTGCTAAAGTATGGCTGCAAAGCTCTTCATCTTTGCTCAAAACAGTGAGTATGTTCAACGAATGGTGTTCAATATACACATCTTTGCTGCTGCGGAAGCTCCTGTGATGAACAGCAATGTAACTAAGAAATAGTTTTTCTTTGTGGAATAGGAGATTGGATGTTATCAGTTTTTGTCACTTTGTTAGCATTTTGATTTGGAATATTCAGTTTTTCAGTAGCTATTTATTATGTTTGAAAGAGTTAAATTTAAAAATTGACATACGCAAAAGACGTATTTATGATGTGGCTTTTTAGTGTCGTAAATAATATAATTTATATGAACAGTATAATGTTCATTTAATAACAATAGCAATAATACAAATAATATTTATTTGAATAACAATTTACAAAAGTGGAGAAAAAATATTAATTTGCCAGGTTCCGAGCATGCTTGTTATCACATAACATCAAGATTCGTCTAGTTGACTCTCTGCACACTCTTTGTATTCTATTGTACTGATTTCTTAATTTAACTATATTTCGGTTATTGTTCATCGCATTTTAACGTATTATACATCAAATTGAAGCTCTTTATATGCTCTTTCAAATGTTATAGGGTACATGCTTTCATAAAATTGACCATTTTGGAAAAAAATCATTTACATGTAAGTATGTTCCATAAAATCTTAAATATTTCTAATTTTCTCGTTTTTATCACATTTCCTTGTCTTTATTACTGTTATAATCGATTACATTTGGGCTTAACTTATAATTTGGAAAAAGAATCATCAAAATCGGACCATCGGTTACCGAGATAAGGGTCTTTTAAGAGAACATAAAATCCCAATATGGCGGCATATTTCAAAATGGCGGCCAGAAAATTTTGGCACCCGACCCTAAAACGAATTGAATACCGAAGTACTTTCAGTCTACCAAGTTGCATGCTTGTGTCCGGTCTGTCACGATCCGAGCCTTTTTTGTTGTTAAGAGACCAGACTATATATCATCTTTTATAACGTGATCTGATCTATCCATTAAGATATATCTCATCATTGAACACTATTAAAATTAAACCAAAATTTAAACTTTAACAACTCTACAGGACTTTATTTTATTAACCATAGTATGCAATGACACCCGAAGATTTTTTCCAAAGGGTGGAAAAGACCGACACCAGGTGAGGGGGGCTAAAGACTAGACAGACACACAAGAGCAGACGCGAATACACACACTTTGAAGCACGCTTGCAGATAATATATCATATAAAATTATACTACACTACTATATACTATAATACTATAATATTTAATATGAATATATTAGTACAATAGCATATGAGTAAGCAAATTAGTATATGCCTTGACATATATTTTTATGAACTGAACATCCTTCAAAAATCCAGGATTCAACTGTCCCCATTTGCCCATCGCTACGGTGTCCCATGATACTGTGTAATGTTTGCTTGCCAATGTTGTAATAGAAAACTTTACGTGGATATCCTCCTCAGACTCGAGAACAAACGAATTGTTATATCTCGGTTTCATTTCAAGATTCCCGCTGCAATACATCCATACGAGGTGATTTTGTTCAATTTTGGTGAACCTATGGTCATCACTGACCAGAAGTGGATAGGTCGCTCTAGCGACTACTATGTCTCAATGGCAAAGATGTAGAATTTTACTATTTAAAGTAACTGTCTTATTTTTGCGTAAAAATATCTCAATGGTGTTTCAGCTCTTTATGATATTTACATGATACAATGTCAATGAACAAAATACCAAGAGAAAAAGATATTTTAGCTTACAATTGTGCATAGCGTCTTTGTAACAGGTCCATCAATATTGCAATCTACTAAATTAATACAATTCAAGAAGTGTTTTGAGGTTTTATTGCCTTACCGAACTACGAATTTATTACATTAATACTATAACACATTCTTTTTAGTTTTTCTAATTTTGTACAGTCTGAATTCATTTATCAACTCACCAAAAGCCAGGGAGTATCACAATAATTTTGGAGTCGTAATAAAAATATAAGGCATCCATTGTTTTGTGAATTTGATTCCATTTACGGGATTTAGAGATCTAAGGCTTAGGCTGGGCTAAGAGAGAGGTGTGAGAATATGGAAAGGTGTTGGCCACGGCCTACGTTGAAGGTGCCATCCCGGCAATTATTTAGTGTAACTCAAGAAAAACTTTGGCAAAACCTGTCAGGATGGTCGGGCAACGGGATCGAACCCAGGGTATTCCGAAGTCTACGTCAATGTTCTACCACTTTGCAAAGACTGCTCGGTCCATTATTTCTTGAAACTACCAAAAAAGGGCGGGTGTACCCCTGGAAGAGTAATCATCGAAAGATGTCATCACACACACAAGACGGGCTTAGGCCAATACTGTTTGCTCAGCCAATTACTTCAGTTCACCCCAGACACTTACGCAGAACTTGCATTCTGGGGCGAGGGCTCCGAGGTGTGTCTGGGAGTCAAATTTACGTAAAATGTACAGAGGTTTGCCAAAAGTTATACTAATTTCACAAAAGTCTTAATTTTTGAGGAGGTCCGGATCCCAAGACTCCCATCTCCGCTTCTGTCTCTGGTTCAGCCCATTCACAAGAGAACTAAACCAATTACTTCTATAGTTTGCCCTTAGTAAACAGGCATTTAATTCCACTTGAGTGTTTTTATAGAAAACAAGCAATTATGGCTTTGAGGTCTCTGGTCGCTCTAGCAACCACACATATCTTCGAGGCTACAGTTTTATCCAAAAAGCGTTTCAATCGCTGATTATTACGTGCTTTGTAAAATCTGACCATTAAAAATGAAAATTAATGCATGAAAACATGTCAACTTCATCAATAAACATATGTAATAAATAAATACTTACCACGTGCTGCTCCAACATGCGTATTTCTAGAAGACGCTGTCACTGCGTGATGATCACGCTGATCGCGCGTGATGATGATCATCTAGTGTTCACGCTCCAAACTACTTGTAAGTTGGTTCTACGGAGGAAGGTTTCTTTAGTGACCAAGCGTTCCCAATTACTATAAAAATTGTCTCTAAGGTGGCAACTACCGAAAAACATATGGTTGCTTGAGCGACCACAAAAGGTTAATAGATGACGCGATTATTTTAAAGCAACAATTTTCAGGTTTGCATAATAGCAATTCATTTTTCTCAATTTTCTTGAAAACGGGGTACGAGGATTTACACTCGTTCCTATAATTTCTTCAGTTCAATAAAATATATAGATTAGTACATATATCATCTTCGAATATTTTGTCAGTATCCGTTAATAATATTATACTATCTTCCCTTGGCTACCTGTTTACTTGTAATATTTACGTTTAAAATGTATTTAGAATGTTGTACTTAGTGTGTGTTGTGATATCGTCTTGTGATTACTTTTAAAACTTCATGTTAAACTTAGATTCTAAATGTTATATTTGTTTTGAAGAAAGGGAGAACGGGTTATGTCATTTATGTAAGGGTTCCATGATCTATGTAAGGAAGTGAAATAAATAGCTTCCATGTCAACCATTATTTTTTGAAATGCTTATCAAGGGTGTTGTTTCAGGAAGATGTGTCTATGTTTGCAGAGATGTGAGTCGTGGAGGAAAACTAATCAGCAAAGGAAACAGCGAGATCGACAGGTATTCAACGAGGTCTTAAAACAGGACTGCGGGGTGGGTGAAGTAGCGCGAACAATTTTCAGAACATAGTGAGACTAATTAGGTCCAATTAAGGGACAATGGTTGGCGAAGCATTATTTATTAATCTTTGCCCCGTTCAATAAATGTGTTGGTTACCTAAGTTGGCATGTGTTTTTATGAGCTGGTTGGTTAAAAATGAGTTTAACATTCTTTTTAGCAGAGATACTATGAGAAGTGGATTCACAGCTTAACGTATAATGCAAACCACATGAGTTCCTAGAGGGAACCGAAACTGGGATTCCTGTACCAAAATGCTAACCATATAGTGCTGTATTTATTACACTTTGGTTGAAAGGCTCATTCAAAGGGTTTAAGGAGAGGGAAATATTTCCGAGAGAATAACTGCTACAACGTTTGAAATGAAGCTTTGACCATAGTTAATACTTAGGTCGAAATTAGGTTTTCTCATCTCCTTTTCGTTCAAACATGTATCCTAAGGAGAGAAAGTCTTCGAATATGTTTAAAAAAAATCCCATAAATCATCCCTTTCCGTTCTTGGAACAAAGTAGGTTAGGTTAGGATTTAGATTTGTGGGCTTTCGGCATCTAAGACCATTTAGCCCTTCACGTTTGAGGGATGACGTGCCTCGGCAAGCACACAATCCGGGGAAAGGGAAGGAAGAAAGAATTGGGGGAGGAAGGAAGCGGCCTGGGACCTATAAGTTAAGTACCACCCCGGCATTTGTCTGGTGTGAATGAGAAAAACCAGGTAAACCTCATTCAGGGTGCTGGCCTGAAAAAGCGTTTTACATTTTTTTCACCGAGTGCCCCAACCGGCAATCGAACCCGAGATGGAACAAAGTAGCATATACGTATATATATATATATATATATATATATATATATATATATATATATATATATATATATATATATATATTGCCAACGCTCTTACGTTGCCTTTATTTTCCGCATTGTATATTCTTCAATATAAGTATCATCATGAACGCTTTGGCCCGATGAGAATATAAACTTGTTTTTAAATATCTAAACCCGGTAGCTGCAGATAAAGTTCTCATAAGGTATAGGGACATGGAAATACTATATAAAGTGGAAAATATTATGGGAACAAGTGCTATGGAACATTGGATCATGTGGAGCGTTTATAGCACAAAGGAATGAAATCCAATTTTGGTCATTTTTTACATTTGTCATCTTAATGATCTTTATCTGAAACTCCTTTCAGGGGTTAGAAAATCAAGCCCAGATATTGTAAAGATGATTCGGTTAGGGGGGAAACATTGTTCGATATTCTTACCGAATTTGGTATATCAAAGAACCCTACATCATCAATAAAGATGTGTCTAAAAGACAACCAAAAACAACGTCCGAGAGAGAGAGATACTCGTGCACGATCTTTCAAGTCAAGAATGGGCTGATTTAAGGAAATATATTTACATCACTATTATTCAGTTTTGATCTGGAATACTCTGTATGGAAAATTAAAAATAGAACTACTCTAGAACTGAATAGCATTCAACAGGTTGTGGTTTATGCTCATAATCTGATAGATTATATGAGGAAAATAGAAATAAATAGATAAATTTTACTAAACGCCTACAGGGACATGCGTTTAGAACTTAATGCAAAGAACACTAAATGCTTGAAAATTCGCCTAACTAAAAAATCATGTAATACTTTCGACAAAGTAGACATTTTCAAATACGTTGTATTTACCTAAAAAAACATCAACATTAACAGAGTATAACCATATCCACGGAGAAATAAATGCCGACTGAAGCGTTAAATTCGTGTAATTGTTAAGCACAAAATCTTTTGTCTTTGCAAATTCTGTCGAAGCATTTGAAGATTAAGATATATAGGACAGCTATATATTTGAGACAAAATCATTCAGATTGTCTTAAGATCGATACACTTAATTAAGTGAAATAGATTTTGATTAGAATGTAAGGATTAAATGACCAATGATACAACAGAACTTGACTTAAAAAAATAGTTCACTTACAAATACGTAATGTCATTTATTACTTATTTTACACTTATTATAAGTCACTTTTCAAATGACAAATGTTGAATATTATGCTAACCCGCTGAATTACGAAGTATTGTTGGTTGCATACGCAAACGGCAAACTTTCAATGTATGAAGGCTTATGTTCAAGAAACTATTGCGTGAAGTAGATATTTTTATTCTTAGGGTAATAGAACTATGAACTACTTTTACATTTTTGATGCTTTAAGAGTAAAGTATCATATTCATTTTGGAATATCTGTTCAAATTATTTGTTCTTCCAATTTTATATAAGGAACTCTGCTATTCTGTTACACTTCTAATCTGTAAAATAACGTTATCAATACAAACGTTATAAGAATTTTATTACTTGCTAATAGAGTAGTTTTATTTATAGTTGGATGCGTAAATTTATGTATGGGCTAGAGACCTGCACGGGCCGAATTTTTCGGCCCGAAACCAATCCAGCCCGAATGTACCTAGGTTCCCCCAGCCCGGGCCCGAAAAGTTTTGGAGATTTTCGGCCCAAGCCAACCCCGCCCCGATAAGTATTTTTTAAAATTCTTGGCCCAAGCCCGGCTCGGGGCCGATACATTTTAAAAATTTCATTTTGTAACATTTTTCACGGGCACACTTCTTCAACGTTTGTCATTATTCTAATTATCGTTTAACGGAAGTCAATAATTATTAAAGAATTGCAATTAATCGGCCCCAGCCCGGCCCGACCTGAAGAGAAATTAGTGTCGGCCCGCCCAAGCCCGGACCGACCCAAAGAAATAACAGGTCGGCCCGCCTAGGCCCAGCCCGCGGGCTGGGCCGGGCTTCGGGCCTGGGGCCGAGCCTGGCCCGTGCAGGTGTCTAGTATGGGCCTCCTTATAATACTGTAGTAATAAGAAACTGCAAAAAGACAAGAAGACAAAGCCTACTCTCTTTAACGTAAAACTCCTTGCTATATGTTCTGTTCCTTTCTTTTATGCTAACCCGCAACATTACGTAGTAATACTGGTTGCATACATAGAGGGCAAATTTCGTTTTGTAGGAAGATTGTTGAGAACATTGCGTAAATAAAATAGAAAATACACAAAGTGAGTTAATGATAGGTCAAAGTTAGATTAATATTCCATTCTTTCCTATTAAATGGTTAACGTTTTTGTTTCACATTCTTGAAAAATAAGTTTCATGTCTGTGTAAGTATAAAAACTTCCATCATAGGATTGACTTGACCCGTTTTATTACCTTTGTTCATGATGGCTCTCTACACTCATGATTGACCGAAACAACAATAGGCATATTGCTAAGAATAGCGAAAGTCAGCTGCCAAGTTTCATTAAAATTGGATTCATTTTGAGACAGTTATCATGGAGCAGACAGGTAGATAGACAAACAAACAGATACAAACAAACACTTCAATTTATTGTTATTCCAAAGAAATTGAGGAATCTAATAATTAAAATGCAGTAACGATTTATTTATAGTTATCTATTTTCATAATTTAATAATTTACCAAAATTTCTTTCTTGAACTTAAATGAATTAAAACAAATTTAAATCATTCCATTTTTAGAAAACAATATACCTTCTTTATATTTGCAGCGTACTAAAAGCCTGCGCGTTTTAAAACTTTGCATAACTGTATGCCATAAGTTAATGTACTCACTTTCCTTCTACAATATAGAAACTAAATACCAAGCGAAATAAGAACAATATGGCAATTACTGTATTGTTGAGAATGTTTCCAACTTTATTTTTGCCAAGTTCTTTCTCTTCGCTTTGAGAAAGAACATACTATACTAATTAATATAAACTTTGATATACCAAGTTAAGAAACCTATTCCACAATATTGCAGCATTTGCAAAGTTTACCGAACCAAAAATGCTGTTCTTCACTTGAATACAGAACTAGACTGCATTTTTTTCTACCGACGTACGGAGAAGAAACGCAACTTCATTTAGAAATTCAATTAACTCTAGCACGAGTTCATCTTCTTTGCATTCATTATTCAGAAGATAACGTTGTTATTATAAATTGAAGATTAATATAAATTAGAAGGTTTTACGTATACAGATTATAAAAGTACATTTATGTATTTCAAGCCGATAAAATAGATTGGTTTAGAATAATTTATAATATAGCAGCAGTTTGATTATTGTGTATTTTGAGAATATGATTGCTGTTTTTGTTTTGTTCTCGTTAGTTTGGTTGCACTTTAAAGTCACAATAACAGTGCCTTCCAATCTTTTCCTTGTGGTAACACCCTATTAGTACACACCAGTTTACACGATAACCATTCACTGGTTTCTCTTCACATATCAAACACTTTGGTGTGCAACACCATCATCATACTATCGCGTTCTTAAACTTTAGGAACAGAGAGCTCTCCTCACTGGTCTAGTGGTTAGCGATTGAGCCTTTGGCGCATGTAGTCCCGGGTTTGATTCCCAATGGGACAACATACAAAATTCAACTTCATAAACCTTCGAGTTTGTTCGTATTCATTCGAAACCCGTCATATCATGATCATAGTATTATACAATTAAATACTTTGGACGTTCATTACTCGGTCTGTCTCATTTGCATTGTTACTGTTGTAGAGGTTACAAAAAATTGATGTTTATGATACTGTAGCGTCCTTAATTTGCAACACTACATGAGAAGTGCAGTAGTGTATGTTTTCCTTTAAATAAAGATATGAAATATGTAATAACTTCACGGAGTTCTATTTTTAAAAAAATACTACTTTGTGTTGAACAGACAACATAGTTAATTTCGTGGTATCGCAGAGAATGCAAACCAATGTCCGTGAAGATATTTTCATGGTACGAAATTTCAATATTTTCTGTCTATTAGTTTAAAAGGTATTTAAATATAAGATAAATGATCCACCCTGTACACATTTTAACCAATAATACAATATTACAGTTATGATAAACATGTAAATACTTACATTCGAAAGTATTGACGCCACCACTTCCCAAGCAAAACCTAAAAAGACGGTACTTTCCTTTACACAACCTAAAATGTGACAAGAGGGAAGATGCACATTTTGTCTAACATAAAACAATATTTTCATCTTCATTTAAGTTTCAAATTAAATAATTTCAAGTTTGCCGGTTAGAAAACGTGAAATTAGTGAATACAGGCTGTGGGGTATTTATAATCACATCATCATAACAGTTAAGAAATAACTCAGATTTTTGTGGCATGTAGTTGAACTTTTTCCCAGACGTTTTGCGAAAGGAAGATGGAAAATCGTCCCTGGAACCCTAAGAAACTATGCAGTGCATGAAGGCTGTAGGTCAAAAGCCTAAGAACCAGGCAGGTAGCCAGCCCAAAAATGTAGGTGGGGGGGGGGGGGCGATCCAACCACATTTTAGTTCATCACCATATTATAGTTCATTTGCAAACCTACCGTGAAAATTTGAAGGGGGCCAGCAAAAATTAATGGGGAGCCGGCCCCCTAGATCCCCCTCGATACGGACATGCCAAGAACTGTATACGTGTCAAATATATGCAATGATTTTGCAAGTGTCAGCTCAAACGAATGATATTCTGAATATGGTTTTGCATACAGAATTTATAATTTATAAAAGAAAAATATACTTACGTATTATTGTTCTTGGTAAAGAAATGTACTATATATGATACTTTAAGTAGGGCTCTGCTCTTCCTATAGAAAAGCATAAAAATGCGTTGCGATTCCCGTTTTACTACGTTGCTTATATACTTAATGCAAATTGCCTTTAACGTTCTTCTGCGTCATATGGGTTAAAATATTAGTAGCAATTAACAACGCAACTTACCTTGACCTGATAAACCCATAATGGTGTCTCGGTGCCTGCCGAGAATCCAACTTCGCCTCCAAACACATAGATGGCGTCCTTGTACGCGACCGCAGAATGTTCCTGCAAACATGGTGGCTTTTCACCAGTTGGTTGAAGCTGCTCCCAACGATTTTCAGCTATAAAAATTAAAAACAAAACATTTAGGATTAGATAAGAAATATTTACGATTTAAAAGAATATTTGCAAAAATCATAATTATATAAAAATATGTTACATAGTATTCTGAATATTTAAAATTAACAAATTTGGATTATTAAACCAAGGTTTCGCTAAGCAACTTTAGTACAGTTACTAAGCTACTTTGTATGGTTAGAGCTATGTTATGCAGAAAACTCGTAATTAGTTCAAGACCTTTACATATTCATTTTATGTTTATACACGAAATTGTAATGAAATAGCAAAAAAAAAAAAAAAAAAAAATTGAAAAATTGGGATCGAAAAATATTATAATTCAATCGTGAAATAGAAAAAATACGAATTGACCAATATCACACCGAGATACCAGCCAATAAACCAATCAAAATACATCAACAACATACACTGAGAAAAACATCGTATGTGGCGTACGTAAAATTGTATGTAACATTTGTAAATCCTGTAGTTTTTGGACTTAACGTACACCAAATGTATAACTGAAAACGCATGTTTTATAATATCTTTCTGTATAAGTGTTCCATCCGTACCTACTTTCCTTATGAAACAATATAGGCAGTCAGGATCTCACATACAAATGGACGTATATAACATATAGTTGACGAAGGTAACATACATATATGTATCTAATATAAGGAAGACTGTTAGGTATCAGTCATCCTCCAACGGCATGATGTAACATCTAAGGGCAGTGCCTATGTAGCATACGGATAACGTATGCTCCTTACTGATTTGTGTAGTAAGTGAGAGGATTCCGTATATTTGTACAATATACCGCTGTCTGGAGAACGGATTTTTCTCAGTGTAATAAACAAGAATTTAACCGACATCTCTTCGATGAAGGAGATAAACGATTATCACATTTACTACATGGTTACTGTCGCTGCCGCCAATTAGTGATATGGTTCGCAAATCACATAAAGAAATCTTTACATTTTATGTCCCCTAGTTATTTTCTGTAGGCTAAGGGAGACGGATGAATGAATTGGCGGAATTAACAATGTCGAACGAAATGTTACAACTTTCAGAATATCTGCATTGCAATCATATTCCGCACTACAATGGAGAACTCAGCCAGTCAATTAAATATCCTAAAGAAAGAATCTTCTAATAATGAAAGAATATGACGCAAAGTTTGCGCGTCAAAACTAGATGACACCTGAGAATCCTAAATTTTCTCCAATAAGCACATACATTCATTCAATTATTAGAGAAGGTAGCCAATTGACTGTATATCGTTTTACGTTACTTTAAATACGTGAGATGCTTAAATTGACTTGACCCGACTCATCCCACTTAAGTATTATATTTTCGATCGACGATATTTGGATAACACCAGCGTATACTGAAATATATGAATGTCACGAAATGTATCGAATGCTCTTCAACGATATTTTCTTTATTTATACTTATACAAATATGGCCTTCAAAATAACTACTTTGACCTCAACTTTACCAAAGTCTGTACGTCCAGCATTAAACTTTCCAAATCTAATCATCTTTCTCACAGTATATCCAACTGCATTAACCAATGATAAGAGGTGCTTCTCATAGTAACATAAAGGTGTAAACTTAGGTTTTAGGACAATTTTGCAATCAATTGACAGAATCAATTTACAAAATGACCTTTCTAAGCAGACAGCCAATTACTGGTTTCCAACCTTCTTTATCGCTGGCTCCTTCGTAAATCTTCATACTTCACATTCCTCCTCCTTCTAGCTAATTAATCATATTTGCTTTTTATCTGTCCTCTTTTGTGATTTTCAAATGTAGCATTGAACTCTGAAATTTGCAATAATAATAATAATAATAAGAAGAAGAAGAAATTCGTAGCTCATCTTGAACTTCTACGGGAATAATAATCAGCCTACTTATCTAGAAAATCCATTATAACGTAAAGGTTTCCTTCTTCCATTCGAGACAGACCCTTGATTGAAGGTAGGACTTCCACTTTTCCGCAACTTAGCCACTAATGAAGGTAAAGACTTCTTTTTTACAGTATGTTGCTCTGTGTATCCAGGGTGCTTCATAGAGGGTGGGAGAACCCCAACATTCCACTGCAACGAAGGAAGAAGGAGAAAGAAGGAGGTACACTTCTGGATTTCCAAAAAGGATAGAAACTTGCTACCTGGTTGGTAGGTACCTAGCGTAGTATACCACTGTTTATATACAAAATCCAATATACGACCTAAAGTCTTCATTACTGGCTACAGAGAGGGCGTCACTTTCTCATACTTATCTATTTCTGAAGAGAACAGAAGATTAATAAAATCTTTTTCTAAAAATATATATATAACTGCCGATTTAAAAAAAATACTAAAGGGTAGAAAATAATCAAGTGCTAAATCAGATAATAATATTCATAAAGTAATTACTATTATGTATTTACTGTAGTCATTCTAAGACAAACAAATTAATGCTAAATTATATACATATGGTAGTTTCATGAGACATTAATATGTTTGGCTTGGCGTGATTTCCTTTAGATTATAGTAATGAATTATTTTGTTCTTGTAAGGCTTGAGTTTTTATTGTGTGCTTCTAACATTTTTATTATTTTCTGTTTTTACTGGATTTTTTTGAAGCCAGTTCCTTTTTATAGTTTTAATGCTTTTGTTTTTAGTGCGTTTTTGAAGTTGGGTATTTTGCTTTAAAAAATATTTCCTGCTTCATAGTGCGTTTTGGAAATCAGTTTCTTTTTCATCTTCTCGTCGCACCAGTAATTTAGTAATTTTCCTAAACTAAAGGTAGGTAGGATTCTCTTTTTAACTCTCTATAAAATTGATCTTCACAGAAAACATGATTAAAGAAATGGGTAATGATTAATTATCAAATTTATTGATTTACTATTGTTATTATTGTAGGAAGAAACTTTCTTTAATACTTCATTACATTGTAAACACTTTAAGGTGTGGGCTCAAGTCGCATGTAGGACAGGATGCTGGACAGGACGCTAGACTCTGAATTGACCATTCAACCGTAAGATATTATAAGAAGATGATTTTTGATGTAGATTTCGTCTTTACTTGTATCCTTCTATTTAAATCGGAATTAGTAGAAATCTAAGATTTCCGTTTTCATTAATGAAGTAAAATAGAGATAATGGTATATTGTATGGCATATATACATATCTGCATACAAGAACCGGTTCTTTCATATTTGTTGCGAGAATATATAGCCTATCATTCCATTCTTATCTCTTTGAGATACATAAAAAACCTATTGAAGTATACTACATCTTCTGGTTTCAATTTTTATACCTTACAGCGAAAAGGGTAAATATACTACTCCGAAAAGTTTCTTTCACATGGACTCAGTTTCTTCGGTACATGTTCCATATTCGATTTTATCTCATTGCAAACGTACGTGGGTCGTTCAATATATAAGTTTCTCTACGCTGTAAAATAAATATTTGTAAGATACATTTATGAACTATACATGCAATGTGTAAATGGGTTCTTCCTCATCTCTCCACATAATCCTCACTGGGTTTCAGGCATTTATCTCACCGTTGTTCAAATGTGTCCAGAACCTTTGAAAAAAAATCAGGGCGATGGCAATTTAGCACTCTTCTCATGTTCCGCTTCACTTCATCTGTTCGAAATGTTCCCCTTGCAATGCAGAATTTAACACCGGATAAAGATTCCGCTTCACTTCATTTGCTCGAAATGTTCACCTTGCAATGCAGACTTTAACACCGGATAAAGATTCCGCTTCACTTCATCTGTTCGAAATGTTCACCTTGCAATGCAGACATTAACACCGGATAAAGATTCCGTTTCACTTCATTTGTTCGAAATGTTCACCTTGCAATGCAGACTTTAACACCGGGATAAAGATTCCGCTTCACTTCATATGTTCGAAATGTTCCCCTTGCAATGCAGACTTTAACACCGGATAAAGATTCCGCTTCACTTCATCTGTTCGAAATGTTCACCTTGCAATGCAGACTTTAACACCGGATAAAGATTCCGCTTCACTTCATCTGTTCGAAATGTTCACCTTCCAATGCAGACATTAACACCGGATAAAGATTCCGTTTCACTTCATCTGTTCGAAATGTTCACCTTGCAATGCAGACATTAACACCGGATAAAGATTCCGCTTCACTTCATCTGTTCGAAATGTTCACCTTCCAATGCAGACATTAACACCGGATAAAGAATCCGCTTCACTTCATCTGTTCGAAATGTTCACCTTCCAATGCAGACATTAACACCGGATAAAGATTCCGTTTCACTTCATCTGTTCGAAATGTTCACCTTGCAATGCAGACTTTAACACCGGATAAAGATTCCGTTTCACTTCATCTGTTCGAAATGTTCACCTTGCAATACATACATTAAAACCGGATAAAGATTCCGTTTCTCTTCATCTGTTCGAAATGTTCCCCTTGCAATGCAGACTTTAACACCGGATAAAGATTCCGCTTCACTTCATTTGCTCGAAATGTTCACCTTGCAATGCAGACTTTAACACCGGATAAAGATTCCGCTTCACTCCATCTGTTTGAAATGTTCACCTTGCAATGAAGACTTTAACACCGGATAAAGATTCCGCTTCACTTCATCTGTTCGAAATGTTCCCCTTGCAATGCAGACTTTAACACCAGACAAAGATTCCGCTTCACTTCATCTGTTCGAAATGTTCACCTTCCAATGCAGACATTAACACCGGATAAAGATTCCGTTGCACTTCATCTGTTCGAAATGTTCACCTTCCAATGCAGACATTAACACCGGATAAAGATTCCGTTTCACTTCATCTGTTTGAAATGTTCACCTTGCAATGCAGACATTAACACCGGATAAAGATTCCGCTTCACTTCATCTGTTCGAAATGTTCACCTTCCAATGCAGACATTAACACCGGATAAAGATTCCGTTTCACTTCATCTGTTCGAAATGTTCACCTTGCAATGCAGACATTAACACCGGATAAAGTTTCCGTTTCACTTCATCTGTTCGAAATGTTCACCTTGCAATGCAAACATTAACACTGGATAAAGATTCCCTTTCACTTCATCTGTTCGAAATGTTCACCATGCAATGCAGACATTAACACAAGATAAAGATTCCGTTTCACTTCATCTGTTCGAAATGTTCACCTTGCAATGCAGACATTAACACCGGATAAAGTTTCCGTTTCACTTCATCTGTTCGAAATGTTCACCTTGCAATGCAGACATTAACACCGGATAAAGTTTCCGTTTCACTTCATCTGTTCGAAATGTTCACCTTGCAATGCAGACATTAACACCGGATAAAGATTCCGTTTCACTTCATCTGTTTGAAATATTCACCTTGCAATGCAGACATTAACACCGGATAAAGATTCGGCTTCACTTCATCTGTTCGAAATGTTCACCTTCCAATGCAGACATTAACACCGGATAAAGATTCCGTTTCACTTTATCTGTTCGAAATGTTCACCTTGCAATGCAGACTTTAACACCGGATAAAGATTCCGCTTCACTTCATCTGTTCGAAATGTTCACCTTGCAATACAGACATTAAAACCGGATAAAGATTCCGTTTCACTTCATCTGTTTGAAATGTTCCCCTTGCAATGCAGACTTTAACACCGGATAAAGATTCCGCTTCACTTCATTTGTTCGAAATGTTCACCTTGCAATGCAGACTTTAACACCGGATAAAGATTCCGCTTCACTTCATCTGTTTGAAATGTTCACCTTGCAATGAAGACTTTAACACCGGATAAAGATTCCGCTTCACTTCATCTGTTCGAAATGTTCCCCTTGCAATGCAGACTTTAACACCAGATAAAGATTCCGCTTCACTTCATTTGCTCGAAATGTTCACCTTGCAATGAAGATATTAACACCGGATAAAGATTCCGCTTCACTTCATCTGTTCGAAATGTTCCCCTTGCAATGCAGACTTTAACACCGTATAAAGATTCCGCTTCACTTCATCTGTTCGAAATGTTCCCCTTGCAATGCAGACTTTAACACCGGATAAAGATTCCGCTTCACTTCATTTGCTCGAAATGTTCACCTTGCAATGCAGACTTTAACACCGGATAAAGATTCCGCTTCACTTCATCTGTTCGAAATGTTCACCTTGCAATGCAGACTTTAACACCGGATAAAGATGGAAGTAACTCGGTGCGAAATTGAGGTTGTATGGAGAGTGGCGCAGCCGTTCCCACCCTAAATCTTCAATCTTGTGTTTTGCTCGCGTGCTGTGTGGGTGTGACGTTATCGTCAAGAAGAGGCCAGGTCGCTTAAGCCGAATTACGTTTCCCTGAAGAAAGGTTCAGGTTCGACATAACGGACTAGCTCTCCTGTTAACTGGTGGTGAAGAAGTGAATCTGAATGTCAGGAGAGTGCTAAATTGACAAGGCCTGATTCTTTGGTCAAGGATTTGGACAAATTGGTCCAACGGTGAGACAAATGCTTGAATGTCAATGGGGATTATGTTGAGAGGTGAGAAAAAACCCACCTACACCTTTATGTATATTTTACACATGTATCCTGAAAAATCTTTTACAGCTTAGGAACACTTACATATTGAACAACTCATGTAAGTTATAGATTTATCACTTCTGGGATCAATATTAAATCCGCATTGTTAGGAAGTCTACCTAAAAGCAAGCATGGAACGTAATGCATTTGCTTTTTTACTATACTTTTTTTGCTATGGATAAACGAGGAACCACAAGGTATGAGGTGTTCATTCGGCTTAGGAAATCAGTTAGAAACAAATATAGAAACTACGGTCAGTTAATATACAACGCCCAGCTAAATTCATTTGGTTGCTCATACCCTTCTTGAGGTATAGTTTAAACAGAGCACAAAGGATCCCTAACTGTACCCAATCGAAAAGCTAACCGTAAATAAATAATTTTTCAAGAATCGTACTGATACGATTATAAAAAATTAACTTGCATATTTTGATGGGAATTAATACAAATAAACTCTGAATAAATTGGATCACGGGTACATTTATGATAAGGGCTTGTGTTTCTACTAAATATTTTTGCCTAGATGGTTATGTAACCCGTCACTCTTTAATGTTCTGGAGGTTGCATAATTGCATTACGCAAATCTTACTTTGGTATCTTACTTTGGTAATGAACGGGGTATGAATTGTCACCCTTAAAGTCAGCATTATTAGTGAAAATGCTAACGACATTATTCCATTAAAAAAAACTCGGCAAAGATAATTGCTCTAGATCTCAATTGAAAAAAAAAATCTGGAGTAACATACCAATGGACGTACTTAAATTACTATCTAATAAGGACCCCAAGTGTGATACAAAAAAGGATCATTGATGGAAATGGATGTTGAACTTTATCCAATCAATGACTTGAGTTGATTTCGGGTTTAACGTCCTGTTCAACAGCGAGGCTATATGAGACGTGGACCTACAGATTAACGTTCCATCTGAACCCCATGAGCTCCCGACGGGAACCGAAGAAAGTTATCCCACGCCAAAGGCATGTACGCTAACCACTTAGCCACGATGGAGCTCCTCCAACCAATGAAAACACATATCAACACGCTAGGAAGTGTAGGCGGTAAGCCAAATAAATTTGTTCTTTCACTGCTATAAAGGTCGTTATGATTACTTATTCCTCTGAATTTTACCTCATCCTAACCGATTAAACACAACCAGAGCAGAACAGGTCAGAATTTAATTACTGCTGTTGACCACAACCATAACAACGAAAAGCCAGTGAAAAGAAATCAATGTTCGATAATTACGTCAATTGCATCAAACAATTGAACTCAATTCAAATAATGCTTTGATCAACCTCAGATATTTAAGCAAATGCTTCCACAGAAAAACCACAGGGCTATCCTTATTGCGTGACCCTTCTCAATAGAAAGAAGAACAAAGGGAAGAGGGAGAAAAAAAACATCTCCCTTAGGAAACGTTTTTACAGACCATTAAGAAACCAACGGGCTAACGATCTACTTTAACCATATTCGCTTCCTGCTGTTATCTTCCTGTGAATTAAGTCTTGGTTAATACATTTCCCTTCGCCTCCAATTCCCGTACGATGGTCCGTCGGGAATTATGATTTTTCTTCTTTTTTATATGTATAAGAAGGGGAGATAGGATGAGGGAAAGCTAACTACGAAGTATCTTATCCTTAAGAAGGTTCATTTATTTATTAACATGTATATGCTTGCCACTTTCCTATAGTTCTTAAAAAAAAAAATACTCCTGAAGTTAGACTAAATTTACAAAGTTTGAATTTCCCTGAGATCTGGACCCCCTGTGTACGTCTCCTGTAACAGCTACAGAATATTTATTTCAGAATCTGAACGTTTCTGTTTTAGAACACCAAGATTGTCCAGGAAGTAGGAAAGATTCTTCTATATAAGTACAAAACTTTTCCTTCTAAAATGTATATTAGATGCAAATTAATAGACATAACAGGATTTTCTTTTTAAGTACAGTTTCATTCTCATCAATTGATGGTTGAATCACAGGAGGTAACGCCTTCTCTTGGGCAAGTGACATCAATTTATGTGGTAGTAAAAAGGTATTAAGATAAAAGTGGGTATCAAGATTTATTTATTTATTTATTTATTTATTTCCGATAACATATAAGAGTGCGATGAGTGGCCCCGCGTAGCGTGGTCACTAACGCTCTCGCCTTCGGTGCGAGTAGTTTCGAGTTCGACTTTGGGAGGGGGCAGTCGATCGAAAAGTGTAAAAAGCTTTTTCAGGCCAGCCACTCTGAATGAGGTTTCCCTGGGTTTTCCTCATCCATATCAGGCAAATGCCGGAGTGATACGTAAAACAGCGCAAATCTGTCTTCGATAGTGTGTGGGTGGGTGACGGGTATAATCTTCCATAATCTTTTTTTTTTTTTTTTTTTAAGCGATGTTCAAAATATTTATGAAGTTGAAAAACAATCCTGTGGAGGAGCAGAGGAGCAGAGGTGTCTTCAACATTGGGAGCTGGGCAGATTTGAGGCTTATTCTGGGGGTTGGTGAGACCCATATTAAAGTAGAAGAATCTGATTTCTGAGGTGAACCTATTGTATATTATACAGCAAGATATCAATTTCATCTCATTTTCCTTTGACGCAATCGGACACAAATCATCACATTTCTCCCCTCTCTCCCCAAAAAATATTTCAAATCGGATTATTGGGAGGACAGTAAGATTGAAAGGGACATGTCCTCCTCATTACCCCTTGATTTGCGAGAGTGATACCTAACATATAGTTCCCAAACCACTTCCTTCCTTCCCTTTCCACGGGTAGTGTGCTCGACGAGGGACATTATTCTATATATGTGACGGGCTAAATGGCCATAGATGATGAAAGCACAGAAATCTAAATTCCAAAATCCTAAAAAATAAAAAAAAATGCGATGAGAGAAAAGGTAATAGAAGACAAAATATTTTAATGTAATTAATTTACAAATAGCATGTACTCCGAAGTCAAAAGTAATATACGTTTCCGTTGGGAGAACACAAAAATAGATAGAATAGATAAATGTAAATAATGCTAATTATTTATATAGTAACTTTTACATATGCAGAACAAAAATCAAATTATGTTTGATATACAGTAGAACCAACCAGGCATTTAATGTTTTAATTTCGTCCGGTCAAACTTTGAAGGAGTTTTGCTGCCATCTAACAACGCGATATAGAATACTGTATAATTGCTTCTACATCTGTTTTCATTGCAGAAAATAAGTAGCTATTGCCGGTCACCGTTACTTTGTAAGTTATTAACGTATTTAACCCATTAACGAACTGAACCGAGATATCTAATTGCTCTAATTACTCTAATTGCTCTAATTGCAAGAAACAGAATTTAAAAATGATTCCGTTTCAAGAATTAGCGTGTAAAGTAACGGATGGGTTAAAGTGACTGTTATCCGTTAAGATGTTAATGCATTAACTCCAGTAGCGATCTCTATCGAGATAATTGTTATGAACTTCTACTGCCAAAAACATAATTAAAAATAACGCTTTTGTTAAAGAATTATTATCTTGTGTGTAACGGGTAGTTTAAGACTATCGTTACCCGTTAACATGTTAATTGATTGACTTCGTTAACAAACTCGACCGATATAGTTAATCTAGCTACCTAACGCAGAAAAAAAATTGAAAATACACTATTAATCAAAGGTTATAGTATGAAATAACGGACGGCGTTAGCAGTTAATATGTTAAGGAATTAACTCCATTAAGGAACTCGACCCAAACACTAGGTCTAGCTTCCTATTCCGAAAAGAAATAACTCTCCATTCTAAAGATACTATCTAAAGTAACGGACGACATTAGAAGTTAAGATGTTAATGGATTGACTCTGTTAATGAACTCAATCGAGATACTTGATCTACCTATCTATTTATAAAAATAAAGAAATGACTCACTTTCATTCAAGAATTATCGTGTGAAGTAACGGATAGCATTAGCAGTTAAGATATTAACGGATTGATTTCATTAACGAATTCTGCCGAGTTACTTGCTCTAGCTATTCCCCCCCCCGCAAAAATAAAAAAATAACAATTTTCATTCAAAAGTTATCATAACAATTAACGGAAAGCGTTACAAGTTCAGGTGTTAACGGATTGACTGCATTAACGAAATCGACCAAGATACTTGATCTACCTATTACAAAAACAAGAAAAAAGAACTTTTTAAAAATACTGTTATTCAATAGTTATCGTGTGAAGTAACGGACGGCGTTAGCAGTTAACATATTAACGGATTGACTTTATTAACGAATTCTGCCCAGTTACTTGCTCTAGCTATTTATCCCCCTCCAAAAAATAAAAAATAATAATTTTCATTCAAGAGTTACCATAAAAATTAACGGAAAGCATTACAAGTTCAGGTGTTAACGAAGTGACTGCATTAACGAAATCGACCAAGATACTTGATCTACCTATTACGAAAGCAAGAAAACAAAATAACTTTTTAAAAATACTTTTATTCATGAGTTATCGTGTGAAGTAACGGACGACGTTAGCAGTTGAGATTTTAACGGATGATCTCCATTAACGAAATCATCCGAAACAATCGATCTACCTATTGTCGTGTAGACTAACTTAAGTGCTAACAACACAATCTTATGTCACGTAATCCTAATAAATAAAAAATCAACAATCTATATTTAAAAGCTAATCATCGACAAAGTAGAACAGAATTGTGAATACCGTATAATTAATTTTTTCTCGATTTTCACAACAACTTTGCATCAGAATTTAGCCACAAGGATGTTATTTTTTTTCATCTCCATGTGTTCTATCAAATGATGTATGTTTGGGCTATTTTATAAACTAAATTTAAAGTTGAAGAATTAATTATAAATGTATACTATATCTTGTTAATCATTGTGTGTAATGTCTTCTTGGTAGTGTCAAAATAAAAAAAAGAAAAACATTATGAATGTATTCTTTAGTATCACTTTCATCTTGAGAAATAGTCTGGTTGCCAAACACCATTACCTTTTAGGCTTGGAAAAAAATCGCATTTGAATTTAGATACTTGTATATCACAGGTAAATGTGGATCTGAGAAGGTAGGAGGATGCATGACGTCACGCCGTTCCCCGTGCCTATCTTTACCCATTGTAATTATTTAGGAAATGGAGGATACCATAAATATCTTTTGGGAGTGGAGTAACGGTATCTCCCCATGTTCCCCCTCACTTTTACCTCTGTTGCATCTCATTCTTTTCAGTTCAATTGGATTTATCGAATGGTATATTGCTCATTTTTGGACATCTTTTGATCCTTAAACACCAATAATTTGGTATCGTACTAACTAACTAACTAACTCTATGGCCTATGGATCCCGGAGGTTCAATGCCGCGTTCTCAAAAGCTCTCCACTGACTTATATCCTTAGCCAATTGGATCCAGTTTCTACTTTGTATTCCAATCTCTGCGAGATCCATCTTAATATTGTCCTCCCACCTGCGCCCAGATCTTCCTAATGGTCGTTTTCCGATTGGTCTTCCAGTCAACACTTTGAAAGCGTTTCTACTTTCTTCCATCCTAGCTACATGACCCGCCCACCTAAGTCTCCTAGACTTGACGACCCTAACAATGTTGGGTAGACCGTATAAATTTTGTAGTTCCTCGTTTGAAGTTTCTGCCATTCCCCATTCCCTTTCATCTTGGATCCGAATATTCGTCTCAGGATCTTGTTCTCAAATACTTTCAGTCTATGTTCTTCCCTCAGAGTAAGCGACCATGTTTCGTAACCATACAGAACAACAGCCATGATTATAGTTTTGTATATTTTAAGCTTCAAATTCCTCGACAGAATTCCCGACGACAAGAGTTTCTGAACCGAATAGTAACACGAATTCCCTGCTTTTAGTCGACATTTAATTTCTTCGTGAATATGATTTTCGTCTCTTAATATTGATTCTAGTACCGTGCAGTATATGATAATTTCATAACCTGATAATTATTTTAAAATATCCAAGATTTTTAGTAGCGAATGAGGGATACTTCTACTACATGAGGACAAAAGCTTTCATTATTTACGGACAATTTATTTCAATATAATTTAAGTGAGAGCTCTCCCATGATTAGAGTTCACACCTTCCACTCAGAATATTTGGGTTTGTTCTCGGTGAAACTTTGGTTCGGGCACACGTAAATCAATGCAGTTTATTTATGAGTTTATTTACAGCGCTCTAAACAGAGCTTTAAGATTATTTTACACTGAAAAATTTACCAATGAAATGGGAGTCATGAGAGTTAATGAGCCAAAAATGCTAAACAATCTTATGTAATAGCTGCTGAAAAAAAAGTACTAAATTAGAACACCTAATATCAACGTATGTATTAATCGTATTGAATTTTTGTTCCCTCTTCCTTCAAAAATACATTTGCTTCATTGAGATATTTCTACAATAATGGCGCGTGTTCTGAAATGACTTGAGTCTTGAGCTTGAAATCTCCTTTGATTGAATTCTGTGTACGCCACTGAATTTTATCAAAATTGAATTTGAAGCAACGTTTTCTCACATCAGCAATAAAAATGTACAAAATTGTGTTTCGGAGCTTAATTTCAATATCAAATGAATGACAATGCACTGTGGGAAACCAAATAACACAAAAGTGTACCTGTGTCCTGGCAAGTACAAAGGAAGGTGATGATGTTATTTTCGTCTTTTTCATTTGTGCGTACAAAGTATACTTGTTTGTGTCCTCATGGGTGGAAAAGTATTTGACAATAGCGAACATTTTTTTAAAAAACTCGTTTACAATGTGGCTTCCGTGTAAAGTGGTGATCAGGCCACACAAAATAATATAACGCTCTTTAGTAAGAGTTTTACACGTTTTCGTATGCCAACTAGAAAAGCCTTTGACATGGTGTAAACAAAGTAATACAAATGTTACGCCTATTTGGAATAAACAAATATTTATCGTTACCCTTACATTAGAAATCTACTTTCAATGGGTTTTATATCCTTTGATTCTTGTGTTTTGCAGCCTACATCACAAGGCACTACTTTAAATTTACTCTTTACTCTTTGCTATGTGATACAAGTAATTGTTTTGTATAGGATATGTGTATATTACAAAGATACTTTTTCAATGACTGTTGACGATCTACGAATCTAAAATAGTGTTTATACATGCCCAGAGAGATACAAAAGAAAATACTTTATATAATTCAAAGGAGTTTAAAACTGAAAATTCAAGCGGAGCAATTAAACATTCTTTAAAAGAGTTTCTCTGTATTAGCTATGAAAACCATTCTACAATGCTCACGGATATCCATCAATATGCTAAAATTGTAACATTCTGGAAATACAAGGAGTCTTATGAAAGCTCCTTGTCACATTATTTAACTTACATGTGCAAATGGTTGTGTTCTTTAGGAGGTGTCTCGCTCCTTTGGATGTTGGAAGAAGTTTTTTGACGATTATTCCTCCGTAATTCAAGCTATAATTTTTTTTTATTATCCATGTCACCAATAGTGATAACTAGTAGTGTCGACGAGATAAGAAATGACGCTTTCTCATCATGTCTCGTATAAATTTAGTGAAAATCACGTCTCGTCTCGATTCTCGAAAAGATTGTCTCGTCTCGTATTTGAAAATGTATGTACAAATTTATTCTCCGATTTATTTTTTAAAATTTCATTTAAAAGTTATCAGAATTTTACAGTATCCCAAGAGGTACATGAAAGATGTAATACAACAACATTTAATCTACTGTATAATCTACTGTATAATCACTGGCGTATCTTTGAACGTAGATAAATGCTGCTTATTATGTCCATACAATCACTATATCAATTTATAGGCTTTATACCTCATTAATTTATTATACTATGAATCATGTAACAAAAGAACAGCATTTGAGATCTAAGGTTTGGGTGGACCCATCAGAATAATGAAATTGACGAGACGAAAATGTCCAGGTTTTTCGTCTCGCCCCAAATTTAAAAAACGCTTCCAAGACGAGACGAGACATTTTTCATGTCGTAAGGAACTGTAATCTTTGGTGGTCATGAAACATTTGTCAAGATCTGTGAGACGGTTCAAAAAGGACTGTATTACATTTATCAGTTAAGTCAGAATTCTACACATTTCTTTCAAAAAAGCAATAGTAATTAAACAAGGGGAAAAGATGCAAAAGACGGACTGATAAATGTAGCAACATATTTATCATGCATTTCTCCATAGTAATATTCCATAGATTATGTTCTTTCCTGCTGACACAATACTATATTCCTCACTGATTATTCTAACAAATAATGAATCTATTGAGAACATTAAAAATGATTGTGCCTATTGAAACTGAATTCGGTTTTTCAATATTGGAAATAGTTAAAAAAAAAAAAAAAAAAAAAAAAAAAAAAAAACAGGTAAAGACTCTGGTTGAGACATTGTTTTTAGAAGGAATTATATTCTGAGGGGCGTGATAGAGAGGTGGAACAAGTAATACCGAGAAGGGCAGACCCGTATCCAGGGGGGCCTAGGGGGCCGGGCCTCCTACATTTTTGCTGACCCCCTAAAATTTTCACAGTAGGCTTGCAAATGAACTATAATATGGTTAGACAGGGTCCCCTAAGCTCCGCCGGACCCCCCCCCCGCTCCACACAGTTTTGGGCTGGCTACCGACCTCGGGAAGGGTGAGACGAAACTTATGATTGGTAGGCAGTGTTAAATAGATTAATTGTTATATCCAGTCGAAGAGGTTACAAGAACTGTAATACAAGAAAGTTCTTAAAATAGCGAGTAATGTATTAGTAGAATATCTACAATACTGTTTGTAAATATTGCAACACCTAAAAAAACGAAAGAGACTAATTGGTTACAAATAATCTGTTGTTAGGGTGGTTGCTAAGGCAGTTTCAATAGCGCTGTATGTATCATCTGTGAGCCTTGTGAAAGATGAAAATTATGGGGAAGAAAGGCGACATTTTTCACGAATAGCAGTGAATATATTTACTCTATGAGTATAGGAAGTCTATATTATCATGATATGAAACAAAATTACTCTACATTTTAATCGCCAATAACTTGCTGGACACAAGTGAGTGAGAATCCCAAGCACGTCAATGAGTGCCTCTTAGTATTAATTTTAGATTGAGTTTAATTAAAATTATTGAAAATTGTTATACTATATACTTTTGACATTTTTTTCTAGCCTCAGTGAAAATGTTTATTATGGAAGAGAAACTTGATTTAAAAAAAAAAATAGTGATCGGATATTCGGAGCAAAGGAGTACAGTGCTAAAATAACGAATGAATTTTAGAACATACAATTACGAATATTGATCTTAGAAACTTATCATCACTTCATGGAAATAATTTCCTACTTTATTCTACATTCATTTCTTAGCGGGTGTTCATTCCCTGCTTGGTACTGGTAAAGTTGAAATGCGTCACCAGAAATAATTATTTAAAAGGTATACCTCTAACTATCCTATATAATATCCTAACTGAATTATTTTGTTTTCGTCTGCCACAAACGGCGTACCGATTTGTAACATGCCAGAATATACATGTATTAAAACTCATAAGGAAAACACGTACCAACTTCCCCCCCGTGGTTACTTCATGTTAACACTACATCTATGTTGATTAAGGGCAGCTTGATGCTCGATCGCATGTAAACATTCATCTGGAGGGAGCAGGCTGATTAGTGAAGGTGGGTACGTGTGGAAAGAAAGACAGATACGAAAAGCTTACACTAGCCTGGGCTAGTAATCACTATATAAGTGGATTTGCATTTCGATTTTTTAGTAACGATGACACATATTTAACGCTGTTTCTATGTTCAACCTCTACATAGATAATTTTCTTGCACAGAACTGTTTTCGTAGATTAAACATAAATATAAAAAAATATCCCTATTTTTCATGCGTACTTAGCGTAGATAAATAGGATGGAGCAATTATAGTTTATGTCAAACGAGATGAGAAATTAACAAGTCCGGTTTAAACTTTACTATATTGCTTGTACTATAGACCCTACTTTCACCAACATTCATGTGGGGTAAGGTACGGTTAGGTTAGCTTGTGTTTACTTACATATATGTGTAACGCCGATTTGCCAATTTTAAAATAATCCATTGCCTACTAATCTCAATTGTATCAAGTTTCAAATTTTTACACGTATTACATATATGCAACTACAAGGGTAAAATTGTTATCGAACTTACGCTGGTGAGGATCGGAAAGAGCGGAGGTAGGCGAGAATCATACTCCATGCTGGGGCAGGCATTGTTCGAAGATTATAGTATGCCTTTAAATGTGTTCTTCAATTATGTTTAGTTAGAAACGATTTTACAGTGTTCTGAGTATTAATATATATTAGCCTAAAAATATCACAAAACAAACAAAGAGAGAGAGAGCAAGAAAGCTTTTGCTAAAAATATTTGTATTTTAATTTCTTTCTGGCAGAATATTATGCAAGGAGAGAAAGTGCCCTTCAAAATGATTGAGATATGTCTCTTCGTTCAATAAATAATTAATCATTATATTGCTTGTTGTACAGTACGGCTTTGTTATTGTATTTCTTTAATATATTATATAGAACAATATTTCTAATTTCATTCTTGAAAAAAAAAAAAAAACATTGCATGTATCTCTTAAACTGTTATGGTTAGGTCTATATCTGGAAACGAAACAAGTAATTTTCAGAGGCGAGTACATTGTAAACTTCATATAACCCGCTCAAAGCCTGTTTGTTTGTAACCAGGTAGCTGAACAGGAAGCGGAAATGACGTTTTCTTCACCAGCGTATTATGGCGTTACGACTTGAGTGTCTTCAACCTTTGATACAGAATATTGGATAGATTACGTATTTTCTACATAGCTTACATAGTCTACGTTGTTTACATTGTCTCCCATTCTTTACATGTAAATGTACGCATATAATCTGGGTTTCGTAACGTCTGACAGATTGAAGCAGAACTTGTCCGTAAGCATGATCACCTGCTACTAGCAATGCCGGCAGCGATGATCATGCACCCATTGTCTAGCCTGAAGTGTTTGTAATTCTAGGTCAGTGAAACAGTACGTGAAGGCATGAGTAACTCCAGTGCAGCAGATGTCATTGACTAGTCGACGAAAACTAGTTCATACACTCGTTACCTTGCTTCAATGCCGAGCTAATGTTGTTGACGACGTTGTGCAATTCCGTTACATTCTAGGCGGCAAGATATTAATCAGTCTTTGGTTTAGTCACGTTGCATGTAGGGCCCTATTCTTATATTGCTTCCTCACATGCATCACTGTTGTCCCACTATTTCGTGTATGAATACCAATTTTGTTATACGAGAAGCAGGCTGTCCGTAGGCCAATCAAGTAGTCCCCAAGTAGACATTGATTTGCCTCTTTCACGTCAACGAAGCGTAACTCTTGCCTATTCTTATTCGCTTCTCTACGTTCCATTACCTGACCATTACGTAAACTGTCCTTTTACAGTACTATTCTTGGGTATGCGGTGGGTCATTGGTAGAGTTCTTACCACTACTGCGTGCAATCCCTGGTTTGATCACTTGATTTAATCCTTTAGCCATTCTCTTCTGTCGCCTAAATGGCATTAAACTGAAAGATTTCAAAGTGCTACTCCGTATTGCAAACACTGTGTTGCACTGCTGGGTTCTCGCATCCGCAATTCCACTAAAATTCTAAAGTTCATATGTCACATAATTCTGTCTTTCATTCTCGACCTTATAATATTTAACAAATACCAGCATATTATGATGATTATGGCCGAGTCTTAAAACTGTGGAAAGTTTAAACACTGATATTCTAAAAGCCTTAGTCCCTTTACCGACTAGTAGTGTAACTTGGTTCGTCTTATAAATTAATGAGGTTGAAACTTCTTTGACGTAAATTCCCTGGCTGTCAGGAGGAAGGAAGTACCAGGCTATAAACATTTATAAAGAGGTAGCTATCAGCCGTTCCTTTCTTTCTCTTTCCTTACATTTTACACGCTTCTCCTAATTATGCTTAACTTTGCAGCAAGTTTAAGTGTTACGTAACAAAGTACGAAGTAGGGTGCTGCAAAAAAGTTCACTGTCCTCTCATTAGTATTATTAGTTCCTTATCCTGTTAATCCTCTCAGTTTTATACAGGAACAAAATACACAACACACTCGAGCCAAAATAGTGTTTAAACTAGAGATGCAAAAAAGCCGGCTCTTTTGAATCGGTGGTTTTTTTTTACATAAAAAGTCGACTTTTTTGGGAAAAAAACGAGAATTTTGGAAATTTTGGCTTTTTTCATTTTCATGATTTTTCTATTTAAATAGCTTTCTTATAGTATATTCTATAGTTAGATAAGAATTCCATGACCTAAATGCCATATTTCGCTCTGAAATTCACCATCAAGATGGATGGAGCACATGTTTTACGAATTAAAGCTAACATGAAGAATGTAGTATTTGAGGGCAATTTTATTTTAACTTTTGAGTTATCGACATCTTTTTTCTTCTCTAGATCATTTTAGTTTGTCATCCGTGTTTCATTTCTAAGAGCTTTTAGTACTCTAGCTTCTAGCGCAAAAGTTAAACTTGCCCGTTTTTCTATTTATCCGTCAAAGCGTACGTTTTTCAATATATCCGTCAAATCATACTTCCACATTTCTGTTATACTGTAACTGTGAAGTGATTTAGCAATAATTTTCCGGATACAACCTTGAATACCAATTTATACAAATAATCGGTAGCGGATTTAGAAAAGTACTTTAGGAGGGGTTTTTCTGACTGTATCGTTTCCTAAAAAGTCTTAATTTTATTTGGGAGGTGCTTCAAGTTTATGAGTACAGGCAGTGGCGGCGGTTGGAGGTTAAAAGTGGGGGGTCAAGACATGATCTGAATATTTGCATATAAATGTTAATTTTCCTGCTTGTTTCTAATATTTTGTTTGACAAAAGGTTGTATAGCTAACAGGATACTATATTTTTTAGTTAAAATACCGTATATAGTATTTCATATTTTATTAAGTAAATTGACAAGAGCAACGCCAGTAGGTAGTAGCCCTTTGTACTCTTAAAAACAAAAGTGTAAGAAGAGATTTGATTCCTTGCTCATGAACATCTTAAAATTCTGTCTGGAAAACTGTGTGATCAGATTATTGAATAACAATTTGCAAAACAAATAAATAGAAAGAATAATATTAATCATAGTAATAAATAATGATGGTTGTTTTGCAAAAGTCATATTCAAACAGGGATTAATGAACAACTTAATTTTTAATTCCTCACATGCTATTAAATGTATGTTATTATTCTTAGAAAATGAGACAATAAATACTACAAGCATATGTTACGACATTTAAAGAAATATTTCCTTTGCAACTTCCCGAAACATGTTTGTTGCAATTAGGTACAGTTTTCACTTTCAGGGAGCACATCAAAACACAACAATACTTAGAATCACTCCATACTCCAGTTATACAAAATAACACTATAACCTAGAATCATGTTGAATTCACTAAATTTAATTGTATATACACTTGTAGACCCCTAACACATAACTTCACTCATACATTGCACTACAAAACAATGGAAAAGATAGAAGTTGTTTCTTATTACGTTTTTTCCCCTTACTTTAGAAAGAAGAAAAGACATTTTAGGAACTGTCAATTTTTGTGCAATTAAAAAATAACCTGTGAAAGACTTTTTTTTTTTTTTTTACTTTAGCAAAATGCTCTCTGGTTAGTTTCAAAGCGGCTGACTAATATATCGAGCCCTTGTAAGAAGTGAAAGTATGCTGAAATTGTTGTGCTCCAATAGGTTAATTTTGGGGTTATAATCTGTGGCAATTAAAATGCAATTCCTATAGTTTTCTTTACTCCACGCGAAGACAACCAACACATACTCACGGAACGGCAAATATATGGCACCATTTCTTTCTATGAACCAGTAAATACATACAAAAACTTTACTTTTCTAAATAAAACTATATACATTAATGGGTTACTTCAAAAAAGTGCGGGGGCAAGTGCCCCCCTTTGCCTCCCCTAATCGCCGCCCATGAGTATAGGCATAACTAATATTTTGTTTCGTTTATATGTTTAGCAATAATCTTCCGGATACAACCTTAAAAATCATTTTATACTGAGAATCAGTGGCGGATTTAGAAAAGTATTTTGGGAAGGGTTTTTCTTACTAAAGTTTAGTTCTTCTAAACATTCGTAATTTTTATTTGACAGGATCTTAAAGTTTATGAGTAAACGCATAACTAATAGTTATTTCGTTTGTTGCAGACATTCCGTAACTTTGGGGAACGGGCTTCAGTCCGAAAGACCGCCCCCCTAACCTTCGCAAAAACGTCACAGCTGGCAATTAGAAATAATAACGATTTAAGAACAATAAGAAAGGAAGTCGGCCAACTCACAGTACACACACTATTTCTACATTCACAGATGGAATGAAGAAAAGCTTTGTCAGAATGGTCGAATGCTGGTTGAATCCCGGACTTCCCGATAGAAGCGCAAAAGCTAATCACTCAGTCATGTTTGTTGTGCAGTTGTATTTAGCTTAACTTAAATATATTCCGTAGTCCTTTTTTTGGGAGGGGGGGGGGGAAGTTCCGTAGTGATATGTTGAATTCCTCTTGTTAAAAATTCAGAAAACTTGAGGATTGGGTAAACCGTGATGGTGGTTATATAAAACTTAACTGTAGAATTTCAAGAATATACAGAACCAAAAGCTCTAGATGTGCAGCCTTTAATTGTACCATATAAATCTAAGTATTTCTCTTATCTTTTATTTTATTTGGTTCAAAAAGAGGGTATGGAATATTTTGAAGTAAGAATACTACATACTATTTTGCTAGTTATTTGTGTATTTTTTAAAAAGAAGTGTTTTCTTTTAGGGTTGGCTGGTTTACACCAACTTAAAAAAAAAAACTGGTTTAACCCCCCCAAATAAAAAGAATGAAAAATGCGAATCGTGTGAACTTCATGGTGACGTTTCCAGATATCAAACCACCTGCAATAGTTTTATTTCCCTTTCACCTTTTAATCAAGGTGTCCCATGTTCAATTCTCGGTCGAACCACAACCCTTCTTTCATGCGTACACGAAGTAGCGGTTCGGATGTCAGTTTAAGTGAAAGACTTCTCCTTGATAACCTCGGTATTTCGTACGGATGTTAAGCCTAAATATACGAAACGAAACCAAATTGTACATTTCTGCATGCCTAAACGCCTGTTGTTTTATAAAGAAGCCAATATTGCTTAAATATATTGATAGAAATTGACAAAATTTATCGATTGCCTACGTAGCTTCCAACATTAGCTTGGATTGGACTTTCAATGATATCTACGTACTAAATTTGTAATTTAATACCTCAGTTTTAGCGTACTGATTATGATACATTGACCTTTAAATTTTACATGCAAAGCAATAACAGGATTTTCCCGTTATTGTCTTACATTCCAAGTAATGACGGGATTTTCCCGATGGCTAGGGCGGGAGATTTTCAATTTAAGAAATTTACTAACCGGACTTCTTTAAGCTTATGGGAGTTCTTCCGGCATAATACCGATGTTGCATAATAACACCAAGGCGAAACAAACTTATTTCTGTGAATATGTAATATAAATACATAAAGCAAAAAATCTAAATCAAAAAAGCCTGGTTTAAACATCCCCGAAAAACGGGTTTTTGGCATTTTCAAAAACAACCATGGTTCTTGCCAACTCTGCTTACTTTTGTATATAAGAGGTTAAAAAATTCTTATTATATACATTGGTTAATCCTGTGGAATTCATAATGTAAATATGTTGAAGAAAAATTGTTTGAAATATCTTTTCGAAATTCATAGTTTATTTTCGAGGTTTTATATTATTATCAGCATCAACCACTAATTAAATGACTTTTTGTGTTATAGAGAAGCAAAACAAAGTCTGCTTTATCAATTTAAAGCAGAATTTTGAAAAAAGCCCAAAATTTCCCAAGCAAAAAAGCGAAGCAGAAAAAACCGAGTTCTTTTTTCAAAAAAGCCTTTTTTTTTTCGAGCCCTTGCATCTCTAGTTTAAACATATTTCTCGTGAATTATCTGGTATACTGCATTAATTCAAAAACGTACTACACATCTCTAAAAGAAGTAGGCCACATCTCTAAAATTTAAAGGGGGGGGGGAATAATATAAGGTACGGGCTACTGCACTAAATTTTCTTGATCCGATTTCTTTAATTAAACTAAGTTTTGTTATATTTATTATTACAACAGTCATTATGAAATATGAACAAAATTATAATAGATTTTTCCGAAAATCTTCCAATAAAACTCATCCCCAAGCCTAGGCTATGTCTTGAGAGCTTTTTGTAGGACATAACATATAGCACAAGGCTGTTATTGAAATATTTATATATTTATTTTTTTAAGAACATTTTGTAAATAGCAGAAATGGTTTATGCCACATTAGAGTGATTTTAACGAAATACTTATTTGTGGAATATAAACAAAATAAAATATATACTTTATTTGTTCGTGGTACAAAATACCACAGTCTTATTTAAACATGATTTTAGTTGTCTAAAGTCTCGATTGTGGAATAACCAGTAATCTGTACAGTAATGCAGAAACATTCAGAGGAATTTCCAGTATACTTATTCTGTAATACATAACATGGAAGTAAGATCCAAATATGACACTCTTCTAGGCTTCATTTCCTACTAGGATCTTGCTTACTCAACCTAGGCATTAACTCGGACCTGAATTTCCCAGGACAAGTATGGGATCTGTCAAAAACCCAAGGGATGTCATGCGGATACGGCATACTATGTGTATCCCCATACAGCCACTACAGGCTTACTTGTATTCTATCCTTTTCAATGACAATTAACAAATCACAAGAATAAATGTTAAGTGTGTAGAGCAGTGGTTTCAGTCGATTTTACCCGAGGAAAGGTATTTCAACATACAGAGGATGAAAGTAAGGGTGTGAAAATACAGGTTAATCTTGTTGGTCACCAACGGAAGTTTGCTCGGGGTGAAATTCATCCCTGAAAATCATCACTAGTGTAGAGTACGTAAACCATCTTTATTTTTAGACCGTTGATTTATATATAGAGTGCTACTTTTTTGTTTAAGATGAGAGATTTTGAACTTTTAGAAAGCAAGGGACATTTAAGTAAGTATTTGAAGATAAACCAAATAGTTAAATCACAATGAATAACGAGTGAATGAGTTTAGTTTGGATTTTTTTGTATATAAAACCAAACTACAGAGTCCGCTAGAACAATGTATACACTGTTCAAGAAAAAATCTATATTTCTTAATTATATTTAATTATTGTTCAAACATGTGTTACAAACATTAAAGTAAGCATACGTTTACATTAGATGTTCAAAATTTTAGAACAATTGCCAATCCCAGTATCCTGATACAGGCTTACAAAGAGTGTATACATTTTTCTGACGGACTCTGTATTTACCAACTAATTTTAAGAGTAAGCTTAAATATAACATTTGATAAGAAATTAAATTATGGGTAGCAGTGGCGGATCTAGCCCGGGGCCGGGGGTCCTCTGCCCCGCCAGTTTTTGAGCAACAACAATAATTTAAGTTATTATTTATATGTTTTTGAAAGTTTATAATAAACTTATGGTATATATATATATATATCATAGCCTTAGGTCTGGCTACCCCCCAGATTTTACATTCTGGATCCGCCACTGATGGGTAATTTAAAATAAGTAAATATTTGACAAAGGAAAATGTTTATTTATTTGTTACGTAGGAAGTTATATGGTTCATTTTAGAGTTGTATTTAACAGATGGATTAATATTTTGCATACTAAGCATTATACTAACCCACATTTCTCAAATGGACTGCGAATAGTCTACCAGTGAGGATGATAACCATAATTACATAGAAATACTCAAGGAATAGATTTTCAATAGTCCATATCTTGGAATCAACAGGATGGATCATCTTCCTCAATAAACTTTATTCATGACTTTTGATCTTATATTCTGACCAAAATTGATGATGATCCATCAAGTAGTTCTCAGATTTTGTGTCCGCCGGACGGACACAGTCTGAGTAAATATATAAAGGAAATTTATGTAAAATAAACTCATTCAAAATAATGTAAACAATACCTAAAATTAGTGATCGTTTTTATTTTCCCGCATGAATCAAGGAGCTAAAGAACAGACATGGCTCTAGTACATAATATCCTTAAGAGTCACTGGACGAACAGATATATGATTAAAAAAAGCCTAAATAAATTTATTTTGCCAAGCAAAGCGAGCGGACACTAGTCTTATAGTAATTTAAACTGTGACTGGTTTCACATACATATTTTATACTTTTTTTTACAGTACTGTATGTGAATAAAAAAGAGAGACAGAGAAAGAGATAAAAAATTAAAACAAGATATAACGTATATATTAATCTTCAAAAACACAATGGTTGTCGTGTAACCAATTATTCACAGAATTTCAAATCAAAACCATTTATTATTGTTTTACAGCTGCAATTAAAACCTATGCGTTGGTCATAAATTTCTGACAGTCAGTTGAACTCATCGGAAGGGAAACGAACTAAAAAGTCAGTCATTCATTTTTCATGGAAATTTGTTCTTTTTTTTTTATTGTTGAAAGGGGAGAATGATGAAATTCATAACCAAATACAATCAAAATTTCCAGAGGAAAAGCGAAGTAACTCCTCATGTTATTGACTAAATGTATGTTCTTTGACGCACACATAAAAGAGCGCACCCATGGCAGTCCAAGGGCGCCCATTAAGGGGTGAAAGGTGGGGCGCTTGCCCTCCTAGAAAAAATTGTCCTGGAGAATATCGGAAACCCAATAGAAGTTTTACATTAGTTACAGCAAAATTTCAAACTATATTTGAAACGTCGTTTATACTTGCCCCCCACCTTGGAAACTACAACATGGGCGCCCTTGGTCCGGTCTCTTCCCAAAACTTCCTAACTCAGCATGTATTGTAGACATTCTTAATAAAATAATACTTGTTTAACATTGAAATGATTGATGTGTCGTGAAAATTTGATCTTACACTTCATGTGTACTATTATTTAAACAATCTAGTCCTATATTTTTTTTTTCTGAAAATAAAGCTGGAAGTATTTTACAATTACATATCGTCTTTTCGGGTGCAGAACAATAACTGTTCAATACTACATAGACGTAATGACTTGTAATACTGGACCACTCTAAATTTGGACCCCTCCCAATAAAAAATTATAAGGAACTTGGACGGCGGGTATAACATGTGGTAATATACTTTATTACTCATATTTATGCGTAAAATGAAATGAAAGGAAATCTTTAAGTTTTACGTCCCACGGTTATGCCGGTTAGGCTAAAGATGACGGTGATGATGAGAAGTGAATGAAATAGTGGAATGAAAAAGTGGGAGGAAACGGGAGAACCCCGAGAAACCCCACGCACAAGGTTGTTTGTCCACTATAAAGCTCACTTGAAGCGAGGTAGGTATTTATACTTAAAACAACATGTTGTCATACAATGTTATCTATCAATATTATCGTCTTATATAGCCTCAGTGTTCAAAATAAATGTTAAACGTCATGTTATCAAACAATCAAACAGTCTTGTCTCCTGACTAACGTATGTGCCTTTTGGTTCACGTAGTCCCAGATTCCATTCTCGGGGAAGAACATAAATTTAACTTCGCTACAGTTTTTCATTTTCATAAATCACTCGCCTCTTTTAACTTAAAGGACAAAGCGTGGGATGCTAAACTAAAACAAATTCATTTAATTTCATTTCAAACAATCGAACAATATGTTGTCGTTCAGCGTTATTAGACAATATTACCGTCTTATATAGCCTCAGAATTGAAAAGAAATTTTTAAACATCATGTTGCAAAACAATTAATCATGTGGACATACAATGTTATTAAACACTATTGTCACATTATAGAGAATCAGCGTTGGAAATGAATGTTATATTTTATGTTTTTTAAAAAAAAATCAAACAACATGTTGTCATCAAGGGCGCCGATTTCTCTGTAAATTTGGGGGTCCCATTCAGATGCAGAAGGTATATATATGAGGATTTTAAGATAAATTACATTCAAATTATGCGAAATATTGTATATTAATTAATAGATTAGGGGGGCCCACATAATCTTTGGCCCCCCCCAGGGTCGGCGCCCTTGGTTGTCATATAACGTTATCAAAGAATATTATCGTCTTATAGAGCCTCAATATTGAGAAGGAATATTAAAATTCATTTATCAAACAATGTTATCAATGTTGAAATCACATAAAAAAAACAAAACTTTGGAAAATGAAAATATAAACGTTAACTGCTATAAGAAAAGACCAAACATTATTTTGTATATATACAAAATCTCCATAACAGTATATTGAGCTCAAAAGACCCATAATAATCGATATGACAGTGGACCGCATTAAAATCCCTCACTTGAACTAACATCACATTTCCTTGCCAGAAGAAACTTCTTCGTGGCCATTACAATCTGGCGACCATGAGATTGTCGTGTAGTATAAGCTTATCATGTGTACATAGACTCATTTCTAGCTTCCGCAAGCCACGTTACATTGAGGCAAGCACTGGCTGGATATCCTATTTCCTACAATTTATGATCGGGTTCAATGCTTTAACGGTTTTGGGAACGGCTCCAATCCGGTAATTTACAGTTTAACCGAAAACGATAGGCAAATTGCCAAAGGAAAGTAACATTAAGTATTACGTTCCGGGAAAGAGAAAGAGAAAAATTGAATGCAAGGGTATATTTTAGGATGAAAATGTTTATTTAGAAAAGCTCAATTTTCTTCCTTTCGGTAAGTATATACTAATAGATAGAAATTATAATGCAATTGAATTAAACAGTAATAAAGGTTAAAACGTTAATACAAGGTTCTTTACGAATAATGGCAAATATTTAGTAGGTTATAACCAAAGCACAAAACTGTAGAGCAAATAAGACTTATTTCTTATAGAAGTTTAATGTTATATAATGAAATACAAACTTATTATGTGCTGAGTAAAACAATATATTTACATTTAAAAACTAAATACCGGTACTTATGACAATTTCGCACACTAACTTTTCGGCTCATCGCACAATCTAACCCATGATATACAGGAGTAATTTACAATCTTGTATGGAAGCTTCTACTGATGGAAAATGTTATAATGGTATAATGGTATAATTGTTATAATGGTATAATATTATACTAGGGCTGCTTACAAGATAAGACGAGAGAGAAACTCTTTCAATCCATCAGTGGTAGAGCGTTTACCTCTGGTGCTTGGTTCGATCCCAGCTCGCGCTCAGTGAACTTTGTGTCGGACAAACACCGTGTGTGGGGCTTTACTCGGGGTTCTCCCGTCTACTCCCATTTTATTAATTCCAGCATTCCTTCCATTACGCACAAACACTACCTTCTTTAGCCTAGCCGGCATAAACGTGGGACGTAAAACTCAAATATTTCATTTGCATTTCTTTCAATCCAAAAATATATATTTTCCGATGTGAGACATCACTTTCACTTTAACTTTTTGAGACTAGACAACTGGAACTTTTTCTCAAAGGCAACCCATATATGACAGAGTTTCACAAACTGTGTTCTACAGTCTGCAAGTGATCGCTGAGGTTTTCTTATAGACTCAATATCAGTTCAAAACAAAGATAGAAAAATAAAAACTCAAGTGATATCACACAGTAAAATTGAGAATCTCCAATAGGCATAAATTATACAAAATAACTTATTATAGAATATAATAAAGTAAATATTATACAAATTCTAACAACTCTTATAGACATATTAATTATTTTTAATAGCCTTCAATTATTTTTTTAGTGAAATGAAATCTTTGAGTTTTACGTCCAATGGTTATGCCAGATAGGTTAAAGGAGACGGTGGTGATGCGAAATGAAATGCCGGAATGAAAAAAGTGGGAGGAAACGTTGAGCTATTCAGCTCTGATGCAGAACTCAACATTCTTCTTTCAGTTTGCTGAATACTAAAGCTCGAAGTCACTCCAGTTTAAAATTCACATCTCCCTTCACTAGACGATACTCATAGGTATTCGCTCTTTCATTCATGAGTGTTATTTCCAGTTTTGAAGTGAATTTGAAGCATATATTTTCAGTGTTGTGGGTGATAGAAATCCTCAAATATTCTTATTTTCGATCCGAGTTATAGAGCTTTAGTATAACATTTTATTCCCTCGCATTAATATTAAAACGTTCTTTAGCATAATATGAAACATTTCACTTTCTACATACATTCATATATATACCTTTCAGAATGTGTTGAATATATAGAACTTCTTGACATTTCCAATGCATTTCTTTTCCTAAAGATTGGGGGAGACTGGACATTTTCTACATTTCCTCTGATATTTTTTTTTTTTTAAAAAAAAACTAACACTGATTTCTTCCTATTCTTTCTGAAGCCATAAATTTCTTCTTTAGGTTCCCCCCTTTTATAACAACATTTTCTGCAAATTCCTTTCGGTCACCAATTCCTTCCTGTGCGATTCCCGTTCAAAAAGGTATAAATCTTCTTATATACGTATTATACCACGACCATTCGTTATATATCCCTTCAAATACATTCACGCACTCTCTTCGCCACTATTCTTATAGCGGTTCCAACAACGATTTCTGTCCTTCCTTACCTTAAATACAGGAAACAACACACACACACACAAAGACATACTTACATATATATATACGTACAGTTTGGACGGAAGACCCTTACGTTCATACATAGCCCTATATGGGAAATGACATATACGTGGTGATGGGTTTGTGATTTCTCTACACCGTTGTATCAGGAAATCTCAACCACATGTAAAGAATTCAGTCAATGGTCAACTGTGGGGGCCTGGTTGTTGAAAAGATATAGAAATGTTTTTTTTTTTTCTTTTTTCGTTATCTGTGTCGAGACAGGGGATATATAGATATAGATTTTATGTTATCTTTTCCTTTTTTTCTTTAGTGGAAGAAGAGTGGAAAGGGGGATGGGCGAAAGAAAACACAAGCTAACACAGGAATTGAGTTATAAATAAAAGAATAGAAGGTTGTTCGCTATTTTCATTTATTCAGTACATTATATGGAAACTCATGAAAAATGCATTAAAATGCCAGATATCGGTTCTTTTCTTCGATATTTTCCCCTTCTGCAGTCCCTGAGATAATTTGTCTCTTAAACGATAAATGACTGTCGTATACAGAAAAGGAAATAAATATAGTTCTTAAAATGTATTTCCAGGCTTCTCTGAATTGTATGGTTCGAGTCTGACACAAGCCTCAATGATTACGTGCTCTGGTATTTACATATTATTTACGTAATGTCATTCTAGTACAGTGTTTCTTGATTATAGGCTTAACAATTACAATGCAAATGTTTTCCTCACTAACAGGTTGGTAAATGTCGGGTTGTAACTTAATGTAGGATGAAATTGTTTATGGTTATGAGTTAGGGATCTGGATTATAAAGTTATATTGGAGGTTTGATATAAATTTGATTATCATGGGATATCTTGTAGGCCTGTAGTACTTGGGGATATTGGAAGGTGCATGTGTATGTTAGTAGTACAATATACTGTAATTTAAATGGAATTATAGAGAAAACCTACGTCCTAAGAGCCTCATGATTAAGGGGAGGCCAAGAGGGCTCAGTCCCCCTGAAATTTTCAGTTGTTTCTTACTATGTATGTATATACAAATGTAAAGTGAAATCAAGTCAGCAGCCAAACATAATTTTCCCCTTTCGCCATGTCTTAGCGTTCTAGATACGGGCCTGTGCTCTATCCTCAATGTTGCCAACAACATCGGAAGAAAATAGGCTAGACGACCTTCAGAAATAAACCTATTTACGCAAAAAATGGCTAGATTTTGAACTACTAACCTATAATCTATATTATTTATTTTAAACCAATTTTTGTGAGTGGAATTATAAGTGAGTTATAGTAAAATTTTAAATGTTGGGTTTTATTTTCTGAAGACTAACAAGTAACATACATGACTTTAAATTACAACAAACTCCATCAACAATTCACCTGATTTGTGAAAGTCAACAACGATATTATCAGTTGAATTGAAATAAGTCATCATCGATGGCGTCGCAACTAGTCGAGGCGCTGGAACTGGATGCACCATTGTTGGATTGTGGATTCGTTGTGTTTGCGTAGACCCCTACTTGTCCCAATTTTCTGAAGTACTTCTTTCGGCAAACACTTCTTATTTCTCCGTACACTAGGGTTGCCAGACGTCCGGCTTTTGAGCATAAAAATTTATGTCCGGCTTTGTAGCCAAGCCGGACAGACTTTTTGTCTTCCTTTTCGAGGTTGGAGACAAATTAACCAAACAGGTCAACAAAGTTTCAAGATCCACAAAATATTGCCAGAATGGAGATATATAAAGTTTTAGTACGATGACTTTATTAAATACTCTATCGAGGGAAACTACAGTACTGTATTTGGTGAACCCAATGTATATTTTTGAAAACAGTGGTGGCACCATTGAAACAATATCGATTGTCATTTGTCATTTGTTCGTATAAGATATTGCCTGATGATTAATGTACGTAAATAGTTCGGCTTAGACCTGAAAACCTGTAATTGTCACTCAAATGCTTCTATAAATTGGGATCCAGAATATAATTTTAGTCCTATTTCTTAATAACAAGAAAGAAAGAAGATTAGGGTCAATTTTTGCATATATTTTTATGCTCACGAAATCGAATATTAACAGAAAGAATTTGACGACATGCCGAAAAGTTCTTGTAATTATTCTGGAAATGAATTCCCATGTGTACGGAAAAAAGAAAAACGTAATTGTTATGCATATTGTACCAGGCCCGTATTCACGGGTGGCTAGGGTGGCTAGGGTGGCCCGGGAACCCCTAAATGTTTACTGTCTCCTAACATTTTCTCGGTAGGCTTGCAAATGAACTATAATATGGTGATGAACTATAATATGGCTGGGTCGAGCCCCTCCCCTAACTTCTACCAGGCTCCCTCGTCATTTCTGGACTGGCTAGAAGTCTGTATACAGCCTCAGGTAGACATTGTACACTAACACTAACACGTACTTCCTTCCTCAAACAACACAGTGACGAACACTAAGCGCGATTTCCAATGTGACAGTTCGCTTTGTGCCTCTAGGAGCGCAATTGTTGAACAGTTAAAAGCGATGAGCCTCTTCTGAGCTTCGTATGCTGGTTTCGTATATATATTATACCATTATATTGCATTGCCATCAATTGCAAATATAAGCGATTTGTGCCAAAATTGTAGGTGATACGAAGTTTTGAGTATCACTCTTGAATTCAGGAGGTCGAAATACTTAACGAACCCACACATTTCCGAAAAACGTTTTTGAAATTTGTCCTAGCAATTTGTTGCATTGTGTTATCAGTTATTATTGTCAACATCATACTTCTAGCGGTATAAAAAGAGTTTTTTGTTAATTTTCTCAAACACTACGCATACGAATGTCGACTCACCAATGTACGTTTGTTCAGTTCAATGAGATTTAAGTATCTTTGTATATATTTTCCCTATATACTGTACAAATTATAAAGTTTTACCTTATTTCGTCTGGTGTATCGTATGAGCTCCCGATGGGAATCGAACCCAGGTTTCCCAAGCCAAAGGTGCGTACACTATCCACATAGCCAAGTGGGAGCTCTAAAATAGTGTAAGACTATAAACTTATATAACATAGCGAATCTATGTAGAAATGAATGTTGTTACCCGTACTGCTTGAAGGAGTTTACTGGTACAGTCTGTCTCACAATCCATTTTCATTAATTAATTAAACGTTTCATGATTTTTAAATTCTAAAATTTCGCGAGACATACCATCGGGATGCGCGGCACATTGGTTAGGAACATATCAAAAACATATAAATAATAGCACTACGTTATTTTTCTTGGACACTTGTAAATGTACAAACAGATAAACGTACATAAGAAGCAACTAGAGCAACAGAAAAGTGACAGTTGAACACACAAATTATATGTAAGTAATGGATTGTCGATTAAATTGGTAAGTGCAGACCAAATGTTTAGATATTTTACATCCCTTTACCCCAGAAAATTCTGCTGACCCCTATTGATTCATGTTCAGTTATGTAAAATCAAAAACAAAAGACATTTGACTCTAAAATTCCTTTGTGGAAAGCCTTTTTTAGCACACCAGTGGCGGATGTAGCTCGGGCCGGGCCGACCTAGGCCGCCCCAGTTTTGGGACAAAATAACTTAAGCTACTATTTATATGTTTTTGAAAGTTTACAGTAAACTCAAGATATATCTATCATAGTCTGGGTTCTGGTAGCACCCCCTCCCCGTTTTTACCTTCTAGATCCGCTAGTGTCACACACCATACATAATTCCAGATTTCCTTTAATATGCTTCCCCGGGCAGGTCCCATATATATATATATATATATATATATATATATATATACAGAGAGAGAGAGAGAGAGAGAGAGAGAAGGGCGCCCATGTTTTGGTTTCCAAGGGGGCAAGTATAAGCGACGTTTCAAATATAGTTTCAAATTTTGCTGTATGTAATGTAAAAATTCTATTGGGTTTTCCATATTCCCAAGTACAATTTCCTCTAGGAGGGGCGAGCGCCCCACCTTGCCCCCCTCATGGGCGTCCTTGTATATATATATATATATATATATATATATATATATATATATATATATATATATATATATATATATATAAGGTGAGTAGTTTAATGAAAGGTTGTTAAAGTAAAACTCAGAAATAAAGTATGAAGAGGTGGGTGTATGCTAACTAAAAGCAGAAACCGCCTTTCTTCTAGGAACCACTTCAATTCTTAGATGGCGCAATAAATATAGAAAAAAAAAATAAAGTGAACAGTTCATGACATAGCACAAAATATTCGAGTACCAAATAGCTATTTGTAAGAATTATATATTTAGGTTTTTCAAACTAAAGAAAATTAAGAAAAAATTGACAACAATTGCGAATAAGATCAAATTAAATGCAACTTCCGTCTTAAGAATGTAGAGATTTAGGAAATGAATTATTATAAATGGTTCAAATTACATATAGTACTTAAACAATGTCGATGTTGACCTTCTCCTACATGTCTAATCACTTAAATATATCCTGATACGAGGGTCACTACGAAAGTTTTGAGATGTGAAATAACGTACATACTTAAAATCAATTTAACACTTGCATTTTCTCAAAGTATTCGCCATTACATTCTACACACTTTTGCATCCTCGAAAACCACTTTTGGAAGCTGTGTTGCCAGTCTTTTTCTTCAAGTGTTGGAAGCTCATTCTCGTAAGCCAGTACAGCTTCTTCAGGGCTGCAAAATCTCTTCCCACGAATGCGATCTTTGATCCTGGGGACAGAAAAAAATCACACTTGGCCAGGTCAGGGCTATAAGTTTGACCTCCATAGATTCTAAAAACTGAATTGTGATGTTGGTCGTGTATGCGGACGCGTTGTCACGCTGAAGCAGGATCCCACGTAATCCAGTTCTTGGATGTCGTTCCCGAAGCTTCTGGAACATTTTTATTAGGCAAACAGTGGTGTACCACTGAGCAGTAGCAGTCCTTTGTTCTTCAAGTGGAACAGTTGCAACATGGCCAGATTTGGAGAAAAAAGTTGCGACCATCTTCTTCTCCACATTTCGCGGTCGCTTCACTTTCGTGGGTGGATTTTCGTCTGGAAAGATCCAAACTGTAGATTGGCGTTTATTTTCAGGGTCAAATTGATAGATCCAAGTCTCATCACCAGTAACAATGTCAGAGACGCGTCGAGAATTGCCTCCATCAAATCTTGCAAGCATTTCTTCACACCATTCGACACGCATGCGCTTCTGCTGTTCAGTCAAAGTATGAGGCACCCAACGAGATGAAAACTTTCTGAGCCGAAGATGATCATGAAGAATTTTTTGTTACTGCTGGCGATCCAATGTTCACTGTAGATTCAATGCCCTTCAAAGTTGTTCGAGGATTTTCTCGAATCATTTGTTCCACAGCTGCAATTTTTCATCTGACACAGCTGTTGCCGGACGTCCAGCTCTCTCTTCATCTTTAAGCGATGTCCGGCCTCTTCTGAATTCACCAAACCACCGAAAAATTGTAGCACGGGATGGAGCAAGGTCCCCAAATGCCCCCTGCAAACGGTCAAGGCTTTGTGTCTCGTTCAAAACACTTTTGAAATCGTAAAGGATCATTGCCCGAAAATGTTCCCGTTCGAGCTCCGTTCTAGACAGCGGATTACTGCTCACATCAACAAACAAGTGAAGGCGATACGGCCACGCCGATAGTAAGCGAGGCGAGTTGAAACTTGCTTCGCTTCTTTGCTCTGGATACCACTACCGAACACAATTGCTGGAATTCAAATACTGTGCCACAACAATGTGTGTCTCAAAACTTTCGTAGTGACCCTCGTATTCATGTGGACATGAATACTAATAACTCCAGAGAAGGCATTCTCTCCTTCGGCCGCTTCGAATAGGCATGAAATTGCATATTATTTTTTTAATGTGCTGTTTTAGTGCCGTGGTTTTACGAATAGTGAGTGGACGATTTAACTTGAACCGCTTTGTAACTTTTAACTAATAAGTGAACATAATACACAATACAAACATTCATAGAGGAAAATCTTTTGGCATACGCAATAATACCGCCATATTAATAGTGCTACTGTAGCAATACAAAGTTGTAATTTTCAAGGGACATTAGGTCCGATTATTATATGTTGAACGACAGACTTACAAAGCCCGTTGCGCTGGTTTAGTGGCTAGCGCGCAGCACGTGGTCCTGGGTTTGATTCCGAGTGACAGAGAACAAAATATTATCTTTATTTTCAATAATCATTCATATCCTTTACCCTAAAAGTCATAATCTTGGAATGTTAAACAAGAAAACAAAATCACTTTATTTCATAGAAACCTATAATACGACATTTATTATTAACATTATCACAAACATCAAAATTTTGTTGATCTCTAAAACAGGACGATAATAATGCAAGTGAGACGGAGATGCAATGCACGTCAAAAGTACTTTTATTTCGAGTACTATGATTATCATATTACGTATTTCGAATAAATAGGAAGAAAATTACAAGAGATTGAAAATATGACTTTTCCAAAGGGCTTAATTTCGAAAAATGCCTTAGATAAGTGTAACATCCAATTATACTGATGACAATTTTCAATAGACGTAAAGACCATAATGGAGGATATATAGTAATTTTGCCAACCGTCCGGTATTTTTACCAGACAGTTACGTTTTTCATCTTTTCCGGTGTTCGATATGACCTCAAAACCGAATATTATATGTCCAGTAATTTTTTCTCTTACTAGTTCTATTTTCTTTTCTACTTCGATTATTTTGAAGTGACGAAAGGAACTCTTTGTCTATGAACATGGTTAAAGCACAGCTTATAATCTGCTCTGATTTCGACCTGTCGTGCTAGGAATTTGCAGAAGAGACGAAGGCAGGAAAATTTACTGAAGTTATCAAAACTGCTAAAGGTCAACAAAAGTACATTTTCAAGAGTGCAGCTAACACTGCTTCATTCTCAACTACATCTTCCAATTAAATAATGCATCCAGATCCACTAAAAATATGTATCATCACAAGACATTAGCAGCCCCAGTGAAGCTGTTAAGATTTATTTTTGGATCAAAAGATCCAATGTATTTTTGGTAAAAAAAAAAAAAAAAAAAAAAAAAATCTTGTAGGCCTTACATCTGTAGAACTACATATAGTGTGGCCAAATCCAGCTGCAAATAGTGTACCAAAACTAAACTATCACATAACTTTGTCTGATGTGCTTATTCCGGTGCACTTAGTGGGTGCAGAAATTTCTCAGAGTAAAACGGGTACACAAACCCACTCGCTTTAACCGGTGGGCTGTTTGTTATTCTTTTTAATATTTTACACCACTATAATCTTGTACTAGGGATTCCGAAGTCTGTGTTTAGAATGTTGGACTTTTTTCCACGATGCCCGCGTGATAGCTGGTTCGATTCCCGGCCGGTGGTTCCCAAATTTCGGCGTCCAACCAGTATCTTGAGGAAAACTGTGAGTCACGTGAATGAAAAAATGACAGTCACTAGGTCAAGAAAGCTCCTAATACGAGCGCCAGATATATATATATATATATATATATATATATATATATATATATATATATATATATATATATATATATCGCTAGACTGGACGTAACTCAGCCGGTCGCTAAAAGATGGCGTTGGAACGGCTCAGGCCCACAAAGGGCTGTTATTACACCAAGCGTGTTGGGGATAATTTTCTACTAGCGCTTCCTTGTAATTACTGTACGCAACTTTGGCGTGGGAAACTCGGATTCGATTTCCAGTAGAAGTTCATTGGTTTTGGATTCCACGTTAAGCTGTAAATCTATGTCTGATATATCCTCGTTGCTGAGAAGAACGGCAAACCCCAATTCAATAATCAACTATAATTACTTATGCTTCTAACTCTTTTTTACTATACGAAAAGAACATACCAATTGAATTAGTAAAAGGAGAAAAATGAATTAGTCAATTTGAAATTAAGAACGTTTTCGAGCAATGCCATAAAAATACTTATGTCTTATTTAGTTAGTTATTTCTGTACTGATACAGTAGCATTTGCATGAATTTATCAGTCATTCGAATCATGTATTTCATCATCTACATCAGCTATTTCCACCTGGACTTCTCCTGAGGTTCGATTCCCGGTGGAGTCACTAGGTCGAAAAAGTGTGCAAAGCTTTTTCAGACCAGCCTTCCTGAATGAGGTTTTCTGGGTTTACCTCATTCACACCAGGCAAATACCTGGGTGGTACTAACATTTAGGTCCCAGGCCTCTTTCTTCCTTCCCTTTCCACGATTAGTGTGCTCGCCGAGACGCCATCCCTCATAAGTTAATTGCTAACATGGTCATAAATCTAAATCCTAACTCCTACATCTTGGACTTATGATGTAAAGAAGCAAGGTTTTGCTGTTAGAAGAAGGACTATGTAAAATAGGGGCAGGAAAGAAGAGTGGCAAAGGTAGATGGAATTCAATAATAATACGAAAAGCTATTGGGTATATACAAATAGTTATCGATCATGAACAGCATATTTCTTTTACTATTGGATTGTTATCAATGTCCTTAATCAGCATAGCAACATATTATGACGTCACAAAACATCCAGCTAGAAATTTATTGATTTTCTTAAACAATGTTTATCTTGATTCTCTGTGGTAAAATTAATTGCTTTAAATTAAACTTTGAAAGTATGTGCTGCCTGAAAAGTGAAGATATTCATCAAATCATTTACGTCCTTCTGAATTTGAATGCACATCATCCTGTACGGCTTAATTAAACGGCACTTCAAACCTTAATTTGGCATCGTAAAGTCAATTGCTTTATCAAAATTCAAAAGGGGTAAGAAGAATCACACTTATTCGAATCCATTCTCTCCCTCATTGGGACTTGTCGGTCGAGAAGTGTAATGCGGTTCACATATCTCATAAGGATATATAACTGGAAGCTAAAAGTGCTACGAACTATTTCCCTAGTACCTATTGCTCAATTTTCCTTTCTATCGTTTTTTTTTTTTTTTTTCCTCCTGATGTAGGGAAATCAAAGAAAGAAGACTGAATTTCTAAGTTTACGAACAGTGATTTGAATTGGAAAGAGGGTTGAGTCACCCTCATTGCTTCATCCTGTCTTGTTAGATGGCTTGTTAAAGCTCAGCTTGTGGGCTGAAATCAGATTTTCTAGTACTACTTGATGAGGTTGAAGCCGGGGGCAAACGGGGTGCGTCGCGGTTTCTTTCTTGCAAAGGAAGCAGCAATACTTTAAGTAAGACGTTACTGCGGAATTGCGTACAAACGAATAGATACGTTATAAGATATTTGCATAGTGATAAAATATACGGTTACATTGGGCATCATTTCTTTTTTTTTTTTTTTTTTTTTTGTTAAATTAGCTTCCTTGCTCATGGTTTACAATAACTAAGAAATAGTGTATGAAATGAAATGTAAAAATTATAATATGATACATATTGGACAAACAGGAAAAAGCTTAAAGAAAGAATAAAACATAGGGACGATGAGAGACTTAAAAGAGAAAATAACCCTATATACAAACATGTTAAAGAAACAGGACAAAATAAAGATTGGGAAGGGATCCAAGGTCTAGAGAAAGAAAAGAGAACAATAATAAGAAAATGGAAAGAAGCGCAAAGGATTAAGAGAGAAAAAAGTGAAAGCTAAATGAACTTCACAAATGAAAATGAAAGATTAAATTGAGTTTTACGTCCCACGGTTATGCTGGTTAGGCTAAAGGACACGGTGATGATGAGTAATGAATGAAATGGTGGAATGAAGAAAGTGGGAGGAAATGGGAGAACCCCGAGGAAACCCACCCACACGGTGTTTGTCCACCACAAAGTTCACTTGGCGGGGGCTGGGATCGAACCCGGGACCCCAAGCACCAGAGGTGAACGCTCTACGACTGAGCCACCGCGACCCCGAACTGCACAAATGAACTTCAATACATGAATTATAGGCAAAATTCTTAGAACGAATGGAAGGATAGAAATCACAGATATAAAAGATTATTAAGAAAAGTAATAAAAAAATAGTTATATGATAGAATATAAATTTAGAAGAAACTTCAAAACTAACTGATATTTGGAATAATTTAGTAACATAATAATAATAATAATAATAATAATAATAATAATAATAATAATAATAATAATAATAATAATAATAATAATAATAAAGAGAAAAGTGAAAATTATAATGATAATAAAAACAGTTATGCTAAAAGTTTTAAATTATACAATGAAACAACTAAATTATACAACAATTTAATTTAATATTATGAAGTTATTTCTGCCAGTTAACGTCCGTTGAATATAATGTTAAGTTATTATCAATGTTACGGCTTATTTTATTTTTAATATATAAGTTATACTCTGGTCAGAAAGGTATTAATTATTTAAGTTCCAAAGTCAAGATGGATGAAGTTACATATGGATTTAGAGTCACAATTAAAAGTTCCAGTTTCATAATTTTTATCAATTAGAGATGGCGTGGGTGAATGAAAACGATCCTAGTCTCATTGGCCCACCACCAGCTGTGACCCAATCTTAACCACCATTACCCACTCTGACCCATCACCCACTAAAGCCCATCGTCACCATATCTGACCCATGATCCAGGCCCTTCTCTCTACTGACTAAACAGTTTTGCACTAGTAATAAAACAAGGTTGTGAATTATTGGGCAGTCGCCCTTTGTCAGTCTGAAAGCTCAGATAACGTGCTAATTATAATTAATTGTGTAATTGAGGATGTCAGAACTGACAGGTTGCGCCCAGGATTTTGTAAACATTGAATTTGGTAGAGCATAAAGTACAGGATCAGACCTGGATTGAGCATATACAAAAGAAACAGATTGTGATGTCGAAGGGGTTGAAAAGAGTGGAAAAGGAGTAACTTTTAGGATTGGTTAATCTACTCACACTTACTTGTAAATCTCGGTGTTTCCTCCTCGACGATTCTTCCAGTGGATTGGTGTCCGTCCATCCTTCTCTATGGTCTACTGGGCGTCCAGGTAGTCGTGCGTTAAGGGTCTGCGAAACCCGGGCAGGGAAACTAGCGTTGCGAAGACATTTAATTTAATCAAAACCGAAATTGCTCTTTAACGAATTATCCATTGTAGTTGATAGCTATAACGTTAGCTAAGACAAGGTGCTCTCTAGGTTAGAGCAAGGTAAACTTCTCATGAACTCGGAATTGTAGCTCCTGTTCCTACATGTTGACTCGTCTCCAATGTAATCCGAACTACCTCTTCCAAAAGTCTCTCAATGGACTTTGTTTATTATTCCTTCCGGGTTAATGTCCTGGGTCGTTAAATATTTCTTCAGTCTGGATGAAAAGTGCGTGCTCATAAATTAACCAAAGGTGAGGTGATGATAGGAGTACTGACAGGGAAACAATCTGTCGTTTTTATTGATTAAGAAATTACATGTGTCGAAGAAATTAACAAAGACCAAGAAAACTTCCTTGTAAGAAAAGTAAATGAACTTAGGAAAAAAAGAAAAGTGATTCAACTTTAATTAAACGATGATGCTTACATAGGGTGACCAACCGTCCCGTAAAAACGGGATTGTCCCGTTTATTCACTACCATTCCCGGTGTCCCGAAAAAATTTCCCGGGACGCCAAAATGTCCCGTATTTACGTACATTGGGTACAAAAAACTTTTCAATCTAAAATTTCCTAATTTATATTATTATTTTCTAAGCTATGTGATTATATTTGAATATGTCTAATTACTGAGCAACGTCATTACCACGTTTGCGATATTGGATGTGGTGGCTGCGTTGTTTTCCCTCCTAGGTCTCTCCCTCCGTAGACGACAGTGCAAGGGGCTGAAAGTCTTATGAAAAACAAGCTGTTTTTACTCTCTGTTTCGGGCGATGGAAGACTGAGGCGCTGTCATCAGTACAGTTCAGTGTTTCCGTGATTTAACTAAGATGTAACACTGTCATTTACGAAAGGGGAACAAAGTATAGAACTATAAAACTGAAAGTAAAAAAAAAAAAAAAAAAAAAAAAAAAAACTAGTTTTAAGTGAAATAATATTTAGAAGTAAGAAAAAGAAAATAAAGGGAGTTGGAATCCGATGTTGAGAGTAGTTCGTTATAAATTCTGCCGGTGACAGATTTTGTTGATTGACAGATATTGATGAATGCTTCATATATTTTTAGTCTTCTTGTTCACCTCAACCATAGGTTGGTGGGCAACATGAACATTTTAAAAGTTTTCTCTCGCTTGGGAGAGCTAATGTTTTCAAAATTTCATTTTTTGTTAGTTGCTGATAGTTATTTGTTATTTAATTAATTCCATAACCTTTTCAATAGATTTTAAAACGAAAAAGTGTAAATTTGCTCTTTTTTTTGTGTGTGTGTGTGTGTGCGTGTGTGTGTGTGTGTGTGAGAGAGAGAGAGAGAGAGAGAGAGAGAGAGAGAGAAAGAGAAAGGAGAGCCAAAAATATATATTTAGGGGAGCAACATATCCAAAAGTAAAAACTTGTCCCGTTTTTTCTAGTTGATGATTTGGTCACCCTATGCTTACATGATCACTAATCGGAGTTTGAATTTCGACGGTCAATCGCTCAAACAACGCTCTGTTACAATACCGGTGAATGTTATCTTTAAGATACAAAATGTTGAAGGGGTTGTTATGTGACATATTATGATGAATTTCAATTTAATTATCATATATAATTGTTTCTTTGTAGAATTATAGATACCTTTTAGTGAAAAATAGGATATTTGAAAGTCTCAAATCAAGATAGAGTAGGCCAAGAGCAAAGGAAAAGAATGTGTAAAAATTGGACTGTGTCTCGAAAGCTAAGTAGTAAATCCTATTGCTATTTTTACAATTACGAATATCAATACTCAAAAATGCCTGAAGTTCTTTTTTCACTCATCTCAGGTACGTAAACAGCAACAAATGAAAAAGGAAGAAAAACGGAAGCCTTGAAAGTAAAGCCAGTGTTCAGAAGATGCTATCTACGACGCACTGAGCAGAGTGGGTCAGGGTAGGTCGCAGTGGGTCACGTCCTGTTGAACCATTCACAAATCTTTACCACTTCTCCCACGACCCACTGATCCATCCATCTCTGCTATCTATTAAAAGCAGTTAACTATTTCCGGATTGAAGATATTAATTACCCATAAAATAAAAGTACCAAACATTAGAGAAAAATAGTTTTGATACATATTTAAAATCCCAAAAAATCATTCCATCTCTGGCCTTATTCCTGTATCAAAACCGGAAGTGAGATAAATCTTTATAGTTTGGAAGTTGATCGTAAGTCCTCACTATAATACGGAAATCACTTGGTTTAGAACTTTAAAAAAAAATGCTTGAATTAGCTGCCATATGCTTGCATGCACATCGTAATTAAGGACACGGGACCCGTCGTGTGAACATTCTACATTTTCATGACTAAAGACCTGATAAGATAATGAAAGTAATGTTGAAGTAGTGATCTTCATTAAAGGTAGACATTACAATACAAGCGGTTCGTCCTATTAAGTACCTACACCCATAAAAATGGCAATGTTTCTATTATCTTTCTCATAAAAGAAATAGTACCAGTACAAGACGAAATTTATATCCTAAAAGATCATCGTCATTATTGTAGGTATTCTACCATTATTGGCAGGTCTTCCACTAACTTCTTCATCTTTACGTACGATTTTTCTGTTTTGATGTTGAAGCATCCTTCACCCCCTCTCCCTCTTTCCTGCCACCATACCCTCTAGCATCTCACTCATGATACAGTTCCTTCTTTTGGAATGTCCCAATCAGTTTCTCTTCTTCTCAATAATATCTAAATTGTTCTTTAGTACGGTACCTCATTATTTCTAACACTCTCACATTCGTTTCCCTCTTGGTCCAACTACTTTTCTTCATTCTTCCCCACACCCACATTTCGAATACTTCTAGTCGTTTTTCATTGTTTTTGCGTCTCTCCTATACAGCATAATCCTCCACACGAAGTATTTTATAAGTCTATTTTTCTCAACTCTGTTCAGAAGGAGACAGTCTAATGATTAATAATTTACAATACAATGCATTTAATCTGCATTTGTTACATACGCCAATAGTACTTAATTCGGCCAGCAAATATTTTTATAAGAAATATTTTATATATGAAAGGCTCGTGCAAACATGATGGTAAGCGCCATTTTCGGTAATGTTGAGTTACTTACAAAGAATAGGTTCGGATTGAATCATAGACCAGCATGTAGTGATTTAATTTTGAAAACGAAGCTGTAGATGTCAGGGCAAGCTTGTTTGATGTCTGCCATTGCATCGAATTGCATGAAGATGGTCAATCTTATTTTCCGGTTTACTCGACAGTTAGAAAAATGTGACATAGCATTATGTTCGTCTGAGCCGTTCATATGTATGGTTTCGCCCGAGCCACTCATATCAGCAAAGCCATCGACTACGCCTTGTATAACGCTAAGTTTGCTGTCTTCTCCTTGCTTTGTTTGTGGGGGTTTACTGAGAATCCGACCAGCAAAACTGTAACGTTATGGAGCATCTGATGAGGAAATGATTGCTATATACCCAGGTGTGTATATATCAAGATTGAGATTAAGATTAAGAATACGAAAACTGATGTTACTTCAACGTATGCAATTACTGACTAATTATGTTTTAATTACAAATATATTTACTTATAAACACGAGACACAATGTTGTTCCGATATAAGGGAACTTAGGTTTACTACTGGGTGTGTCAAAAGTATGGAGCCATTTGTCAACTACATTATTAGTAAATATATGGAAAAAAGGAAAGACAGGAAAGTTGCTGAAAATAAGTGGTCCTCTACCTAAAATGGTTTTTCAATCGTACCAGCCGTTTAAGCACATTAAAGTGTCATGAAAAATTAAAAAAGGAAACTTTTCCAGTTAGGAAGGTTCCACAAAAATTATACGTGGAATGCGCACATTGCTGTGTGAGGGGACCTAGAACACCTGATTTTATTTTCCAAACATGCTGCATTATTTGTATGAGGAGGTCCCAAACCCTACTATCTTGCGAAGCCCATACAGTAAGTGCACCGTTGTGCACTTAAAATCTCTATTCCAGTTTTGATACATTCACCTTACTGGCAAAAATAACCCCATGAAGATTATCAAAAAATATTCAGTGAACGTGGTAACTATGTGACTTAATAATTATTTGTCTGTCATACTTTTTACGTATAAATGCGGATTCAATCTAATAGTTGTTTCTGTGTTCCTGGTTAGGACAAAAAATTAAGGCTTGTGGCGTAACAGTATTTCAATGAAGTTGTGTGACTAAAATACTTGCAAAGTTATTGAAAGTAATTAGAGCTTCGTGGTTTTACTATATTTAAAATAAGAGTGACATCTAGAACGCTAAACTAGAATATATTATGAAATAATCTTAACCTGGTATGCCTAGATCAGTATTTGAATATTAAATTATTTTTTCTTGATTAAAGCTCTTGAAATGGATTAATTTTGTCACTGCTTTCTGGTAATAGTTAACAAACTTGATGCTATTAGCATTAGAATAACCAAAATATTTTGGTAGAGGAAGCGGTGACGCAGTAACGGCTCGTACTTTGAATTTTAGATTATTATTATTATTATTATTATTATTATTATTATTATTATTATAAATAGTAATAGTTTAATAATAATAATAAGATAAATATAATAATAATATAATAGTAACAATAGCAGTATAAATAGTGAAAGCGATTTATTTCTTCATGGCATGCTTCAAGCATGCAAGGGGAAGCTCATTTTGTATGATTTTTGTTGTGCTCTTGAAAATTGTTGCGCTTTCTAAATGACTCTTGAGAGCGCTGTAAAGTTCTGCACTGAACTTAATCAACGAAAAACGACTGAATTTGATAAAGAGTCTGTTTCAAGTTTTCATAAAGCCAGTCCTAAGGCGCAACGTAACTGAATGCAATTGATGATTATATTGAGCACGTACCTGTTTTGCGTCACTATTTGACTGTGATTCTCAATGAACCGCCTATAACCAGCATCTAGTTGAGCAGCCAACTTCACATTTCCCAAAACAATGAGATTAAGAACGTGTTTTATATGAGCTGACAAATTTTCATGTTTTTTTTTTTTTTATTATTATTTTGTCGTGCAGATGCTGGATATCAGCACCTTTCTTATTCTATATACATCTTCTCCCGCCTCGAACAGCAAACACGGAAAACAATACAAAGCTTATTTATTTCACATTTTCACATCCACATAACCACTTAAGCTGTTCGTACAAATCGGGATTAAACTTCGTTGTAAATGTTCATCTCTGATTTCTAATTACTTGCGTTATATTGAGAGTCGGAATCGGTCTTCCGTAGTTTTGCTTCTGAAGTTCTTTTTGAAAACGGTTCGTTCAACAGAGACGTTACTGAATTCATTGCCACTTCACGTATATCAGGGACAGACACGTAATTATGCAATTACAGCAACTATATTCCAATGTACAACAAAGACCGACACACTTACGAACACACACACACACACACACACACACACACACACACACACACACACACACACACAGAGAGAGAGAGAGAGAGAGAGAGAGAGAGAGAGAGAAACATAAAGTCTACTTTAAAATCTCACTTCCTTTCCAATTAACGCTCTTTTTCTAAAAACTGCCTTCCAACTTTCTCATCCACCCATACATACATGAAAAGGAAACCATGCTATCTATGCTGTCAAATTTCTACTCATTCAGATACAATATAAATATTGACACCCTCAATTTGTCTTCACTCTCCATGGGGTCGCATTTACTGTCTCCATCCCTGCCTTGACCTTACTTGGTTGACAGAACCAATAGTTATGACCAATTGGCAATTTTACATTTACTCAAGGCGCACGTTCTTTTTTTTTTTTTTTTTTTTTTTTTTCCTCTGTAGCGAATTGGTTACGGTACGAAACATTGTCACAAAGAAGCAGACCATTTCCCGTCAGGCGAGAACCGTGTCAACCAATACTTCAAGGGGGGGGGGGCGGAAGGACGGTGGAGAAGTTCCAGTTCAGAAGCATTTTGTTTTGGAAAAGTTGTTTTAGTTGGTAGACTAGCTTACAAAAGATCTACAAGCATATGGATCCTTATGAGGCAGTGCACGGCGTGATAATCTCCTTACAGCGCAATCCTCACAGTGGCCCAGCTAGGGAGTTTGTCAAACTCTCAAGCAGAAAGCAACTAGCCAACCCCATTTCAAACGCACTTGTTTTAGAAAAGATTATGTTAACAATAAAACGAAAAGTGATTTAGCACAAATAAAAATTGAAAATATTGGAATGAGGTTTGTACAAACATGAAAACATATAAAAGAAAAAAAACTGCCAGTGCTCCGAAGTAGGTTCGGCTCCCCCTTCCAAAGAAAAAAAAAACTTTTTTTTTAGAAGTATTACAGCTGATCGTACATTACTGTAAATACCGATACTCGTCTTTTTGTATTTTGCATCTGTTAAAGATGAATGTTGGAATAGAAAAATCAGTTCCAAAATTTCCTTCAGGTTAACACAATAGAGAAGGTGAAATTTTACAATTGTAACAGTGTTACCAAGTAGTGTAGGTTTTGATAAGCTATTTGCTTTTCTTACAAACATTTAGTTTATTTAGACAAGAAAACCGTAGCCCCCCCCCCAAAAAAAAAAATCAGAGATTATACGTATTTAAAAAAAAGTCTTGAAAATCAATTAAAATTTAATTTTGTTCTGCGTTAACATAAGAATCTCTGGGGAAGAGCACTAAACCTCCCATTCCCCTTGGTATGATCTCGGAAAGCCGTAATTTTGTTTATTCCATTAGTTTATTTTCGTTACAAGAAATTGAGATAAAAAGAAAGGTAGATAACTGATTGAAAGAATAAGGTGTATACTACATGCTGCTCCTGTAATTCTGTTTAAAGCGCCACATTACTGGAAATTAGTCACAATAGCTGCCAACGCTGCTCGTGCAAATCTTGATTTAACGTCAGGAGACCGCAGTTCCTCCCCTCAGTACCCGCGCTTCACTTCTGCACTACACACAGAACAGCCTACCTCGATCCCTGCTCTGTTGTGAACGTGGTGTGATGATCGAATGCACATACGCAAGGGGTAAAGCAAGCTGAGAGTAGAAATAAAACGATAATATAATAATATTCTAAATATTACTAAATATCTTAAGGAGCAACAAACAGCACACGATATTTCATGGTTCACGAGCTCTGGCAAACAGCACAAGGCGACGCCAACAGGATTTTTACTATGGGACAAGGGAGGAAGACTGATTCCAAGAGGGGGTAAAAAAAAAAAAATCGACACAGAAGCACAGTCCCGGATACACACAGACACACACACTTTGATCAACGTATGCGCATAATAGATAATATAAAACAATAATTATTTACGGACATACAATTATTAACTACAGTAAATAAACTTTCATGGTACACTACTTAATATAACATATCAGCTGGTATACACATAGTATGAAAGTAAGCAAATTAGTATGTCTTTGAATTTGCTTTCAAGAACTGAACATTCTTCGAAAAACCAGGGGGTTAACTTCACCCCGATGCAAGAATAAAAAAATGAAAGGTAACCTTTGAGTTTAATATCCCAGGATTATGCCCTTTAGGATAAGAGAGAGGATTGTTAAAAAAAAATATTGCTTCAGCAAAAATATTCAAGTACTACCTGTGCAGGACTCGTGCAGGTTAATCTTAATTTTGCGTGAGTCTTGTAGGTATAATCTTGGTCTTAAATTTCAAACTGTTCGAACAGTTTCGCGTGATGTCATCACAAACAACAGACAACATCGTTATCAATGAAAGAAAAGAAATTATAGAAAATGCCCCCTCCCAACTTTACAACAAGACTCCTCAAGGACGTTTGTACACGTGTCCATTTATTTGTGATGAGTCTATGTAACGAGTTTCATTATTTGTTTCATAAATTTTGACCATTTTAATAAACGTAACAAGATAAAACCCCAGTTCGAAGTACGTAATACAGTACCGTACCGTACGGGGCGGTGACCCCGGCCGCCGAAGTAAAGGGGGCCGCAAAATTCGAGAGAAAAAGGAAAAGAGAGGAAAAATTACTTGGAATATATAAGTATGGGGACGCCGTCGGATACTCTCTCCCCAGGCGCTAATTTTCAACGGTATGGCACTGGCGTAATAACTATTTACAAAAAATCATTGGCGAATGATTTAGCCGTTTTCCTGTAATGCGATCACAAACGTGATCCTTTTCGCTTTTAATAGATGCATAATTACTTTCAGACGTGTACGTTTTCCTCAGTACAACTCTTAAACGAAAATTCATGCTGCGGTTGCTATTTACTGTTTTATATATACTTACACTACAAACATAAAATCGAAAGTTTCTTTCAAGCGAGTAAGATGTTAAAGGATGGATGTTTTCGCTGCAGAAACACTTCTAATTCAGAAGGTTTACTTTGACACATTGATTCTATAGCAAAATATGGCTCCCACTATCTCGAAATTAATTTTACTTTTAATATCTGGCTTATGTATGTTATTTGAGCCATAACTAGTCTCATTATCGTTAGTTGTCTGTAGTGAAGGTAAGGAAACAGGAGTTGGTCTTCCGTTGGTACTTACCTGGAGCACGAAGAATGACAATGTATTGGAACGTTATGTAGAAGACGACAGAGAGTACAAATCTATGAATTATTACAAGGTAAGAAATGTATAGACTAATTTACTTTATCCATCATTTGATTCATTCATGATAGTCCAAGAATGGAGTTTGTGAAATCTTACGAAAAATAGTTGTGTGCCTATGATATCAGGTACACTGCAGTAAAAGTAAACTAACAAAATAGTTCTTCTAAAGTAGTTAAATTCTAAAACTAGAGCGAAATGTACAGGGTGGTCCGGATGTGAAGGTACCCCCTTTAGTTTCAACAGTATAATGTTAATTATGGTAGAATGTCTGCACACAGTTACCTTGAAGTCTTAAGAGTCATAAACATCTGTACTATCACCATCTATGTCGTCGTAACACAGCTGAATTCTGCGCCAAGTTCTCGCAGATGTTTTGCGGAGGTATCTGTAGTCATGATGGTGAAGGCGTGTTCCACAGCTGCTTGTAATTCCTGCGTTGTGTGATATCGAGTGTTTCTTGTAGCGATATCGTTGTATAGTATTGCATTTCGGTAATCCTGTACACCATCATATCATACTCATACGAAGATGAACAATATTACATTTCTTTTTTTTTTTTAAAAAAAAAAAAAAAAAAAACATATTTCCGTTGCTACATTCAGACAGGCAATGGTACGTGTAGCTTTTATTATATATTATATCCAGCATACAATTTACTGTAAAAAGCATAATATTTCTTAGAATCAAGACTTGCAAGACTACGACGAAGGCTGGATGTGTAAGAACAAGGTTTTTACATTTGCACATCATTAGTCATCGGAATGCATTGCTCCTTACTACTAAGAACTGAAATAACCTTTCAATAAACCCAGCGTATTTTAGGAGGGACAACTGTGTTCTAGGATAGTCTATCTTCTCAACTTGCCTAAGGTTACAAGTAGCCCTGCCTTTACACAAATGAGGAAGCTAGTTGCAACATGTCTTTACCAGAAGGTAATAACAAAGCTAAATCAAGAGCATATCTTCAAGTTCGTCATTTTAGTTTCAGGGGGATAACTACCCCTTCCCCATGACTTTTAATAATTTACATTTTAGTTAGTAGTATAATAATTGCTGATGGAAAGAATGGAATTCGACTTCCAACAAAGGATCTTCTTACGACGCTGCTGTGCTTTAGATTCTCATTTGTGCATTTCTTTAATTTAAATATATCGGAAGTGTGTACCAAAATTTGTTATTGACATGAAAAACCTACTTTCAAAACCAAATGGTTTAAGTCTCTTTTTAAAGCGTGAGAGTATATAGGACTTAAAAGAGAAGTTTTAAAAGAGAAATAATTATGAACTCACACGCACGAACTTCTTCCCCGTCTTTTTAAACTGAGTATATTTATAGATATTTTCTTCGATTTTATTCAACACCATACCACGGACAGATTAAATAATTCCTCCAGACATGCTAAAGAAAGTCACGCGATAAAACACACGATTTTGTTCTTAATTTTTGAAACGAAAACGGAAATTGCAGTATTTAAATATGATGGTATAGATCAGTTTTGCAAAATAACTTCAGTCATCTATAATTTATGCAAAAAGAGTTTAGCTCTTTTACTGTCATTTACTTTGAAGATAATTGAACGTTGTTTATAGCTACTCCAGCAGACATTTTATATTTAAATTACTCTTAATCACGCACATATTGTTACTTTTACTTTTGTATAACGATAGAGAGAAGAAAAGTATGGAGATTGTAGAAAAAAATTGAACTCGGGATTTCAACGGGTTTATACCTTTCGTGGCTACCTACATGCCGAAAAATGTATTTTTGTATGTCTGTTCGTCATTCCTTCCTTCCTTTTGTCTCGATGTAAATATGTTTAGTTGTCTAGAGGCCATACCATTCAACGTATCGAGGCCAAATTTTAAGCTTAAGGTTTGGATTATCTAGAAGCTTTCCAAGTGACCTTTCTTCGCAAGCGAAACCTAAAGTTTATAGAAAATATGTATTAAAAAAAAAAAAAAAAAAGTTCCTAGTTCCAAGATATGCGCTAATTTAAGTCCCGTTTTTATGGAGTTAAGCAAACCTCATCAACCGAAAAGTAACTTTTCACATCATCAATACAAAATCATTTATCATTTTCTTGTAATTCCAGATTCTCCCATTTCCTCCAACATTTCCGTTCCATCAAATTTTTCATAAACATTTACTTTCATTAATCATCCGTATTCATTAGTGTTTAAAGAGGACAAGATAGTGGGACGTAAAATTAGTTATTTTATTTGGTTTTCATTTTCTTTATAGAAGGGCTCACAAAGCAGATTTTGCTTCTTGCCAAGTGCTTCTTTCGTCATTGCTATCCTTGCTTTTATTTTAACTTACCACAAACTCTGGTAGACGATGAAAAGGATCACTTACTAAAAGTTTCGGTCTTTTTCGGTAGATATCAAAAGCTGTTGAACGATTGCTGCTAGTTAATCCCTACTTTTGCAAACAACAGAGTTATAAAAAAATCATTTTGATAAGAGAGTTATCCTGTACAGTATTGGACTGACATTAGTCACCGATACCCCGTTAACCAACTCAGTCGAGATAATTGCTACACTGAGAAAAATCCGTTATCCGGACAGCGATATATTTTACAAATACACGTAATCCTTATACTTATTACGGAAATCTGTAGGAAGAGTGTATTATCCATATACTACATAGATATTGCCTTTTACCCCCTTATATGTTACATCATGTTGCTGCAGGATGTCTGGCATCTACCAATCTTCTTTATTTTACATACGTATGTTAAACACGTGAGCTATATGTTATATACGTCCATCTGTTTGTGAGATCCTGACCGCTTATAGACAGATCTCTTGCACCATAGCTGACGTCAGGTCCACAATTAGAGAGGAGCCAGGGGGGCCTGCCCCTCTAAACTTTTCATTGTCCCTCCAGACCTCAATAGAAAATACTATTATTAATACAAAAATCACAATTTAGATATTTGTAAGAGAATTTTTAATGACTCCCCCCCCCGCAAACTTCTGTGCCTGGTTGCGGGCCTGGCTGACGTCATTGGACAACTGTCGTTTGCTTAAAAGTTGGTTCATAAACGAAATTGTTTACAAACGAAAAAGAAGAGAGGAAGGAAACAAAAGCCTGGGTAAGTACAATAGTAAACTATTAGTTTAGTTAAATATTTCATTAATTATATATCCCTTTAGTATAATACTAACTTCTGCTTTAATACAATACTAACTTAGTAATGTGGTTTATAACTGCAACTGTTGCTATTCTAACTTGTTAATGGTCAAGGAGAAAGGAATGGGTGAATCTGAATTTTAAGAAATCTTTGAATATTAATATTCTGAAACATTTTACATTTCAAGGTACGCAGAATGAATGTTATGTGTTTATTCATTCCGTTTTATATGTGACGGTTTATTACTTGGTGGAGATTTACTATAGGACTGCTTAACATAATTGCTAAGAAACCGTTTTCAGTTCGAAAATTTTCTTATGTAGTGAATATTTAGGATTAAATTTCTGGGCTTTCGGCACAGATGGCCTTGTTAGCCAGTCACATATGAGAAATGACGTCCGTCGGTGAGCACACTATCCGGGGAAAGGGAAGCGGCCTGGACCTATATGTTAGGTACCACTCCGACATTTGCCTCATGTCAATGAGGAAAACCCAAGGAAACCTCATTCAGAAATGGCTGGACTTTAAAGCTTTTCATACTTTTTCGACCACAAGGAATCGAACCCGGAACCGCTCGCAACGAAGGCGAGAGCGTTAGCGACTACGCTATGCGGGGCCCCTTGTGTAGTCTAGAAAACCCATTGTTACTAGGATATTTGCAAGAAAAGTTATTTCTTTTTTTCTTTTTTCGTTTTTAGTTTAACACTCCATAAGTGTACATCAATGTAAGGCAGAAGGTGGCGATGAGATACATGATGATAGTGCAATCAAAAAATGGGAGGAAACGGGAGAACCTTAAGAATAACCACACCTACCGTGTTTGTTCACAAAAAGACTATTTGTCGGGAACAGGAATCGAAGCAGGGACCCGAGTCAGATGTAAGCGCTGTACTAGAGAGCCTACTTTTGTTTAAAGAACTCTATTTACATTGAAATATAAATAATTTACGAAGATATTGACATATTTTACAGCCTAATTGAAATTTGAAAACAGCAGTCAGGGAGAGCTCATTTTCAGGTTTTTTTTTTTTTTTTTTGCTTGTTATGTTCTCTAGTTATTTAATATTTGGGTTCCTGAGAATTAAAACATATTATTATTATTATTATTATTATTATTATTATTATTATTATTATTATTATTATTATTATTATTATTATTATTATTATTATTATTAGTGTTTCATCAAACCAAAAAGTTAATGTTGTTTTTTTTTCCTGTGTTAACGTCATATAGGAAGTTGGAGTGTTTGTGTATACCTTGGCATTGGTTTGATTACTAGAACATAGTTGAAGGTCATATTGCAGGGCGCGTGACACAGCTTCAACAGCTATGAGTTCCAGGCGTTTGAATTTCAGCTTTCGTTACAGTGTGTCTATTGCAGTATTGGATTGTGTCCACATTCTATGGCTGGTAAAAACGGTATATCGCTTTCGTGGTGTGCTAAGTAATACAATGTACCAGTTAGGTATTGTATACATTCTTTCGGTTATTAGTTTAAGTAGTGAGTCTTCATAGTGTTGTTTCACTATTTCTAGAAGGAATTAGCCTAAGTATTAACGAAGTAATGAATAAGCAAAAGCCCACTTTGATTGACGTTTACTGTTACTCATATTTCATTGAGAATCTTTTGATTCCGTTTGTGTGTGTGTGTGTGTTAGCTTACACTGCTTTTGAGATGAGCTTCTCCGTGGCTAAGCGGTTAGCGTACACGCCTTCGGCATGGAAGAACCGGGTTCGATTTCCTACGGGAGTGGTTCGGATTCCACGTTAATCAATAGGCCCATGTCTCATACAGCATCGCTGCTGAAAGGAACGTTAAAATCAACTCAGCACTGCTTTACAGATGCAGTTGTTCGATTCAGGGTTCGATTGAAGCTTTTTACGGGGAGGGGGCGACTTTTCAGATATACAATCCAAGCATTTTATTTATCAGTGATGTAATGAGGGAAAATATTTTCCTGGCAAGCGTGAAATTCTTTGGTGAGTTGGGGAAATTACTTGTCGAAAGGGAAAATCCTCATCCTCCCGTTGATTCAAATCTTGGTCGAAGGTCATGCGAAGATCACCCATTTTAAGCTGTAGGTGCAGGTCACACACAACCTTGGTGCTGAACAGGATGCGAAATTTCAAGCACACCACACCTCTAGAATGACCTGTAGGACCTGTGAAAGGAGATACACACCGCAGAACTACATATTCCAGAACCCAACCGAATAGAAGTAGAAACCGCTATAAAGAAATTAAAGAAACACAAATCTCTGAGTGTAGATGAAATTCCGGCTGAGTTAATTTTAGCTGGAGGCTAAATATTGTGGAACAAGATACACAAACTCATTCTCCTTATCTGGAACAAGGAAGAATTGCCACAAGAGTGGAAAGAATCAATCAGACTTCCAATTCACAAGAAAGGCGACAAAACTGACTGTAATAATTATCGAGGCATTTCTCTTCTGTCAACATCGAATAAAATCCTTTCAAATATTCTATTAGCAAGATTGACCCCATACGCAGATGAAATTATTGGAGATTATTAGTGCGGATTTAGACGAAATCGATCAACTATCGACCACATATTTACCTAAATTTCAAGCAAACCACACGTCTAGAATGATCTGTATATCGATTGAATGGTAATGTAACGTCATGTACGATATGTGCATTTTCTAGATGCCATATATTAATATTTTAGTTAAACATTTAACGATTATGTATTTCAGGTTAAATTAGTTTGATGATTGATTGAAGTGAATAATCGAGGGAGTGCTTCTCAATCTTCTTGACCTACAACACACTTTACTAAACCCGAAAGATACCGATTTATTTGTTTAGTTTTTTGGATTACTTTCTGACAAGTCCAGCCGTGTCAAAGCTGTGTAGGCTTACAAAGTTAAGTGAAATAATCCAAATCTAACCTTAACTAACCTAAGTTATTTGCTATTCACTATTGTCATGTTGAAACGCTGACAGTGTTAATGAAATAAACATGTTTAATTAATAATCTAAATTATACTACTGTAAGGTTCTATAAAGTACTATGATACTGCCGAAGGCGTTAACTGGTAACCTGTCTAAAAATCAATTGTAACAAATTATTTTTAAAAGCTTCACAATTTCTAAAATCTAAAATTTCATGACACACTGATTGGAAACCACTAACTGACTCCTACGTCAATTAAGGAAGTTTACACGTAGTCCGTTTGCACTATGTGCAGATGTATCTGAGGGAAGCCAAGCCAGATATAGCTATAAAATTTTCTCAGTGCCCCTTATCTATCTATCTATCTATCTATCTATCTATCTATCTATCTATCTATCTATCTATCTATCTATCTATCTATCTATCTATCTATCTATGGTAAATAAGTTAAAAATGAAAGTAACTATGTTTGTGACAATAACTCTTAAACCATCCGATCGATCGACGACCAAATTTTTAACATAGATGAGGTTTGGGCTTGGGATGGATTTTATTATTTCACGTTGATGGCGCATCTTAGAGGAGAAGTAGTGGGAGTGGAAAATATTTTATAATGCTTGAAAATGACCGATGGTAGTGTTAAATCCATTGTTTTCGGGGTCACTGAGATGGACAATGACAATTCAGATGCTATTTAAATCGAAATTCAGCCAAGCAATTTGGGGAGGGGAAGAGGGGAGATAGATATAAAAATGATCGAAAATAATCGATATGGGAGAGCGCTTCAGTAATAATAAAAAGTGACTGACTAGCGTAACATATTATTAGTTTTCTTATTTTAACCCAGCGAAGCAGGTAATTGACATTAGTACTAGACAGGCCCGTATCCACGGGGGGCAATGGGGCAGCCCTCCCTAAATTTTGGCTGGCCCCCATAAAATTTCACGGTAGGCTTGCAAATGAACTATAATATGGTGATGAAGTATGATATGATTATGTCGGGCCACACTAACTTCTACCGCCCCCCCTAAATTTTTGGGCTGGCTACGGACCTGGTACCAGATATGTGTAGACTAAATGAGGTGATTTGCTTCGTGACCCTTCGAACAATGTACGAAGCGGATGCAAGCAGTTAGTATATGGAGTTAGCTTACCTAAATTTAGATTTCGCTTTCCGGATGTACTAAGTAATTTCCGGATGGATTTCGCTTAATGGATGTACTAAGTAATTTCGTTACGTACCCTCTCAATGTAAATACAAGGATTCAAAACTCGAATTTTCGATTCCAAACTATGATTTCGCTAGACAAAGAAAGCATAGGCCAATGTATGTTTTACTTCATTTTCATATACGTGCTCGTGGGTTTTCTCGGGGTACTTCGTTTCCTCCCACTTTCTCATTCCACCAATTATTCCATAACATTAACTTGCTTTAGTCATAGTCTCCCTTAGCGTAACCAGTATAAACGTGGGACGTTAAACTCAGATTTCATTTTTAATTCCAAGTAATTACTTTTCTCTCCCTTATTTACCTTTAATTTATTTTCCCTTTCAACTTCCCTTTTTCAGTAGCATGAACATGATTTGCATTCTTTCTCATTGTAATAACAGTATTATACGTCCCATATGCACATAACCACTTTGGAACCCAGCGGAAACAAATGAGCAACGAATATTGGCGAAAATACGTGTTGCTTACAGCGGCGTAGCAAGTATTACATGATTGGAGGGGGATGAAACTCGAAAGTGCCAAGTCATGATTTTAAAAAATTGCCAAGTGTTTCGAAAATCTTAGTCTCACTTTTACCAACCCTGCGGAAAACTATTACAGCAACATTATTTTCATATTCGTCTTATTACAGCCCTTGATCCGTTTTCTAGTTCATTTTAAAATTAACATTAACATTAACCACTTGTTCCACTTGTTGACATGGTTTGTCCTGAGACAGAGGAAGATCCAGGGGGAGCTATCACCCGCAAGAAGAGGAAACTTTTTGGATTTTATATAAATAAAACCCATCCAGAGTTGGGGTTGTTAAAAGCAGTTCTAACTTGTAGGTAGCAGTACTACAACCCACAGCCCCCCAGAAGTCCGTCCTGGATCCACCCCTGTTGCATACTAAGCCAAAGTATGAAGATGAGTCGTATCCTTTGTAACGTATTGTTTTCATTTTTTCTTTATTTTTCAGAAAGTTAAAATTGTCAGTTAGCGTAGTTTCTCGCTGAACCTGTCAATTGTGATAAAATAAACCAATAATTGTTGATGCCACCTAAAACATACGTAAACTCTATTCAAAGCGTACAAAGTATTTCACATTATTTGTCTTTTTCGAAATTGCTTGCAATATTTTTTCTTCTTGCCAAGCATCCGAATGCCATCTTGAATTCTGACCTTTTCATTTCACTACAATTCTTTGAAGTGTAAAACTGCGCTGAGCTTTCTCTCTCTCTTTCTTTCTCTCTCTCTCTCTCTCTTTCTTTATCTCTCTCTCTCTCTCTCTGCCTTCAGTCCTCCAGTCTCCTCCCAATTTGATTTCATGATTTTGCACTCTGATGAAAACTATTAAATACCAACAGGAAAGGTACTAATATATAACCTCTCTTTTATGCCCCCTCCAACCACGCGCCCGGGGCACGTGCCTTGCTTGCTCGCTCATAGATGCTTCTCTGTGAGCTACATAAGTAACATACAATGCTTCCGTAATGCTTTGACTTATAAATACCTAATTTCTGCATTTTAGATATACGGAAATACGTTTCTCTAAAATGTAAAGAACTGATATTTGTTTACGGAAAACTGCAAGTATGTAAGCCTTATGCATACCGAGATATGGGAAAATAAAGAGCGACAGGATAGGTACCGGTATGTGGGGCTTGCATACTTGACGGTACACTTTGGAAAATGAATTAAAATATGACTAACGGCTATCAAGATGTTGGCAAATAAAGGGAGGACCAATACAGTTATGGGGTTTTTGTGTTAGATGGTAAAATTTCCGAAATCGATCATCGAAAGTTAATAAACATCAGTAGAAATTTCATCTTAAACAAATTAGATATCTACATGGTTTGTTAGAACATCATGGAGTCTACCAAGATTAAATTTTTAAAGCTTTTGAAAATATAACTTGACATTTGTAAAGAGGATTACAAACATGTATGTACCCAAAACTTCCTGCCAATACATATAACATCTAGAGGAACATCGTGAAATAAAAGAGTATGAGGTCTTTAAATTTCGGAAACAATTATTAATCCCAACAAAGTTAAATAAGATGGTACTTCTATGAGTTAAGTGAGTACCTCAGTACAATTTCGATCGAAAGATTAGTTTAGTTTTGAGTTTTCTTCAGGCAGTTCCAAATGTTCATCGAGCCGTGTAACAGAGTGTAAATTCCCTGTCAACATCTAATATAGTAACCGAGATATAAGGAATTATATATTTTAAGACGTAAAAATAGGGATCTTACTCTTGGGTCTTTGCTATAAGAAAAAAAATCAGAGAACTATTGCATATACATTGTAGACAATTAAATGGGCGGGGACACAGTGGCTTAGTGGTAGGGTGTTTACCTTTTTTTTCTGCTGAAACTATACTGGAGTATTCACTTAATCCATAGGGATAGGATCACACTTAACTGCCCATTTAATTTAAAAATGAAATTAAAGGAAATATTTCAGTGTAGTGACCCACGATTATGCCTTTTAGTCTAAGGGAGATGATGATTAAGGTAAGTGAATGTTGATGATAGAATTGATGGAATGCAAAGGTAGGAGGAAACGGGAGTACCCCGGGGAAAACCATGAATACGATGTTGACTACAAACGGACTTGGCCGCGGATCGAATCAGGGGCCCAATACACCAGAGGTATGCACTCTATCACTAAGCCACCGTTCCTTCGCCCATTTAATTATCTACTAAGGTATATATTGTCTACTAAGGTAGTTTTCTGAAATTTCTTCTTCTTACAGCAAATATCCAAAAGTACAAATCCAAGTGGGTCTATTTTTACGACGCCATAAAATACATAATTCCTTATATCTCGGTTGCTATATTGATATTAACAAAGAATTTTCACTCTTTTTTTCAGAGCTCGACAAACGCTTTGAATTACTCGAAGAAAACTTAGAGCTGAATTAATCATTCGATCGAAATTGTACTGACGAGTGTGAGGTACTCACTTAACCCAGTTTTATTGGGAGCAATAATTGTTTCCTGAAATTTCAATACCCTTTATTTCACAGTCTCTCTCTAAATGTTAGATGTACTGGCTTGAACTTATAGGACACCCCTGTAGGTAAATATAATTCTCTGGACAGTTTCACTGCTCCAAACTAAGGTTTGAAAAGTGTAGTATTGTTACTTTTATTATTATTGGCACAAGGGAGATCAATCATATTTTAAGCTATTTTTGTTTTCATACAGAGTAAAATAATATGTGACAACATTACAGTAAGAATGCATCATGCATTTTGCAGTATGTTGCAGCACTTCAATAATGGTGCACTATACGTACAATCTAGATCACGCATATGTCCAATCCATGTATTACAAGAAGGCAATACGTATAAGATACAGGTAAAATCCGTTTTTTCATATGGACAACCTATAAGCTACATACATCCAATCCATACATTACATATGTCCAACCTGTACGCGACGTAAGTATAATCTACATGCTGCATGCAGATAGTCTGTAAGCTACATATGCGCACTCTATATGGTGCATACGGATATTCTGTATGCTGTATTTGGACAAGCTGTGTGCGATATAAGGAAAATCTGTATAATACATATGTACAACACGTATACTGTATCTAGATGTACGTATGGGGCATAAGTACAATATAGATGCTGTCTCGGGATTTAATGCAAGACACACATGTACAATCTATGGACGTACAGACGTGCTAACATTACAACATTATAAATGTCATTTGTGTAAACCTAGTAAATTACACGTATTTGATAATATTTATTGTTCAATTGTGTCTGAAGGCGGATAACTAGTACGAATTTCGTTTTTAAATTATTGGATATTCACTAACGTTGTTTTCAAGGAAACTTCTTCTAATGCAGAAACAGAAACATTTTTAGATCATATTTGCATAGTAGTAGATTCTCCCCCATAATTTGCCTTATCTCTTTCTGACCTACGTTTTGGAGACACGTGCTTCCCTCATCCGTTGGGAATACGCCCTGAATATTCTTGTCCCAAAAGACCTTGTTATCTTTGTCGGAAGTCGCTGACTTGTGCAGATTACAAACCAGGTCATTATTAATAAGTGCAAGCCAAGTCTAGCTCATATTACATAGCAACGGAAGAAGAAGAAGATCAAGGCAACCCGTAAAAAGGGATTCCATTTTGTCTTTCTATGAATTATGAAGGAAAGAAAATCGGAGTAGGAAGGCTTCATTTTGATCTGAGAGGTAAAAAGGCGCGGTAATAATCTGAGAAGATGTAGGCGGAACTTTCAAGCTACGCTCAGATTCCAATTGAATTATTTCTTGGAATATATACGGTTTCTGTTTCGCTATCTAGGTCCAATTTTCTTGTATTATTAAATCGAGACAAAATAGACACACATGCATTCTCATAGAGAGAAGTAGTAGCAAATCCATATAACTATAAAAGAATCTTGAAGTTAGAGTTATTACTTAGTTCTAAGAAGTCAAATAGGGTCGTAGTGGCTTGGTGATAGAGTGCTCGGTTATAACTGTGAGACAAAAATCTAAACGTCGATTAACCTAGCTACCATGCTTCACTTTCAAGCAGTAATGTAGAGCTTAAAATTTTCTACTAACTATACAATCGTTCATGTACAAAAATACAGGTATAGTGTGAACCTACCAACGAAAACGAGGTTCTAAATACTCTGTTTAAATGTAAGGTGAGGATACGATAGAATATAAAAACGCTAGGTGGGATACGCCATATGCTGTCGTACATCCTAGATTACAACTCTGCCTTGAAGTATATATACCTTTCCCATCATCCATTTAGCGGGGAAGTTCTTTCCTTATTCTATCAAGAGTGGTGAACTGAAGTCCATATTACAGTTATATCTACTGCTGGAGGGAGCTTCTCGCAGGTGGGAAGTATCTCCACCGCTGGTGACCGAGCGTTTTAAGATAACCTCAAATCCCTCATTTGGAGCCAGTAGCTGCACTGATATTGCAAGGTACCGAATCCCATGGAATGTTCCCAGCTCGGCGAAGTCCAACCAATGATCTAGGAATCCTCTTGAAACCTATGAGGGTCAATTCTCAGCTATACCTACCGCAGATTAGGGCTAAGGTACTACCTGCACTATCGTAGCCACATGTTTCGTGTAATCATCCCATTTCAGAGTTGGTACGAACCTTTCCTTCCCGGGCAGGATTTCTCTTCACATTTGACCAACCTTACTTTTAAGAGAAAGAAACATAATGCCAGGGTAGGTTTAATTTGTATCCCCAGTACATTTAACTTAATGTACAGTTCTCCCGTTGCTACGCATCTTCGGCGTGAGAGGTCTGGGTTCGATTGCCGCTCGAAACTCATGTGATTCGGATCTCACACTAAGCTGTGAGCTCACGTTTTGTATAGCCTCGGTCCTGAAAGAAACGCTAAGAACCAATCCAACTTTAAGAAGAAATTACTCCACTATAACCCACAGGGGACGAATCTGTGTGATGCAAAATTGGGGCTATTGAGGTGATAAAGAACTGTCTGGCACAATTTTTCTCCTTGGTGGATGGATTCCTCGATTTGATTTTCAGTCTAGTGTCCCTTTTAGCAGCAAGACTAGGAGCATTTTTGGATCCAATGGCCCGTATAGTCGTCCATCTGTGACACGGGACAACATTCTCCTTTCCGAAAAGGCTTTGAGATAGGAACAATTGAAAGTTCAAAGATTATATATATATATATATATATCTTTGTTTATTCTTATTGTATATTTCTCTATCCTACAAGGTACATTAACATTGCCAATTTTTAACTGTAAGCTTCTATTACCGAAATTATAGTCTTCCTCTTTGACCAATTTCTATTTCACCGAACTTTAGCTACAAGATGCCGCATATCTAGGCTGTCGACAATGTTAGGCAAAACATAATTTCCTGTTTCGCAGACAACTAGTTTTGGAGGGAAATTATCAACAAAAAGGGATTTTTCAAAGATAAATCTCCACATTTTTGTAGTTTGATTTGTGTGCTATTCCCAATTTTCAAAAAGGATTATGATAATTTTCAAACAAGGAATTGATCAATTAACTATCAGAAGAATATGTTTCATTTTAACTCTATTATATCTGCTAAAATCGAAATTGGTAGACTAAGCGGTTAGCGTACGCGTCTTTGGCGTGGGAGACCCGGGTTCTATTCCTGGAGGGAGCTCATGTGGTTCGGATTCCACGTTAATCAGTAGGTCCACGTCTCATATAGCCTCGCTGCTGAACGGGACGTTAAACTCAAAATCAACTCAACGAAATTGGTAGAAAATAACCATTTCCAGTTTTAACCTTTATCACTTTAGAGCAAAACCGATAATAGGTATATAGAATCGGTTCTCTGCAATCGATTAAGCGTCCCAACAATATATTCCGCCTCCAGTTTAATTTCTCTATTAAAACAAGAATTTGTACAAAGTCATCTATTGTATTTCCGGTTTTAATGATTATCAATATACACCTAAAATGGTAATTAATATAGATAAGAGATTTCATGTAATCATTAAGAGTCTCAAGAATACACTTCATTTCGACCCTTAAGTCTCTACTAAAACCAGAAGTGACAGAAATCTCATGACTTTCGATTACAATATTGATCGACATAGTGGGAAAATGATAGAGGATAGTGAGAGGTGGTTTTATGAATCGATTTAGCATTCTCTTACCCATATTCAAACCAGAAGTGGCAGAAATCAACCACTTCCGGTTTTAACGTTGATCATTATACAGTAGAACTCCTCTTATCCGTCACCTTTGGGACTGGGAGTATGGTCGGAAAGCAAAAAAGGCCGGATTATAAGAGAGTACAGAAAAATACAGATTTAAAGTAAAATAAACAATCTTTGAACTAAAAAAATGACTATATTGTTCTCTACAGAAAGAAAAAACAAACGAACAGTAAGCACTAAAAACTGCACAGTACATTACAGAAAACACGCACAACGAAAGAAACTATACAAAAGATAACGGAGCACTAAAGCGGATATGCGGTAAAAGCAAGTAAACAACAACGCCGCAACGGCAATAAACGACAATGGACCTCGTGAGTCGCCGACTAATTGGGAAAAGTTAGAGTCGAGCACGATCGCATCAACAGGAGTAGCAGACCAGCCGTGGGCGGACGAGAGGAGTTCTACTGTATAGTAAAAACAGATAGCGACAAGCTGTTTTCTACAATGAAGTAAGTGTTCCAAGAATGTATCCCATCTCTACACTAGTATATATATATATATATATATATATATATATATATATATATATATATATATATATATATATATATATATATAGATATAGATATATATATAGATATAGATATATATATATAGATATAGATATAGATATAGATATATATATATATATATATATATATATATATATATATATACAGGGTGCCCATTTTAATCTTTCCACGAAAATATCTCGAAACCGGTTGATCATAAATGAACCAAACAAAACCTCAAATTGTAAAGGCAAGTGGCAAATTGAATGGTGCGGTGCCCCACAGGGCCGCTTTTCAAGGGAACCTAGGGCCGAACTTTAAAATTTTAAATGGAAACATGAGACGAGTGACACCTTGCTCGATAGATCTTTAAAAACTTAAAAGCGAAGTGGCAAAAGATTGTTCATATGGGTCACCGTATTCAACATGGCCGGCAAGATATGTTACTTGTATCGGATAAACGTCCAGTACCGCTAATATGAAAACGGTTGAACATGAATGAACCAAACAAAACCTCAAATAGGAAAGGTATGGGGCAAATTGAATGATGTCGCGGTGTCCCCAAGGTCTGCCTTTCATGGAGTCCCAGGCCCAACTTAGAAATTTTAAGCGAAAATATGGATCAAGTGATACCTCGTTCGATAGATCTTCATACACTAAACAACATTGTGGCAAAGGATTGTTCATATAGGTAACCGTTTCAAAATGGCCGCCAAGACATGGTGCCTGTATCAGATAAAACATCCAGTACCATTAATATGAAAACGGTTGGAGATAAATGAATAGATTAAAACTCGTATAGAAAATCACAGAGGGTATTTATCATTCCACGCCACGAGAATAATCCAACGGAGAAAAATATTTTTAAAGCATAAGTTACATAATGCTAAAGAGGAAATCTAATTCTTAGAAAATTTTCTTTCCAATCTCCCTCCGTAAGTGAGTGAAGCGGGACTGAATGGTAAAATCTGAAATGAAAACCCCACTTTTACTTGCAATAGGTGAGGTTTGTCTGAAACACTTGGGTGTACAAGTGATTGGTACTGTAATGAACCAATATTGTGCAGACGACTTTTGAGCAAAACCAACGTTTGTACACATCGTTCTAAAATTGCATTGTTCGACAAATTGGTTTTGCATTTCAGTTGATTCATTTTTGCATAAATCATTTCCTGCAATCAAAATGAAAGGTACCATTTAACAAGAATTTTACCTGCTTTTCTCCATTACCGACATTTATCTCTTATAAAAACATATTTCAAGTAATTTTGTTGTGTAGATGCAATTTGCAAAAACTAAGGTTCTCATTTGCAATTTCACCCTTCCTTTCCGTCCCGCTTCACCCACTTAAGTTGCAACGATGATTTTCTAGGAATTAGATTCCCTCCTTTGCATTATGACACTTTTACTCTAATCATCTTCTCCTCTGTTGCGACATTTTCGATCCGTGGAATGATAAATATCCCTGTGATTTCCTATAGGAGTTTTATTCTGTTCATCCGTTATTATCTTCAACCATTTTCATATTAGTGGTACTGGACGTTTTATCTGATACAGGCACCATGTCTTGGCGGCCATTTTGAAAACGGTGACCTATATGAACAATATTTTGCAACAACGCTGTTTAGTGTATGAAGATCTATCTAACGAGGCATCACTTGACCCATAATTTCGTTTAAAATTTCTAAGTTGGACCTGAGCCCCCATGAAAGGCGGCCCTGGGAAGCACCGCGACAATATCATTCGATTTTCCCCATGCCTTTCCTATTTGAGTTTTTGTTTGGTTCATCTATTTTCAACCGTTTACCTGATACAGGTAACACATCTTGGCGGCCATGTTGAATACGGTGACCGATATGAAAAATCTTATGCCACATCGCTTTTTAGTTTTCAAAGATCTATCGAACAAGGTGTCACTCGCCCCATGTTTCCATTTAGAATTTTAAATTTGGCCCCGGGCCCATTTTGAAGAGCGGCCCTAGAGAGCACCGCGACATTACCATTCGATTTGCCCCTCCTATTTGAGTTTTTGTTCAGTTCATTTGTATTCAATCGTTTTCGAGATATTTCCGTGGAAAGATTAAAATGGGCCACCCTATATATATATATATATATATATATATATAGACAGACCCTACATACAGTGGTATATTTAAGGAGTCACCCAGGCTTAAGCCCTCCCGAAATGTTATTTACTATTTTAAAGTAAATGAAATACAGGTATCTTGCAGAATTTCATGTTTCCAGGAATAAAGTGAGCGAAGCCATCCCCGAAACAAAATCGTAAGTACGCCACTGTGTGTGTATGTGTGTGTGTTGCTTAATGTTGATTGCATAATATGTGTTATATGTAAAGTTAACTGGTCTCTATACCATAGTGAAAAAGCTACGTTACGTATCCGAACAAAATCAAAGTTTTTTTTTTTCCTTCGATCTTTATACTTGCTAACAATTGGAAGTTCCATCATTGAGCCCGCATATGTGGTCACAAGCATAAAATCCATTTAACCACATTTTTACCCCATGAATACCCAGAACTATTTCCCTACGGATGGTCATTATGCAAATTCCACACTCAGTTTTAGGTCAACTCATGAGCGAAAAAAGAAAGAAAAAAAAAAGGAGTTCTGTGGTTAATCTTCATTTGTCCTACATTTGTCTTTATGACGTCACAATGACAAAATGTAGGTGCTTTAAAACTACATTTTAAAACAAACATTTGCCTTTTAGTAATATTAACAAACTGGAAGGAATTAGTCCTGTAAAAACACAGAGAAAAATTCATAGAGCATGTAATGCTACTCATACTGATTATATATATTTTTTAACTTTAGTAATACAACATTGGAAATATCTAACTTCAATAGCCATTACTTTATAATAATCTTAGAGCTATGGCGTGGTCCTATAATCCAGCACACTTGAAGGTAATATTATCTGGTGGGAAACGGCTTAGAGTTTAAGAATTGAGTAGTGTTGATTTTGAAATCAACGTCTCTTTCAGCAGCGAGGTTATATAAGACGTGATCTACTGATTACTGTGGAATTCGAACCACATGAGCTTACGCCGGGAATCGAATACGGGTCTCCCACGCCAAAGGGGCCTATCGTATAAGAGTTGGTCTTATATGATAGTCTACGCAGTCACCAAATGTACCAGATTCACACCCAGGCGTCATAGAGGCAATTGTCTCACTTTAACAGTCATTTATATATACACTTTATAGTGACTGGTATAATAATACTATTGTGAATTATGGACACGTTCAAATATCAAGTAATATTTTCGACAAAGTGGACACTTTCAAATAACAAGAATCAAGACTAACAGACAAAAACAATATCCACGAAAAAATTATAGAATCGAGTGAAAACAGGAATTGTTTTGCGGTTTTTATTCAGTTCAAAAATCTTTTATCTTCGCGTATTTTGCCGAGGAATTTGGAAAAAAAAAAACACAATATATAGAACGATAATTATACCTGTTGTACTATATGGTTGCAAAACATGGTCGCTTACTTTGAGGGGAAAAACGCAAGCTGAAAGTGATTGGAAGTGAAATCCTGAGGTGAATATTCGGACCCAAGAGGGACAGGAATCGGACATTGCGACAACTTCATAACAAGGAACCGCAGAGAATTTATATAGATACCCTAATATTGTTTGGATCTTTAAGCCTATGAGGCTTAGAGGGTAGGTCATGTAACCAGAATTAAAGAAAGTAGGAACGCTTTGAAAGCTTTGATTGGAAGCCTAATCGGAAATAGTCCAGTAGGAAGAGCTAGACGTAAAAGTAAGGACAATATTAAGATGGATTGCATTGGAACAGGGATACAAAATAGAAGCTGGATTCAATTTGCTAAGGACAAATGTCAATGGAGAGCTTTAGAAAATGTGTCATTGGACCTTCTAATGGTATACTTCATAGCATTAGGTAGTTAGTATGATAATAACAGTAAATATCCATAAATAATGTAACTTTTGAAATACCCGCTATTTCTGTTCTAGTAAGTTGACAGCTGAGAGCGTAACACGATTTTAATCTCTTGGATTTGTGGTTAGTAGTCATAGAGCATGAAATTACGCATGACTGTCGTCTGTTTTTTGTACACGTAGGAATTAAGCGCTTTACGACGGGAACAGCGTGTTTTCATAAGTGAAAACTTATCATAAATGTAGTGAATATTGTGCAGAGACTCTTCGCAGACTCAGATAGCATTATTTTGGGCTTTGTGACGACTAACTCACTGGCGCAAATCGCGGGGGTTTGAGGGGGACGAGTTCCCTCCAATCTTGGAACTGGGGGGACTTCCCCCCTTAATAATCCGATTTGAAATGTGATTTTTGGTAAGAAATGTGATGATTTGTGTCCGATCGCCACTAAGGAAACTGAGATGAAGTTTATGCCCCCCCCCCCCAGAATAAGCCTCAAATCTGCTTGCTTCCTAATGTTGAGGACAACTGTGCCCCCCTGATACTCCACATTGTTTTTCAATTTAGTAAATATTTTGTACATCGCTATATATATATATATATATATATATATATATATATATATGGGAACCGTTTTCTCCCCCCCCCCTTTAATGTTGAAGACACATTTGCGCCGCTGCACTAAATACAAGGGCAGCAGATGAAAATCCTGTAATTTTCAGTGCTACAATCTTTATAGAACATAAATTGCGGGCTTTTCGAAAGTTGTATTCTTTATGGAACAGCCTTTAGTAATAAAAAAAACGAAAAACACTACTTATATCGAAAAGTTTTGCATCTATCTCTGGCAAAATATGAAACAGCGTTGCTTTAATGGTCCACATTAGTATAATCTGAGTGTTTAGTACTGAAGTAATAGCAACACACAAACACAAAAAGCCAAAACTCAAATATCGACTCTATAGTTAAAGTAGTTTGTTGTGATCAGGGCGATCCAGGGGCGGATCCAGGGGGGGGGGCGATCGGGGCGATTGTCCCCGAGAAGAGGAAACTTTCTTATTTTATATATATAAATTAAAGCCCTTAAAAATGGCAGTATGACAACCCACCGTCCCCCCAGAAGTCGGTCCTGGATCCGCCCCTGGTTGTGATAAACATTACAATTGATCTTCTGATTAAATTATATTCTAAAAATAATTTATTGATTGTTAAGCTTCGTTTCTAACACTAGGACCATATGAGATGGGATCTAGGCCTACGGTTCACAATAGGATTCAAAGCAACACATTCAGGTATATATCCGAGAGAAGTACCTTCACAGGGCAACTTTTTGTTACGTCAGGCCTTTATCATTTACACTGTTATGTAGAAAAAAGAAGGAAAAGACAACAGAAAGCATTCCACCAATTTTTCACTTTATAACTTTAGAGTGAGGGTAGGAGAAAAGAAAATATGGTAATCATGGTGGGAAAATCGAATTCGAGATTTCAATAAATTTTCACGTTACATAGACCCTACATGATGAGAAAGTAATTTTTATGTGTCTATCTGTCTGTTCGTCAGCATCCAAGTAGTAGCAAACGTCATTTCTTACCCCCTCTTGCCCGCACTGAGAAAAAAATCGTATGTGGCATACGTAAAAACTTAGGTTACATGTATAGATTCTGTAGCTTTTGGACTTCACGTACAACAAACGTATAACTGAAAACGTATGTTTTATAATACTTTCTGTATAAGTGTTCCATCTATACGTACTTTCCGTATGAAACAATATAGGCGTTCAGGATCTCACATACAAATGGACGTATATAATATATAGCTCATGAATGTAACATATGTGTACGTATGTAATGTACGGTAGACTTAGATATCAGATAACCTGCAATGGCATGATGTAACACTAAGGGCAGTGCGTATGTAGTATATTGAAAACGTATGCTCCGAACAGATTTCTGTAGTAAGCAAGAAGATTTCGTATATGTGTACAATATACCGCTGTCCGGATAACGGATTTTTCTCAGTACGATTAGCGCGAAGAGATACGTTGACTTGTTTTGCAGATCAAGTAATATAAGGCTATCCTTTACGGCAGTAGCGTATTTACGATTTTGTTTCGGAGGGGGCTTTGCTAACTTTCGGGGGGAAGGGTTGCCTGAAAATGTGAAAATTCTGCAACATATTTCATATACTTTGCTATAGTAAGTAACTCATGCTCTCATTTTAGAAATAGGCATACATACATATTACATATATACACTTACATATATATATATATATACATATACATACACCAATATTTATACAAGCAAATATATATGGATGAACACACATACAAAATAATCAAAATATCATTACCGTAGTTAATATAGTAATATCCAATATTAATTACGTTTTCCATTTAACTTAATTTCGCACAAATATCTGTTCAATAATTTTTTAAATATTTTTTCTTTCAAACTTAAGTCAATGTCATCGATACTCTCAGCTATATTATTATATAATGAACATAATCTTATCAAAGGTGAGTTGTTGAATGTGTTGGTTTTCGCAGTTGCATACCATAATAATTTCCTCGTTCTTAAAGTTCTTGATTTAATATTGAATTTGATATACTGCAAAAACTCACTGTTATCGAATTTACCATTTACTATTTTAAATAAACACATTTCTTGTAGAATAACACATCTATCCGAAAAAGTTGTGTAATTGAATTCACCTAGTAGTCTGGAATACGAAATTTTATTAGCAATTGCAGATTGTCCAGTTTTCTTGTAGTATATATACCGTAAAAATCTTTTCTGAATTGCTTCTAATTGATTGTTTTGAGTTACGTATTTCGTAGTCCATATCACCAAGGCGTACTCCATCTTTGATCTTACAATACTTTTAAAAATAGTTCCTATAACATCAATGTTTGTAAACATTTTCGTGTTTCTTATTATAAATCCTAATTGCTTAAAAGCGTTATGTGTTAGCAATAATGTATGTTTATTAAAAGACATATCACAACTAAAAGTAATACCCAAATCTTTATATGTATATACACGTTCTAATACTTTGTTATCTATCTTGTAGGGATTAATTTTAGTTAACCTTCTTTGCTTTGAAAATATCATGAATTTACACTTGTTAGTATTAAAATATAATTTATTTTTTTTACTCCACTGATATATGTTATTTAGATCCTCATTCAGTTTCAATACATCCTGATTTTCCTGTGTATCTTTGTATAATTTTAAATCGTCAGCATATAATAAACATTTGGAATATTTAACGTATTTTGGGAGGTCATTTATAAAACGTAGAAACAATAAAGGTCCTAAGTTTGAGCCCTGCGGGACACCGGAATTAATATTATAACTGAATGATCTTGTGTGATTGAAGTATACATACTGTTTTCTCTTATACAGGTAACATTTAAACAATTTTAGTAAATTTGATGAGAATCCAAAGCTTGAGAGTTTTCTAAGTAGTATGTCATGATTAATTGTGTCAAATGCCTTTGCAAAATCAATATATATTGTGTCTAGTCGTTTGCGATCATGAATAGCTTCATGAACGAATTGAATGAAATTAAGCAAATTTGTTACCGTCGATCGTCCAGGGTAAAATCCATGCTGGTTTTCACAAATATAACTCTTTACATGGTTAAAAACACGATCATATAATATTTGTTCGAAAACTTTTACTGGTGCACAAATTATGGCTATCGGTCTATAATGTTCTATTTTACTCTTATCCCCATTTTTAAAGATTGGTGATACTTCAGTAATTTTCCAGATTTCAGGAAACGTTTGGGTTTTAAGTATTAAATTGAAAAGTATAGACAGTGGTTCTAGTAGTATTTCCGAGCATGCTTTTATCACATATGGAGGAATGCCATCTGGTCCACATGCTTTTTTAGGTTTTAACTTTTTAATAGCTTTCCTATACTCTTCATTCGACACTCTATCAATTTCTAAACAGTTGCTTACCTCCATATGTTCTTCCTCAGGTGGGTTGTATGATGATATATTTTTTATCATATACTGATTTAAAATAATTTGCAAAACCATCAACAATTAGTTGGTTTGTGTTCAATGTATTACCGTTTAACGTCATACTACCACTTTCACTATTATTATTCTTCTGTTTACATTTTATATATGACCAGAAAGATTTTACGTCCTTTTTAACCTCAATTTCGCTTTCCCTAATATAATGTTGATACGCCTTACGAATAATTTTCTTTGTATCCTTTCTTATCTCTTTATACATATGTTTATTATATTCTGAGTCTTTCATGTGCTTCCTATAATGTTCTTTTAATTTTAACTTGTTTATTATATCTTTTGTAAACCAGCACGGATATTTTCTCATACCACATTTTCGAGTTTTAGGTACTGTATCAATGATTATTTTATTTATTATATCATAAAATGCGTTAGTTGCATCATCAACATTACTAAATTGTTTTAAAACCGACCAGTTAACTTCTCGAATTAATTTATATAGTTTTAAAAAATTAGCTTTCTGGAAGTTGAATACAATTTTTGTTTCATTTTTTAGTGGATAATTTTGCCCTTTAAACGGAATAGTGATTTCTAGTGCAGGATGATGGTTATCTTCATTTATAATCGGCAATTCACTTCTTCGTACAACAATACCATTCGAAATATTACTAAATAGTAAGTCTAAAGTTCTACAAAAGTAGTTTTTTATATTATTTAAAGAATGAAGATTTTGTAGGCTCAAAAAATTAGCTAATGACCGATAGCATTCACCGTCGTTCAAGAAATTATAGTCTGTACCTGTAACTAGTGGTAGATTAAAGTATCCAGCCACTAATATGTTATTTTCCTGAAACAAGTCATTTTCTTCACATATTTGAAAGAAATTTAGATAATGATTTAAACTTGAAACAGGGGGGAAGTATACAGTTACAATATAAAATGTTTTACAATATGCAACTACCTTAACACACAAATTCTCAAGCTCATTACGTATCTCAATATTAGTGGCTGCAAACTTGTTTTTAATTGCTATGAGTACTCCACCATCTTTTTTATATAGTCTATCCTTCCTATACACTTTATAATTATAATCAAACATTTCTGAGTCGACAATATCAGGTTTAAGCCAAGTTTCTGTTAATGTAATTATATATCATAATCACATTGTACAGTATTTAGATATAGATCGTTTGTTTTTGTCCTTAATCCTCTAACATTTTGATAGTAGATATTTAAGGTACTTCTGTCAGGACTATCTATCAGTTTCTATGTACTTCACAAAAATATTTTACGACAATGCGATTACATCTTCTAATGTTTTTAACTGTATCCCAGAATCACCTTGACTTTTTCTCAAAAATATTCGTCCTACATTATCTACCCATAAGAAAGCATAACTTTTCTCGCGTTTCCAAAGATTTTTCTCCGGAATTCAGTTAAACTCTGGTTGATATAAACAATACTTTCATTCATATAGCCCAGTTGATTTATACTTAGATTTCTTTTTACTTTCCTTCTAGCTAAAAATTTGTCTTTATCTTCTCTTCTTACAAATTTGACAATAATGCCACTATCTGTTTGATGCGAAAGATTCTTTAGTCTGTGACAAACATCAATAGATTCCCGTGTAATATCAATATCTAACACCCTACCTACATTTTTTACAATTTCGTATGTATCTTCGTTCTGTTTAATATGCCACTGCTTTACGGTATACACAAAAATAGTTGCCTCATAAAAATAGTCTCTGCCCTCCACTTACTCTTACCCCCTCCAAGAAATCGAAGCTGACGTCGTCACTTATGTATGCTTGCTTAGATGTCATTCTGTTCAACGAAAGAGAGGGCAATGTGTTAACAGAAGATAAAGCATCAACATTCCTCAATGTTCAAAATTTTGAAAAATTACCGCTGATAATTGGTGAATGTGGTTGTGATAGGACAACAACAAAAGGAGAGAATGAAATATCTATTTAGGTGCCGTGGTTATAATGAACAAGGATCTATTTTTTCCATCGTGTACGTTGCGGCAGAGGGTTGTCTACAAACCACAGTACTTAGGTAAGTAAACGATACCTAACCTAACGAAATTACTAAGGCAAGTAAACAAAACTTATACTTACCAACAATAACCGAAACAACCGTCCGTCATAAGCCCTTATTGTCATGTCTTTGTATGTTACAGTATTGTGAAAAGCGGGAGGGCCTTCATCTTTGACCTAGAAACCGTGAATGTTAATCAAATTGCAAAAGATTTCTTCGTGTAGAAAGAAGTATTTAGAAAGCAGATGTTCTGCCAATATCACGAAGATGATCGTACCATTCTTTAATGGCATAAATGGTATCATTGTAATTGATTTTTCTCCATCAAAGGTCAAAATGAACAGTACTCAATATATCCAGAAAATTTAAAACAAATTAAAGTACTCGTCAGAAAGGGAAGATTATTCCACTTGATAATGTGGTATACCACCATGATAATGCACGTTCACACACCTTAGTGGAGATTTCATGCATTATTGCACAAATGGGGTGGCTTGTGATACCACCCCCTACAGACGTAAGCGGATCCAGGGGGACGGAGGGACTCGCCCCCTCCACAGAGGCACATATACCAGTACTGTAAAAGACCACTGAGAAAATAAACTCAGAAATCTCTCTCCTCAAGGAGTCCATCTTGAATATGAACCTTTTCAACAGGAATTTGTGCACTTTAGTGTTTAATCTGTTCGACCCTTTGAAATAATTTCATTTATCACAGTAATGGTGATATAGATAAAAAACAGTCTGTAAAGTTTTGTACGTTTCCCATAGTAATTTCAAAGATGGCGGAAATTTGTGTAAATTCAAGGACAATCGCAGCATAGATTTGAGTTATTCTCAAATTCTTCAAGGCAATATTCTATCAAATACTAAGTTTTAGTTTTGGGAACTAAACCTGTTATTAAATACTAGGCTTTAATTTTGGGATGAATATTGTACCAGTAATTTCAACTCCTGCGGATAACATACAAAGTCAGCTCTAGAATAACAGACGATATAGCAATTCTTACAAATTAAATATAGTGTCCTCTAGGTCGATTAAGTATGTTTTATAACTTGAATTTGCATAGATGTTGAAGCTTAATTTCTAACTAATTATTTAAAGTTGATTAGTGCTAAAGGATTCAGTTCTGGTACGAGAGTCCCTCTTCTCCAACATCATAATCTACCAAAAATTTCACACACATTTACTTTCATTGCTTATCTGTTTACTTTGTCCTTCAAGGCCAAACGTGTAAGACGTAAAACTTAAAGATTACATTTAATTTCGTAACAGCCCAAAAAAAGTTTCACGGCTTTGAGAACCAACTCGTTACAAATATGATGAGAGGCGGATCTACAAGGGTAAAAACTGGGTGGACGGGCAACCACAACCCAGACTATGATAGATATATCGTATAAAGTTTTAAAAGTATATAAATAATAGCTTAAATTACTTCCGGATCCGCCGGATCCGCCACTGAATATGATATACATATGCAGAACCAACACATACATCAGCTACTGTGAAACTGAACTGATTCTATTCTCTTATGATGATTGTTGGTAGAACCTAAGTACGGTTTTTCCACTTGCAATAACGTCCATTGCCAAAACACTAAGATAGGCGTCATTATAATTTGGGATAATTTAAGTTTATTTTAATATCAAAGCTTCTTACTAAATTATATTATTATGAAATACTATATCCAGATTGGTCCGCAATAAATTAATCAATATTTCTGTTAATTAGCTACGTAACGTATGTTAGAAACAAAAACATTTGGAATACACTGTGAACGGTTCCCGCTTAATGCAGGCCGGTAGCCAGCCCAAAAATTTATGGGGGCCCGGCTAAAGTTAGGGGGGGCCGATCGAATAATATTATAGTCCATCACCATATTATATTTCATTTGGAAGCCAACCGTGAAAATTTTAGAGGGGGGCAGCAAAAATTTAGGGGGAACCGGCCCCCTAGACCCCCCTGGATACGTGCCTGGCTTAATGTGCTTCTGCAGCTTCTGAACACTAAAGGTTGATTATGAAATAAATACATACTTTTATCAAATAAATATAAAGCAAGCCTGTATGTAGAAGATAAAATCAAGGCATTCAGGTTAGCACAATAAATGAAAATGCTGCTTTCTTTCAAATCTGGAAGCCAAGTAATCACTAACAAGGAAATGGTTCCAACTTCACATGTCCGAATTGGACGAAATTTCGTATAGATACTAACTTGAGGTCGGTGAATAACGTGGCAATAGTCATTCGATTCGCTTTGGCGTACTTTACTAGATATACAGGGTGATGCAAAACAGAATGTAACGTAAGACAACTATGTAATCCGAGTCCAATTGGACGGAATTTCGTATAGATACTAATTTGAAGTCGATGAATAACGTGGGATTAGTCATTCGAGTCGCTTTTGCGTACTTTACGAGATATATAGGGTGATGCAAAACAGAATGCAACATAAGACAACTATGTAATCCGAGTCCAGCAAGAGATTGTAACCAGGGATGCTGATCCTCTGTATATCATCGGTTATGACCCATGACTGTCGGCGGATATTAAGGTTTAATTTGTACATTACGTGATCGGTCTGCGCATCTCCAACGGTGATTTCGAATGTACTTGGATTAGCCTGTCGTATGAATCTGCTGTTCGTAGGTAAGAGAGAGACTTGCTATATTTGAATTGTGTATGCAGAATGATAGTCTGACATGCACAGCAAGCGAGATTGACAAGTAAGGCGCGGCGTGTCGCAAGCAAACATGTGAGTTGGACTGTTTCTTTTGCCAAACTTTGTCTATTACTGTTTACTTTACATTCGCTGGAACCCAGTTTCCGTTCTAATGTTGACCTTCCAAGGTGCTACTGCAATTGATGCAGTTTCAGGAACACGTGTCCTCAATGACTCGTACTTCTTTCCAGGATCTCCACATCGAACAGTGTATCTCCTTTCATTTTCATGTGGAACCCCCCTTTACTCAACGAAAGATTTTCCTGCGACGCCACTGAATTCTTCATTATCGTGATGAGATTCCGCATATTCATTTTGGAATCCACGTTTAGGCTTTCGTCGTTCTATACCGGTGAATTACAGAATGCTTCTATGTTATTTTACTTTCACATTACTCTGTATATCTAGCAAAGTATTCAAAAGCGAATAGAATGACTATTCCCACGTTATTAACCAACCTCAAATTAGTATCTATACGAAATTTCGTCCAATTCGGACTCGGATTACGTACGGTAGTTGTCTTATGTTGCATTCTGTTTTGCATCATTCTGTATATCTCGTAAAGTACGCAAGAGAGAATCGAATGGCTATTCCTACGTTATTCACCGACCTCAAATTAGTATCCATACGAAATTTCGTCCAATTCGGACTCGGAGTACATAGTTGTCTTATGTTGCATCACCCTGAATATATAGTAAAGTACGCAAAAACGAATCGAATCACTATCCCCACATTATTCATCGATCTAAAATTAGCATCTATATGAAATTTCGTCCAATTCGGGCATGTGAGGTGGGGACCATTTCCTTGTAAGTCCATTCCATCTTTAGCGATGCAAGGAATGTCAAGTGAATAGGACTTACAAAACCTTCATAAGAGAGAGGTCGTATATATATAGGGTGTAACATAAATGCATGGTGACCAGGTGATTCTGGACATCCAAATAAGTAAAAATGTTCCTATAAACATTGGTCCCATGTCGCTTCGTTTCCGAGATAGAGAGTGTTAAAATATCGAGTCCGTCGAATGGCTCAATGTAGGAAAGTGAATGAAAATGTTCAAAATTATAGGAATAATACAATCAAGTGCAATTATACCTGCGCAAATACATTTACACTAAATAGAGGATGAAACTAATCAACATTTGAGATTATTGGGTTGTCAATGTTGCCAATCTGGTACAAAGTATCTGGTATTATGTTTTCAAATAACACTAGACGCCTGCACATTAGCATATGTTTGCTGACATCAAAACGTTCCTAAACATGGGGAAGATTTCGCTTCGTTTTGGAAAGACAAGGCGTCCACGTGTGAAGTCAACTAACGGCTCACAATAGTAAGCAATGGTTCATAGATCACAACTATTACATGTTTCCAAAGATAAGTGATTGAGAAAGGTATTTAAAAAGGAAATGGAATATGACCTATAGCACTTTATCCTCATACTAACCGTGTTCCTCATGTGCTTAAAGTCCTTTTTATATTTATACGCAACTCCCTTTTGTTTGTTACAGTCTCTGGTGAAGCCAATATGTTCAATTAGATTACACAACTGTTACACATTTATTATTTTTAAAGAAAGGTTACTTTGTTCGGTGATTTTAATTTCTAGTGTATGTTATTTAAGATAACAAAGTTAGTATGAGCCAGTTAGTTATAGGTTAAATTGTAATAACTATTTGGATCCATTACCGTCATGAAACGATATTGTTACAGTAAGTGAAACAAAGTCTTTCTCTCGATTATTAACCATCAATTCCAACAATTCTGAAAAATCATTTTAAAGTTGGAATAGTGAAATCTTAACTGAGGTATGCTGACGATTAACTAACGCAATCTAAATGAACTTACCAAGATTGTACTTCCATAGGTCCTTGAGTGGGACGTTCCCGTTGCGGCCTCCCAAAAGGTACAGATGATTCCCAAGCAATGTGGCACTATGTTTAGAACGTGAAGAAGGGGCGGGGCCGTCAGGATGTGGGGTCACGGCACTCCACATCCCCCCTCAACATCCCACTCTAGTCGTTCTGAAAGGAAACAATAAAAAATATTTTAACACTAGAACTGTCAATACAGTGATTATTACAATCGATTTGGTTCCTGTTTAAGGTCAAAATACCGAGTCCACCAAAAAAATTTATCGACTCTTTGTCATCCTGTATCAGTTGTTGACATTGACAATTGTTCTGAAATTTAAGTATGTTGTAGTACGGATTTTCATCCAACAGGTGTCGGCCATGTCAATCGCTTTTAATTAAAATTATGTTGTAGTACAGTTTTTCGCTCAAGAGATGTCGGGACTGTCAGCAAGGTTAGTGAGATAAGAAAATGACAGCGTAAGTCCGTTTTGGAGTGTTTAATCAGGTTTGGCAATGCCATCGAAGTGCAGCGTCAGTGGAGAGGGGAGTTTGGTACCGAGCCACCAACCCGCCTAACAATCAAACGCATTGTTGACAAGTTTGAAGCGCATGGAACGATTACAGAGACATGTACACTCATGTCCAAAATTATTGTCGCATGTCTATAAATATGTTTTTGTAGGAATATAATTTGATAACGAATTCGCCCGGTATTTCTTATAATGTTATTATGTGTATAATCGGCAAAGACATATATGTGGCAAATTTCATGTTAAAAGAGCAGTAAATAAGAACAGTAAAACGAAAATAAAACTTTCTTTACCATTTATCAGTGTTTTGTTTTATTCATTCTAATTTTCGTATTTATAATTATTTTCCAATAAAATTCACCACAAGTATACATTTCCCGATTATACGCATGGTATCAGTATTAAAAGTATCCTGCAAAATCATTCTCAAATTATATTCTTACAAGAAAACAATTATAGATATGCGACAATCATTTTGGACATGAGTGTACATCGAACTCCATTGATACATTGACCACTAAAGCTGCAGCAAGCGCTCGTCGTTCTGTTAGGTGTTCGGCCGCCAACGGTCAACATTTTGAACATCTAATGTAAATATATGCTTACTTGAAGGTTTGTAACACATGTTTGAACAATAATTAAATGTAATTAAGAAATATGATATATAGCTTTTTTTCTTTAAAAATGTATACAGAAAAATGCCTTTTTTCTGGCGGACTCTGTACAATACAAAAATTAAAATCGAAATTATTTTGAAAGCTAGAGACTTCTTCCTTACAGATATGAATGACGACAAACAATGCCTATACTAAAGTGGATTGTCAATACGATACCAGTTTGCAGAGTTTAATTGTTTTTTCTTCTTCTAAACTTGGCCATTTTACCATGACCTGATCTCAGTGTGGTTGTGTGGTATTAGTGGCGAGGATATTGAGGCAAGTAAACATATCTGTATGCATACAGTCTTCTGTCGAGTGCGACGTATGGCCGGTAATCAGGTTTCTCCATGGGTATGAGAGGTCCAAAGACAGTTAAGTGAAATGTTTGGACTGGATGAAATGAGTGAAAAAGGTATGGCCAGGAGGTGACAATCCAAAGCAGGTTGCATCAATGTGCACGACGAACGCTGTAGTGGCTGTTGGTCAGTGGTGGATCTAGCCAGTGGCCGGAGGGGGGCCTGGGCTCCCCAGCTTTTTGTGTGACAAAAATAATTCAAGCTGTTATTTATATATTTTTGAAAGTTTATAGTAAACTCTTGATATATCTATAAAATTTTGTTTCTGGTTGACACCCCAGGTTTTACCTTCTAGATCCGCCACTGCCGACCGTCCTTTCTTACGGCTAAATTGATGGAAAGTGTGCAAGCAAGCAATTCTGCAAAACCGTTGGTTCACACAGTCCGAACCTTGTTATCAGTTTTCCCATTCCCTGCTGCATGAGATCGTCACCCAGTGACGGCAGTTTCACAAGTCGTTTGTGCGATGGGTTCCAAAAACAACTAACAGCAGAGCACAAGAAGAAGCGTCCAGCGCCCTCTTTGGCCTTCCTTCTGCGTTATCATCCCTGAGCAATTCTATAATCCCATTGTCACACAGAAATGAAACATGGGAGTCCTACATAGCCTCGACCTACAAATCTGACCTTCCACCTATTCCTGCACATGAAGCAAATCCTGGCCAGACAACCTTTCGATAGCACATGCAGATGATTGTAGCATCTTCGTTCCAGTCATTGACACAGGCACACAAAAGATGGTACCACATTACGACAAATACCTCAACAAGGATGATGCATATGAAAACTAACTTATATATAACTAACTTCATACTAATAAAATCAATTTCTTCTGATCTTTGTCTTTAATTTTTCAATCTACCGAAACTTACTTTCTGGCTCCCATTTTATCAAATTCAAAACAACTTAAGTCTACATACTGCTCACTTTCATTTATAAGTAGAATAAAAGTAAGTTATTGAAAATAACCGTGTTCGTACTTGATGAGATAAAACCTCTTTGTAGACACAAAGGCTTCTTTCCAAATTCAAGTGGAGCAAACTTCGTGTTGAGTAGGATGGTAATTCAGTATATAAGATGCAAATTCGACAACATCCAGAGGAGAAACCAAAAGATTTAGTTTGACAAAACTATTTAATTGTTGTCTAAAGTTGTGAATTCCTCACATTTCTGTCTTGGTAATGGTCATTCGGTGACCACAGCGTTGGGTTATTGTTGATGATGCGTTAGGACAAACACCGTACTACGTGAGAAGCAGTAGAACGAGAGTGTGCAGTGACCTGATCAGATGGTGGAAGCGTAAAATAGGTGACTTCTCTGATTTTTTATAGAAGCAAATTGTTTGCGCTTGGTTAGCGGTACGACCGAAACGACAGTGTTGGGTGTGTCGCAAGAGACACTATCCAAAGTGTTGATGGCTTGTATTAATTGACGGCCAAATCACACCGGCGAAGAAAAATGGGGGTCAGAAGAAATCTTTCAAGGGCAGAATGACAGGTTTTGCCGAGCATTAAATGGATTATCACTCAATCGTTATGTGACTATACCTTCCAAGTGACGGAAGAACTTAAACAGCACTTTCCACAGCCTATGTTGATGATCATAATCCGGCACGAGTTACACGATACCGACAGACGGACAAATGTTGAAAAATCACATTTTTGGTATGTATGGGTCGAGAAATGTGTACTTACGTCCAAAACTCGAGTTCCACTTTTTCCCGATTAACACACTTTCTTGTCTCCTTTTGTGACTACGAAGTAAAAGTCAGGAAGGGCGTGGATGGATAAGTATAGTGAAATGACCCCAGATGAATCTTGGGCGGTATTTAGGTACCCCTAAGATACATTAATCACTCATGTTTCAAACCTCAACTCTCATTGGTTCATGAGAAATGGCGCATAATTGGAAATGTGTGATTAATTTATTTCTAAAGAATGGCTCGATCGATTTTATTCAAACTTGAATGTATGTATAGGTGTAGACAAGGACTTTGTTTGAAAAAATTAACAGCTCCCCTCGTACATTTTCTCCCCTCAAAAATTCGATTCAATATTTTGAGCCCCTTTTGACCTATGATGGTCTGCGAGCACAATTATGAAAAAAATAATTTTGGATTTCGCTTTAGCCCTACAATCACATATTTTTTCCAAAATTGTATCACGGGTACGCAATGATCAAAACTAGCCAAAACCAACCATGTCACAATTGCAAAACGAACAGCTATTGATGTAGTTTTAGCATATTTGCTACGTGAATGAATGAGAAATCACACCTGTAAAACGCCAAACTCACTAAGGCCCCATTTGGTGGCCTGTGTCGTCCCCATTTCCATTTTGAGCCAAAGTGAAACTTGATATTTGTGTTTATTTCATATTAATCAATCAGCCTGAATATGATTATGTCGTTAAAATTGCTATAATCCCCCGTTAATAGCCTATTTGAGGATCCCTGAAGTTTCAGTATGAATGTTCATATATATATATATATATATATATATATATATATATATATATATATATATATATAAATCAATATTATCTATACCTACAGTGCCCAATCAAAGTGAATTAACCTCAGCTGGAAAGAGTATAACCATCAACAACACCATAATATAATGCAGCCTCTATTATAGTGTCTCCCATAGGTCCTGAGAGGGGGGATGGGGATAAAAAGTAGAGTAGTGGATAACTGCAACATTTAAATAAACGGTAGATTTCATCCAAGAAATAGAAGGAAATATAATGCAAACGGAAAGTAAGTTCATGCAAGTAGTGGAAGTATTTGAATGTGTGAAACAAATAAGGATGAAAGGAACATTGTAGTACGTACTTCAGTCCTTGTCACTGTTTCCATTTATGAACACACAAAGGTTGTCGTGATCGAATATTTTGCTCAATATTTGTGCTTGTTTTGGGATCCTCGACAAATATCTTCCACAACTTAGATAATAAATAATGGCTGCAACATGGGAGCAAGAGTCAACTGTTCGCAGGCCATTTGCACAGTCGCAACAATACCTAATGACACTTCAGTAACCTTCTGTATTTGGTTTTATATTAAGTATTTATATGTCTTGCTTTGCGTATGTCTTGAATGCACTGTCATTTTCAATATCTTGCCGTTGTCTTTAATATAATGCATATTAATATTATCTCTTTCTTCTAACATTTCAGCCAAATAACATATTGCCTGTTTATATTGGAAGGATTCACCAAACAATTCTTTCAAATATTTTCGGTCATTCGAGGAAAATCCTCAAGATCCTCGGAATAAATAGATGTAAACAGAAGTTCTCTTGTTCTCAATTTCTTCTATTCAACAAAGGTTGCAAAGATGTTTTCATTTCCTGAAGTTTACGCAGATTTCATGATTGCGGTGATTGGGGAGTGGTTTTCATCTGGTGTCACATGTATGGAGAATTTAATATGTAGAGAACTAGCAATTCTATAATACGGGCCGTTACTAACTATAATTGCATTGCCAAATGTTTCATCCAATAAACGATAGAAATTTAATCCGTTGACTACTAATTTACTAATACAAAACGTACAATTCAAATGTAGATGGGGTGTTGTCCTTCCGAAAAATCGCAACAGACGCTTCTGGCTGTCAGTATTCCTATTTGTGCTACAAATTCACACAACCACAAAGATTTATTGTTTGTTTTAAAGTGAGAACGGTGTTCATTCCAAAATTGTTAAATATCAACAGTGTCACTATATTCCAAACTAGGGATTGGGGTACCATAGACCATCAAATAGGGCCTCAGCGAATTTGGCACTTAAGGTATGATTTCTCATTCATACGCGTGGCAAATATGCTAAAGCTACATCAATAGCTATTCGTTTTGCAATTGCCCCCTTATAGGTGTGGTATGGTTAGGTTTGGCTAATTTTGACCATAGCGTATCCGTGATACAATTTTGGAATATATATATATATGATTGTAGTGTTAAAGCGACTCTAAAGTTATTTTATCGCCAAATTTTCGCCTAGATCAAAAGGGGCTCAAAATATTAAATCGAATTTTTGAGGGGGGAAATGGTCGGGAGGAGCTGTTAATTTTTTCAGATAAAGCCCTTGTATTCACCTATATATACATCCAAGTTTGAATGAAATCGATTGAGCCGTTCTTGAGAAATAAATTAATCCCACTTTTCCGTTTTTGTAGCATTTGTCATGAACCAATGAGAGTTAAGATTTGAAATGTAAGGGATTAATGTATCTAAGGGGTACCTACATACCACCCAATTGTCGCCCCAAGATTCATCTGGGGCCATTTCACTATACTTATCCACCCATGCCTTTTGCAGAATATCCAGTTGATGCAAGTAAGCGATGAGAAATTCGTATATGTTGTCAATTGTGATGTGTATACACAGTTTTAATAATATTTTATAAAGTACTATATTTTGACACTGAGAAACTATATGGAATGGAAATCAACATCGAAAAATCAAAAGTCATGAGAATATCTCGTGGAAATGCGCCCTTACGGGCCAGAGCAGAATAAAGAGTACTTGAAGAGGTTGACCATTTCAAATATCTTGGAAGTATTTTAACAAAATACGCGTACTGCACCACAGAGATCAGGTCAAAAATTGCCATAGCCAAAGAAGCATTCAACAAGAAAAGGTCACTCTTCACTTGCAGCCTTAATATTGGACTAAGGAAGAAATTGGCCAAGGAGCCATATTTGGAACATTAGACTTTATGGTTCAGAGACTTGGACATTGCAGAAATTAGAGAAGAAATATTTACAGAGCTTTGGAATGTGGTGCCGGAGGAAGATGGAGAAGATAAAATGAACAGAAAGAGTAACAAACAAAGACTTTTTAAAACGGATAAGAGAGAAGAGGATGCTTCTAGCTACCATCCTTCGTAGAAACGTCAATTGGATTAGACAGATCTTGCGAAGAAATTGTCTTCTTCATACCGTTATAGAAGGAAATATGGAAGGAAAATGAGAAGAAGAAGAAAGAAAGAAAAAACACATTAGGACCTGCCAAAAGGCAGAATACTTAATAATAATAATAATAATAATAATAATAATAATAATAATAATAATAATAATAATAATAACTTATTTATCATAAAATACAAAAAAAAGGAAATTGAAAATTTAGCGATAAAATTTCTAATTGCGTATGAATAAAAAATTTGTACTCTTCAATTTTTATTGCAACTTGAAACATTTCTGGTTTAGTCTAATCTTCATATCCTAATTTTTTGTCCCATTTCCAATTAATAAATTATTACAAAACCAAACTCTATTACTTGGTGTGCACGTGACAATGCTATTATGTAAATGGGTTAATTTCCAAAGTTGGGCGTCCGTTTCCAGCAAAATTTTTAAAATTTACAGGAAATATATGGATAATTTGATCGTTTGTGTGCTTGATAATATATAAGAGTCTCGAAAAATCTATTTATTTGTTATATATAAGCGGTTATAAACATGGGACTATACAGCGAGCGGAGGGAACTACTTGGCGCAAGGTAACAAAACAGTTGCATTGTGGAAAAGAAATTAGTATATATGTTATCAACATGGCGAATGTACAAGGGCAATGAAGTAACAGTTTTAACATTTGTGAAGCAATACGTTGATAACAAACAAGATCTTTTAAAAGTTTGTGAAGATCACGGATTAATGAACCTAGTAACAAATTGCAGAAAGTGTGCAAAGGAGATGACAGCGAAAAAACGTGGCGAAAGCGGACGCCCAACTTCGGAATAAATGCCATATAAATACTGTAAATATTTCCTGAGTAAAATGCATCTAGATCAAAGTTATGCTATTATTTAACAATATTGTTCTGGAGTTCAACCACAACCAAGTTCTCGATGGGGACTTACTTGTAAAGGAACTTCACAATATGGCAAAGGTACTTCTTAGCTACAACGTAGACAGGATCGTCTCCATCCAGAAAACTCCCTTAATCCTCTCTCCAGCGAAAATAACATCATTTGCATCTGTAGAGAACTTCGAAACAATAATTTTCGTCAAATGTTGCTACAGACTCAGAAGTCTGGTCTTTAGAACTTGAGCGAGCAAATATGATGGTTATAGTTCCTTTTGCAAGTCATGATATCTCTCCCTACGGCACAGTTTATAGCGTACAAGAATTTTTGTATAATTTAAAACTCATGTTTATCAGTCTTGAGCTTTCGAGAGGAGAGTTTGTGCTAATTCTTGTGGTTTCGCTGCATTTTCAAGTCCTTGCTCTCGCTCTTTGCGGTTATCTGAATGCGAAAGATGTTCTCGCTCTGTCTCTTTTACAACATTCGCGTAATTAACAACACACTTCACAATGAATCCTTGCAAAGGCAAGCAAGAATGCTTCATTTCCTTTCTCCCTCTCTCTCTCACTCTTTCTCTTTATTTTCAGTTTTTCTTTTCAGCCATGCGGGGTTTCATCTGAGGTCAATGAACTTCCCTTTCAACTTTGCAGATTTTGGCACATCGCCAACGTTACTGAAGATATCGGAGAATTTTCGTACGAGAGCAACAGAATTGCCATTTTTCGTTCAAAGTTTTAGTTTTCCATCAACTTCGATTTGTGACATTATATTAACAAAGAATATAATACGTATAGCTCAATAATTGCAGATCTTGAAACTATTAGAAAATCAAATGAATGTGAAATTTTGCTACAGGGTGACTCACAAGTAGGTAGACAAAAACATATGTAAACTTATGCGCACATCTAGGCACACAAAGAATAAAATAGCTATGTTTTCAAGGATAATCATTAGAAAAAGTATTAGCATAAAAGATAACCTTTTGAAGAATTATTTGGAAAACAAATTATCATTGGGACAATTATTCAGATAATGTGTATTCGAATATCGAATAATTATTCAAATTATTCTTCAAATATTGAAAATGAACATTCGGGTGATTTTAACAGCACTCATGTTTAACCATTTACCTATGAGGGAGGTCATGGTGGCTCAGTGATAAAGCCCTTACCTCTGGTACGTGGAGTCTCGATTCGATCCCCGACCAAATAAGTTTGTGTTCGACCACATCGTGTCCGTAATTTTTCTCGGGGTACTGCTCTCTCCTCCCACATTCACATCCTACCAATGTTTCCATCACCATTCACTTACTTTAATCATTGTCTCCCTTAGCCTAAAAGGGCATACACAAGGGACGTTAAACTGAAAGATTTCACTTACCAATGATGAAATTTATTTCAATGAAAAGTTTTAAAAGTATTAGGAATGCGAAGCAAGAATTGTAATTTTTGAATTGTTGTTTACTGAGCACATTTTTATGTTGAAATGTAAATTTTCGATTTCCAGCAAGGATCTTATAAAATAGAGGATGTGCCCTTACAACAAAATCTTGAAGCCATACGTCACAGTTTCGCCACCCCTACTCTCCCCACTCCGCCCAATAGGATCGCAATGTTTTGAGCCAACAATCATTGCGGAAACGAAATTAGCCAATCAGACGATGGTAGAAACGAGAGTAGCCAATCAAACGTGCCGATGCTCGGTTTCTTTTTGGCTTCACCGATTTAATAGGATGAATACACATATGGGCAGATCCTCTATTTATAACATCCTTGATTTCCAGCTAAAATTGATAGCTTCATATCAATAGCCACGACGCCTAAAAGTTAAAGTATACAACGTTTTTAAAGTTATTTCCGTTCAGAAAGAAATGTAGATTATTCATCCACAAACTGTCACTGACCAAATAAAAAATAATGAAAGTAATAAAGTAGACGTCGTTGCATGTGAAGCGTTAACTTTAGTGAGACAATCTACAATTCCCTGTCTCCTCTGCGTACAGTAGAGCAGCACTGGTTCAACGCTAACCTCATTTGACTCTATCCATCTCATGTATAATTCGTGAAGTCCAGGAGAAACCAAATGACTGCTGAGGGGGGATCTCTAATGCTTCTATACAGAGGGCGTGTGTGGCAACTGGCTACAGATATTTATCTCTCTCACACGTTGCCATGTTGTAATATATGTAGCATTTTTCCCCCCTTTCTCTCACACCAATTTTGCTTTCCCTCTCACCCTCTGCATTGCGGTATACACACGCACAGTTCTAATGTCAGGGCATGATGTTGTGTTATACAGCCTCAAAGGAAGGTGTGGTTACAGGTGGACTGCTCCTGGGATATATCATTAAATGGACCTATTAACTTGGCTATATGGCCTTTTGGGGTTAGTGGATTCGATACCGTAATTCTAATAGTGTTAAAACTTCTGAAACTATGGTTAAACATATGTCATGTTCAGTGAACAAGGGAATCAAGTCCACTTCTTGGGTCATTTTGGATATATTTCATTAACATCTCCATCTGTATCTCTTTTTAGAGTTTAAAAGATACATGTCTAGATACTGTAAGTAACCCTTACAACGTATGAAAAAATGTTATATTCTCCATATACTTAAGTGTACTAAAGTAACTAAACGTCTCTTTTTCTTAAAATTTCGATATAATTTAATTTAATTTTCTTGTGTTGTGAATATCTTATAATTAGATATGTCTGAAAAATAGTATGCTAATCAATGATATGCAATACGATGTTCAAATCTTTAATTTCAATTTCTGATAGAAGGTAATTTGGTTTGAATTCCACATTGAGCTGGAGATCCACTTGTCAGACGGCCTCGCTGCTGAAGGAGACGTTAAATCCCGATCCATTTACTGAGTTTTATTAGGTTAAATGGAAAAAAGATCTTTATTGGATTTACAAAATTGATTATTATATGAAACTAACTATTCTATGGAGTAAAGCGGGATTCACTAATACACAGGAGTTAACTTACAAAAACTGTAGCCAAGTTACAAGCATGTTTTGCGATTCGGTAAATAATAAAGTAAATAAATAAATTGAATTGATCTAGCCTTTGTATTTTAGGCCTTTATGCAACACCGAAATCTATAAAGGACTGTTACTATTATTAACATGCTTGTAACATGCTTAAGGCTTGAACCCAATGCACTTGGCGGATGTACAGATAATCAAGCAAGATCAACTGTTACAAAATAGACCGTTCCCCACTACAATATCTCGCCTGCAAGAGAAGTGTATTATATGGACATGCTACCGGTTTCTGCAAAAATAACCGAAAAGTGTCCATAATTTGTGAAAAAGTCATCAGTATCGCTTGCGATATTATTTATGTATATATGTAAGTAACCAGCAGAAATTTACCACTGATTTTAATTCAATTTGTAGTGTATAATTTCGTTTATGCATTTCAGTCATTAAAAATAATAGTAATAATAAAATGCATGGAGATGTTTAAGTAGTCAATAGAATGCAGTTAAGACGGCCGGTCTGGAATTTGAACCAGAGACTATCAAGTTACGAGGCGAAATTGCTAACCACATTCGTATGCCTACCACTACTTCATTACCACGAGAGCGGAAGCAATTTGAATGATACAACCTACCTCACTACCAATATAGTCGATTTTGAGTTTAACGTCCCGTTCAGCAGCGAGGCTATATGAGACGTGGATTTACTGATTGACGTGGAATCCGAACCACAGGAGCTCCCGTCGGGAAGCGAATTACTGCCAATATAGTACACTGGTTGACAATTACTAGAGGATAAACATTTTCAGCCATTAATTTTTGAACAGAGTCTGAGTACATTAAGCGACTAATATAAGGGTACTGATATTATGCCAGCTTTATTGACATTTAACAGGTTAATATTGAACCTATATAATTAAGTTATATTACGAGCAGGATACAGTATCACAATTGTCACTCAAGTTAGACAACCCGAACGTCCGATTTGTGTTCCAGGTTGCATACTGTTGGCGCACCCAGGGGAAGGGGTCCACCGGGTCAGGGCTTACTCAAAACCTCGTGACTCGAACTTTCTTAACATAACTATACTTGTTTAACAGAAAAATATGATGGATGCAACCTAAAGAATGATTTTACTCCTTCCTTTCCTTATAAAAATAATGTATCAGATTTTGTGTGAGTATAGGTGGCAGTAATTAACAATTACTTATCGTCTTTTTCGAAGAAGAATAACATGAACACTAGGGTGGAGTGAAATAGTGGTCAAAATTTTTGGGGGGGAATTAATTTTTCTAATAGGGCGGAAAAGTTGTCTTACCATTAGAGTACTGTGTCATAAAAATATTAGTCTCGTTAATTAATTCCTTTGGGTGCCACACGGGACTTGTACAAGTTAGTTGTAACGTACTTATATTTTTTACATTATACTTGATTGGAAAAATGAAACTAAGTATCTTACATATATGCTATATTCGAATACAACGTCTTTATAATTATTACAAATATTACACAAGTTTCATAACATCAATTTTTTTGTTTCTTATCTTGGTTATAAAATCAGTTGGAAAATCTTGATAAACATGTGAACAAACATAAAAAAGAACACTTACTTGTACGTAAAATTGGACTAGATTTATGTGTAGTCTGTATTACCCTACGTATATACTCGACTACAGATATCATTGATAAATACTGTATATTAATAATATTAGAGAAGTTAGTGAGGCGATTTTTCATTCTTGTCTGTTTGAATATAAGATAAGATAGCTTTATAATATGATATGTGAAAAAAAGATGACAAAAATACACCACTCAGTACAAACATAAGATTTAGGTTTTTGTGTGTAGTGTATGTTACAATAGACATCTTCACACAATTTTTAGATTAATTGCAAATATAAGAAAAGTAATGTAATGACATGAACATTTCTGATCTCAGTTTGAAAATAACCTAGGAAATCTTAATATACAAATAATATGTGAAAACATGACAAAATACATTACTTTCTATTCTTGAAAATGAGCTAGGAAAATTTCATATCAAAATAATATGTGGAGATACATGTCAACATACATTGCACTGTAGAAAACTCTGACTTTGTGTTGAAGACAGGCGTACGTCTTCGGGACTCGAGTCTTGCCCTTAGGTGTCCATATCGTGCACTTACACCACAAACACAAGACGATGCTTCTGTTACCAATTTTACACATCTTGGCTAAGGCATGGAATATTCGGAATTTCAATATTTGTGGTATCACCTTGAATGACTCTATGAATATTCGCAGCAGTAAGATCCACAATAAGTGTGTGTGTGTGGGGGGGGCTAGTTATAGCCAAATCTGTCCAGTTTATGAGTTCTGTGTAGTCTTCAGCTTCAAAATTGAGTAATGGAATGTCGTAATTTCTGATTCCAGGCATTTGCGAGGTTTTTGCCTGAAGGACTCGTCTTAAGTCCAGTTCTCTGATATGTTTCTTCTCATCTGTCATCATAGAGAGGAGAATGTTTTCAGGATGTGCAAAGTATCCATATTTTGAAGTACAGGATCAATGACAGCCTTGTACTTTTCAGGAAGGAAGCGCGATAACTGAATCATTTTGAAGAAATGTCTTGATCCATCTGTGCAAAAACGTTTCTGTTTTATGTTGAACCAAACTGGCGCATACACTTTTACAACATACTGAGAGAGCACTTTTAATTCTTCTGAAGGGTTTGGTGTAACTACATACAATCGAATAATTCTGTTTGCTGCAAGAACCCACCTGACGTGCGAAATGTTTCCTGGATAGCATTTTGCCAAAAAATCAGGAAAATGTCCATTTGAAACAGCCCTGCAATCCTCATACAAATATTTCTGATCCGCACTGAGATCATTATAATTCTCGAAAGCTGAAAGATGGCTCTCAATTACATCTTATTCCACAACTGGTTGGTTTTCACAATTTAATGATCTTCCAATCTGTCCAGAAAATCCATGAGGACCTGTTGTCTTACCATCAATTGATTCTAGCAAATGTCTTAAAGGGAGCTCATTTACGTGCAGCAGACAAACCAACCATTGCAAAAGTCTCTGAACAGACTCTTCTGAACGTCGTATTATTCCACCCTTTCAGACAGTATTTGTAGGAGTCCTTGTACTTGTAGCAGGAAAATTTGAAATATTTTCACTCTACGTATTGTAAAATGCTTTGGCAGAATAAAAACACATAGTCTCCATTTCAATTCTTTTTAGTTCAAGTTTCTAAGACAATTATTTGACTGGATATCAACCATTCCTTTAGTCTCCTTGCTCGCCAACCTAAAAGTTGGAAAATTTTGCGGAAGGAAAGGGTTAACCATGCTGGTGGCACGCAAAGATAATAGATTTCAACAAAAATAAATATTGATTTTTAAAATACTTACTAAGGAGCAATAATCCCGCACTATTAGAATACCGATGTGGAAACTTCAATCTTTCACTCCACCCTAATGAACACCCCTCCGAATATTTTTGAACCCCTCCCAACAAAAACATTATGTGTTCGCGCCGGTTGCCTACTACTCAAGCCGTGCAGGGTACGGGTACTTCTATACAATATTCACTGTTAGAGTGACCCTAATGTAAATAAAGTGCAATTATATCCTTCCCACCGTTCCTTGCTTCCACAAAGGAATAGAAGCTGCACTACTATCCTAGCCATAATTCTGATCTAACAACTGATATTGAACTGACAGATCAGTGACTGGTGTCGAGACTTTATAAGGACGTAATACACGAGTCTTGAAATTTGTCGTTAGTTTAGCCGCTTCTAATGATGTTGAAAGAGAATACTTCTTATAAATTCCAGGTTTGGCTCTTGATATCTAGAAACAATTGAAAAAGCGTTTTATTGTGGATTCTAAAATTGGATCTGTAGGCGCATCCCTTCTATCTTAATTTTGGTTGGGCAAATAAATACCGACCGACTACGTGGGTTTCTTTTAATTGAGATCACTCAAATAATGAACATGGTTTAGTATACCAGATATATTACAACAAAAGTATTTGCAATTTACAGAAGTACCAAATAGAAGAAAAAAGCAGTATTTTAGTGATTTAGATTATGAATAGCATATAACGCGTGAAATGACAATAAACGGGAAGAAAACTAGTAAACCCGTAGAAATTAATCTAAATATCTCTACCACTATATTACCACGAAATCTGTATGCAAAAGAAAATTACATTATTAGAAGCTTAGAAGCCAAATTTGCTACATCTTCAATAATAATTGTTTGAAATTTGGTAGATACCCTCTATAGCTTCCACCCTAAAGGACAAAGGTGTTCAGTGATGCTGGGTCCACCTCTGGTGTGAGAGGTCGCTGGTTCGATCACATGTCTCTTAAGTTTCTGATGTAGCTACAACATTGTGTCCGTGGGCTTTCTCGGAGTTTTCTCATTTTCTCCCGCATTCTTATTTCAACTCTTTTTTTCCATAATCCTCGGTGGAATCAGTTTCATCAATCACCGGTCTCATTTAGCCTGAAGCGAGGAAATAATTGTGGGATGTTTTAAATTATAGAGTACTTTTACACTTTGGCTTCAGGATCAATCTTCTACTCAACTTGATAAGAGCATTTTTCTCCGCTGCAATGCCAATATCTGGAGGCGTTGTTGCATAGAAGAAGTATTTCATTTTTAATCCAACGTCAGAGATATTATATCTACAACCACATGATCCATCCTTCCTTACGCACAGAAAATGATCATTGATGTTCTCGGTAAGATGGCCGCTATGCCTGAGCAAATTACGATTAAAATCTCGTTTCCTTTTGACGTTGCATTTATGCTGAATGCAATTTTCTGTACCGTCTCACCCCTCTTTTCGTCATTATCTCTTGTGAGGGGTAAGCGAGAGCAGAAGCCTCCTCTGTTACGAGATTGCTTCCAGCGTTCCATTATCCCTCCCGTGATTGATTTTTTTTTCTAGACGCTGACCCTTCCCTTGACACATTGCAAAAAGCCCTCTGTGCTTAACATGTAGCCTAACTTCCGTATGAAAGCGACAGCAGTCTTCCTTATTTATTCCTCGTTATATATAGAAGTCGTGCAGGATTCGCATGGGAAAATGTTATCAAGCAAGATATTGTAAAGGTCCTAAACTGATAACCTTTTACTATGTTTAAGATTTTAGTATACTACTTGAATTCAGGTTTTTAGACAATAATCTAGTATCCAGTGGCGTATTTAGGGGGGGGGCTTCCGGGCTTAAGCCCCCCTCCCGAAATCTTACTTACTATAGTAAAGTATATGAAATATCTTGCTGAATTTTCACATTTTAAGGCAAAGCCCACCCCTGAAAGTTAGCAAAGCCCCCTCCGAAACAAAATCGTAAATACGCCACTGCTAGTGTCTAATAATATACAGTACCAGTACAATATTTTTCAAAAATCATGGCCATTCCTTTCTCTTTAATATGTTCTGTACGTTTATTCATAGATGGGGACAAATTAAAGAATAATGATTCTTACTGTGCAGTTTCTAAGACGGTTGTCATAAACCAAAATATAACAACATTACAGGTACGTATGAGAGAATGGGATCACTAAAACAGAGATCAGTAGATATAATGTTTTCTTTTAAAGGTTATACTCATATATTTGAATAATTCTTACAAAAACATTTTTAACCACAAAACATACAAGTAAAAATTCATTAACGTTAAGCAAGATACCAAAATGTATGTCAGTCTATCTATTACGTTGTGTTATATAATTGCAGCAGTTACTGACCTTAACGGGATAGTTCATTATTGCTCTGGCAATGTCTGATAGGTAAATCTGCCCCTCCCAAAATTCTTAACTGTAAAAAATAGGAAGACTGCGTCTTTTTTGTTAAAAAAAAATAGGACAGAATAAATAGTAAAGATAGGAAAGACAAGCTTGAAATTGGCTCAGAAAGTCATACTTGTAGTTTTTTTTTTTTTTTTTAAATAAAATTTTCAGGATTGTAGACCAAGGAGTCATGGATTTATCTCACAGTCCTGAAAATTATATGAAAAAAAAAAATAAAACAGGTGTGATTTCCTGCGCAAACTTCAAATTCACCTTTCGTATAATTAATCGTTTTAACGCTATAAAGTTTGTTTTTTTTTTCAAGATTTCTGGCGATCATTGTGTGTCCATAAACGCCGATTTCCGAGTTTACGGACATACAATTTTTTGTTAGTCTTTTGCATAGATTCATTCAAACAACGCTGTTATAAGAATAATGAATCACCATTAATGTGACGCAAAAAAATGTTCTATTTATATACAGAAAAGCATGTAAAACAAAGTATGCATTAGTAAAAATTTTAAAATAAAGTTAGAGTTATAATTATATAACGTTTAAATTATGATAAGAAATATTGGTCTACTATCATGTTTTTCCTTTAACGTTTTCGTTTCTTACAGAGATTTCTTTTTCATTAACAAGAAATAATTAAGCTGGTTTTGTTAAATTAATGACATATTTAGTAAAATAAATAAACAATTACGTACTTTTGCGGTTGAAGACTCACTCTCAACTCCAGACAAAGTGTAAGACAAGGAACCATATTATTACAAGTCACCAATGTCTCTCGAGTAATTCTTCTTACATAATGTAAATGTAATATAACATACATATATTTTTGGCTGTACTGAACAACATATTGATCCTATTTATGATTTTTTACGTCATATAACAAAATAAATAAATATTTATGTATCTAAGTGTGAGTGCGATAGTCCACATCCATGTCTTCCGTCTTTCCCTATTTTCTATTTCTCTTGTTCTATTGTGCCATTATGTGACTGAGTTGCTAAATGTCGTAGCCTCAAATTCCATGTGGGGGGTCAAATCCCAGTAATTATTCGGATCCATTTTAGCCAGTAGAACCCATACCATGTATAGCCTTGGAGAAGAAAATAGTTTATAACCGATTAACATAGTTTCTCTTTTCCGATACCGGCTTGTTTCTTCCATCATGATTGAAATATTTTGCTTCTGTAATACGGTCAATCCTCAAGTTGTTCCTTTAATATTAGTATGATTTTCCAGCCTGGAGAGAAAATATTCTTATCGGGATGGTTTTAAATTTTTTAGATCCATTGGTCAGTTCACAAGTTCTTTAGTATTACTCAGAGGTAAAAGTGAAGGGGAACGCGGGAGGATGTCGTTTCCCCACCTGCAAAATATAACTATGGCGTTCCTTCACTTCCTAAAAATTACAATGGGCAAAGATAGGCACGGAGGACGGTGTGACGTCATCCGTCCTTCTACCTTTTCAGATCCACTTTTACCCCTGGTGTTACTGATAAAATGCCAGTCTGGTGGCGAGGTAGTATGATGGAGAATAGTTTTTTTTAACTTTCTTGATGTATCAAATCAATAAATAAATTATTGTAATCAACTCCAAAATTATACAAATTAAGTAACCAAGTGCCACCAAGATAACTTACTAGCTGTGACTATTAATAAATGTCTAATCATGAGTTTTACAAACAAAAATTAAACCACTACAATTTCAATATACAGAAGGCTTAAATGGAACTGAACTACCCGTTGTAAATGCTATAAACGATTTAAGTGCAATATACAGTAAGTACAAAATTTATATTTGAAACTTACATTGATAGCATAATAAATCAGGGGAATGGAAATCTTGGGCTCACTCAAAGAAGAAGTATAGAGTTTATCAAACCTGCTACTCAGCAAACATTGTATCTAATTTATACTCATTTCGTGACCTAATGTGGAACCACGATTAAAAGAAAATCACTAATAATAGAAAAAATCTAATCCGAATTCCAAAGATATCAATCATGTTAACAAGAAAACAAACATTGTACCAAGAACTGAAGATTGTTAAACACTCATTAGGAATTTTGTAATTATAACCCGCTTATTTGTAGTACGTGGGGCGGGGCCCGTGGTTCGATTATCTGGCCAAATAAGTTTGTGGTGGACAACCTCGTGTCAGTGGGTTTTCTCGGGGGTACTCCAGTTTCCTCTTCCATTCTCATTCCACAAATTCTTCCATAATCATTCACTTACCTAAATATTCTCTCCATTAGCCTAAAGGGCCTAATCATGGGACGTTAAACTGAAATATTTCAATTCCTTTCATTTCTAGAAATTATAACCTTTAAACAAAGAAGAACAATACATATATATGATATGATATTCCTGTACAAAATCCCTAATTGAGCTGAGCGAAGCGAAGCTCTTATACTCGGGTTAGCCGTTTGGTTGTCCGGGAATTCCTCCTAGACCGTTTGGCCGATCTCAACCAAACTTAGCACGCTGATAGAGTATATCGTGCTGAGTGACAACATAGGTGGAAATCAAAAATCCGATGTACCATCGAGGAATAATCACCGAAAAATGCTTCCTCCTAGACCGTTTGGCCGATCTCAACCAAACTTAGCACGCTGATAGAGTATGTCGTGCTGAGTGACAACATAGGTCGAAATCAAAAATCCGATGTACCATCGAGGAATAATCACCGAAAAACGCTTCCTCCTAGACCGTTTGGCCGATCTCAAGAAAACTTAGCACGCTGATAGAGTATGTCGTGCTGAGTGACAACATAGGTCGAAATAAAAAATCCGATGTACCATCGAGGAATAATCACCGAAAAACGCTTGCATAGACTTAACATGGGGAAAAAGTTTTCACGCGATTTTTTTGTCAATAATTAAAAATGGCATTTATTATTGCATAATGGCCAGGAATGATTACGTAGTTTAAGCTCGCTCAGCTCATTTCATTGCAATCGGGTACATCCATTGCATTCCTAGTATTAAATTAGATTGCAACGAATTGCTCTCGAGCCTTCAAATAAATATACCAAATAGAAAAATATGCATAGAAAACCATGTCTTCTTTTACTGTAAATAAATTAAGGAAGAATATACTAAGTTAGTCGTTAACATGGAGAATAAGTGCAATCTACATAAAACAGCCAAGTAATATAGATATCTATACTGACCCCTTACGAGGTTTAAACGTAAAAATGTGAATATATTATATAATGAAAGATGAGCATTGTAACTAGAAATAAAGCTAATTGTATTATGCTTCGATAAATAAAATTAATATTGTCAAGCTAAACACAACACGCTGAGCAAGGCTATATGATAAAAATATATAAAAACACACAAACACGTAACAGTTTCTTCACAGTAAATGTGTCTTCATCAGACTTCCATTCCTTCTGGCTTCTTGGGAGTTGGTCAATTCTTATACAACTTCCAGAAATGAACTTTTAATTAGGTCAGACAGTTAGAGCCTATCCGTTTTAAGTGTGCCCCAGCTGGCGCTGCAGTCGACGTGTGGTTTCCCGTACCTCCCTCAAAAGAAGAGGGACAACTTGCTTTGGCCGAGATCTTTCAATAGTTGAATGCGGACAAAGTTGCCACATTGAATTATTTCACGGGATTCGTTGTGCATTGTCTCGTTAGCCAATCAAGGTAGCCTACAATCTTCACTCGCCAAGATCAAACTACTGAGTGACAAATTGGCACCAAAATCAAGGTCATTCACTTCTTTCATCAACACAAAGGGAAGGTTTTCTCCGGAAGAGGGCGGCGGGAGTTGGGCCGAAGTGTGTTTCACATATCTTCCGAGCGTATACTTGAAATAGAAACGCTGTAATATGTCATGACACAGAGATTACTAAAACGACCGTAGTATGCAGACGATTTTCCACACATAGCAAACTAATTTTTGATCACAACTCATTTGAGGTCTTACAGAAGTTCCTTCTTTGACTCTAGCAACAGTAATATTATGAATTTTTCCATTGAGGTAATAAAACTCAGCACTATTTTATACCCTGGCCGGTGAACGATGATTTCTGACAGCTTTGCAGAAGGCCACGGCGAGTGAGCAGAAGACAGCAGGTCAACCAACCTTAAGCTCAGAACCTGTCGCGTCTCCATGGTAACCACCGCACATTGCCAAACTTTCACTCACCCCCTCTCACCCTCAACGAGGAAGCAGACGATTCTCTCCTTGCGCGAGAAGCACATGGCAATAACGCACTCCTCAGTCGTCCTCGTGAGAGCTGAACTGTCAGAAATCATCGTTCAACGGCCAGAGTATAGTTTGTTATGGATTAGGTCCGTTTCCATGACAGGCCATGCGATACATGGATCTACATTTTACACTGTCGTAGCTCCAATGTTAGTGTTCAGTCACTATTTTGTTGGGAGAGCTCCAATCTTTGGAATGGGATCCAATGCTACAAGCCACTACATCTGTGTAGGATTGAACGGGTATTATTCTGCAACCAAAAAGTAGTTGTAAAATATTTTTACCTATTTTGAGAAGAAACAATCATTGAACTAGATTACTTTTGTAAGAAAAAGAGTGCAAATAAAGTGTAATATCAAATTTTGACGCTAAATAAATAATTTTCCTGTCAAACAAGTAGTTTTATCGAGAAAGTGTCAAATGTATATTTAATTATGAATTTTTCGGGGGTCTGGACCCTGTGGACCCTTTCGTGGGTGCGCCCCTGTCTGCCAAGGGAATCGAACCTGGTCTTAGTAATAAGCTCACAGCAACTGATAAACATTGATGATAACTTAGAATGGTTCGCTTTTATTAAATTAATGGAGCCACTAAAACACAAACTCATCTGCCATAATTCCATTTATTTATATCTTGTTGTCCTGACAACCTCTTATCGACAATCTTATTATTTAAAACATTTGAATATCTTTTTTTATATATTAACATTATATCTATACACTATTTCTTTTCTTTCTCTTCTTCTGATAGTAAAATCAGCCAGCCTAGTACATATTTAGAATATCTTATGGTCCAAAATTACAAAGTCATAAAGGTTTATAATACAAATATACAATGTACCTCTGTATATTATGGCGCCCGACGGACTTTTCTTTTTATTCATTTTATTTAAGAAAAAGAATTCTAGACCGTTTACTTTTACATATCAATCGTTCGAGTTTTCGAATGTATCTCGTATACTTGAAAATTACAATTCATATACTTATACATATATAACATATTTAATTTTATAAGAATATTATTATCATATTTATTTTAAACTTTATCATCATCTTCATTTATTTATACATTTCAACGACGATAAGATACATTCGAAATTTGATTTGTAAGTTATTTAAGTCCTTTTTCGGGTCCATTAACTGCTTGTTACAAGTTAATAATTATTTATTTAGGCAACATGAAGGTTTTGAAAAAGATGTATGTGATATTCATATAGTTGTTCTTCGAACGTAAAAATGATCAGATATAAGATATAGTTAAACAAAATATATATTAAGATTGAAATATCGATAATAATCAGAACATAAGGTAATAATTAACGTCTTTTTAACATCATAGAACATAACAAACGAAATCATAATGAAGGCAAAATCAATTGAATACGATCTTCTCGGACATCGAAAATCCATCCTAAGTTACATGGCCAACAAGTTCATTCAAGTCACATTGAAAGTCACTCATAGAAACACAATATTGCGCATTATTTATTTCTACAGTTCTTCGTTTCTAATACAAAACATGAATAATGCGATTAATATTGCGTTTAGCAATCATAGGGAAACACATAAATAGTAAGAAACACAAATATGAAGTAATACACATAACATTGACATGTGTGGCCATATTAAGAATCAATTTGATATATCCTTTCGGACGCCCCTACATTAGGTTAAGTTACACTGTATTGCACAATCATGGGTGTTTTCTTGGCGATTATGCATGGTTACAGCACTCGGATTTCTATGCGTGTGATTACTGCCATCTCTAAATCGATTTTGTATAGATAAGCGATGATTGTTGTTTCTGCTGAAATTCCGGTTATTATTTCCAAAATTCCTGTTTACGTTTCTACGATTCGGTTGCGTCTGATTACCGGTAACATTACGGTCGTTTATTCTGCTATTGAAACAATAAGAATTGGAAGTATTTCCTAGTTGTATACTTAAGTTACGCACTGGAGCACATTGTAGGTGATTACGACCCGAATTGCCTAGAGCTCTGTCTTGTCCTTTATTACCATTTTGTATTACAGATTGACTTTCATAATTCTGGACGAGCATTATCAGCTGGTTAAAATTGATATATTGCACTGACATTAGTAGCTGTTGTTACCTAAAAGGTAATAAAATCCGGACAGAAGCAATGATTCGTGAGTCTCGATGACCCGGATTTAACGCTCTCAATTCGTTAAATGTAGAAACCACAAATTCTGTAATACTTCTATGTAACTTGGGATTGAAGGGTTTTGTTCTTAGCAATGCATCTCTATTTGCTATCATAAAATCGTTCTAATAATTCGATAGCAGAGCGTTCTTAAATTCAGAATATGTACGAAGGCTATTCCTAATTCCCTTAAACCATGTTAGGCAAGGTGGCAATAATATATGTGGTAGGAACTTTAAGTATTGAGATTCGTCTACGCCCATTAGTTCGGACTCGTCCTCGAATTTTTCAAGAAATCCCCTCGCTGTTATGTCTTCCGGTACACCACTAAATTTTGTAAGTGATTTCACATCACTAAACCGTAATAATTTGCCTGTATTAACCTTTAAATACCTGTAGTGGTTACGCTTCTGATGGGATGATCGCCTCACTCTTCTTTCTCCTTCGGTACTATCTTCCTTACAGCTCGATGATTGATTATCTTCAAGAATTGTTCTTGGATTACATGTAGATTCCCAACCGACAGATGTGGGATGTACAGCATTCATGTGCCGACCATCTTGCACTGCACCTTTATAAATACACTTTTCTTTAAGGAAGTTCACTTCATCCCGTAACTGTCGAATTTGATTTGCATGTTCATTTACCGTAGTTCCTATAATATCCACAGAGTCCTGTGCTTCAGTGCATCTTTGTGCTATCTTTTCCATATTTTCATCGTAACGTTCAAATTTGGCAGCAATTTGTTGATTCACTTGATTCAATTGTTCCTGTATCTGGCCCCATTTGCCATCGTTGGGCTCCTGCAATTGCTCAAGCGTTTCATCAAAATGCCGAGCTTGGTCCTTAATCTGTTGTGATATCCCTCTTAACATCCATTAAGTTTTCTAGAGCATTCCTTTCGGCCTGAACCATTTGGATATCCGTCGCTACACTATTCGTAGTACTCATGATTTTTCTGTGTATTACTTTTCCACTTCTTAAAATAGTGAAATCAATGTGAGGCTCAATGGTGCTCGTTTTACTATACTTCGAACGATACACTTTTACTTTTACTTTCCCGAGGCTTCACGGTTCAACTTTTCCTTCCTTCCCGGGTTTCGGCACCATATAAAACGGTTCTTTCAAAAATTATGTTATTGAGCCATTTAATAAAACGAAGCTACGTTGCAATTATTTCCATTTATTTATATTGTGTTGTCCTGACAACCTCTTATCGACAATTTTATTATTTAAAACATTTGAATATCTGTTTATATATATTATATCTATACACTATTTCTTTTTCTTTCTCTTCTTCTGATAGTAAAATCAGCCAGCCTAGTACATATTTAGAATATCTTATGGTCCAAAATTACAAAGTCATAAACATTTATAATACAAATATACAATGTACCGTTGTAAACTTCTAAGGGAACTCAGAAAAGCAATAATATGAATTTTATCGAAATGAGAAAAGAAAAAGAAAATGCTTCATACAACTTCAGAAGGCTGCATACAAACATTAGCACATTAAATATTTCTTTTTCGATTTACATCTTTTCCGATGTCTCCTCCCTCAAGAACCGCAACTGATAAAATACACATTCTTGTTACACAGTCTGAAACTCTTTGCAAAGTTAAGCACATTTAAAAGAAATAAACTTTGTGTAGGCATAAAAGTGCGGTCATTGGAAAGACAAACTCTACCACACACACTGTAAATATATTTCTTATTCATATGTTCAAGGGGTATCTCCAGTGACTCCCTACTTTCTTGATCGGTGATTACCAGGGTCAATATAGGTATGTAAAGAACCAATAGGCTCTGTAGGTCACGAATAAGTTGATCTCGATATTACAAAGTGAGGTGTGTTCGAACAATAGTCAAAAAAAACTATCGACGGTCCCGACAGTTTTTTTGTCACTTTTCCGGTTACCGAGCACCACTGTAGAGGCTTCAGGTGATGATCTTTGGGTCTATCCTCACCTCCTGACTGCTACGTAATTCTATACCGCATATTACCCATGAAACCACAGGGATCAGCAGGATCCACACAAGAAGTGACGAAAACCGACCGAGAAGCACGGATTGTTTACGTCTGGGGGCGCGTATCGCCGGTAACTTACTGGCCCTTTGCGCAATGTGGGTATGGGAAGAAGGTGCAGAGACGCTAGTTTCCGAATATGCAAACCCCGATGTTGCATTTGAAGTTGTTCCAATGCCAGATACCCAAAACAATCAGACACTGCTCATCGCTCTCGGCTATATCGACCCATGCGTCAGCGTTGTGTGTTTGTGTGGTCTGTGTTGTGTGTAATGGTTTGTGTGTGTCTGGGAACAAAATGAACTCTCTGCCTCCGCATAACACACTCCTAGCTACGATCCTACCGGATATCATAACCAAGCCCAAGAATGGGTTCCAACTTAAAATAAACCAAGCTCAACTGACGCTTGGGTCGAAATTGCCGAGAGCGATAAGCAGTGTCGGACCATTTTGAGCTCTGGCACTGAAACAACTATAAAATGTGACATCGTGGTATGCATATTCGGAAACTAGCATGTATACCCGTTCTCCCCATAACCACATTGCCCAAGGTGCCCGTCGGTCACCGGAAATACGAGCCGTCACAAGTAAACAACCCGTGCTTTTGGGCCGGTTTTAGTCAATTCTTGTTAGGAACCTGCTGGATCTCTGTGGTTTCATGGGTAATGTGTGGTAAAGAATTATGCAGAATGGTCCGAAGGTGAGCAGAAGCCTCTCCAGCGGAACCCTCCATAGGGATGCACGCTGATCCGAGAAGTGACAACAACTATATCGTGACCGTCGATCGGTGTTTTGCCTCCTGTTCAAATACACCCCACTTTGCGACATCGGTATCAACGTATTAGTGACCTACAGAACCTGTCGGCCATCTACATACCCATATTGACCCTGGTATTCACCGGTCAACAAAGTAGGGAGTCAACATTCGGTGGAGATGCTCTTTCAGTTAGAACGAATTATATTGATTTCAAAATACCCGTTTTATACATCATCGAAGGCCATGGGCGAATTCTGTGCCACTCTGTATGTTCAATTTCAAGTGTATTTGTTATTGCGAAGATTGTTACGATAAACTTTCTTCACAACATAAAGATTACCAGATGACCTAATTTATCGAAGCTTTTCAAAATACCTATGGCTAATATCTTACCTGTAATAACTCAGAAACGTATTGTGAGGACAATGGTGGTGTTCATTGAATTATTACTCCACCGGTGTGAACTTTGCAACAGCATTCCAGGAAAAATAATAATCTATGCTTCAAATGTATGTTTTTATTCTATAATATCAGTTGTACTACGTATATGTATATTCGCATGTTGTAGTTGCAAATTAGTTGAACAAGTCCCTCCGGATTCCTAATAATATGATATTCAATCAATAAATTCATGAGTTCCAATAGTTATGTTTAAAAAATGAATGTTAACAACGTACTAATGTAAAACAAACTCTATATGGGACATGTTTCAAAGTTTAAAAACGGGTTTGATCACTGACTGTAAAGTAAATATGTATGTAACAACTAAAAGCATTTTCCAATAGACCTTTGTTAAATGCTCACATTAATTTAAATGCACTTTTCCTTTTCACATATAAAAATACGTTTATATACAGTATTGTGTATGAACATTTTGTACCTCAGTTAACTAAATCCTTCGACATCCTTCTTTCTATATATATATATATATATATATATATATATATATATATATATATATATATATATATATATATAAGTTTCAAAGGTGAAGTCATGTACAGTCAGCGACAAAAGTTATTTCTGTTTGATAAAAATACTTTTAGGAATAGCGATAATATAACTGGAACAAACAAGGGTTGTATGGCTTGAATGTACAGAAAATTACATTCGTTGTAATTTGCTGAAAACTGTATTCAATTTGTCCTTCCGTTTTGATTTTTTTTACGAAACTAATTTCATCAAACGGAAAGAACTTTTGTCGCTGACTGTACAATCTAGATGGAATTGCAGAAAAGTGGCGAAAGAAGTCCTGAGTTTGGGACGCAATTAAGGCCTCAATTACACGGGTCACCTCTCGGTAATCAGGCATGTTCTCCCCTGTTAAGAACTTATTAAGATGCTACCTAGGTAGAAGCGGTAATAGTAGAGGAGATTGTAAACATCCTCGATAAAACAGGAATATGTTCTGTTCCAGTGGATGAAGAATATGATCTTACGACAACCCATGCAGAGTCTAGGTATACAGCGTCCGTTGAATGACACATGAACATGCATTATCGTGTTACAGAAGACTAGTGTGTCTGTTGACCATTGCTGAATACTTACGTACAAGTCGACGGTGCATTTCATAAAGTTAACCAACAACACTTGCAGGTGGAAAAGTGACTTTAGAAACCGTCCTTGACGCTCACGATGGAGGTGACTGTTCTGAGCGTTTACGATTGTCCAACGGATCTGTTTTTCATTAGAAAAAACGGCAATCCGATGCAGGAAATCTAATTTTCCCATACGCAAAACAGTGCACATGTGCAATTTCAGACGAGTTAGACATTTTCCATCCTACTGACGTTTGAAATTCCTGCAAAAAAGCTAAGTTGGTCTCACATGATGTTTAATGTGTTGTATTGAAATGTTGAAATACTTAGTATAAATTCATATTTTTATTTACACATATTTCACATTCGAAGAATTTACTGGGTATCCAATGGATATTATATAGACTCCGTTCCACACATTTGATTGTCTTCTGGTTTCCATTGTAGATAAAATCTAGATTCAACTCATATTATACACTTCAAGTTGAGGGGAGTATACATTGAATATAAATCAGGCATGTCCAATTTGGTGATCATATGGACATGCTATTGACGTTCATAAAACTTTCAGTGGGCATTCAACAGACACCTGACACATTCATAGCACGCCCATATCATGCCTATGAACGTTCAATGAACAATCCGTAGAATGAACGTTCAACGGACATTCAACAGACATCCGAAACACTTATTAGATGTCCATATCATATATACCATATCTATGGAATGTTCAATGTAGAATTAGTAGAATTAAATACATCCCCACTGGATGTTTATAGCATATCAAAGGCACATTCAACGAACGTTTATTAGACACCCGGCACATCCGTTGAATGCCAATAGCATGCTTATAGAACACTCCATGGAAAATGAATAGAATTAAATACGTCCATTGGATGTCTATATATCATATGTATATCCATCGGATGCCAATAACATGTTCATGAAACCTTCAATGACCACTCAATAGACATTGGATACGTCCTTGATGGTCACATCATATTCATAGTACCTCCATTGGGCATTAAAACATCTAGTATTTAGGTTCGATAGTTATAATGTCCATGGAATTACAACAGACATTAGATTTGTGCATTGGCTGTCTTCCCTCCTCTTTCATTTTCATTCTATTTACAATTTTAGTTCATTTTGAACTCTTAAATTTGAATACTAATCCTTCTAAGACATGTAGGATTATATAAAATAGTCATAAGTTTTATAAGCACGTAAATTTATTTCTTTTTTATCCCGAATTTACACCTATCTATTGTCTACTTCGATTTGAATTAGAAGGAAATAACTTCTTTCGTTTTATATCTGTCGACAGCTATTATTGAAGATCTGGCTAACATTACAGCAATCACAAGAAATGTTTTATTACTCCCGTGCCGTATTTTGTTCTCCCTTCATGTCCTTGTTCCCCTAATCTCGTAGTGCGTATCATCTCTGTTTATTATTTTTTTTTTTCAAGCGAGGAGAATATCTCCGATTCTCTTGTTTCTGAGAATCCTTATCGCAGCTTTTATCCATTAGCTTTGGTGCAGAGTTGGAAGTTGTACATTAATTTCTATGGTCATATGGTAATTTCATTGTTTATGATTAGGAACCAAATAATTACTTAGACAGTTGTAGGATTAGGAATCAAATATCTGAGCTTTCGGCATGTATGGTTATGTTAGTCCATTACGTATTAGGGATGACGACTTTTCGCGATCATAGCTACTAACGTTCTCGTCTTCGGGCGAGCAATCCCGGGTTCGATTCCCGGTTGGAACGCTCGGTCGAAAAAAAATATAAAAGTTTTCTTCAGACCAGTCATCTGAGCGAGGTTATCCTGAGTTTTCCTCTTTCACACTAGGCAAATGCAGGAATGGTGCCTACCATAGTGGTCCAGGGCGCTTCCTTTCTTCCTCCCCAATTCCCCGGGTAGTGCGATCGCCGGAGGACGTTATTCTTTATACGTTACGCGTTAACATGGCCATAGATGGCAAAAGTCCAGAAATTTTAATTAGTAAACCTAACACTGCAGCTACTGCTACTGCTCACTGCTGCTACGTCTATTTTTGATAACACTACTGCTACTATTACTGTTGCTGTTAATACTGCTGCTACTATTACTGCTGTTAACACTGCTGTTAAAATTGTTACTACTATTGGTGTTAACACTGCTGCTGCTACTACAACTGCTTTTATCACTACTACTACTACTACTACTACTACTACTACTACTACTACTACTACTACTACTACTACTACTACTACTACTACTACTACTACTACTACTTCTATTAGGGGCCGCGGTAGCTCAGTGGTAGAGCGTTCACCTCTGGTGCTTGGGATCCCTGGTTCGATCCCAGCCCCCACCAGGTGAACTTTGTGGTGGACAAACATCGTGTGCATGGGTTTTCTCGGGGTTCTCCCGTTTCCTCCCACTTTCTTCATTCCATCATTTCATTCATCACTCATCATCACCGTCTCCTTTAGCCTAATCGGCATAAGCGTGGGACGTAAAACTCAAATATTTCATTTCATTTTTTACTACTACTACTACTACTACTACTACTACTACTACTACTACTAATAATAATAATAATAATAATAATAATAATAATAATAATAATAATAATAATAATAATGGGGCACGTTGATTCAGTGGGAAAGCGTTAAACTGTGGCACGTTTAGTACTTGTTTCGATCCTAGCTAGTGCCAAACTTAGTTGAGGACAAACATCGTGTGTGTGCATTCTTCCGTTTCCTCCAACTGCCATCATTCCATTATTATCATCAATTTCATTGTCACTGTCTTCTAGATTCCGTGGGACGTAAAACTAACCAAAAATAATTAATAATTTTATTTAGTTTAACTTGATCAACTGTATATGGTAATAGTGATATGGAAGAGTGACTTTAATGAACAAATGTGATCTTGTAACTTTACAAATTTCCAGCCCTGCTCTTGGAGGTGGATAGCTTACAGAAGATGGTAGTAAAAAGACGGAGATCAGAGAGTTGAGCTACAATGGTGGGGGTTTTAGAAGACAAGAAAAAAAAAAAACATTTAGGGAGAGTGAAAGAGGGAAGGGCAGAAGAAGAAGAAGCATCCCATCTATCTAGTATTCTTCTTTTTCTTCTTCTTTTGGTGCTTCTTGCTTCCCTTCTGCGCCTGCAGGCGAGGATATTAAATTGACAAGTCCCCAAAGAGAAGAATCGAAGAGGGAGGAATTCGTGTCACCACAGCAATCACTGTCTGTCACACTTGTTTCTCTCTCTCTCTCTCTCTCTCTCTCTCTTTCTCTTTTAGCCATTTGTTCCTCCCATACATTTTTCTTTCGACACGGTTTTATTTCATTACCTTGCTACATGACTGCTTTCGGCAATATTCTTTATTTTTTTTTCGTTTACTTCCAATGTATGGTAAGATAAAAAAAGAATATTAAGAAGGTTTATAAGTCGTAGGTTTCGGTTCAATCTCAGGGGGCCAGAAATTGCACATACTGGAAATGAGAGTAATCAAGCTTATAATACTTATAATATAATAATTTCTGAAGGTAATATCCCATATATACCATGCAAATGTAAAATCTACGAATCTAATACGAAATAAATATGTAGTGATGTGATGTGTGTAGCTAAGGTTTTACTGTGTTACCAGAACAATGTTTAATTTAACCGGAATGCCTAAAAGAGAGCAACAGCTAGGTTTTTGTATATGCGTATTCAGTCCACAAGGAAGTCAACTAAAGTCAAAATTCAACTTGAACCATTTTTGCTCTGGCGTTAATATGTGTGTACATTATATTTCAAGGTTAATACATTAATCTGGATGATTCAAAATCGCTTATATTTATGCGTTTGATATTCTTTGATCTTATCTAAATAATTTTTTGCTATTTTTCTGCTGATTTCGTCGGTTACGTACGGAAGTTACGTACAATTCTTGTAGAGTAGTTGTGGGAGCGTCACGATGGACAAAACTCAGCGATGTAGACTGTTATATTTTTGGCGTTTGCAATGTTTGCCATGTTTGCAATCAATCATTCTTCTGTTTTGGAGATGTGTTTCTAAACTACGTAGATTAGAGTGATATTTTCGATTAATGCTATTTGGAATTTTATATACATGTTTTATCCCTTATGCACACAAATATGTACGTCCCTTAATTCTCTAACGGTGACAACTGCAAAAACGTGATTATATTTCTTTGTTACGTCGAAAAGAATCATAGTGCAAAATAAAAATACAAATGGGTTAGTAAACCAGGGACGAAAAGCTAAATATCGCTATCTGAAGCTCCTTTGGGAAAGCAGATTTGTGTCAGGTACTATAAACTATTCTTATAATACACGAAAAATATTAAACTTTCCATTTGTTTAAATATGCCATATAAACTTTTATGTTTCTTTACCACACAACTGTGATAATTGAACTTGGTTCTCTTGTGCTCTGACCGCTCCATATGACAAACATTTTTAAAAAGAGAACATTTTTGAGAATTCACAAGATATATATATATATATATATATATATATATATATATATATATATATATATATATATATATATATATATATATATATTTCTTCGCAAATCAAAAATAGTATAGGAAGAAACAATTGCGAACTCAAAGCGGAAATTTTGATATTAATCCCCAGTTTGAATAAAATATAAACAGATAAAAAATTACGAAATTAGGATATGTTGGCCTATAAAAAAATCCTGGAACGATATGAACTTGAGACGTTAGCCTCACAACTCCCTTCGTGAAATTATTCATACTCTAGTTGGGAGTACAATGTAGCTATACAACTAAACTTCTATACTATCCATTAGAAGGATGAACAATTTCTTTACCCTCAACTTTACAGCTGTATGTATTGGATTTGTTTACATAACAATTATTTACAAAATTAAATAATTAATTGTCACTAAATAATAATAAATATAAAAAATATTGACAATAAATAATTGTATATACAGCTCTTGACTCATTTGCCTGTACCCTGCGAAAAAGAGAACATTTTCCCAATTTTTCAGATATCCAACCTGACCACTTTTAGCTCCCAAAAATGTGATCATGTTCAGGTGAAAGAGAGCGTCTATCAACCCTAGCAATAGTTTGTAATGGGTAATAATGATGAATGACGCCAATTTCTGAATACTTTTGGAGATCCCGTTTATGTGTGTTTGTTTTATTATCAGATATCCAGTCTTAAGGAAAGTAAGCAAACTTTGGGAGAGCCGAGGTCCCCTCGATACCCCTCATGGATCGGGGTCTGTAAGAATAGCAAAATATTAATATAGTTGTGAATTTGTCACAATTATTCTTAGCATAATATCACCATAGTGCGTATATACTGTGATATAAAGCGCAAAATAACAAAAACATCAATACAACAGCGATATTCAAATTTACGCAGTGTACTTTAAAGATACGTATGCACACTCATGTCCAAAATTATTGTCGCATGTCTATAGATATGTTGTTATAGGAATATAATTTGATAACGAACTCACCCGATACTTCTTATAATATTAGTATGTGTATAATCTGCAAAGACATGTATGTGGCAAGTTTCATGTCAAAAGAGCAGTAAATAAGAACAATAAAACGAAATTAAACTTTCTTGTCCATTTTGTTTTACTCATATTATTTTTTGTATTTATAATTCTTCTTCTATTAAATTTACCACAAATATACATTTCCAGTTTATACACATAGTATCAGTGTTAAAAGTATCCTGCAAAATCATTATCAAATTATATTCTTAAAGGAAGACAGTTGTAGATATGCGAAAATAATTTTGGACATGAGTGTACATATAACAATAACAAACCATAGTTTTAGAGTTCTACTTCACTAAAGCAAGGGTCATGACAGTACCTAAAGTTAGAATCACGCCTTGTATGAAAGCTACCATAAATATTCGTAAGGAAACAAACATTTATATTTTTACATTCTACGCATATACTCTTTACACTAGATGAGAATGATAATTAACGAAGATGAATAATAATGAAAGAATTTGTGGCATGAAAATGTGTGAGGATACGAGAGAACACAAGAAAACCCAGAACACAATGTTGTTCACCACAAATTCATTTGGCCTGAGATCGAACCAGGGGCCCTTAGCATCAGAAATGAGTGGTCAATCGTTGAGCCATCGCGCCATCTGGAAGTCCATTTATTTGCTTTTTCAACTTAACAAGCAACACTCGTCATACCTTTAACCAAATTATTAAATACTTATAACGAGGAAACATTCATCAGATTGTCTTCGCCAAGGATTGTTTCGGAACATGCAGAGAAAACTCCATTTCCTCCTGATTTCTTGCTCTTGTTAGTAAAGTGTAAACAAGGGACAGGAAAATGAAGTATAAAGGTTCGATTCTTTTCCTAGGCATGTGCAGTTGGTTCAGTATGTGCTTCTGTGCTTTTATCCGATTGTATGCATATCAATCCAACATAATTCCGCAAAATCCAACCGATTCCTTTCAGAGATTCAAAACCTTTATCACACTGAAGAATTCGTTCTTTCCAGACGAATCATGCAAGAATTATCCTCACTATAGTTACTGGCATATTTTACATAGATCCCTATACCTCAAACAGTAGGAATTTCTATATAAAGAAGTAAAAGAAATGTGATATGAATTTCATTCTATGCACCGTCTGTTGATGTTGCAATTTTGAAAAAAAATTGAGCAGTGAAGTTACTTAAACGTAGACTGTTTAATGTTGGATTTGAACCATTTGTAATTCAATTGGAAATTAAAGGGTGGTCTTGTGCGCCCAAGGAGGAAACAATATCCATTGAATAGTTTGAGAGCTAATAATACTAGTAAGAATATATATATATATATATATATATATATATATATATATATATATATATATATATATATATATATATATATATATATATATATATATATATAACTGAAAGTGGTTATGCTTGTGACTTCATATCTCTTAAATCATCCGTCCGATCTTTATCAAATTATCAACATGGATGAGGTTCGGTCCTGGAATGGCTTTTATCATTTTACTTTGACGGTGCAGCTTAGAAGAAGGGGATGGGAAGATATTTAAAAAATGATAAAATGACCAATATTAGTGTTGAGTCCTTTATTTTCGGGGTTACTGAGATAAACAATAACACTTCCGATGCCGATTAAATCCAAATTCAGCCCCGAAACTTGGGGGAAGGAGTGATATATAAAAATAATCGAAAGTGACCTATTAGTGCCGAATCCATAGTTTCCGGGATTACTGAAACGAATAGTGACACATCCGATGCAATTTAAATCCAAATTCAGCCCTTTGTGACGAAAACGAAACGTATTCTCCCTGTGCAAAAAAACGAGTATTCTGATAATATTGATAATAAAATCTTAATGCTTTATTTTGAGCTTTGCGAAATGCTCTGGGTCAAAAATAGAATATTTTGTAAATTATGAATATTCAATCGCTTACAGTAGGTTACAATATAAAATAATTACAATTATAACGATACTTTTTTCCCCTTTGTCTTTCATTCCCATCATGCGATGGGCGGGCCGTAGAAGCTGACGCCTTCTCTTTGACCAGAGTGATGTCTTTCCTATGTGAAGAGTATAATTATGGTTGGATACAGGTTGCAAATATACTGCAGGTGCCATCAGAAAGCTTCTCAGTATTAGTGGTGTTGTGTTCAATCCTTATTTGTATTTGTGGGCAGAATTCACTTTTTAAATTATGCACAAGCTGTTTAAGAAAGGAAGAAGAAGAATATGAAAAAAAAGGATATAGAGGTAATTTCTCTTTCAGTTGTTATACGTTGCTATTTTGTTAATATAGTAATTCGACGATGTGAAATTGGTTGTCATAGCAACACAAAATAAATAATGCATCATTGCGGAACCATCTTGTGAACACTATATGTACAATTTTTAAGATGTGTAAAAAGTTTAATGTGTCACATCCTACAATAAAAGGTAATATCATGATGCCGTGTGGAAATGGTTTTTGATGCAAATCAGTAGTCTTGTAGTTATATAAATATATGAACTGTGGGTCGATATATAACTTGGTGGTCCTCGCCGCAGGATTGTTAGTTATACAATAATGACGAACTGTAAACTAAGTAAGTCGAAACTCTTGTTAGAATACTAAATATACAAAAATTTGTTAAAGGTGATCTTGAAACCAAGATTCAAATAAAAAATAGTCAATTTCTTAAAACATAATTTTCGAAACAACATAATTAAAGATATATTTAAAAGACATGAGTCAAATTTCTTTCACACCAAGCTAAAATGTATAACTTGGTTGCTATATTGTTTAAAATATCTATACCAGTAGCGAATAAACAGCAGACGTCTGCGGATAATTCTTTGTAATAATAATAATAATAATAATAATAATAATAATAATAATAATAATAATAATAAATAATAATAATAATAATAATAATAATAATAATAATAATAACCGTAGAACTAGAAGTGGAAGTAAAATAGTAGGACAGGAAACTAGTGTTGAGAACACTGGAAGGGAAATATACTGTATATTTGAGACTTTATTCTCAGTAGAGTGAAGAACCTGGGAATCGACACATTATGAACAGACGTTACCGCATACGAATTTCCTCAATGACTTCGAAGAACACTCTCTCGTGAAGGACATTTGGCAAAAGACTTCCCTTGCAGTAAAGACCATCGACTAGGGGAAACATACTTTCTTCTATTTTCACTTCTTTCATATATGCTCACCTATCCTATTTTTTACTTGTTTTTTTACTCCTTAACTTTTCGTATCTTTTCCCTTCTCTCAGCATTTTTTTCATTAGAAAAATCGTTGTGAAGGGAAACTAGAGGAGGAAAAAATGGCCAGGGAAAGATGCTGAGAAAGGTGGCATAGGGTGTTGACGAGCTCCAAGAAGAATGAGGAGGCAATAAAATGCAGTAATCTTTCAAATGGAAGAAGGGATTCTTTCATCTTCTATCCTTTTCTTATCCTTGTAGCAGACACCACGAAAAAAGATTGTGTAGAATAATTTTTTCCCTCTCGTGTCCTCTTCAATCTCCAAATATACATGTATGCCCATACTTGGATGGTTTTTTTATATTTGTAAAAAATATTAAGAAAGTTTCTGTCGTGTATTCTACATCATCAAAAAGTGTGTGTGTATATATATAAGGCACACTTTGAGGCTAGTGAAAAATGGATACTGCTGAGATTTCCTCTTCTTACTGTTTATATTGCCGGAAAGAAAGGTAGCGCTTATCTCTTCCGCTGCCAAGATTTTCGGAAGTGAAGCGTTATCTTCAACTGGATAAACTTTTCTCCTTGGTATATAGTTACTCTACCACCCTTCTACGCGGAAGACTCGGATTTGGTTCTGATGAGAGCTCACGTCGTTCTGATCCCATGGTAAGCTATAGATTGAAGTCTTATACAGTCTTGGTGCTGAGAATGATCGCGAAATGAAGTTCGAGCCCTTTCTGCTGGTATTGCTCGTGTCTCTAGTGGCTGTCGCTCATGTCTTTGGTATATATGGTCCCAGGTTGGATTCCCGATGGGGGAGCATTAAGATTTGAAGGCATTACGGTAGTGAGGGCCGCGGTGGCTCAGTGGTAGAGTGTTCACCTCTCATGCATGGGGTACTTGGTTCGATCCGCACGAAGTGACTTTGTGGTGAACAAGCACCACGTGCGTGGGTTTTCTCGGGGCTCTCCTGCTTCCTCCCGCTTTCTTCATCCCATCAATCATTCATTCTCATCTTCACTGTCTCCTTTAGCCTAGCCGGCATAATCATGGGTCGTAAAACTTAAAGATTTCATGTCATTACGCTGGTTCGGATTCCCCCATATAAAACTGACAGAACAGGACGCTACACTTAAACAAATAAACACACCGAAAGAAAGTGAGCGACAACCTAAGTAACAGTAAAGACATTACCTTAAAGTTACCTTATAGACTGTAAACTTTTACTTAAATTGCAGTAAATCCCTGCAAAATACTATAATACAATTAGTAGTGTTCTGACTGTCAGTGTTGCAAGGACTTCCCTGAGTTTGACTAGTAATATGTTCCGGTACAGCTTTATTCAGAAAATTTCTGCTTGCTAGGATTGTTAAGTTTTCAAGAACGAAAACGGCATAGCAAATGTTTCCAGAAATAACTCCATTAGATAGATAGAAAGTAAATATAGGCCTGTCCGCTAGTCTAGTGGCTAACTCCTTATTCACTTAGTTTTGGATTCGATTTCCGGTGGGAGAACATTGAACACAGAACTGCGAATTGGATTCTATTTTACACTGTATGCCTGCCAATCTCATACGGCCTTGATGCTGAAAATTGAAAATGCATTTCAGCAAGCAAACAAATAAACAAAGTAACAAAATATAAATATATTTTTTGTTTGAATGATAGATCTGAACAAGCTTAGTAGAAGTGTTATAGTGTACAGGTGGTTTTGCTCCTGAAATATGAGCCATCAAATTTAGGGTTCGATCGTAGAAGTTCATCTGAACTCATCCGATGTGGATAAACCGGGCATTTGACCTATTTTGGTTATGTTGACAATCGGTGCGCGATTATGATTTGCAGAGTTTGATTAACAAGTTATGGCCTACTTTTCGGAAGCACTTTAACACTACTTATGAACTCAAAGACGCAGCTACATATCCTTGAACATCTTAGTGGCTACAAAGTACAATGGCGATGTTTGAAAGATAAATAAATAAATAAACTAATAAATAAATAATAAACTAATGAATATATAACGATACTTGTATTCTAACATCTTTATTATACCTTTATTTGTATTTGTGGGCAAAATGTACTTTCAAAATATACACAAGCTGCTCAAAAAAGGAAGAAGAAGAATATAAAAAGAGAAAAAGAAATAATTTCTTTTCTGTTGTTATGCGATGATATTTTGTTATGATAATGATTTGACGATGTGAGTTTAGTTGTCATAGCAATAAAAAATAAATAATACATAACAGAGAATCCATCTCGTGAAATCTACATGTACAATTTTTAAAGAGTGATATAAATGTACAAACTGTGGACCTTACGTTATATAAATTGGTGGTTTACCGCCTCAGGATTTTAGGAGATTTGTGTGAAGTTAAGTAAACAATCTCCTAGATAATTAATCAACTCCAGGTTTGCAGATTGATTTTAAGGCTACGTAGTGATTTTGCTGAAAACATCAAAACGGAGTAAACTTTATTAAGAAGTGGAAGAAACATTTTCAGAAATATCAAAATGAGTCTTCCGGGTATTGAAAATGCAACTGAATCAAATGGTAATAGAGAGATGAACTCCCTTGACCTAGCTGACCTAATTAAACATCAGATTGGGCAACTGAGGCAAGATTTTGGTGACCGAATGAATCAACAAATGGAACAAATGAAACAACTCTACATTACGATCGATATTAACAGTCAACATTTATCAGAACAGATTAATCAGACAAATCAACAAATTGAACAAGGTGACCTTAATTTGAACAGATTATACGTAGATTAAGGTGAACAGATTATACGTAGATGTACCGAAATGCAGAATTCCGTTGAAGTAATAGAAACTATAGTTAATGATCACACTACCCAAATAAGTGAACCTGAACCTTTCACAGAAACTATAGAGTATGTAGATCCTAAATTTGCATCAACGAAGAAATATGACATCATTGATTTAAATGTGTGGATGAAATTTGCTGAGGGTTCGCAAAAACATACTGCGGTATTGGTTAGGTTAGATTATCCCCACTTCTCTCTCTTCATTCGAATGTTTTTGATTATCTTACTGATGCTGCATGTAACGAGGACTTTAGTATGCATCAATATGCGAAAAGTTATGGTCATCTTTGTCTAGTGAATGCTATTAGTTGCTTGCATTCACGGTATATTCAACAAGATATTAATTCTGGAGACGAAGTAATTGTAATAGAATCGTTTAATGGTTCGTGTAGCAGGAAGAAAGTTTATCCCAGTATTCGTGAAATTCAGAAAGAGAACGTGTGTTCCCACCAATGCTTGTAGTGATTGGTCGATTGAGTTGGAGGTGTTGAAATGTTCACTCAACGAAAAGGCCAAAATGATAATAGTGAACAATCCGATGGTGCTTGTACATAACGTGATGTTGACTTCAACATCTAGGTATGACATTGCAAAATTTTGAAAATCCATCAATGGTGCAATACAGTACTAACCTGTACCAAAGTAACCTTAATCGAAACCAAGTTCGAAATATCCATGTGAGATTAAAGTGTGATCCCAATGTAAAAAGTAAGTTAAATTCACGTGTACTGGTAATGTAACCGAAACTAATCTTAGTAGCAACAGTAATAGTAATCGTAATACACTTAAGAAGCATGTACTCATTAGATCTAATTTCCCTCGAATTGGATTTCAAAGAAATTCCATAGATGGCACAAATTCTCAAAATAGGAAATAAAGAACTACAGAAGTAAATAACGCGCAAAACTGTATTCCGGTTTATGACTTTCAATGCAACTTGAATGAATTCGTTGGTCATGTAACTTAAGCTAATGTTGTTGTATCCGAGAAAGAATATATTCGATTGATTTTTGTTATACTTCAGTGTAAATACCATTATGATTTCATTTGTTATTTGCACTTTATTTCAATTCTATGAAGGTACTTCATTCCTACTTTCTTAATCTAGATAAGAACTTCCTTTGTTCAAGCCGTTTGCATTTTGGCATGTTCTTCAAAGTATACTAAAAGTAAATGGATGTAATTAGTTAAAACGTCAGTTCCTTCTGAGATTGTGACCAAAGTTAGCATGAATGACACTTAATCCTTGAATTTATTCTTAATACGATAATTTCTTTACTTGTGCTAGTTTTTGTTATGATGTTAATTATCGTGTTTTGTTCTGGATATTATCGATATTTCAATTTTAATTTGTATTTTGTTGCAATATATCATATATTTGATCCTTTCTTGTTTAAAAGAGCGATTATGTAAATGTCATGATGTAGATGTCATATCCTCTTCACAATCTTAGTTGTGCCCGACAAAATAACATAGATAGATAATAACCTTCAACTTATAATACTATCAATGGCCTCTAAAACAACTTTTATGCCGTTATTTGAATGTACTATCTGTTATCGACGTTGATATGTATAAATATTTGAAATGAAATTAATTAAGAGAATTAAGATAAAATATGAAAATAATATTGATATAAAAGTAAATATGATATATGATTATATGAATTGTAATTTTTATATATACGAGGGTCATTCAAAGATTTAAGTAATTAGTATGTAATAGTTAACGGTCCAGAACTTCCCTCTTTTTCATTTTTAGTAAAAAAAAGTCCTATTGTCAAGGCACCACATACAACGATACTCGTATTTTAACATCTTTATTATATGTTTATTTGTATTTATGGGCAAAATGTACTTTTAAAATATGCACAAGCTGCTCAAGAAAGGAAGAAGAAGAATATGAAAAGAGAAATAGAAGTAATTTCTTTTCTGTTGTTATGCAATGATATTTTGTTATGATAGTGACTCGACGATGTGAGTTTAGTTGTCATAGCTACGAAAAATAAATAATACATAACAGAGGATCCATCTCGTGAAATCTATATGTATAATTTTTAAAGAGTGTAAAATGATTAACTTATTTCGTACTACAATAAAAGGTAATATCATGATGCAGTGTGTAAAATGGATTTTGAAAACCTTAGTTATATAAATGTACAAACTGTGGACCTTACCTTATAAATAAAATAGTAAATTTAATAATATGTATAGGCAATAATATTTGATTTCTTCAATGCCTATGGCGAAAACGTTGAAGAGTAGGGTAAGATATGTAGCTTCTAGGTAAGGTATATAGTACCATAAATCTTTTGCTGAAATTGTAACTCAGACCGGAACATTTCTTATTTTTCTAGATGATCCTCGTACATTATGAAAAAAAACACAATATTATAAGATAAATTTATTGTAAATAATGCTACTGCTTGTAAATTTGTTATGTACTGAATGTTATTTTATAGTCTGCAACATAAAGTAGAAATGTATTATGCAAATTCTGTGGGACCTCTCTTATATCGCATATTTTAGAAAACTGTTACTTCTTATTAATGAGTTTGCTTTATAGCAAGAATCCTTTAATATATGCCATACTTACTCTATTCGTGTCTCTCTATAAGACAGAAGATTTTCAAGAACTGTTTCATAGATCACAATGAATTTTGTCCAGAACGTAGCAGGAATGGATCCAGGACGGACTTCTGGGAAGGGGGCGGTGGGTTGTAAGACTGCTACTTAGAGCTACTTTTAAGAGCTCCAAACTCTAGGATGGATTTTTTAAATTTATTTTTAAAATAAGAGTTTCCAATTGTGTGGGGGGCTAGCGCCCCGATAGTACCCCCGGATCCACCTCTGGAACGTAGAGGGTTAAAAGTTTCGAATCGAGTTCGTTGATAGAGTAATATTCAAAGCGAAAGTGATAGAAATAAACCATTTATCGTTTTTACATGGATCACTAGCGAAAGTACCGGTAGTTCCCTGGAATCGATTTAGAATGACAAGAATAAATCCCATCTACATCCTGAGCTCTTTACTGAAACTCGAAGATATTAAAATCCAGTACAACTTGTGGTTTCAATATTGATCTAGATAGGACCAACATGAAAAGGGATTACAAGTGTTTTTTTTTGGGGGGGGGGATCGATTAAGCGTTCAGAGAATTGCTGGTGTCTTCTATTTTAACTCTCTATTCATGGCAGAAATCAGCCATTTCTGGTTTTATCGTTGATCGCCACACTAAACAAACCGTAATAGATAACGAGAATCGGTTTTCTACAATCAATTAATCATTTAAGAAAATACTCCATATCCACTCAGCTCTCTCTCCACGCCGGAACTTGTACATATCTATCCACTCAGCTCTCTCTCCACGATGGAACTAGTACAAATCTATCCACTCAGCTCTCTCTCCACGCCGGAACTAGTACAAATCTATCCACTCAGCTCTCTCTCCACGATGGAACTAGTACAAATCTATCCACTCAGCTCTCTCTCCACGCCGGAACTTGTACATATCTATCCACTCAGCTCTCTCTCCACGCCGGAACTTGTACATATCTATCCACTCAGCTCTCTCTCCACGCCGGAACTAGTACAAATCTATCCGCTCAGCTCTCTCTCCACGACGGAACTAGTACATATCTAGCCACTCAGCTGTCTCTCCACGCTGGAACTAGTACGAATCTACTAATACTTCCAGTTTCAACATTAATTGATTCAACATCACCCAATACAAACCAAACTTCTTCACGTGGTATACACGTGACACTGCTGCTTTTATTTTATTTTAATAAGGATTGGTTCATTCGTTCCAATTAAATTCAAATTAATGTTTGCTACTTACTTCGGGAAATCTTTTAATGCAGAAAGTATGACTTAAAGAATTGAATATTGTACTTAATTTTATACTATTATTCAGGGTATCTCTTTATATGCATTGTATTTGCTACTTTAATGTGAAAGGTTTTAGTCGGGACCGTGCTTTTTTTTTCTATCGTTGTCCAGTTTCTTCTGATTTTCAAAAGGGACTTCTAAATGCCCCTTACTAAGCAAAAGTAAACAAGTGTCCCATAATTTTTTATTCGAAATGCGAACTATCAGAGCAAATTGACTATCGTTAACATGACTAATTACAGAGATATTTTGGTACCAATACTCATTGAATGCGTTATCACTCCTATTTGTGTATTTGGTAACTTGAAAAAACTACTGAGAGCACGATGGTTCAGTGGTACAGTACTTATCACTGGTGCGTGGTGTCTCTGGTTTGATTCCCACTCAAGTAAGATTGTGGTGGACAACATCGTGTCCGTGGGTTTTCTCGGGTTACTCTAGTTTCCTCGCACATTCTCGTTCTACTGATTATTTCATCATCATTCCCTTAACGTAATCATCCGTCTCCCTTAGCCTAAAGGGCATGATCGTGAGGCGTTAAGCTGAAATATTTCGTTTCATTTTATTTTGAAAAAACTGCTTTAGCCTTAAAAAAAATGGAAGGGAAGCAGATGTTTAACCAGCCCTCTACCAATTACTAAGCGTCCCAGTTTTGAAAGTTAAAATTCTGATCACGTTACACTATTACTTAGAACTTATTGAAAACCTCGGGTTTTTTCTGAGATTTTGCTGTAAATTTATTATTTTTTGTACGAAAATGTTGTTACCAAGTGTGAGAATTATACTCTTGCCCTGTCTGATGACTGAGAAGTTGAATTGAGATCTGATAGGTACTGCAGATGATGACTAATTATAACTTTTAAAATTGAAACATAAATTAAAAAAACAATCTGAATAGATTTTGCCTAGTATAAACAAGAGTGACAAAGGTGAGGCAATCTATTAGTTTTATTTGAAGGAGAAAGACATGAGGGGAGTCAATAAAGCAACTGAAATTTGAACAAAGCAACGTACATACAAAAACCAAAAGAATGCCATACTTCGAGAAGTGTTTCTCGTTGTTCCGTATGTCCCGTTGTTACCTTTTGGAACAGCAACAATGTGCATTACATATACGCTGTCATTGGATGAAAAAGAAAGTTGAACACAGAATAGTCATCGTGAATGCTTTTAAAACAATTGTATTTTTTAAAACATTAACATCAGTAAGGTATAAAGAACTGCAAAATTCGGTAATATTTTTATTTCTTTCAATATCTGTCACTGCCTTTTGACCACTTTTATATCTACGTCTTTCAAATAAAACGAGTACTGAATATGTTTTGCCTTACCCTCTTTCACTTTTGTGTATATTATGGAAACAAATTGTCTTCTATTGTTTTCAACTGTAAAAAATGTAATTAGACATAATATCCCCGGTATTTCTCAGTTCTTGATTCAAATGTTAGATTTTATGCTTTTGACATGGCTTTATAGTTTAGATTTTAAGCTTTAGAAGTCTGATACATGGCAGCAACGTTCTGGAGCCTACATAATAAGTTCACAGAAGATGCCCCTAAAAATTCGGTATGTTCGAAAACTTTTCTGCGGTACTATGCGTGTGTCACTAGTATCAGTATGTACTTATTGTTAGAACAAGACACAGAACAATATATAAATCTCCTTAACCTTACAGTACATAAACAAACAAACAAACAAAAATATTTTTTTCAGCGCAACACAAAATATCAATTATTATATACCTCCTAACGCAATAAGTACACAACGTAAATTTCTCCCCGAAACTACTTAAGAGAATTTGCCCTTAAGCCATTTTGATGCGTTCTATCGATGCGTTCTATGGATTGATATACAGTTCCATTTCCAACAATACTATAGTTAAATAAACATTATGGATTAAGATTTTAGTAAATTTTCGTGCTATCATCCAGCTGAATATAGTGACATCCAACGTTTCGAATCCAGACATTGCATTCATATTTAGGGGATGTGATGATTAGAAAACACAGACATTGCATTCATCATCAGGGGATGTGATGATCAGGGATCACAGATATTGCATTCATCTTCAGAGGATATGATGATCATGGACCACAGACATTGCATTCATCATCAGGGATTGTGATGATCAGGTATCACAGATATTACATTCATCATCAGGACTTGTGATGATCAGGGATCACAGATGTTGCATTCATCTTCAGGGGATGTAATGATCAGGGATCACAGACATTGCATTCATCATCAGGGGATGTGATGATCAGGGTTCACAGACATTGCATTCATCATCAGAGGATGTGATGATCAGGAATCACAAACATTGCATTCATCTTCAAGGGATGTGATGATCAGGAATCACAGACATTGCATTCATCTTCAGGGGTCGTGATGACCAGGAATCCCTGAAGATGAATGCAATGTCTGCATCCGAAACGTCCGATGCCAATATCTTCAGTTGGCTGATAGCCCAAGAACATTTACTAAAATCATCAAATATTTCTTAAGATTTAGTCATAATTTTTTGAGCCATTGTTATATCATTAATTGTGCTACATACTATCGTATTGTGTCATAAAGAAAATTTTCATGAGGTGTACTTTAATTTTAGCTTTATCTTATTACAGTAGGTACTCTACTTTAACGTTAATTACTTTTAAAGAGAATGTCAAAGATAACTCATTCTACATGAACTTTAAATTATTTAAACATGCATTAAAATGTTTTTATATACTTCTGAATCTCTGTAGATGATATAAATATCCTACTGCACAAAGTATTTTGTCATTGTAGCAACTGCACATTTCAACAACTGTGGATCGTTTCACAGTGTAAAACTACGTTAGATTTCCAAACTGTCCAAATTCAATATTCAAACGTGAGGTAGCGATGCTGTATCTATAACTACTTAAAACATGAATGAGATGAAGGATAGAACCTGTTTTTCGGAATTGAAATCAAAAGCCCATTACTCGCTGTCTCTTACTGTGTTTGGTCTATGAGGATTAACATCAAAACCGGCAGTGGTGATTAGTGTCTTTCATTTCCGGCTTGAATAGAGAGTTAACGAAGGGGACGGAATCTATTCTTGGGAAGCTAAATGGATTGCAAAATACAGCTTCTTATTATCTTTTACCGTTTTTCCTCTATGAAAATCAGTATTAAAACCAGAAGTAATAGTAAATTTGAACTCTTTCCGATTTTGGCAGAGTGTTGCGAATATGTTGTCTTCTCGCTATCCGTTTTTGATTTTGGTCCATGCTGATATAATAGTTGAAACCGAGGCTGGTTAATTTGAAGCACTTCCGGTTTGAACAGCGAGTTAGCGAAACAATGAAACCTATTCTTGGGACGCTTAATAAATTGCTAAAAGCCAAATCTCGTTATCTCGTACCGTTTTTGCTCTGATACCTGTCAAACAAACGAACGGACAAAACCGTTCTATCAGACTCCGACACTTATACACAGCGTTGTTTGGAGGTCTAAAAATGTAACACTACGTTTAATTTGTTTTCCACTCAGCTCTTCGACGACTGCTATGGTTTTATAGGTTTCAATCTAGCCTATAACTTTCTCAACGGGGTACGAGCGACCTGACGGTAAAGATTGATAAACGTCCGAATTCACTTGAAAAAGGAAACAAAAATGCGAGAAGTTCGACCGGCGTCGTAATACAGGATATGTCAAATCGTAGAAAGCTGGATTAAAGAGAACCTGATATAATATGGCGTGGTTATCGCACAATATCAATTTTCAAAATTACAAAGAAAGTTTTTTTTCTCAAAATCTGCGCATGAGAATTATGCATTCATATAATTTTGTTAGCTTACAACGAAGCTTTTTCTCGTGTCACACAAAATGTTAAACGAGACTATGGTCAATCGATTTGTGTTAGTGAACACGAAAATCCATAGGCAGGAAAAACCCTCGATCGCAACCGTCCCGTGGGGGGCGAACAGTAGGGGTACTGCCAACACAACACGTTGTAGATAATGAGACAAAATAAGGCGTGAGTTCGATGAAAATATGCTTAGACGTGCAGTAAATATACTACAATGTGACATTACATTCTGACAATACTCTGACAAGTGAGGGCAGAGGCGTAGCACGTAACAACAGAGGAAGAGGGCGGGTAGAGTGAAGTATAGAGTAGGGGAAAAGTTTCATAGAAGATATGAACACATAGGAGCCGGACTTGAGGGGAATAGCATAGTAATATATCATGGACATCGTCAAGTACGTGGGTAAAAAGTAGAAAGGCAAGGGGGCAACTTCCCCCACTTTCCTGAAAGATCTTTCAATGTATAGTGACGTATTGGTCTTTGCAGTGCATTCACACAGGGGCGTATATTGTTTTCTTACTTTTATGTCATCATCATCATCATAATCATGATCATACGAAAATAAATGCCTACATGTATACAACAGTCTATACACATCGGGCGTTACGACGGGAGGGTGTCCGGATCTTACGGACAATCCTCTCCATAGCTCTCTTTCTTCCATTTCTGCTTCACGGTGTCGTCTACAGGCCGTCTATAGTTTGCGATTGATCACTTGACCATGTATTATTACTGTACAATTTAACTGACGTCTTGCTTCTCTGTTTTCCTCAATTATATGACCATTTTTACTTGCGCTTACCCGCCCCCTCCTCTGTCGTTATGCGCTACGCCTCTGCCCTCACTTGTCAGAGCATTGGCGAATATGTCACATTATAGTATCGGTATATTGTGATTCTACGCATATCCATCGAACTCGCTCCATATTTTGTCTCATTATTCACAACGTGTTGTGTTGCCAGTACCCCTACTCCCCACCATAAGTACGGAACGGTTGCGATCGAGGTTTTTTTTTCCGCTTATAGATTTTCGTGTTCACTAACACAAATCGATTGACCGTAGTCTCGCTCCACATTTCGTGTGACACCAGGAAAAGTTCCCTTGTTAGTGAAATCTATCGATTACCGCAAGTGCAAGTTTCGTTGTTTTTTTTTTTTTTTTTTTCGTTATACTATAATATGTTTCATTCAAAGCTTGCAATCTCCACTATCCGGTGCGGTTCAAAAGTGGCAATCTTCACTTCAGCCAATCAGAGCCTCAGACGTTGCCGTGGCGACCGTGTCGCTTGTCTGGAATCGTTCCAAACTTCCTCACTAGTTTGAAATGAGTCAACAAGTCTGTACTAGTTCACTAGTTCACGTTCATTTTCAAAACTTGCAATCTCCAATTTTGAAACAGTAATTACAAAAAATGGGGGACTTTCTCTGGGGAAAATTTATGTTCAACCCTCTAATACTGCTACGATCTACTATGCCAAAAACTCTGAACGTTAAAATCTTATATCAATTAATCGCTCGTCCTCAAAATTCGGCCGAGTGGAGATTGCCACTTTTGCATCCACACCCCTCAAATATGGATACTCCGTTTGCACTTTTTGCTCACACTGTTCACACTTAAGGTTCGTCGTAGTATTTTAATGCAATGCATTATTTTCGCGAGGTAACTGAACTGAGAGGTTCTAACGATATTTTTCAAGGATTATACCACCAAGGGCGCCGATCTTCGGGGGTGGGGGTGTCGGGACCCCCTGTACTTTGATGAATATGTATTTTTATATGCATTTTTTCTTGTTATAAGTATTGTTATATGTATTTTTTAATGAATGGGTCCCCCCAAAGTTACAGAGAAATCGGCGCCCTTGTATACCACTGATAATTATTTTCGCTGTCTCTTGTAAACGATAACTAAAGTAAATTTTAAATACAATGACAGAAATTACGTGTAATTAATAGTATTACCATGGTAGCCTATAATAGGGACTTATGTAACTTTATTGATTTGTGAAGAAACTGTTCTTATGGATTAACTAATTAAAAGATATCACAAATACAATTGCGAGGATAGATTTAAACATAGATAGTTGTAGAAATTGGAGTATTTACTAACTTCTATGCATCATATGAAAATTTTTACGTCTTTCTTTGTTTGTTTCGCAATCGATTTATAACTGCAGCTGAAAATATAATCTTTGTATATTACTTATCTATTTGTCATATTTCCTGGCATCTTTACTACTTAATACATACTATTCACACAAGCTATCTTACAAACAATGTTGACAACAATAAATGGTTACGTACAAAGATGTGCGCAGAAATTTATTTAAGGGGATTCAAAGCATTTCGGAGCAGTCAAAACACATCCTGAAGATAAAGTATATTAAAACTTCTAAAATTACTCATAAAGTCCGGATCTCCAGGACCTATCCTCTGTTTACGCCTCTGGTTATGTATACAACACATTTTCATGACGTTCATGTCTATCAACTAAATTATGATTGACATTCCCAATTTACATCGCCGCACCCAGTATGCAATGACTAGAAAAACAGTTACTCGGTATCAAATTATTAGGTGTGTTTCACTTTTCTGCGTGCAAATCGGTGTATGTAGCAAACGTTGATATCAACAATTTATCTACCTGATGCTCATGGTATGTGCACAGCAGTATTATTTCAAATTTTTAGTAAGGGGCATGATTCCTTGCCGACATGAAAAATGTACTTTTTTTCTAGTATATAAGCATAAAATTCATTAAAACAATACAATGGACGTCAGTTTAGAGAAAAAAGGAAGATTTTTCAGATAAAGAAGAAAACGGTTTTGGTGATATATATACATAGTTACTTAAGGAAATACATATGAACAACTAAAAATCATTAAAAAAAGGCATAAGGGGGTAAATTAAAAATATAAGTGGATACATTTTTGTCAGAACAAGGAATTGTATAAATGGATGATAACCACTATTTCCTTAAGGAAAGTGCATTTATAAACGATTACCTCAGCTGAAAACAGTGCAAATTCTGCTTTGCATGTCTTTGCTACACGAAGTTTCTGGTATCTATTTGTCACTTTTATAAAATATTACTGCTACATTATAATTAACTATGATCTACATATTACTCCTGTTTCACTTCCTTACTTATTTCAGTTGTATTTCGCGAAATATAAATTGTTAACTTGCTGCGTATTACCGCGTAAACGCAGTACTATTTGAAACAAATGAAATCTTTGAGTTTTACGTCCCACGGTTATGCCGGTTAGGCTAAAGGAGACGGTGATGATGAGTAATGAATGAAATGGTGGAATGAAGAAAGTGGAAGGAAACGGGAGAACCCCAGGAAAACCCACGCACACGGTGTTTGTCCACCACAAAGTTCACTTGGCAGTGGCTGGGATCGAACCCGGGACCCCAAGCACCAGAGGTGAACGCTCTACCATTGAGCCACCGAGGCCCCCACTAACAGGTCTTTGGAATAATCTAATTAGTTAGCTGCAGTAGAGCCCTGAGTGAGAGATATGTTTTTTGTGCACTATGAGTATTGCTACAGAATTAATCGACACCTTTCTTTCCCTTATTATATTACACACCTACTAGATAAGTTAATAAGACCTTGGGCTTGGAACACTGACACATAATGCTAAGTTTTGTTTTTCTAATATGGCCTCAGTAAGCGTCTTCATATAGTCCAAGATTGAACTCCATTTTTCTAAGTAATTAGTCACCATACAGCGATTAACTTCATTACCTTTTTCCGTTTATTTGATGTTTAAGTTTCGTACAATTTTCTCAATTTCCTCGTAATTTTAAGAGGCCACCTTCGAAACTTAAACCCAAACTATATAGATATTGCCATTATAATTGAAAGTTTTATTTATTTAATAATTTGAAATCGTATTTCATCCATCAAAAGGAAAACCTAATAACAAAAACAACAATAAAGTCTAAGTTTATTTTCTTAACTCTTATATTGCCACATGGGAAGCCAGTGATAAATATACCTTATTGTTACTATTACTGTATATTCTCATTTCTGTCTGCGTCAAAAAATAGTTTATTGATTTCAGTATTTCTTCATTTCCTTCGAATTTTGCTGACAATAACAGTCTTCCCTTCATCTCTTCAGGAGTGTTCACTGTCGATGTACAGAGTTGTCAGGAAAAAGTGAAATCTTTAGGTTTTATGTCCCACGTTTATGACGGCTAGGCTAAAGGAGACGGTGATGATGAGAAATAAATGAAATAGAATGAAGAAAGTGGCAGAACCCCGAGAAAACCCACGCACACGATGTTTTGTCCATCACAAAGTGCAATTGGCGCGAGCTGGGATCGAACCAGGAACCCCATGCCCCAGAGGTAGTGCTCTCAAACGGGTCGGGTTACGGGTCGGGTCGGGTTAGGTCAACTCGGGTCGGGTGGTCGGGTCGGGTTGTCGGGTCGGATTACTCGAGTCGGGTGGTCGGGTCGGGTCAGTCGGGTCAGTTCACTTTGATCAACTGAGTTTAGGTTGAGTTTAAACTCGGCTGGAGTCGAAAGCTGCTGTTTTTCACTAGCTGCCTAATTAAAAACAGCAATTCAATTGATTTTATAGAAACCATAAATCTATTTTGAACATTTGCAGCTAGTGCTTTTATGGTAAATGCTTATTTTTGTACTTGTGTGTACTTTAATTCTTAAATCTGGAAGATTGATTTTACCAATCGACTGTAATATTAATATCGCCAATATGGAGTCTGGATTTAGAACAAAACTAGAAGTTGTTTAAAAGATATATTGGATATGGACGACCAAGCCCAAGCAAGGCCGCGGTGGCTTAGTGGTAGAGAATTCATCTCTGGTGCATGGTGTCCAGTAGCGTAGCTAGATGTTTTTAAGGGGGGCCAATGAAGGGCCCAAGAGGATTTTGAGGGGGTCATCTCCAATATATATATATATATATATATATATATATATATATATATATATATATATATATATATAATGTGTGTGTGTGTGTGTATTCAAGGTGAATGTTTCCATCTTTGTTGTTCATGATTTTACTCTTTGAAAAACAGTGAAAATATAAGAATTTAGTATCTCAAACAACTAGGATTCATTAATGCAATTGATTTCTAATATAAGTAAATAGTTATTTAATCATGGCGTTTAAAATATGTGTAGCTGGTTGACTTAAGTGGAAGCAAACACACTTTTACAGGTAAAGAAAACAACTTATAGGTTCATGCCTCTACTTGAAGAGGATCTTTCTATTCGTGTGGGAAGCAGCAAACATATCCACAACTTGTTAAAGATCTAACCATTTAGCAATTTTCTTCTCAATATAAAGTAACACTAAGTTTTTCAACCTATCATGAGTCATTGAATTGCGTATACAATTCTTTAATCTATTCAAAGAAGAGAATGACCTTTCACATGTAGCACTAGAAACTGATATAATCACAGAGATGATACCTAGCTTGTAGGTTTCTAGGAATGCATTTTTGTAGACACAAAGAAGATCAACGACATTCGTTAAAGAATCAGCTTTGGTTTTCTTGTTGTCTTCATACCACTTAATTGTTAGAGCAACCCCCATTATGCTTTATTTCTTGCTTAATTATGCCTTTTTTCAAATGATGCTTTATTGTTAATTTCAATGATTATTTTACATTAATCGTGTATAATGTATAATATTTATTATACATTAAATATTCTAAATATCTTGATCTATTTATTGATATTTTTTGCAACTAGTTTCTCTCATATTTAATGAACTTTCTACTTAATTCATTGTAAAGAGATGTGCTTTGCTCGAATAAATTTTTTCTATCATTTGTGTGCGCCTTACAGGTACATATATACAGAAAGGGAAAGTAAAAGATGCCACCAAAAAGTACAGAAAGTGCTTAAGTTCAAAAAGTAAACATAATAATATAGTACGGAGTTCTTGCATACTATTCATTGTTGGCTGAAAAATTTTTTCTTTTACTTTTTTCTTTTCTCCACATCAAAGGATTACAGCGAAAAGTTTACAGAAATGAAAGTAAGCTTTTCATTGTTGCATTGTTATGTTCTCAATGATTTTGCATTGTAAATATTGGTTTTAAAAAATATTAACACAGTATGTTAAACTTTCAGTTAAAGAAAATTTTCCAAGAATTGTGCTATATATATTTTAAATTATGCTTTATGCTTTATTTTCTAAAATTATGCTTTTAAAACTAGTTTCTTCTGGACTCTTAGACAATCACAATCATGTTCAAGGTACCAACCATATGTGTAAATTGCTGTTATGCTTTATATGCTTTTTATGCTTTTGGGTTGCTCTATTAATTGTGTTTGGGAGGATTTTGAGTTCTCACTTTAATGTTTGCAGATCACTCCATAATGCTGGATTGTAGGCTCGACAATGTTGTAATTTAAAAAGGTTTTTACTTTTTGGATGTAGAATGGTGATTGATCTGATGATTTTGCAACATGATACAAAGCGGTTTTCCATATCAGTGATTGTCTATCAATAGTAGGGAGAAAAATGTTTCTTGATAGATATATTATCTTTAGAAAATTCGTTTTCTGCACCCAATGAAGGAAAAGATTCATCCAAAATGAATTTGTGATATTTTGATGGCGGATGTCTAGTTCGTTTCCACGAGGAACCCCTATATTCTATTTGTTCCCGGCTCTGAAATTCGAGACCATTTTCTTTGCACATCTCCAAACATTCTTGATAAATTTGTTCGAATATTGTTCGTTGAGAGTCATATTTACCAGACCTCATCTTGGACAGTGTTTGAACTAGTGTATCTACAAGGACCAAACCTTCTGACATGTCTGCATCTACTTGAGATAAGGCGAAACTCAAAGTTATAGCATGGCACCAGTAATCTTAATTTTAGCAGCCCGAAAACATTCCCTCGTGTACAGATCACACTAATTTTCCGGATGGAATGATGGAGGTAAATAAATATCAGAAGTTTCAGATTTGTTTTAATACCGCATGATAATATAATGTGTTGAAAACAGATTTTATGAAAAAAAAGGAATAATGGATATGATAATTTGTAAAAAAAAAGTGATAGTGCTTAAGTAAATTATAAGAAAAAGCCTTGAAAAGTAATCAAGAGGAACCATTAATATGTTTTTCCTTTGATATAATAACTTGTCCTAAGGGACAACGGTGATAGAAACTAATGAGACTTTATAATTGCAAAAAAAAGTAATAAAGCACTTACTTTGAAATTAAAGATTGATAACATTTGGTAATATAATGAGGATTCAGGCTGGCACAGGGGGAGAGTGAAAACGGAGGCATTTTTTTAGCCATGTGCAAAGAGATTAACCTTGGACTTCGGGTGAGAGGTTACCATATACTCATGTGAGTTTCTATGGTTACCACTTGTAAAAGTTAGCTAAGGAAGACAGTCTGAGCATAGTTTTAGTTTCCTAGCGTAATTAGTTTTACTCGTAAGTAGCTCGTATATGCAAATATCATCTTGTATGTTAGAATTGTTTTTGTGTAAATAAAATTGTAATTAAGCATTTCGAGGTAAAACAGGTTCTTTTACTTAACTTCTACAAAGAAAAGATTAGAACTTACCTCTTATGCACAGATACGACAGGGTGGGATACTGTCGGCCAGTAAATAATATAATCTGAAGTCATCTACCATACGTAACTAAATATAATTGATTAATCATTTTTGTTAATCAATAATAGTTGTTTGGTAGATAAACTCATAATAATAATAATAATAATAATAATAATAATAATAATAATAATAATAATAATAATAATAATAATACCAAATCATTTAATGGATGCTATGCATTTGTTCTATGTCGCCATAATTAATGGAAATCAATTACTTAGTGTACGAAGACTTTTTTCGTCCAACACAAGTGTAATGTTTTACTGCAGTGCATGTTATTTGTAAGTATGCATATCATATTTTAGTATGACTTTCAACATTGAAGCGAATGAGAATGCCGACTGATTTTATATTTTTCTGGTTGTTTGTCAAAAACAAAGGAGATAACTAGATAATGGCCAGAGGTTAAAATGAATGTCCAGGTGGCGAGGTCAATGCAAGCATCCCACAGATTTCCGTGAATTAGATCTTCCCGTACTACAAACTAAAACGAGTGGAGCTATTTTATTAGGAACGCAACGGTATTCTGCAGTTCGTAACTTTGTTGTCGAGAGATGTTTTGGAAGTAGTTTCATTGTAGCCACTGGCAACTCACCGTTTGTCGACCTATAATAGCATCATCTGTGGGGGGGGGGCACTAGGGGCCAAAAATTTGAGCAAGGGGGCCTGGCCCCCCTTGGCCCTCCCTTGGCTCCGCCACTGATGGTGTCCATAGTTTGATCCCAGCTTGTGCTAAGTGGGCTTTGTGGTGGGAAAACGCCGTGTAGTGGGTTTTCTCGGGGTTCTCCTGTTTCCTCCCACTTTCTTCATTCCACCATTTCATTCATTTCTCATGATCACCATATCCCTTAGCCTCGGTGCAGAATCGAGTGACCTTAAACTGAATATTTCATTTTATTTCACCAAGCCCAAGGACACCGATACAAGAACAAGATAAAAATTGGATATGCAAGACGAAGTGCATAGTAATCTTGCTTTTGGCCTTGTTTTGGTGATCACCAAGTAGCGATGAGCGTATTTTCTTGCTTTCCGTATAGTATGAAAGACCATAATCAAAATCACACTTGGTCTTTATTTGTACCGATGAGGCGAGCATTCTTATAGCATGAAAGATAACCGAGACTACGAAATGCAGGACCAAGACTTGAATGCAAGACATAGGATTTAGACGCAGTATTGGTGACCAAGAGCCAGGGTGTGAATTGTTTGAATTTCATTTGTTGGGTTGAAAGTGATAAAATAAAATTAGTACTCTATAATTAAATATCATACTGTATTTTTAAATTTTAAATTACAAAATTCATATTATGTATCTTCTTACGTGCAACTATATATACTGTAAAATACGTTTTAATTACCGAGAAAGAGAATTCAAAGTGGCGTGGGTCCCGGAATCATAAGAATATATTTTCGAATGAAAGTGGAAGGGTTGGAAAAAATCACAAGTGTTCTCCTGTTTCCTCAACCCTTATCATGTAGTTAAACGATTTCCTTTCGTCTCCGCCAAGATACTCTTGCTACTGCCTTCCGCGAAGAACACTGACCTTGAAGAAAAATTGCGTCACATAGAACTAAAGCAAGAAAAAAATTCTCCCACGTCGGACATTGGTATCAGTTATAAAAAGAAATAACTAAACCTCAAAAGTGCCAAATATTCATTAAGATGCATATACAAATCCCCCGCTTGATCTAGCTAGTGGTTAACGTGTAAGACTTCGGTACACGTGGTCCGGGTTTAATTCCGAATGTGAGTGCATTTTGGCGTTCACCCAGTGTCGTGACCATAGTGCTCTCAAATGGGTCGGGTCGGGTTGTCGGGTCGGGTCAGTCGGGTCAGGCTACTCGGGTCGGGTTGTCGGGTCAGGCTACTCGGGTCGGGTTGTCGGATCAATCGGGTCAGCTCGGGTCGGGTCAACCGGGTCAGCTCGGGTTATCGGATCAGGTCAATCAGATCGGATCACGGTTTGGGTCAGTCGGGTCGGGTCGGGTCAGTCAATTCGTGTCACGGTTCGGGTCGGGTCGGTATTCAACCCGACCCGACCCGACCCGTTGAGAGCACTAAAGAGGTGAACGCTCTACCACTGAGCTACCGTGGCCCCCAGAGTTGTTAGGAGACAAAAAAATAATAGTATGAGGGCGATTTCCGTATTATTTACGTAGAAGCGAAGAAAAGATACACAATTCTATTGAAATACGATTCTTTTCGTTGTTAGCAATTACAACCACATGTTTGCCAATATTCAAGAACTAGGTGAAATACCCCTTCTCCGCAGTGGGAGAATTGGTTTATGGAAAGAATTTGTACCCCTCCTCCCTTAGGATACTTATCCAATGAATGCAATGATAAAAAAAATATACAACTTTTGAAATAAACGTTTGAACGCTCGTACTCACTTAGGAAACGTTTTTCAAAGTGAAAGCATACAAATGCACCTTACAGAAGGTACTATATACCAAAATTAATTTCAATAGGGTCAACCGTTTTCTTGTGATGCGATCATAAACAATATATATACAATTCGATTTTAGACGTTTTATTTCTAACCCTTCTCATCTCCCGTTGTCGATGAGGGTTGAAGTTGACTTTAAACGGCATCTGGTGTGTCACTATTCACCTCAGCAATCGTGAAAAACTATAGATTGGAGAATAATATTGGAATATTGATTATTTTATATTATACTCCAATATAAAGGTATAGTATGCTCTACTATGCGTTGACTCAGCGTAGCGTAAAGCATATATCGGCCAACCGACAATGTTGTCGTTTCTCTCATATTTTCAACCTTGCATTCTCAATCATGATTTTGCTTCTTTTGTAAGAGATACAGTGACACTTTACTTGGTTGGCACACAGGCCAGTTGTACAATATAGCAATGTTGTCAGCCATTTCTCAATATTGATCCCATCTAGGATAATAAATTGGATATTAGAGGCAGTGGCGTATTTACGATTTTGTTTCGGGGAGAGCTTTGCTAACTTTCGGGGGGGGGGGGGGAATTTGCCTGAAAATGTAAAAATTCTGCAAGATATTTCATATAATTTACAATAGCAAGTAAAATTTCGGGGGGAGCTTAAGCCCGGAAGCCCCCCTAAATACGCCACTGATTAGAGGCATGTCTTCGGTGCACCTGTTTAAAGTTTTAAAAAACAGCGATCTCTTATCAACGACGCCAAACATAAAATTATTGAGTGTAAATATGCGTTTTACACATCCAACTAGCGGCATATCATTTCGTATGTTCTTCTGCATGGGAACTGAAATGAAACTTAATTTAGCGTCCCATGAGTATAACTTGCAGGCTGAAGGAGTCGGATTATTAATGAAAATGAGTGATTATGTAATTAATGCTTTAAAATCTGTATAGTAGATACGTTTGTTTCTACTTTTAGAAGTTACAGTTGCAGATGTCAATGGCTACAAGAAGTTTGCTTCCATCTAATATTGAAATGTATAACTTCTAACATTCTAGAATTTTATATCTTTATTTCAATAGTAGAAAGTAGCTTGCGAATAGGCATAATTAAATTCAACATTACCCACGAAAATGGAAAGAATTCGGACTCCATTAACGAATTCGGCGAACTAATCGCCCAAGTTATCCCAAAAAGACAAAATTAAAAATTATTTTTCATTCAAGAGACACCATGAGGACAAATAGGGCCTAGACGTCTTAAGTTATAGACGTGTAAGACGTTTCCGTCTTATAAGGCATGGCATTTGGAATCTCTCCCAACTCGTTTCATGGCTCCAGAACCGAGTACCTTGTTTTTGTCTAAAGTGTGATAAAGGTTGAAAACAACGAGCCCTGCGGGCTTCTAACCCCCTTTGCTCGCTGTCGCTCGCTCAGCTATATTTTGTGAAGTAAGTAACACTGGAGATCGTATATGTGCAAGATTGAGGGAGAAATTAAAAGCTATCCCTTATAAGTCCGACTTGCGATACTCTCGTAATCAACGGATTCATAATGTGGAACAGAACCAGAGACGCATACACTGAAGGAGTCCACCGCATCCGGAACCTCCAAAATTTGCTAACACTATATATATATATATATATATATATATATATATATATATATATATATATATATATATATATATATTAGGGACGGCCAATTCAGGAATTTATACTTTCATAAATCCGGTATTTTTTCTGAATTTCGGATTTTTTTTCTGAAATCCAGAAGGTGGTATCTCCGATTCCGGCGAATTTTGTCCATCCCTACTATATACAGACTTCGATTTAAACTTTAGGTTTATATAAGATTCTAAAAGGAGATTCTAAAGGTTTATATAAGTTTCAAAATACCTCCCTTACCACTAAACTACTAAGGGATAAATATGAAACTGCGATTTTCTCACAAACAGCTTAAACAGTTCTCTTTATATTTCAAGAATCAATACACTATTAATAAAAATATAATACGAAATATGCCGTTTCTTTTTAGGAAATATTCATAAGGGTAGTTAATAATTAGGGCTAAGGACTTTTCGAGCAACTTTCTCAAGAAACAACTTTCTGCATATTTGATAAGTAAATATTTTCGATATCAATACCACAATATCGTGTAAGTTAATTTTTAATAATAATCCTAAGTATAGATAGTTTCTTCTTGGGGCTACTTTTCTCAGACAACTTTCGCTTAAAAAAGACGCTCATGTAATTTTGTTCCAGACAGGTAGCCAGCCCCAAAAATGTAGGGGAGCAATTAGAAGTTAGGGAGGCTCGATAAAATCATATTATAGTTTATCACCATATTATAGTTCATTTGAAAGCCTGTCATGAAAATTTTAGGGGGTCAATATATATATAGGGGTCTTGGCCCCCTAGACCCCCGTAGATACGGGCCTGTTGTGTTCGCATTTTAGAATATCTATTTAATTACCTGCTGCAAATACGAAATACGACGAGTAAAAGACCCAAAGGGATAGTTTATTTTTGGGAGTGAGTTTTCTTCCGATTATGTTTTCTGAAGACAAACAAGAGATCCTTCGTGGCTAAGCGGTTAGTGTACGCGCCTTTAGCGTGGGAGACCCGGGTTCGATTCCCGGCGGGAGCTCATGTGGTTCGGATTCCACGTTAATCAGTAGGTCCACGTCTCATATAACCTCGCTGCTGAACGGGACGTAAAACTCAAAATCAACTCAACTCAACTGAAGACAAACTTTATTTATAATTGTCTTGATACTTCATAAATAAATACATCATTTATACAGGGTGTTTCAAAACAACACCGACAACGTTTGTGAGGTGGTTTCTGACACCAAAATAATACAAAAAGTGTAGATTAACCTGGGTACACAAATGCTTCCTTTCGGAGTTATAGGCTGCCGAAAATATGAACTTTAAAGGTCCATAGCTCCAAAACTATGGGACCTACCGTAGTCGGGTCAAGACTTCACTTAGGAGCTAGTATGTGCCCTATCCAAATGTCAAAGTTTTAAAACCCTGCGGTACTTCCGCAACAATTTTTATAGTTTAGTTTGTGATTACTTCAAATGATGTGCCCGTAGCCAAACTCCCTATACAAAAATGGTTGCATGAGTACGTTAGGATTCTGAAACATGTACTTTTGGATAAAGCAATGTTAGTTCCTAAGCGAAGTCTTGACCCGACTACGGTAGGTCCCATAGTTTTGGAATTATGGATCTTTAAAGTTCATTTTTTTAATATTTTTGGTAGCTTATAAATGCCAAGAGGAAGCACTTATGCACCCAAGTGTATCTATACTTTTTGGCTTATCTTGGTGTCAGGAATCACCTTCCAAACGCTGTCGGTGTTGTTTTTATATCACCCTGTATAATTCTGCCATGATTTGATTTCATTTAAGAAATGAAAGTGAAAAAGTTTCGTATGGTGGTTCGTCCTTTATATTTTACTGATCTACACTTTCTTTTGCGTCAATTCAAAGACTTCATTTCTACAAATTTCCCTCTATAACTATATACAACCAGTTACATGAAAACAAATTCCACTTACATTAGCCACATTAATATTGAGTGCATTTATTATTAAGACGAGAGAAAAAGCAGAAATTTTACAGCTAATAGTACGTACAACACGTTAGCTGTTTATCAATCAGCGTATACCTTTGTTATATGAATGAACTTTCTTTTTCCTTACATTTTAAAGGTGTAATTACTGAGCGTTATGTTATCGGAAAAAGCTACAAACCCAGATCCATAATTTTCTTTTCATTAATATACGGCGTGGCTTAGTGTTCATTAGCTCTCGTGGCGGTCTGGCACTTTGTAACGTAATAACGGCGCTTTCATTGCCCTTGAGATGCTTCGTAAGATATATATTGCGATTGGATTAACAAGGATTTTCTCTCTCCAAAGGTGGTAAAGTAACGTATACTTGCATTTTCTGCCCTTTTTTCCTTTTCCTTTTTTCCGTTTGTTATTTTTTTTTAAATATATTGTCTGTCCCAGAGGTAAACAAACATATCTTTATGCTAGTCTATGCAGATTTCCGTCAGTATTTCTAGAACTAAAATGGCTTATTAATTAATTTAATTATCTGTCGCACTTCATTTGTTTGTATGGCAAGACGAGGCAATTAATCTCATTCGCGTCTCTTCATTCATTTTCTTATCATCCTAATCTTCTTACGTGTAAAGCGAGATGTTGTTTCTCTTTTATTTAAATCCGCAAAGTTGGCTTGCCATACTTGTAGGTAAGTGTAGGAAAGAATTTATATATATATATATATATATATATATATATATATATATATATATATATATATATATATATATATATATATATATATATATATTAAATCTAACTGAAAGAGATGTTCAAAATGTTTTATGAAATGTCAAAATCCCCTCACGTTAGACAACCCAAACTTCAATGTTGCGCTCCGGGTTGCATACCCTTCAGTACATTAAAAAAGGATCACTGATGCTAGTTCTTTTAGGTTTGCCAAAAGCTCCTGCATTTACTTTGTCTGTACGTTCGTCTAGGAAACACAAAATCTAAACCACTACTTTATGCATCGTTATCAATTTTGGCTAGAAGGTACAAGATTAAAAGTTAGAACCGAAGGTTGTTGATGAAGATGATCCATCCAGTTGGTTTCAAGATACGGACATTCAAAAATCGGTTCCTTAACACTTTGAGTGCTAATTCTGTATTTTTACGGAGTAGCTGATCTTTTGTAGATTGCGGATTCCGTTTATACGTAGTTTGATTTAACATGTATTTCAATGGTTCTGCTTCTTTATTATACGGAGTAAGCAGTTTTGAAATATCCCTTGGACTTCGTAGTTCGGAATTTCGTCAATAGATCACGTGAAGATCCTAATTAATATCTTGTTACCGCCTGGGTTCAAAAACCATGTGTTTATTGTTTGATCGTCAAAATGACGAGAAAAAGCCTGTCAGACGATTCAGTACGATTCAGCTTAGAAGCGGAATTGAGCAACAATGATGGTGATTTGTCTGAAGGAGCCTTCTTAGACGATTGTGGGAGTATGTCGAAACAGAAATATCAGATATGTCATGTAGTTATCAGACATGTGCTTATCTTGTGTATGTTATATGTTTCGTCGTTTTCATTTTTAGTGAATTTCATGTAAATTTTGAACTTTCTAACATATTCATATTATTGCAATACAGAATATCATATATAAGATTAAAAACCAAGCCCTAAACTTTTAAACGGTGCATGTTGTATTATTTTAGCTTTTTTAGATTTTGAGATATAATTTTTAAAAGGTTGCAAAAGAGCTCAGCATTATTGGGATAGCTTGCACTTCAGAGCTCAACACTCAAAATATTAAGTATTTGTAATAGAGTAATTATAAATATCTTCCTTAGTTGGTAGACTACCCTCAGTGCTATTGAGATACGCGGGTTTGTATAGTGCCCAGGATGCAAAATACTAACCTGTCCATACAATACAATGTTAAAGTGACACTAAATGAGTTTCTGCTTGACAATCTAAATACTTAAACACACATATTTAAAATAAAGAACTTTCAAATAGTTTTTCATTATAAAATATACTCATTCAATTTGAGTTAAAATGGCATATTTAAACCGAAACTTGATAGGATTTAGCTTCCTAAGGAGTATAGTTTATTAAAAAAAATTTTCTTAACGTGTTGTACCCTGTCACACTCTACTGTTTGTTATAACTTTTGAATACTATGCTAGCAAAGAACGACTATATAATTGGCTAGAATATGCTGAAGCCATACTGAAATATCTTTCCGTTTGCTGTATCCCCCAATAATTGTACAAAGTTATTGGAGAAAGGATAATCGACGAACTCTGGAATAGAATATTATTCATTCGGTAGAATACGCACTTTTTCTTGGGTCAGTTAGAGTGTGACTAACGTAATTGTTGTTAACTAGTAATAAACAGAGTCAAGTCCCGGATTCCTTATAGCACTCGGTTTCTGACATATCATCACTTCAAGACATTTGCATCGCTACCTATGTATACGAATTTCCAAGCCCCTGGTGTCTGTCTTCTCATTATTGCACCAGCAAATCCGAGGATCTAAAGAATTAAATCATTCCTTAAACGAACGCAAAACTACAAATATTTTCTCAATTGTAACAGTTCCTGATTCTTCCTAATTTAATTTCGTGATGTTTAAACTGCATCAATGGTAATATTACGAAATCTGATATGTAATCTTTCGCTTAACTATCCACAGTGGCGACACCATGTGACGCTCTGGATGATTTTCTTTTGCGTCACAATGATAATAGATAGATGTGTAGAATGCGGGAACGTGCTGCCACTTGTAGTACGTCGATATACGATAAAGAAACTAAGTGATTTCGTGATGACGGTCAGTGTTCAACTAATTCTATAGAAGATAAAGCATTTGAGGTAGCCAACAATTACATCTATAACCTCTGATCTGAAAGAGATTAAAATTAGCCAAAAACCGTAATTCCACGAGTACTACGGATTACCAAGTTAGAAATTTTGAAAAATACCTAAAAATAAAAGAAGAGAAATAATAAAAATAATAAAATGAAAGTGACCAGACGTCACGTTTTAGCCGGAACAGTCCCTTTCTTCCTACCGTTGTCCCGTTTTTTCTGATTCTCGAACGGGACGCCTAAATGTCCCGTTTTAAGTAAAAATGACCTAGGTGTCCCGTAATTATTATTCAAAATATAAATCGTCAATGGAAATTCTCTCTTCCGTGCCAACACTCATTGACAAGGATCAGCCGTGTCTACTACTTCTGAATTTTCAAATGGGAATTGAGTGTTCGTGGTTCAAGTGGGAATTGAGTGGGAATTCTGAGTGTTCAACTAGTTAAAAGAATTGTTGAGTAGAACTTGCAATCGGGAAACATTATTTGTTGTATGGGGCACGCAAAGTTAGAAACGGTGTGTTATCACTCTTACTTGTGTATTTTGTAAATTGAGAACATTGCTGAGTCCCAAAATGCAATCTGGAAGTCAGATATCCCCCCCGTAGCCGATTCGTATGCGTCCCGTTTTCCCAAGTGAAAATTCTGGTCACCTTGAAGAAAATGGATTGTTACTTAAACTTGATTATTTAAACAAAAGGAAACCATCTAAAAAAATGACAGGTCTATTAGCTAATTGATTATGTTTACTGTTAGATGACTTTTTGAATTTGATGATTAGGATACGCTTGTTGTTGGTTGACGACCTTCTAGTTAGTTAATTATGATGCTTGTTTGTTGAGTTGGTTTGCTCATTATGTTTCTTTCAATTGATTAATTATGTATCTAATTAGTTAACGTCATTTAATTTATTAAAACATCTTTTCAATTCATAAATTATATTTATCATTGGCTGACATCTTTTGAAATTATTAATCATTCTTGGGTGTCGCCTGTTTCATTGATTAATTCAGAGCTATGCGACCAAAATGATGCCCAGTGTTTTTAGTCGTTTCTTCTAGATTTTGGAGACATCCGGTGGCGTATTTACGATTTTGTTTCGGGGAGAGCTTTGCTAACTTTCAGGGGGGGCTTTGCCTGAAAATGTGAAAACTCAGCAAGATATTTCATATACTTTACTATAGTAAGTAAGATTTCGGAGGGGGGGGGCTTAAGCCCGGAAGCTCCCCTAAATACGCCACTGAAGACATCTAATTTATTTTGGAGACATCAGTCGGACAATTCTTTAAGAATCATTTAATTAAGTACAAAAATTATGAAAAATAATCAATTCTTTACCTTGCAAAGCTGGCGATTATTGCAAACGAAAAAACAGAGCAAGGCACGCTGGAGAAGGAACGGGGAAGAAATTCAAGCGCTGCTTGAACCACTCAGAAACGTACAAAGCGCAAACTGGTATATCCTGATGAAGTCCAGGAACACTTCTAGAGTCAATTAATCTCTATACAGGTGGAATTTTTATTTTATTTTATATTTTATTTTTAGAAAATAGTGTCAGCAGAAGGTTTTAGCCTGATTAATTAACTTAATTATCTTGAAAACAGTCTCCGATATAATTCTTTATATAGAAGTTATTTGCCTTGAATCTCAGGCGCGCGTCGGTAGCGGGAAGGTAAACGAAACCGTGTCGCTTTATCCACAAAGCAACAAGGTAGATAATAAATTCTCAGTGTTATAACTGAAATTTCTTGCATCTATAACAATTTACATAATCTACGAGTTCTTCTGTCCTTGACTTCTGTCAGTAAAAGTTGAAGGTCGGGAAATAGTAACTAGATTGGAACAATCTTCTAACATTTTTCAATCAGCATCCAGGGGGTAAAGGTGAGGGGCACGCAGGGGTAAGACGTCCTTCTAAGTCCAAAAAATATGTACAGCGTTCCTACAGTTCCATAAAAAATACAATGGGCAAAGATAGGCAGGGGACGGCGTGACATCGTGCCGCTACCTACTGTCCCCCTACCTTTTCAGATCCACTTTTATCCCTATCCAGCAACTATATTTGGTAAAATTTCTGATGAGGCTAGTGTCTTAACAACCTTTCAGTTAGTAGCAGTCCAATGAACGCTGGACAAGTAGTACATGTTATAGGAAAATGAATTTGAGTTTCAAACCATATACTAAATTGCAGATACTGTTGGCACATTTCTGTGATACCACAAAAGGTCGATATTCTGTGTGACATTTGATCCAATTCTAACTTAATTCTTCATGTTTGGGAAAATATTTGAAGAGAAAATGCATGATGTTTCCAGAACTTTCGTTGCGTATTTATAAAGGTGTCAGGAAAGTTTTTCTATGTTAAATTACGTTCCTTCTAGAATAAGTTCGTTTATTGTGTTAATAGAATTAATGTCCGTTCTGTTTATGAATATATTAGTATTATTAGTAGTAGAGAGGTAAGCATACAGGTTATTCTAATGAAATATATTTACGTATCTACATATGGATAACGTAAATAGTATTTATACATTTAAGCAAGCCGTAATGCTTATGAGTAAATAACCATTCAGTGAAAAATATAATGTAAAAGTAAAGAGATTTAATGTTTATGGCATATAACGGATAAGGGTATGACAATACGTAGAGTATGACAAATAATTTCCAGACATAAGTAACATGAATAGTTAAATATTCAATGCATAGGTTATAAGTTCCAATACCATCTTTTATGTTTTGACTTGAGTCTAGCAACTTGCGTTGCTGACTAATTTTTACCAGAACTCCATCCGAAATCTTAGGAAATGCTTATATTCATCTCTGAAAATTAAAACATAAAATAACGGCAAATAAACGGTTACGATTAACAATAATGCATAGTCGATTTATTAGAAAATTATTAAAAGTGTACGTTTAGGCAAACATTTCCTAGAATCCAGTCTTGTTTGGTAGGACACATGTGTTTTTTTAAAAGAAGTAATGATATTATTAACGTAGTTAAAGCCTCTTTCCAAGAAGTTAGACATATATATTTTTATAGTCACTGTCAGTCCTCGAGAACAACTAGGTAACCTACTTACTCACACTCATTGTATGGACTATCGAACCCGAAGGTTCAATGTCACGTTCCCAAAACCTCCCCTTTGACTTCTATCCTTAGCGAAATGGATCCAGTTTCTACTTTGCATTCTTATTTCTGCAATATCCATCCTAGGGTCCTCCATCTGCGCCTAGGCCTTCCTAATGGTCGTTTTGCGATTGGTCTTCCAGTTAAAACTTTGAATGCGTTCTTACTTTCTTCCATCCTGGCTACATTACCTGCCCACTTCAGATACCAATGTTTGGTAAACGGTATAAATTATGTATTTCCTCATTATCAAGTTTCAACTATCTCCATTCCAATTCTTCTTAGGTCCAAATATTCGAATTAGAACCTTGTTCTCAAATACTTTCAGAACAACTAAGTAAATGGTAATTAAATCTACGGTGTAAGCGGACAATGAACTCAAATGGGAAAAGCACCAACATTGTTCTTAAGTAAATCATGTGTATTTTTCTTAACCTCAAGACAAATAGAAAAGGTTTTGTTTAACTATACGAATATCTAGGGAACATGAAAGTTTCAAACTTGAAAAATTATTTATTTGTAGATTTAAAAATAATTTCGAACAACGATAAGCTATAAGTCTAGTAATGCTAGTTTATTTATTAATATAAATAATATGCAATTTTTTTTTATGAATACTCACATTAACATTTTACACAATATTGACAGCTATTATGTGGAAACCAGTGACGAACTTACCTAAAACAAAGCAAAATAAGAAAAATGTATTAGGCATAAGAAGTACTGATTGGCACAATAATAATAAAATATCTTAAGATAAATGACTAAAGATATTATAATTGACTATAAAATATTTCTCAAAGCGAAATATTGAAAACTAATTAGCTTATAGTACACTTAAGATAAATCATATAAAGGTAACCAAGAAAATTCTGTCGCATTTTGTGGAGATCTGTGCTCAGTTGGCACTCACACTGTGAGTTGAATGCGAATAGAGACAAGGCGAATGTCAGTTGTTGGTGTGGATATTCAACATACTGCCTGGTTATGGTTATTGTACAAGTATACGGATCCTTATGTTTACCACGGAAATCTGTAATATTCCGTAGCATTATGCTATTATGCTATTTGTATGCTACATACGTATTGCCCGTTTCCCGCTTAGACGTTATATCATATCCTGTACATGACATCTAACAGTCTTCCGTATATTACACACGTATACGCATGTTACATACATCAGCTATATGTTATATGATATACGTCCATCTGTATGTGAGATCCTGACTGCATATATATATAATTCTTTCTTTCATACGAAGGGTACGTATCAGAGATGGTAATTTTTCCTAACCCTCCCTCACCCTCACCCTCAATTGACGCTCCTCACCCTCACCCTCCATCACACTCACCCTCCATTGACGCCCTCCCCTCACCATCCCTCACTCACCCTTCATTGACGCTCCCACAATCACCCTCCCTCACACTCAATCTCCATTGGCGACCTCCCCTCATCCTCCCTCACACTCACCCTCCATTGACGCCCTCCCCTCACCCTTTCTCACACTCACCCTCCATCGACGCCCTCACACTCACCCTCCCTAACACTCACTCTCCATTAACGCCCTTACACTCACCCTCCATTGACGCCCTCACACTCACCCTCAATTACTTTATAGCCCTCCCCCTCCAACGACCTCACCCTCAACTACTAAAATGAGGGTGAGGTGAGGGTGAGGACGGCCTTCATGAGGGCAAACTGAGGGAGGATTACCATCTCTAGTGTGTGCACCTTCTGTTGCATTTGGGTGCAAATTAGTCAATACTGTAATTTCGGTAGATTTTCTTAGTATCCTCTTTTCTAAAAGTATGTAACATAGTGAAATTTAGGTGGGCTTGTAAGAAATTGGGGAGGCTTGAACACCCCAAATTAGACCTAGTGACGCCACTGCGAAGAAGTCACCAGTCACGAAAGACATAGGGAAATATTTAATTTAATAATAATAAAAAAGTTGAACTGTGTAAATTTAGGACTATAATTGTATATGAAAATCATTATAAATACAATTACGTTTAATATTTAATTGAGCTTTTCTCCCTATCCGGAAACTGTCCGGCACGGAATCGAACCCGGATAAAACAAGGATCTCTGCTTCAGATAATCGCTGGTTAGAAATGTTCTCCTTCAAATAAAATGAAATGAAATATTCAGTTTAACGTCCGACGATTATGCTTCGAGGCTAAGAGAGACTATAATGATGAGAAATGAATCAAATGGTAAAATGAAGAAAGTGGGACGGAACGGAAGAACCACGAGAAAACCACCGCATACGGTGTTTGTCCACCACAAGGTTCACTTGGCGCTCCTTCAAATAAAGTACAACTACATTTTCTACCCTAGAAGAAATCATCTTCTTTACATTGTTCCGTCCATTAAATGTACATATTAACAATCGCTCTACTGAAACCATCCCTGCAACTATTGATGTGAAGTGGAAAATTTTCCGCTTAAAACCTCCCATGTATGAAAATTTTCCATTCTAAACAAATATTCACTATCAAGTATTAACTCCACATTAAGCCATGATATTGATTGAATCCATGAAAAGATATATGACATTACAGGAAATAATAATCTTCCAACTTTCTAGGTCCTAAAATGGGAAAATATATAAATATTATTGAGTACCTTGTAATAAACCTAGTATTTGATAACACAAGAATTATATGGTAGAACAAGCGAGTATCGTTCTACAGTATGAAACTGTAAACGGTAAACTTCCAAACTATACAAATTCAATAGTAAAACTGAAAATAACAGAAACCGGAAGTAGTTGATTTCTACCGCTTACGGTTTAAATATTAGGTTGTCGAAGGAGATGGGACCTATTATTGGAACGGCGAATCGTTTCCCGAAAACCGTTTCTCAATAGCTCTTACCGTTTTTGAGTTATGACCAATATTGTTGAAACCAGAAGTGGTTCAGCATAGCTTCTGGTTTAACTCGAAGATTGGTGAAAGAGATGGAACCTATTCTTGGGATGCTGAATCGATTCCCGAAAACCGCTTGTCGATAGCACTTATCGTTTTAGGTCTAGGAAAATCAATATTTAAACCAGAAGTAGTAGTGAGTTTATACCACTTCCGATTTTAGTGGAAATACAGGAGTACAGGTGGTTTGTCCTCGTAAAACCTTAAATCGATTTCTGAAAACTCTTTATCGCTAGCTATGTTCAATATTCGTTTATGAATTATGAATATGTTTGTTGAAACCAGATATGGTCGACTTCTACCACTTCCCGTTTAAGTAAGATTGTTGAAAGAGATGGAACCTATTCTGGCAATGAAGAATTGACTCCCGAAAACCGTTTGGCGATAGATCTTACCCTTTTAAGTTTATGAAAATAAATATTGAAACCTGAAGTTGTAGTGGATCCTACCACTTCCAGTTTTAGTAGAAATGCAGGAGTTAAGGTGGTTCCTTTCATATCCGCCTATTTCCGAAAACCGTTTGCCGATCGCTATTACCGTTTTCTACTCGTGGTCTTTAATTTGAAACCGGAAATTTCAGATTTCTACCACTTCCGGTTTAACAGATTGACTGCCAAGGTGATTTGAGGGTACCTGTTAAGTAGGAGGTTGTTGAACTAGATGCAACCTATCATTGGGATGCTGGATCGATTCCCTAAAACCGCTTGTCAATAGCTCTTGCTGATTTTGTTGTAATACCTGTTCACAGACAGACACACAGACGGACACAGCCTTTCTATAACTCTTCCCTTTCATATGCATAGCATAGTTTGGAAGTCTAAAAGTACGTATATAGTCAAAAGCAGGAAATATATTTTTTTGATAATTAAATATAAAGTTATTTATTGCGGCTTACAGCTTTGTACTTTTCTTATATATTTTTTTCTCTTACTTAGAAGAATAAATAAAGCTTTTTCTTAGTTACAATTTCAGAATGAATGAATATATGAATATTTATTAGTTTCTCTTCTGAACGAATATGTGAAAAAACATTATTTCCTGAGAACTTCTAGTATTTTTAATGGGTTACTTTCGTTAAACTTTGAAATTTTCGGTAGCCAAAAACTTGCAGTAGATTTTTTTATATATTTCGTAATTATTATTTCTATAAAGTGAAAATATATAAATATAGAAAAGTAATAAAGCTATGAGAAACATCTTGTCTTCGCGCATGAAAAGCGTATGAAACTGATGGAATATTGATATGACCATTTTCTGTGAACGACGATTAATTCTAAGAAAAAAACTACTTTACATTTTCTAACATATTTTCCAGAAATGAAGAATTGCAAGATAAATAATTTTATGAACCCTTACTCTCACCCTCAATTGACGCCCTCACCCTCACCCTTAACTGACACCCTCACCCTCCCTCACACTTACCCTCCATTGACGCCCTCACACTCACCCTCCCTCACACTTACCCTCCTTTGACGCCCTCACACTCACCCTCCATTGACGCCCTCACAATCACCCTCAATTACTTTATCGCCCTCACCCTCGACGCCCTCACCCTCAACTACTAAAATGAGGGTGAGTTGAGGGTGGGGGCGGCCCTCATGAGGGCAAAATGAGGGAGGATGACCATCTCTGGTTCGTATATTCGGAATACTTATACGAAAAGTACGTATAAAACATACGTTTTCAGTTATATATATAAGCTGCAGGATGTCAGATAGGGTTGTAAGCTAAGTCCAAAAGCTACAGGATTTATGCATGTAGACCATGTTTTAATGTACACCACATACAATTCAGTCTCAGGGTACTACTGCATTCCGGTTCGACAGAAAGAAGATGATGGGTTATCCGGAGATACATTCATAGGAGTGTATGCATGCTTCGAAATTCATAAATAAATTCCTTAAACACTACTTTTCTTTCGTGAATTAACGTATTTTAACCGTAATTTTTTCCTTAAAGTAGACTTCGCATTCTTAATTTGCAGCGAAGGGGGAAATAAAAGTTTACTTCTTGATGCAACGCGTCAGAGACTATTTCGACTAGTCTTAGAATTAATGGAGCCTCTCTTTCGTCTTTAGAAATGCCTTTCCTACAGTCTGCGTCATCCGAATTAGTGTGTGACATCAGCTAATAGGCTCGCAGTGCGCTGTAACTAAACCTTCAGGGAAGAATCTAATCATTCATAATTGTCCACAAATACGAACAAAATCAATTATGAATGATTAAATTCCTCCCTGACAGTTTAGTAACAGGACACTGCTAGCTTATTGGCTGATGTCACACGCCAATTCTGGTGACGCGGACTATAGCAAAATTCTCTCTGAAATTATGCTCCTATCGAAGAAAATTTGCTTCAAAAAACAAATAATTCAACATACCAAACAATCTATTAGATATTTAAATGAAATGCTGTGAAGAATATCTTAACATATAAAATTTATAATAAAATCTAGTAGATCTCTAAATGAAATGCTGTGAAGAATACCTTAACATATAGGATTTATAATAAAATAAACCTAATCATTTTAGGAGAGGAAATTATATTGAAGTGAGTAAGTATAGTGGTAAACATAAACTTTCACTTAGTTTACCACCAGGAATAGAATAAATATTTTCAGTTAAACTTTGCTGTAGGATATTTGTATTTGTACTGCTGAACAGATTGAAGTGAATACCCAAGAACGTAAAAGCTTTACCATCTCTGGGCCAGAAGTTGAAACATATTAACCTAATTAAAAAGTTAATGTCACATTATTTATTTGATTTCACATTCATTCTCATTAAGTTTCAGGGAACTTAACGGTTTTGCGGAAAATTTTAATATCCAGGCTTGCCGTACAGTGAGCAATTGCCTTCTAGATGCTGGTACAGCGGTTTTGAATAAATGGATCAACTCACCTAAAGAAATCAGGTTGTTTCCCACATTGGAAGTAACCAATTTTGTTGTTGACTGTGTCTCTTGTAACAATGAATAGGTTGCTTTCGTACGATATAAAGGTTAATTCAAAATCCCTATTATAGTTTTATAGGAGAATGCTGCAATGAAATACTGTAGCTTCGAGGAGATTCAGTGCCCAATTTACAGTCAAAATCTATCAAGCAGCTTTGATATCTATGTGAACTGGAGCAATATCATGCAAGGTGAAATCCCTACGTACAACGAATGGTTCAAAGGACTGCGTCCGATACAGATCATCACCGTTATGACTAAAAGTGCTGTTGTATATTAATAAGAGCAGCAAGGCCAGTACACATCACCCCTGACGTGAGTAAGTGCTGTAAAATATTAACAACAACAGCGAGCCAGGTACAATTCACCACTGACATAACTAAGAACTTTAATACTGTATATTAATCAGGGTTGCCACACTCGAGACTCGCGATGATACCAAACACGGATCTGAATTATGCTAGATTTTTGTAAATTATGCCAGATTTTCAAATTAACTTTCCTAACTAATTTTAAAGACCCGCCCCCTACTTATCTTCATTATTTTAATGAAGTGTTTCAACTGTATTTATGTACAAATCTAATATGACGCTGTCTAATGAAATAATAATGAAATATGATGGAATAAATTGGTAAATGACACATTATAGGGAATGAAAGTCGAATTTATGTTTTATGAATGGATAACATTTTAAGAAATATATACACAACATGCCGCTTCCGACACAGGCCTGAAGCATTTCTTTTAGTGTATTACTAGCTGTCCACTGACGCTCATATCCCTCCCCTCTGAACTTGTAAATTGAAAGGGACAGAAACATCCCAGATAACCAAACATTCAGGTTTTAGTTGACAGTAATAAAACTATGGGTAAGTAAATATGTTTTGTAGAGTCACATTTTGCTATTTTTGAACATTTCTCTGAATTCAACAATAAATTACAACCGCGGAAATACTGAGTGGTCTCATTGTTCCAACCATCGCTTCAACTAAGAAGAATAATTGCCGACGGTCCATGAACCATCTAAATTTTCGTTCTTTTTCTGTTCATCAGAGGGAAGAATGAAATTATTCTAGATTTGGCCAAGATGCTAAAGTCAAGATGCTAGATGCTAAATACATGTGAATTATGCTAGATCTAGCACCAAGATGCTACATATGGCTTCACTGATATTAATAAAAGCAATGAGTCTGTCCACTGACATGATTAAGTGCTGTAGTATATTAACAAGAGCAGCGGGACCAGTACAGATCATCACTGACATAACTAAGCGCTAAAGTGTAACAAGTGAAGAGAGTCTGGGTCAGATCACTAGTTACATGGTTAAGTGCTCTACTATATTCAGAACTATGTAATGTTCACCTGGAAACAGTTCACGAATTACATACATATGTCTTAATTTCTCTACAAATACAAACCGTACTAAATACTAAAAATAGTAAACAATTGTATTAATAAGGAAAATGTTGATTTATTAAAGTGTGTTAATTAATTTGATAACTATATTTATATTTTAATTGCAACATTTTCTACAAAACATTACAACGAAATGCCCATTTTCTTGTAATAAGCTTGTAATTGTTTCTGGGGCGATACTTGATTTTATATGCACTAGCCTGCTATTCCGATAGAAGAAGAAGAATATGTAAATATTTTTGTAATATAGGTAATGGAATGTTTTTGGTGTCCATGACAACGAATTACTTGTTGATTCTTCTTATAAAGACGTAAGTTATACTGTTTTGAGTTGTTCCACGTTAAACATCTAAAAATTTGGAATAAACGACATAATAAATAAACAAATACAAGCTTATTACAAGAAAATGATACAACGAAATGCCCACATTTCGTTGTAACATTCTTTGTTCGTTTCTCTTCTTCCCTTCAATAACAAATAACTCAACTCCAAAATAAAATGTCCTGGTATGATTTTTCCCAAAGCGATGCTGAAGTTTAAGAAGAGAAAAATATTTTCGAAAACTTAAAAGATAGTGTTTAATACAGGAAAAGAAGAGACTAGAAGTGATACAGGGAAACACGACTTACACGAATTAGAAGTTACGCAAAATTTAATATTCACGTTTGGCAACACTGCCGCCCGCTATCTTTAGTGCTTTTCTTGCTGTAATATACATTGAACGCTTTTTCACGCGAATTCTGCGTACACAATTATTTCTACAAAACAAAGAATTATACATATATATATATATATATATATATATATATATATATATATATATATATATATATATATATATATATATATATATATATATATTAAAACTTGCTACGAAAAAAATACTGCGTGAAGAAAAAGCTGTTGTTGTCAGACAAAATTGTTAGATTTTTATGAAGCCATCGACGTAGAAGTCACTTATCTGCGAAACTCATTTTTAAAAAAATATTTTATATATAATTAACACATACGTATAAAGTAGTATACTTTTACTAAACAGTACTCGTGTGTTTATTCTAAACTAGTGTTTCTGTCAGTCCTTGGTCAAATTAACCAAAGTTTATATGTATTTAAGTGCAAAGTTATGTCCCGAATTACACAACTTTTGTCGCACCCACCTATCCCATAACTTTGATGTATTACTGTATTCTCGACTAGTACGCAGAAATCCTCTCCAAATTTCTCAACATAAAAAGAACACAAAAAGAGATATAGGCCATGAGTAATTTTAATTTTAATTGGGAAAGGAAGAATATTAAAACTACAAAATAAAGCATTGTTTATAATTTACCTTTAATTTATAACTGTAATGGGAACAAATATATGTAAATAAAATTTACTGACATTTACTTATATACTTAATATTATATAGTACGAAATGAATTGCTAACAAAAATTACCGCACTGCCCTCTCTTGTCTGAAACTATTGCAAGAACTATAATGTATATTTTCTTATTTCTGTGATTAATTTGATTTCGCATCCGTTCCGCTTAAGTTTTAGATAACTATTCACAGTTTTTCACAATTTAAATAGGTCCAGGCATGTGGGTATTAACAGACTATTGAAACGTAATTATCAGCTCTTATGGTGAACGTAAATGTAAATAGAAGAATAGGATGGAGTTACTTTTTATTACTCTACAACATCTGTTGAATACAACGACAAGAACATTTTAGTTACAGTTCAGACTGATGAAAAAACGAAGCTTCCATGTGACACCAGCCATAAGCTTCTTCACAGTTTTGCAGTGCATCTTCGAGATGCGGTTTTTAAATTCAGAAATGTTTTGGGCAGCTTTACCACCTCGTTTTACAATATTCTTTACAATTGTCAATATCGTTCAATTGGTTGGAGCTGAGGACACTTGGTTGGTTCATATGTTTTTCAACAAAATCAGTCTTCTGTTTGATGCACCAGTTTACCATAGATTTAACGTAGTGATCACTTATCAAATCTGGCCAAAACAACGGTGGGACAATATGTTTTCTATACAAAGGGAACAATCTTTTCTGCAGACATTCCTGTTCATAAATTATTTCTGCATTAATAGTTCCCTCTGTATAGAAAATACCCGATCGTAGGCCACCCGAAGAAATTGCTTGCCCCACGAGCACTTTTGGTCCAAATTTTTCCACTGACACATATTAGTTTGATTCATTCATATCTTCGTTTTTGTCTTTTGTATAATGTTGCGAGTCAGGGAGTATTATGGAGTCCTAGTTCACGTACGTTTCATCGTCCATCAAAACACATTCCTTTCTCTTTCTTACAATACGTTCCAAGGGCGCCGATTTCTCCGCAAATTTAAGGGTGGGGCATCAGATGCAGAAGGTATATGTATGAAGATTTTCAGACAAGTTGCACTCACATTATGCAACTCATATGAGCTTAGAGGGGGGCCGAGCCCCCTAGGCCCCCAGGATTGGCGCCCTTGATACGTTCATACAATTTGTGAGTTCTTGATAGTGCTTTCACTTCTGTACAGAAGATTGTTTGGGTATTTTTTTGCTTTTAGTAGGTTTTAAAATTGTGTCCAACTTTGGTTTGTTGCATCATTGCGATTACAGTACCTGTATTGTTAGTCAAATCGCGAACATACAATGATATATTTTGTTTGATTAGCCTTGCATGATAAACTCTAACCTGTTTTGCTATCTGGTTGTAGGTAATTCCTTTCTTGGAACGCCACGTGTGTTCGATACTGCACTTCTTCTGTGTAGTTCGTCCCATTTCCTGTTCGACTCCTCTCAACACAGTGAGCTCCTTCGTCGGTAAGCGGTTAGCGTACGCGCCTTTGGCGTAGGAGACCTGGGTTCGATTCCCGGCAGGAGCTCATGTGGTTCGGATTCCACGCTAATCAGTGGTTCCACGTCTCATGTAACCTCGCTGCTCAACGGGACGTTAAACTCAAACTCAACTCCTCTCAACACAGCACTCAGCACACTACAGCTGCTACGTATTACTTGTCAACTGACACGTACACTGCAGCGCCACCAAGGTTGATAATTACTTTTCGATACACTACTTATTAAGCAATTGCACCTACAATCAACCTATTTGTCTTGACAGAAGAAAACAAAAACATCTTAGTTACCAGTTAGCCAAAGAAAGGTAAAGAAAAAGTGAGAATTAGCTTCAAAATAGTTTCAGACAAATCAACGGCAACACACAGTTATGTTCTCAATATATATTTTGTTAATAAACTATCACTGTAACAGGGAAATCCTGCTTAAGCACTAAAACCTCTTAAATAGGCAGGCAAATCGATATATATAAAAATTACTATCTTTGTGACTATGTACACTCATGTCCAAAATTATTGTCGCATGTCTATAAATATGTTGTTGTAAGAATATAATTTGATAACGAATTCATCCGGTATTTCTTATAATGTTAATATGTGTATAATCGGCAAAGACATGTATTTGGAACATTTCATGTCAAAAGAGCAGTAAATAAGAACAATAAAACGAAAATGAAACTTTCTTGTCCATTTAGCAACATTTTGTTTTACTCATTCTAATTTTCGTATCTTTAATTCTTTTCCTATGAAATTTACCACAAATATACATTTCCCGATTATACACATAGTATCAGTATTAAAAGTATCCTGCAAAATCATTATCAAATTATATACTTACAAGAAGACAGTTATAGATATGCGACAATCATTTTGGACATGAGTGTACATCTTGAACCACCAGACAGATCTCGATCAAATTTTCAACACAGTTCAGGTTCGGGACTTGGATTTTTAAATCATTTTACTTTCACGATACAATGTAGGGTATGGGGAAGGAGGGAAAACCTTAATAACTTGAACCACGCGACCGATCTCGATCATATTTGCCACATAGATGAGGTTCAAAAATGGGATTTTTTTTATCGTTTCACTTTGATGGTGCAACGTAGGAGCGGGGGAGGGAGGAAGATATTTAAAAATGATCAAAACCGACCGATATTAGTGTCGAATCCATACTTTTTGTGGTTACTGAGATAATTACTGGAACTTTCGATGCAATTTAAATCCAAATTCAGACCCATAACATTGGGGAGGTGGAGGGTTATATATATAAAAGTTATCGAAGATAACCAATATTAGAGTCGGATCCATGGTGTTCGGCGTAGCTGAGATGAACCCGTAACAATTTCGATACGGTTTAAATCCATATTTAGCCCTTTATGTCTAAAATGAAACGTATTCTTCCGGTTTTCTAAACTTGTTGAAAATTGGTACTTAAAATATGAAAAGTAGGCACTAAAAATTACGACAAAACAAAGAAATAAATGTATACAATTTAAATAAAGTAATTACCACAGTAAGAAAAAGATACACAAACTCATTCTCCTTATCTGTAACAAGGAAGAATTGCCACAAGAGTGAAAAGAATCATTGTTCAAATTCACAAGAAAGACGACAAAACTGACTGTCATAATTATCGAAGCATTTCTCTTCTGTCAACATCCTATAAAATATTTTCAAATATTCTATTAGCAAGATTGGCCACATACACAGATGAAATTATTGGAGGTTATCAGTGCGGATTTAGACGAAATCGATCAACTATCGACCAAATATTTACTATTCGCCAAATACTCGAAAAAAAGTGGGAATACATTACACCGGTACATCAACTATTTATTGATTTTAGAAAGGCGTACGACTCGGTTAGGAGAGAAACATTATACAACGTTCTTACGGAACTTGGAATACTGAGAAAGCTAATTAGATTAATTAAGATATGTTTAAATGAATCCCAAAGTAAAGTCCTGGTAGGAAAATTTTTGTCCACGAGCTTCCACGTCGAAAATGGCCTGAAACAAGGAGATGCGTTGTCGCCATTATTATTTATCTTCGTGCTGGAATACGCTGTACGGAATATCAAAGATAGCAACAGGGCCTAGAGTTGAACGTACAACGATTCACTCAAGGTAATCGTTAACCTGGTTCGGCTAATAATTTAAGTCAAGTTTTTGTGGTAGTAATTATTCACACCTTAAAATATCTTCCGTGATTACATTTACTTGTATTCTCACCTTTTATACTGAAATTACAAAACGGTGATACGTATTAAACAGTTTTATTCGTTGATTCTCTATGAACGAATATGCACATAGACTGTCTTCCAATCGTACATGTTTGTTAGGTAACTATCAACAACTACATAGCAACGAATTATATAATAATGTAATGTTTCTTACATATATTAAAAACATTCTTCTTTTGTTATTTTTAAATTAACATTATATCTGGTATAGTGCTTATGTAGAAGCACTTTCTGCCCAAAAATACAAGTAATTATCAATTTATACAAATTATCTCGTTGTATAAAATGTCGCCCGACGATGGGACTGAATATAAAAGTTACAAGGAAGCTTGGCTTTTATATTTAAGAACCACTGGTCCGTTTATAAGAACAATATTCCATAATTACGTCTTTTACATTTTGATCGACCCTCGCATACAGATAACATTATTTATTTTCACTCATATAAATATATTTATAATAAATCTTTCATTTCTTTATCATTTATCCTTTATTACATTAATATATATATTTTATTATTATTAAAACGTCGTCGCTTATTTATATAACTAACGAAGGGTACGAATTCAAAATCGGTAAAAGGCAAATTACTTTTTAAAACATAAATCTCAATGATTAACAGTTTCAATCATTATTACAAACGGTGATGTAAAGGAAAAAATGTTTGATCTTTCCAGGGCGCATTATATAATAACTACATTAGATGATGTTTTAAAATATACATGGTATCAATAAAGCGTCAGAATATAGAAGAATCTTATTCGAGTAATATGTAAGGTAGCGCATAAAGACAGTTGTCGAATAATTAACTTAATAGAATGAACCTTATACTTAACATAATCTTTGACAACAAAGTTCTCAACACAAATCCATATAATATAAATAACCTTTGCCTTTAATCAATTACAAATCGAATTATAATTCTTCACATTAACAAGAGAGAATTAAAATCATTTGAAAATTATCATTGGTTAATGAGAATTAAAGAAAATTAAATTGAATAAAAATAAAATAAATGTTCATGAAAATCTATAGCTGATATGGATTTAATCCTTACTTGATCAACTGGAGTCAGTTTAAATTTGTACCAGCATATGATTCTAATAAAGTACATTGTACTGCGCAATCATGATTAGGTTCTGCACTATTTTGTACATGTATTGCGTCGTGATTCTGATTTTGATACGAAGTGCCATCTCTTGAACAACGATTATGTCTATACATAGGATTTGTAGCATTTTGTGGCAGAGGCAAATGGTGGCCACAATAATTGTAAATGCTTCTGAATCATTATTTCTAATAAAAGACGTGATTTTGGACTGTTTTCTTAATAGTTGTAAAAATAGCTACCGACGCCCATGTTCTGGGGTGAGGAAAAGAAAAAGTAAAAAAAAAAAAATATATAATTCGAGTGTTTTGTCAATGTCAGTCATTATAGCATAGAAATTATGAAAATAATGAAATCTTGTATATTGTATTTTTTCTTAAAAAAAAAAAAAAAAAAGGTAAAACGAAAAAAGAAAAGAATGTAACTAAGTAAGAATTGAGATTTAAAAGCTATTGGTTTTGTGATAGCTACTTCGTTAGCTTTGTTGCAGGAAGAAAAGGTGTGTTGCTTCGGTGTGTGCTGGTATGACGTCAGCTATCAATCGCGTGACAAGGCGAACCTTCACGGCTGCTTCGCTGTGTGGAGAGAGGCAGTTGTGTTTGAGTTCTTTAACCAAGGTTGTCTTTCGCTATCCAGGAAAAGTCTTCCTTTAACAAGGTTGAGTGGTTCGTTTAAAAAAAAAAAAAAACAGATTGGAAGTTTGAAAGGAACAATTTTTACCTAGAAGTTGACTTCATTACAAAAGTAATCTTTGATAAGAAATAGTAGTTGCTTCGTCTTGACTTACGTGACGAATTCAGTTTAACAATAGTTGACTTTTAATTCGATGGGATAATTTTCCAGAGTTTGAGTGAAAAGAAAAGGACAATAGTATGCTGTTAAAACGGAATTTTAATCGTGCTTCAAATTAAGGATTCTGGAAATTGTAATCTTTTATGGATTATATCATCGTTGAGTTTAATTGCTTGAAGTTGAATGCAGGACTTTCGCTATTCCGTGAATGGTGCTGGTTATTGAGTACTCAGCTGAATGGACAGGGCTAGGAGTTCGACAGTCGATTTCCCTTTTGTGTCAAAGCATTTCTGAATGTGTGGAAGTAGTAGCAGTAGAGAGCTTGACAATTTACCAAGGGCCAGAAAGCAGTAACAACGGTAAGTGAACGTAGATAGTACCTTTAGATCCCTCTTGTCTGCGTTAATTAACTGTTTGTTGTGGTTGTGTAATTTGGTTCAAATTGGTCATTTCGTTCAGATTGAATTGCATTTTCTTAATGGCAAAAAATTTCATAGATTGAGAATTATATTGCGTTGCAATTAATTTTTCAATTGCTGATAGGTCTTAACTGGTCCAGAGTTTCTTTTAGTAGAGGTTTTGTGATAATTAAAAAGAGTAATACCGATTAAATATATATATTGTTCCCATTTTGAATAAGCAATCAGTGCTTTTGAATGGGAAACCGATTGATAGCTGACTCAAAGGGGAAACAAATAAATATATTAGTTAACTGAGAACTGATATTTAAGTAACTGTTTTTCTGAATCTTGTAAGAGTAGAACAATTACGTTCGAGATAATAAATTTAAAAATAGTTATTGGAAGGCAATTTGGTATTTTGTGGAAGCAATATTTGTGTAATAATTCCTATAAGAATCAGCAGTTTTGTTGAAGTCAAGACTAAATTTCTATGTAAAATTTCAAATATTTTAAAGGAATTTGTTGTTTAGAACTATTGATCAATTGTTAAATGGAGACTTTATTTAGGAATTATTCTCTTTAATTTTGAAAATTATTTAAATTGTTGAAAATCCTTGTTTGTTGAATATTAAAATCATTTGAATAGTTGTCTCTTTAATATTGAAATTTGTAATAAATTGTTAAATCGATTTAAACTGATTTTAATTGAGTTGAGCCATTTTCAAGTATTCTAGAGTAACTGATAATCAGAAGGTTTGAAGAAAAATTATTAAAATCTATTTCAGGTATTTAAAGTAGTGACCATAATTTTTGGTAAGTGGTGTTTCTCGTTATATTTTTTTTATTTAGCCTTGTGAAGCAACCCTCCGTATTCGATTTGCTTTTGGAGGCATGTTACGATTATAGATTCTTTGGCTATTTCCATTTTGCAATCGGAACAGGAGTGGATGCGTTGCAAAATAGGAACTCAAACACAACTCACACCACAAAATTCACTACTTTAGCTTTTGTCTCCATTAAAAAAAAAAAAAAAAAAAATATTTAATATAATTTGGAAGGATAATTGGAAAATTTATAGTAAGATTTTGATGTTCAAAAATAAATTTCTAGGATTTTGTTGCTGTGAATTATCTCCTAAAAATCGTTTTGATTCAGTTAAATGGTATTTAGTGTGCGAATGCTTTCAAATCTAAACGGTTTGCTGTGACTCGTGATGGTTCTGTTTCCCTGTTAGTTATTTGTTGTAGTGTAGTGGTAGTGTTAGATTAAGTAATTAGGAATTTTGTATTTTTTTGAATTTATTTGTTAATGTATTGGAGAGTGTTTATCATATTTATTGCTTTAATTGAAAGCTATCATTACATTGCATTAAATAAAAATCTGATAAATTTAAAAATGACTGAGCGAGGAGATATGGTCAGAATTAATATTGATGATGAAAATGATTGTACGAATTTGATAACTTTAGACCAGACCGGGTTCCCTTCTGATAGTACTTTTAGCAGAGTTAGTATGAGTTTAACCCCTCCCCAAAATAGTTTTTTTCAGATTGCTAATGATACCGGAAATTGCTCAGCTGATTTTAATAACTCTTTGACAAGTATGGGCAGGTATAGTTTGGAGGAGCCAAATATAATTAATGTTAGTCGTGTTGTACAACCTCCGACTCCAGTAACCTTAGGGTATGAAGTGGATAGGACAGACAGAATGAATGTTCGTTATAGCAATCAAGATTTTTCTCGGGTTCCTAATACGAGGCAGGTCGGTTTTCAAATTTCAGAAGACAGTTCAGATTTAGGAAATAGAAGCAGAGCAAATAGTAACTATGCTAGATTAACTGATTATTATAAAAGAGTCTCTACTATTAAAAATTCGACACCGATAGGGATGTATAGAACTGGGAGGCCATTGCTTCATGATTATAATTATTTTAGTTCACCTCCAACAAATAGGATAGAGAATAAGAAACCTTCGGTTGAGTCTTCTGATCCTAGGGCTACTGCTAAATTCATTGATAAATATGCCTTCCAGAAACTTTTAGAATCATTGGAAGTTAGATTAAAAGGTTTTGGAAAGATCGATGGAAAACACAGTTTAGTAATTTTCGAAATAATGAGATTTTTAGAAAAAATTGTTGAAGAAAGTTGTTACCCTGTTGTAATATTATACAGTGTGTTATTGTCAAAGAGCGAGGGTCAGTTTCAATTAGAAATACAACAAGCTTTAAGTGTAAATGTTCCATGGGAAGTATTTAGGTCTAGGATAGTTGATAAATTTATAACTGACACCGTAATACATTCGCTAATTTCCGAAAAAATTTTTCGTAAACAGAAACTTAATGAAACAATAGATCAATTTGTAGAAGATATTTATTTTTCGACTGTTGTATTGAATTTTGGAGTTAGTGAACCTCAGTTAATTAAAATAATAATGGATGGAATGAATCCATCAATTAAATTTAAATTGTTTCCATCATGGATTCCGCGACATTTGTCTGAATTAAGGAAAACTTGTAATGATTATGCTAATCATTATCGAGAGCATTTAGAATATATGAAAAAGGTTGGTGCTAAATCTGGTGCATCTGTTTCGGCAGTCAGTAAGAATTATAGTTTTTCCAACTTTAATAATCAAGCCGAATGTCGTAAAAAAGATAAAAATACGAGGTTTATTGAAAAATCAAAATCGGGATATTCGAATCGAGTCTCGTTGGCAGAACCTGAACGTTTTGAAAGGAATTACAGTAGGCCTATTCCTTCTCAGACTAATGACGCCGTAGCTTCCTTTGTTGATGCTTTCATTAATAATAAACGAGTTCGAATTTGTTTGGATTCTGGATCATCTTATAATCTTGCAACAGAAGAGTTCATTAAGAGATGTGGGTTGGTGCATCATCTTGTAGAGACAGCCCCGGAAACTATTCGTGCACCCTTAGGATCTGAATATCTTTCAGATAAGGAAATTTGTTGTGTGATAAATCTTTCTGGGTGGTTCGAGCGAGTTACTTTTAAGGTGGTAGCGGACTTACCTTGTGACTGTATTTTGGGAACCCCTTTTTTGAGGGCGACTTCTTCAGTAATAGACTATGCGAAGAATAGACTCCTACTCAGAAATAATAAAAAGACCGTGATTCTTCATTATGATTTGGGTGTTGCAAATTCGTTTAGTGAAAGAGACTTGGATAAACGAGGGTTTAAATCTGGTGGTCGTGCTGACCAGTTTAATTCATTGAAGAATGGTGCTTCTGGGAAGATGTCTTCGTTATTTTTGAAGAAGTTAGGATCAACTAATCGACGCGATTTCTCTGTTCAATGTGACATAGAATTAAATAGTGTTGAAAAGAAGTTGTTAGAAATATCTGTTCCGGATCCTGAGCAATTGAAATCGCTTAGAACTTTGTTCAATGATTTGGATCAGCTAAATCATTCGTCGAGTTCTTCTGTGCATGAGATAGGATTGTCAGTGGACTTTGATTCAGTTATTGATCAGGGAAAAGAATTTTTTTCGGAGAATCACTCTACTCATCAAGAGACTTTGGGAAAAAAACAGATAACTCGTGAAAGAATAAATAAGGAATTTGGGAGTATTCTTGAAGATAAACTAGCAAATGGTCACAATAAAGAAGAATTTCGGAATAAAGATGAACTAAGTGAGAAAGTGAACAGCATGGCTAAGAAAAATAAAAAGAAGAGAAAAAATAAAATTCATCGTAAATCAGATTCTACCCAGTTGGACAATAGTTTGGATGGGGTGAATGAAAGGGATGATAAACAATTATTGGTAGTGTTACCTAAAGATGAATCCAACGATAATCAGTTTAAAGATAATTTGAAGATTGAAGATCTGAAGAATGATAGTGACTCCGAAGTTTCGGATTTGGATATAGATCAATCTAATAAATTTTATGAATTAGTTAGGAAGAATAGGAAGCTTTTTCCTTCGGAAATTAAAACTATGGAGTCAAGGTCGGGAATTATGAATTCAGAAAATAAGGAAAGGTCTAATTTTTTGGATAAGTACACTGAAAGAGAAGTTCAGGATTTTGTCGACGGGATTCGGAATGAGTATTCTGATGTGATTACTAATAAAATAGGATGTGTAAAAAATTTTGAAGCTAAATTATATCTTCAAGAGATAAAACCTTTTAAAGATAGACCATTTCCTGTCCCTCGAAACAAAGAAAAAATATTTGATGATTGTATTAAAGAGTTAGTTTCCCAAGGAATTCTAGTTGAGGTTGACCATTCTAATTTTGGTAGCAGCTGTTTTATTGTAAAGAATAAAAATAATACTTATCGTATCGTTGGGAATTTTTGTAAAGCGAATTCTTTAATTATTGATGATGTTTTTCCTTCCCCTAATATGGAGGAATGCTTAGTAAGTTTAGCAGGGAAGAAAGTGTTCTCATTGATCGACTGCCGTAAGGCTTATTTTCAGCTCCCCCTGCATAAGGATTCACGCGAGATAACCACGATAGTCACACCTAAAGGTAGTTACCAATATACTAGAGTTCCGGTCGGAATAAAGACAGGAAGTAGTTTATTATCACGTGCAATGGAAAAAATTCTCGGAGATCTTAGAGATCAAGGAGTACAAATTTATTTTGACGATCTCCTTTTAGCAACAGAATCAATAGAAGAACATAAGAAAATTTTGAAAATTGTATTGAATAGGTTAAGGGAAAATGGAGTTACGATTTCTCCGGACAAAAGTTTATTTTTCTATAAGAAAATTAAATATTTAGGTTTCATTGCAGATGGTAAAACAATAGAAATTGATCCATCGCGAGTAGCAGCAATAAAAAATATTCCTCCTCCTAGAAATAGGAGAGGAGTTATGAAAATATGTGGGATCTTTAATTATTATTCAAAGTTTGTAGGTGAATTGCAGGAGTTAATGGCTCCAATAAGTGAATTGCGTTCCACTCGCAAGAAATTTGAATGGACTAGAGAGCATCAAAAAACTTTAGATAAACTCAAGGAAGTACTGATAAATAATGTTGTGTTAAAAACGCCAGACTTAAATAAGACCTTTATTTTACACTGTGACGGAAGTGGAAAAGCAATTGGAGCTTGTTTGTCACAATTAGATAGCGAAAATCGATTAATTCCCGTGGCATATTTCTCGAAAAAACTAACTGAAGCGGATCGACACCGCAGTATATATGAAATCGAGTTTATAAGTCTGGTTAAAGCTATAAATCGGTTTCGCCACTATCTGTGTAAGGAGTTTATCGTGTATACTGATAATAGAGCATTATCTTGGATTCTGGGGAATTCGAAAAGATTGCTTAAATATGGTCCCCTAGTTGAAATTTTATGCCAATTTTCGTTCAAAGTAAAACATATTAGATCGCAAGATAACTTAGTGGCCGATTTCCTTACCCGAGTTTATGATCCGTATGAATTTGTCCAGGTGGATGGTCCGGTAGGCATGGCTATTATGAGAAAAAATATGAAAATTGCTAATAGTTGGAATTTACCATTAGTGAAAGAACCCATAGGGGAATTGCAAAGAAAGGACCCAGAGTTGTTGAATATTATAGAAAGAATAGGGTTCGGAGAAAATTTACGAAACTATGTAGTCAATAATGACATTCTCATGAAGAAAAGTAGAGCCTTTAATTGTCCCTATAAAATTTGTATTCCTAAAGACCTTCAAAAATTAGTTATTGAATATTTTCATGATTTGGTATTGTCTGGTGGACATTCGGGTGCTTATCGGACCTTAAAGAAGATAATGAAAAAATATACGTGGGACACTTTAGTAGAAGACGTTAAAGATTACGTTAGATCATGTCCTCAATGTCAGAAGGTAAAGGATAATAACGTTAAGAGAATGGGACCCTTAATTTCTACATACTCTAAACGAGTTTGTGAAAATTATATGATAGATATAATAGGGCCAATGCCAGTTTCTAAGGGCTTTAAGTTTGTTCTAATTGGAGTAGACAACGCCTCTAGATATGTATTTTTGGAGAAACTACGAGTTTTGAATTCTCGTAGTGTTTGCAATAAACTATTAGAAGTATTCAGTAGGTTGGGTTTCCCAGAAACTCTTTCTACTGATAATGCTTCTATTTTTGTCTCGCATTATTTCAACATCTTTTTATTCAGTATGGGCATTAAGCATATTCGCATTAGCCCATATCATGCTGAGGCAAATTTATCAGAAAGATTTATCAAAACGTTGAAATATTCTTTGAGAGCATATTGTTCAAGTAACCAAACTAATTGGTCTGATTACATCCCAGAAATTCAGTTTTCCTTAAATCTTTGCGAACATTCTGGGCTGAAAGCTGTACCAGCTGAATTATTCTTAGGACGTCCGTGTAACACCCCATTGGAAAATCGCTGGCAGGTGAACAGTCCTGAATTGTTTGAATTTAATAGATCAAAGCTGTGGGAAAATGCTCTGAAGAATATGGAAAATTCGTGGAAAAGAAGAAAGCAAATATTATCTAAAAGTAGAGGACCAGTTGTCATCCAAGTTGGAGATCAAGTTCTGGTAAGATCTCATATAAAATCATCCTTAGAAGATAAGGTAACTAAGTCTTTATCTGATAAGTGGGAGGGCCCGTTCAATGTCAAACAATTTTTGACTCCAAACACAGTATTGGTGGCAGACCAAGATGAAAATGAAAACTCTTTTAGAAGAGTTCATGTTTCGGAAGTGAAGAAATATTTCCCACGTCGACAAACTAGTTAAACTATTGATTGTTTGTACTAGATTTGAAAACATTCATTAGAATCTGATAAAAAACTATGTAACTAGGAGATAATAGATATGTTATATTTTTAATAATGTTTCTATTAAGTACTAAAGAAATTTAATGGTTCTGTTTAGGAATTTTAATTTGTATGTTGAAAAATTTTTATTTTGTATGTAAAGAATTAAATTATTTTAGACCATGGTCAAAACAAAACAAAAAAATGGAAAATTTAATATGGCTAGCCAATAAGAAGTATTCGTTGAAATATTTAAAATTTAATAAATTTAATGATTGTTATGTGTACACATTTTAATGAATTTTTCTATTTTATTGTTTGTTGTGAGTGTTTCAGCCTTCTCAGATGTCGAAAAATTTCCTGCGAAAATTTTTCTTCCTTGGCGGGGGAGTTTGTGGCAGAGGCAAATGGTGGCCACAATAATTGTAAATGCTTCTGAATCATTATTTCTAATAAAAGACGTGATTTTGGACTGTTTTCTTAATAGTTGTAAAAATAGCTACCGACGCCCATGTTCTGGGGTGAGGAAAAGAAAAAGTAAAAAAAAAAAATATATAATTCGAGTGTTTTGTCAATGTCAGTCATTATAGCATAGAAATTATGAAAATAATGAAATCTTGTATATTGTATTTTTTCTTAAAAAAAAAAAAGGTAAAACGAAAAAAGAAAAGAATGTAACTAAGTAAGAATTGAGATTTAAAAGCTATTGGTTTTGTGATAGCTACTTCGTTAGCTTTGTTGCAGGAAGAAAAGGTGTGTTGCTTCGGTGTGTGCTGGTATGACGTCAGCTATCAATCGCGTGACAAGGCGAACCTTCACGGCTGCTTCGCTGTGTGGAGAGAGGCAGTTGTGTTTGAGTTCTTTAACCAAGGTTGTCTTTCGCTATCCAGGAAAAGTCTTCCTTTAACAAGGTTGAGTGGTTCGTTTAAAAAAAAAAACAGATTGGAAGTTTGAAAGGAACAATTTTTACCTAGAAGTTGACTTCATTACAAAAGTAATCTTTGATAAGAAATAGTAGTTGCTTCGTCTTGACTTACGTGACGAATTCAGTTTAACAATAGTTGACTTTTAATTCGATGGGATAATTTTCCAGAGTTTGAGTGAAAAGAAAAGGACAATAGTATGCTGTTAAAACGGAATTTTAATCGTGCTTCAAATTAAGGATTCTGGAAATTGTAATCTTTTATGGATTATATCATCGTTGAGTTTAATTGCTTGAAGTTGAATGCAGGACTTTCGCTATTCCGTGAATGGTGCTGGTTATTGAGTACTCAGCTGAATGGACAGGGCTAGGAGTTCGACAGTCGATTTCCCTTTTGTGTCAAAGCATTTCTGAATGTGTGGAAGTAGTAGCAGTAGAGAGCTTGACAATTTACCAAGGGCCAGAAAGCAGTAACAACGGTAAGTGAACGTAGATAGTACCTTTAGATCCCTCTTGTCTGCGTTAATTAACTGTTTGTTGTGGTTGTGTAATTTGGTTCAAATTGGTCATTTCGTTCAGATTGAATTGCATTTTCTTAATGGCAAAAAATTTCATAGATTGAGAATTACATTGCGTTGCAATTAATTTTTCAATTGCTGATAGGTCTTAACTGGTCCAGAGTTTCTTTTAGTAGAGGTTTTGTGATAATTAAAAAGAGTAATACCGATTAAATATATATATTGTTCCCATTTTGAATAAGCAATCAGTGCTTTTGAATGGGAAACCGATTGATAGCTGACTCAAAGGGGAAACAAATAAATATATTAGTTAACTGAGAACTGATATTTAAGTAACTGTTTTTCTGAATCTTGTAAGAGTAGAACAATTACGTTCGAGATAATAAATTTAAAAATAGTTATTGGAAGGCAATTTGGTATTTTGTGGAAGCAATATTTGTGTAATAATTCCTATAAGAATCAGCAGTTTTGTTGAAGTCAAGACTAAATTTCTATGTAAAATTTCAAATATTTTAAAGGAATTTGTTGTTTAGAACTATTGATCAATTGTTAAATGGAGACTTTATTTAGGAATTATTCTCTTTAATTTTGAAAATTATTTAAATTGTTGAAAATCCTTGTTTGTTGAATATTAAAATCATTTGAATAGTTGTCTCTTTAATATTGAAATTTGTAATAAATTGTTAAATCGATTTAAACTGATTTTAATTGAGTTGAGCCATTTTCAAGTATTCTAGAGTAACTGATAATCAGAAGGTTTGAAGAAAAATTATTAAAATCTATTTCAGGTATTTAAAGTAGTGACCATAATTTTTGGTAAGTGGTGTTTCTCGTTATATTTTTTTTATTTAGCCTTGTGAAGCAACCCTCCGTATTCGATTTGCTTTTGGAGGCATGTTACGATTATAGATTCTTTGGCTATTTCCATTTTGCAATCGGAACAGGAGTGGATGCGTTACAATTTCTAGAATTTCGCCATGTATTTCGACTGTTTTTGTGTCTACTTCGATTGAGTGATCTGACATAATTATTGTCACGATTGGTTAGGTTAGGTGGATTCCCAACATATCTTTGCCTATTTTGATCGTTCTGGTTGCTTGAATTTACTCGGTTTATGTTGTGCTCCGTATCGTTCACACTACGGATATTTAGATTCCGAACAGGTACAAAATGATCTGAATTATTTTTACTTTTACCTACTCCTGCTTGTTGATTCAGAGCATGGTATTGAGTTTCATAACATTGAACAAGCATTAATAAGTGGTTGAAACTCATACACTGTGTAGAAAACAGGATCTGTTGTAACTTGAACGGTAACAAATTTCGAATTGATGCTATGATTCTAGATTCTGATTGCAATGGATTTACGACTTTTAATTCATTGTATGTATTTACAACAAACTCGACAACGGATTTGTGCAAACGAGTTTGAAATGTTGGTTTCTAATCGTGGCATCTCTATTTGCAAGCAAAAAGTCATTTTCATAATTTGCGATTAGCGCTGCTTTAAACTCCTCATACGTACTAACGTGATCTCGTACTGCTTTAAACCATAAAGAACATGGTGGGAGTAATAAATGAGGGATTAATTTCATATATTGTGATCTATCTATACACATTATATTGCACTCGTCCTGAAATTTTTCTAGGAAAGAAGTAGCATTCTCATTACACTTACCACTAAACTTACTCATGGCACGTATTTCACTCATCTTTACGCTTAACTTTACCTTCCTTTTATCATTCCGTGTTCTTCTTGAGTGACAATTCCTACCTATGGCGTGATGTGTAGTTACACCGTCTCTTTTCCGCCCATCTGAACTCCTCGGATGATTTTCTTCCAAAATAATGTCCTCATCAGATACGGGTGAAGGCGAGGTCATCTCTGGCGAACAAGGGAATTCCACACGATCATTAATCGTGTTGTTGGGGTACGTGTTGTCCTTGATCTGTAGTGTCCTAATTTCCTCTTGTAAGATAGCTATCAACTGCGTGTTCGCACGTATCTGATTGGAGTTATCCGTGACCTGGATCTTTTGTTGACGTACAGAAGATTCCATTACTTCTAAATCCCTTTTTACACCACTGACTTCTTGGATTAGATGGCTGTGACTATCTTGACAATCCTCAGATATTCTTTTTAACTTTTCGTCAAACTGCGAGGTGATGTCATTCATCGCCTGAATAATAAATTGTTTCGTCTCATCTGACTTCTGCTCCATCGTCTGCTTTATGGCTTCCATATCTTCTTTTCGGCTTTGTTCTTGCCGTTCCATATCCTCTTTTCGGCTTTGTTCTTGCCGTTCCATATCTTCTTTTCGGCTTTGTTCTTGCCGTTGTAAGAGTAGTAAGATTCGGTCTTCTAGTGACATTCCTGGTGCTGCACTTTGTTCACCGGTATCACTATCACTGATTTCTTTCTCCATTGTTTCCCCGTTCATATTTCTTGAGATTATTCTACCACTTCTCAGTCTTGTCAAGTTCGTAGTCATTAACTTTTTTGCAGAAGTAAATTCACCCTTACTTAACTTCGGGAATTGAATTTACAAGTTTCCGGGTGAGGTAAACCAAAATTTTTACAACGATTCACTCAAGGTAATCGTTAACCTGGTTCGGCTAATAATTTAAGTCAAGTTTTTGTGGTAGTAATTATTCACACCTTAAAATATCTTCCGTGATTACATTTACTTGTATTCTCACCTTTTATACTGAAATTACAAAACGGTGATACGTATTAAACAGTTTTATTCGTTGATTCTCTATGAACGAATATGCACATAGACTGTCTTCCAATCGTACATGTTTGTTAGGTAACTATCAACAACTACATAGCAACGAATTATATAATAATGTAATGTTTCTTACATATATTAAAAACATTCTTCTTTTGTTATTTTTAAATTAACATTATATCTGGTATAGTGCTTATGTAGAAGCACTTTCTGCCCAAAAATACAAGTAATTATCAATTTATACAAATTATCTCGTTGTAAACGGTATTCACCAGGTTATGGCATATGCTGATGATGTAAATTTAATAGGGGATGATAGGAGAACAATAGAAAGAAATGCAGAGATCTTATTAAACGCTTGCAGGGACATGGGTTTAGAAGTAAATGCAAAGAAAACTAAATACATGAAAGTGCGTCGAGATCGTAAAACGGAAATTATGGATGCGTTAAAATATTGTATTAAATAATACTTTTGATAAAGTGGATACTTTCAGATATTTAAGATCAATATTTACAGACGAAAATCATATTCACGAAGAAATTAAATGTCGACTAAAAGTGGGGAATTCGTGTTACTATTCGGTTCAATATCTCTTGTCGTCGCGAATTCTGTTGAAGAATTTGAAGCTTAAAATATATAAAACGATAATCATGCCTGTTCTTCGGTTGCGAAACGTGGTCGCTTACTCTGAAGGAAGAGCATAGACTGAAAGTATTTGAGAACAAGATCCTGAGACGAATATTCGGACCCAAGAGGAACGGGAATGGGGAATGGCGGAAACTTCATATCGAGGAACTACTTAATTTATACGGTTTACCCAACATTGTTAGGGTCGTCAAGTCTAGGAGGCTTAGGTGGTAGGTCATGTAGCTAGAATGGAAGAAAGTAGAAATGCTTTCAAAGTCTTGACAGGAAGACCAATCGGAAAATGACCATTAGGAAGACCTGGGCGCAGATGGGAGGACAATATTAAGATGGATCTCGCAGATATAGGAATACAAAGTAGAAACTGGATCCAATTGGCTAAGGATAGAAAACAGTGGAGAGCTTTTGTGAACGCGGCATTGAACCTCCGGGTTCCATAGGCCATAGAGTTAGTTAATTACTACAGTCTGTATGCTTAGGCACTTAAAAACTTCAATAAAAGCCCGGGAAATAGGCCTACGCACTAAAATGTTGCAGATAGGTACTTACGAGTAAAATCTGGAGAATAGGTTCTAAACATTGCAATTAGATAAATATACACCATTTAAAAAGCTAGTATTGGAGCCCAGATTTTTAGTTAGATACTAAAAATTACGAAAATATGCAAGAAACAAATGTATGTATATAATATAAATAAGGTAATTAGTAGGCAAAATTTAGCAGGACTAGGGCCTAAAGTATACGCCCATTTAGTGAATGAATTTATTCCTTGCGTAACCTTTGAATATTCCGATATGCTTCTGCCTTTTTAAAAAAAATATCCGAAGTAATCCAGGAAGTTGATAACACACTTGACCTTTAAAATACTTTAAGGTTATTTGCACTATCAAGAAATATCTTCCTTTCTTTTTGTTACTCGACGCAAACATCGATTCCCTGGCAACATTGTTTAATGTACCTTTTTTCTGTTGTTTTTCTTTCGCTGTTTCCTCCATAGTGAGCATTCCTCATTGCTACATCGTCTCTGATGCTGGAGCACATAGAACTTCCGCTTTGGAGCGGTTGTCATGGCGACTGATCTAAAGACCCTCCTACACTCCTCGCTCGTTTTGCACACACACACACATCCCCCGCTTGCCTAGATGGCTGGCGCCTTTCGATTCGGCCTAGCTTCCCTCCCGTTCTTTATGTTTTGGTCTATGCACAACTCGTCTCCAACGCAGCCGTTCAGTTCGACTAGTTGTCATAGAAACTCAAATGATGAAAATACAAGACACTTTTGGGGGTATTGCAGGTCATGTTTTCATCTTAACTGTTAACATGATTCAAGAAACAATCCGCTTCGACCAACTCTATATATATATATATATGGGAAGGGTATTAAGGTTAAGCTTTTTAAAATGCTTAATTTGCTCGAAGAAAAACAAGTTTGAACCAAGTCCATAGCCAGAAGAGAGGATTACAATATAGTATTTTTAAAAGTATAAATTTTCAACGAAGAGCAAGTTTTAATTCCAATCAAGTTTTCGTAAATGTATATTGAGATCAAGAAATAAGTTTTAAACAAGGCCATAACAACGGGAGGGGCATTTTTGTTTTATATTTTTCAAGCTCCTTTTATTTCGCCAAAGCTCAGTGGGGTACATTTTGTACCGCAACTTATTTTTTTACCTTAATATTAAAGGGAAAGCATTAAAATTATTATTTTCTTTGCTTGTACAGTTTTTATTGATAGTATTGATAAATTCATACAATATGATGCAATATTTTGGAAAGCAAACAGAGAATTAAGATTATTATGATAACAAGAGGTGTTGTTGAATACAAATAAATGCAAACTCTAGACCTAGAAAAGCAAACTCTAAACAAACAAAATGAGAAAGTTTAAAGGAAATATCCATTTACATTAAATTTGGAATAATTCTCAAATTTTTGCGCTGTTAGTAAATAACATCTTACTACTATCACAAAGAACAGAGACATCTGTCATGAAAAATATACTTTTACATAGAAGCTCATAGGGGTACATTTTGGACCCCAATAAAACAAATTTCCACTCATCTTAATAATGTATTACATTCACGGGAGCTTTCATGTACAAAATGTAAAGAACCAAAAATATTCAGAAAAACAGCTGTAGAAAAGGAACAGCCGAAATCGCAGAAAAATACAGGAAACAGAAGCAAATTTGAAAGTGTGAGGAACAAAATATTTCGAGTTAAATTAATAATTTGTTCAAGAAAACAACCTTTAATAAAGGCCATAAGAAGGTGATTGATATTTTAGTTTTGTTTCTGAAAATGTAGTATTTCTTAAAGAAAATTAAAATTTTAACCAAGCACGTAACCAAGGAAGAATTGTAACAGTCCAGTTCTTAAGACTATATAACTTGTGGATGCAATGGTAACTTTTAACCGTGACCATAACCAAGGGACGAGTATTGCAGTTAATCTTTTTAAAATATTGTATTATTAGCTCAACAAAAAACGTTTTAACAAAATTCATAATCATAGGAAAAATATTTCAGTTCTGTGGATGTTGTTGATTTTTCTTGTTTCAAAGTGGATTTGCCTTACAGAAATTTAATGATTGCTGTTGTGGAATCAGAAAGAAAAAATAATTCGAAGAAAACCTGCGAAGAGTGTGTGAATAAAAAAAAAAGTAATAAAACGAACGAAAAAATTAGTTGAATGAAGTGAGAAGTGACAAATATTTAAGCCATAATCAAGATAATAGAACAACTTATAAGTACCTACATATAAAGTAGGTATATTCCATTTCGCCACACTAAGCTTTGGATGTGTAACGGATCTTTATTAACTATTCATGAATTGTATTACACAATTTTTGTAGACAACAAATAAACCTAACGTAAGTATTTAAATTTTGTTCTGATTCAAAATGTTGTGATACATATTTTGGTACATTTTTATGTTTTGACATACTGCCGCAAAATACACTACTTATGTAGCTATTATTTTATCTTTTTTTGCCCTTTTCATAGATAAAGTTGATTGTGGAAAATAGAGTACAAGAATTACCTAGGTAAAATTACAGCATAATAATTACGTAAAATAGTTAGTAATTGGTTTATTTTAATTCACCCCTATTCCATTTAAAAGTGTCATTTAATACGAATATTTAATAAGCGTCTTGTTCTTATTTTGCATAAGTTATCAAGTATTTTGTTTGTTATGAAGATTAAAATAAATACAAAATGATTGACGAAATCCATAATCAGGGCCTTAACTCAGCTCTTAGTGCACAGAAATCATTGAAACAAAAAATGTTAATACCAAAGTGTATGTGCCGAATTACGTGGTGATGCTTCTGAAATCAGGAGCGTCTCAGGAATACCTATACGGGGGCGCAACTTCAAAATTGTAAATAGAAATAGATTGATTTTGACCCCATTGAAACAATCGCTAAAGTTTGAAGAACTTTGAGAGCAAACATTTTGCCATATCTCTTACCGTTTGGCAGCTACACGAGCTCATTATTAAGTGAGTGTTCAGATTTTCCACATGTTGCAACTCAAAACGAATAGCAAATAATTAGTTGAAACTGGAGTGAAGTACAAAGGTGCATATGAGGAAACAAACTGTGCAATTTTCGAAAACAGTGACGTCTCGGGATTACCTCTATTGGGGTGCCCATTTTAAATCAACCTGTATATAAGTAAAATATACGATAAAATATACACGATAAAATATCCTTCCGGAATCCGAGAAGGATTCCATCGCTCATCTTTCGTATGTCCAACATCTTAATATGACATTTTTCAGGAAGTTACAGCATTTGCTTAATATTGTTAAATGTGGCGAAATAACATGAATGTTAATATTTGTTTTGTAAGTTCGATCACTTGATTTAAAACTAAGAATACCAAATTGTAATGTCGGTACTGAGAGAGATGATGATGATGATGATGATACGCGAATTCGCTGTGTCCGAGCGGATATTTTATTGTAATAAATTACAATAAGTTTGATTATTAAACTGTGTACGATTTACAACAGTACAGTTGAATTTTGCTCAGTAACGTTATGCATGGTGAAAATTCATTGATGTTGATATTAGTTTTGTAAGTTCGATTACTTGAGGGAAAACTAAGAATACCAAATTGTAATATTACTACTGTGAAAGATGATTTTAATGATGATACTTGAATTCGATGTATCCGAATGGATATTTTATTGTAATGAAATATGCCAATTTTGATTATTAAACTGTAAAACCAGTTACTATGATACAGTTGAATCTTGTGTGGTCATGATAGAGAACCAGAGGACTGCTGACGAATGTATCGGTCTATTGAAATAGCCTAGATGTTCTGTTAACGTTTAACGAAACCATCCACGCATAATTGCATAATTATATTAGTACGGCAGTAAGTTTCGTTGTTAGTTCTTCAGTACATAGAGTTTAGAACGATGGTTCCTGATATATGTAGGTTACATCCTTCGTTTCTGAAGGTTTCAGCTAGTTACCAACGAATTTGCAATCTCGTCTTTTTCATATACCACTCGAGCACGCCTTTTTCCAGTTAATCACTCTTTGAATTTATAAACTATCTCGAAGAAATACAGGAAGACAGGCATTTCCTAGATTTCCTTTGATGAATGAAGAGTATGCGTGACAAATGATCACCGTATGGTAGGCATTAAATAATTTGATATTTTTGGCATGTATGATAGAAATATATTTGTTCCTTTGACACAAAGAAAACCTTTTAAAAAGAACAAAACGCAAACTTTGCAAGTAGCGATATTGCACGACAGATTATAGGCAATTTCGCCAATTCATTACAATTACATTCAGTGTTTCTTTCAGAAAAAGTGTTCCCGGGGCACACTTAATATTCCGAGGGACACATATCATTTCCACAATGTACAATTCTGTTCGTTATTATATTATAGACATATTATTTTGGTGTCTTTTGGGAAGGCACTCTCAGCGTTCCGCGGTGACAGTGCCCCCCGAAAAACATGTCTGGAAGAAACACTGATTATATTATCTAAGAGAATGGAGTATGCTTCAAACTTATTCTATACTTCACGCAGTATCTACATAATGTAGGAATGGTATATGGATAGCTATATAGAAGAGATAAAGTTACTATTATTCGTGATCATGTTAGTAGATTGACTCTATTAGCAATCTCGACCGAGATAAGCATCCAAGCTATCTGCTGCAAAATACATAATTCCAAAATTAGTTTTCGTTCAAGAGTTATAGTGTAAAGGAAAGGACAGAATTATATATTGAGACGCTCTATTATGTATTTTTCTTGACCATACACACACGTAAAAAGCAAAGAGAGAGTTTAATGCGTAAGAAATACGTCCAGCTTGCAAAGAGGTCATCCGTTTAAATATTGATTTTTAAAAAGAGATCACACAGAGTCAATTCTTCGTGTTGGATTTTAATAACGCTTTGAAGTATTGGATTTACTAGTAAACTCTTTCAGAGAAAATGTGTATAAAAGATAGTGTTAAAAGCAAATCTCTGTTTATTGATCTAACTGATTTGTTTTATAAAACGGAAACGTACCCATTTCGTTTATGGTACAGACGTAAAGTATGACTTATAGGCAATATAAAAGGATCTTTCCACACCTTTTTCTTGTCCCCTGTATCATTAAATGTTAATACTGCGAAGACGGAAATGCATTACGCACTCCATGAAACCCGAGATGATTCATTAAAAATTCAGTACAGGTCGTGTACATTCCGCACGTACACTCGTGTATACATACGCACGTAAAGTTTGGTCATTCTGATCTTGTGTTGCTTAGTCGAACTAAGATGGAGATTCTCATATGATGGTTGAAAGTAGGTATAATGTAGTATCACGTAATATACGAGAAGTAGTGCTACGAAAAGCGAAGAGTAGAGGGGGAAGAAGGGGATACTTACCCCTCTTACCATCTTATGAGAGCAAAGTTTTACACATCTGTTCCCTATGGTACATATATATATATATATATATATATATATATATATATATATATATATATATATATATATATATATATATATATATATATATATATAAAGGCCATATCAAGTATTAGATTGAAACTGAACTTTGTCAGAGTACATGAGTTGACGAACCTCTTCACGCTCTTGTCCGAAATTGAGATTATGACATTTGAAGAGATAACTAAAGTGTTTATTTACAAAATGTGAACAAGTATAAAAATCCTTTTTATCTTTTAAATGACTGTTTGTTTGCTGCTTTGCACAACTGGAACCGTTGTACTGGCTGTTCATAACACTTTCGTCTTCCGCCAAATAATTATGTGTCCACTGTTGTCAATTGTACCTTTTGACTACTTTGAACCCACTTTGAAATTAGAGAATATCTCAGAATTCTATTGAGAGCATGTCTGGGAAATATACCCTGTACTTAATCTCCTGTATATTCATTGCTCATTAATGAAAATAAGCATTTTTGGGTTGTGTATGTATGACTTGCTTTACACTTATATGGGCCAAATCTCCACGGTTTCTCAAATACGAAATAACACATGTTGAAATTTAACTTTTCCATAATTTAGGACAGCTCTAGCTCTGAAGCTTTGCTCTTTTTCACCATACATAATCTTTTCCCCTTCTTTTTAAGTGACAAATCACTTCTTACAGTTTGTCGACATAGCTCATTAACACCCTATTTATATACGTATATATACCATAAATGTACTATATATGTACCTTAAGCACACAGTTTTCAGTCGCCAGTAAAAGGTTCCTTGCCACCAACTAGCATGCACTGTGCACTAAAGACCACGGTAATACATCTCTCAAAAATGCATTTCACAAGATATTATCAAAGATGCGTATACTTCTGTATTATGCATAAAACTTAGTTGAAAACTATGCAATATGAGAGACATTGAATTAAAAATAATGAAATTTAATTTAACGTCCCACTGTTAGGCGAATTATTTATGCTAAAGGAGACGAATTATTTATGCGAAAGAATGACTATGAAAGAATCAGAATGTGGAATGACACAAAACAACATAGTCTGAAATCAGACCAGTAACCTCTCGCACCAGAAGTCAGAACTCTACCACTGAGCCACCACCATTCCTGCAAATTATGAATGAATATGGTTAGACATTAGTGAAAGCAGTTCTGTCTCATATCCGAATGGTTAGTGTCAATGTCTTTGCTGTAGGAGATTCTGGTTCCATTTCCGGTGCGAGATTGTATGATTTGTATCATTATTAAGTTGTAGGTTCATGTCAAATATGTCCTCGATGCTGAAAAGGGACAAATAAACTCAGAAACAAAGAACTAATCAAAATGTACAAAACATAACGTTAATTTGAGCTAAATAAATACATGTGTGATTCAATCTGCTTAGAGATATTGTTTGTTCTTTGAAGCTAAGCGTACATTCCGTAACTCTACTGTAAGCTCCCTTTTCAGCACCAGAATCACTATGAGACATGGACCTATATTTAGCTAGGTGGATGTGATCTCTCTACGATCACCTTCCTCTCCCCTAAAATGTTCAGTTATTCGTTTAGATAGAAAAATGGTTTAAAAATTAGCAGTCGGACCTGTAAGATTAACTCAAATTAGATTCCACTTTCCAAAGTTATCTTGCCAGCACTCCCTTTGTCTTAGTGTTCTCTTTTTTAAAATACCCTAGGTCTACAGTTTAAAGTAGAATCCGAAAGATCATAATATATTCAACTGAATCCGAAAGATTATAATATATTCGTGTATTCTCCCATCAGGAATTGGTCTCGGAGTCATTTGCGCGAAATGTGCATACGGATCTAGTCACTAGAGCAATGGGAAGGGCAACTTTCGAGTTCTATTATAAACCCGCCCTATGCACATTACATTTAATTCGTTCACCTCCGGTGCTTGCGGTCCCTGGTTCGATCCCAGCTCGCACCGTGTGGACTTTGTGGTGGACAAACACCGTGCTCGTGGGTTTTCTCGGGGTTCTCCCGTTTCCTCCCACTTTCTTCATTCCACCATTTCACTCATCTCTCACCATCACCGTCTCCTTTAGCCTAACCGGCATAACCGTGGAACGTAAAACTCAAAGATTTCATTTCATTTTTTACATTTATTTCGCCTGGTAGTGCTTGCTGGCAAATGGCAATTTGAGAGCCATAAGAATAAACAAGAAATAAACCTATTATATATATATTTTTCAGTGCACCGGTAATCGAATGCGAGACCACTCACAACGGAAAGCACACGTTATATTTTGGCTTAAGGGAAGCAGTAAACTCTACACAAACATGTGCATATAGGCATACAGGCTCACACACACACATAAACTAAATTATTCATATGATAATTTCAAATGTTTACTATGTTTTAATACATTATTCACAAGTGCATACAGCAAACAAGATTGGTAAAAAAAAAAAATAAAAAAAAGCAAAGGCTTAGTAGGGGTTGAAAGTAATTGATCCCTAAGGATAATCTTCTGTTTAGTTTCCTGTTCTGTAATCCGCCCTTTGGCTCCACATAGCATCATGGAGACTGCTCCCTCATTTTCCATCATGGTTTACGATATATAGACCCGTCATCAGTAATCCATCCACTGCATGTATTCCGAACCTTTAGGGGGATTTATAGAGGGAGCGTACCGTTGAGTCGTGCGCAAATATAATTATCTTCAAATGTAACCAAGCATAATCATGGAAAGCTAGTCAGATGCTGACAGTGGATATCCAGCATAGAACTTCATCCCCCTTTCGACATCGTACATACCCATTACCACAGGCAAAAAACAGGCGAAAGTACATTTCAAAAAATGAAAAATTATTTGATGATGGAAGGTGATGGATTTTACTAATTTCGTATGTTTCGTGAATTAATAATACGAAATGGACCGCGTTTATCCACATGTTTAATCATTTTCACCTCCCCTATGTTGGTAAAGTTATTGGAAACAGAAACGTTTCCTCGATAGATGTCACAAAAGTTAATTTATTTCTTTTGCGAAAACATATATTTTTTCAGTATTACATTAGAATTAACAGAAATGCACGCACCAACTCTTAAAAGTAAGATCCAATTGCCTTGGTATTGCGCAAAATCGAAAACTTCCAAAATATATAAATAGAATAAAAGATGCATACAAAAGGTCAAACAACTGCAGAAAGATTACAATATACTACAACTTATCAAATGTAATGATTTACATTTATAAGCTAATGTTCGACGTTGGATCAAGTTATTACACAGTTACAAAGTTTGGAAAGCACTAACTGGGGTTTTAAGACCAAAATATTCTTTATACTTATAAAGTTTTTATTTGTCCAGCACTTAGGCATGGACATATCGCCTGCTTATCGGATCCACAGAAGTTTTATGATAAACTACAAGTACTTGAAAAGCTATGTTTTACGCATTACTTATTCCTTACCACCACGGACGCCAACATAATAGGTCTACCGTTGCACATCCATGCCAACAGTCTTAATACATCTGTACTGTCTTCGCGCTGATTACATTCAACGCCGTACAACAGACGTTCATCCGATTCGCCATGAACTCTTATACCAAGACTCCAGCTCTACCGCGTTACGCATATTCACCATTAGATCACCTTCTTGCTATCCATGAACATGATCAGGTCAATGCTCACTATAATCTCTGTCGTCATATATATAGTCGCCATCCATTCATCCATTGCACATAATTTCATGAAGGCACTCTTTTAGTTTCTAACTAACATGGCTCCAAGTGTTTAAACCCCCTCTGAGTAGCCCCAGAGCAGAAGATGAACACCATCCTCGCAACTAACAGCATTCTGTTAGCTGCACTTCATTTCATCATATATATTTCATACCATGTTCAGGTCACCTTCTTTCGTATGCCTAACTACAGTAGATAAATATATCAATATATAAATAAATCTTGATACCAATCTCCCAATAATAATACCAATAAATGAATGCCCATGTTATCAGAGAAGGCGTTACCTTCTGTGGCCCTCCCATCATCTGACAGGAATGGAATTGCACTTTTAAAGAAGTGTATTAATTTGCTTTTAAATACATACTGTAGTGACAAATAAAAGTTAATTTTCTATAAATGTCTTGAATTTTCTGAAACTTGGGTTGTGGCCATATAATAATCATATTCAGGGCTGCCTTTCTGAGAAGGGAAGGGATACAGATAATGGTACGAGCCAAAGTAACTGGTTGAAAAGGAAAGGTTACGGTCATTAATAAATAAATGTCTGTTGGTATAGAACCTCGTATTACTATATAACTCTGATTTCACATTCGAAAATTTAACGAAAAATTAGCTCTGTCCTGAAATATAACGCTATATACATAATGCATTTGAATCTGGATTAAGGGAAGCCATATTAATAAACTTCCCGCATGTGATGGAAGAGAAATGGGAAAGAAATAACGATAGTAAATAGAAAGTATTCTAAAGGCACAATTGATGCAAACACACCCCATGCCAAGAGAGAGGGCGAAACCCTCTAGTGGCAGATTAATCTCATCCTCTGCTTTTGAAACAATAAAGATGTTCCCCAAACCTGTCTCCCTAAAAAAAAAAAAAAAAAAAAAAAAGAAAGAAAGTATTCATGCATATCGATCAACAGAATATATGATCTGTTGTACTGATATAGCTAAGTACATTGAAATATGAATATATAGACATTATTTTATATAGGATCAATATATATGGACTCTATCATCTAGCAATTCGCTTACACTGGGTTACATTGTGTCTACGAAGATTTAGCTAACATTTCACGCGGCTTGAAAAGTTGTTAACAAATAAAGATTCACAAAATACGAAATTATTTTGTGTGTTTTTTCTGAAAAGTAATATAAATACTTCAGGGAAATTTATTAATCTTATTTTCGTTATTTAATAGATATTACAAAACCTCCCACTTCTTGTATGTCGCTGGCTAGAGCAGTTGCACTTTCTAAGCCCCATCTAGTTTTAGAGAATGAAACCTTATTTTTTACAAAAAGCGTACTTTTTCCCAAAAACTAAATTTGATTACTAGAAGAAACGAGAAAAAATAACTTTTTAAATTTTTTTAATTACTGAAATCATGTTGTTGTGAAATCTTAAAGTTGTTTGTTAGAAAAGTATTTTAATTTTTGCTAAAGAAAAAGTATATATTTATTTATATTTTTAAAAAGAAAGTTTTAGTCTCTTCATGAGCGTCACTTTTGACTGTAGCTTAAACTACCCCCCCCCCCCCGTACAGTTTTATGTATGTATATAAATCAGTAATATACTAAACTGCATCAATCCAAAATTTCATTTCCCGTCCTAAAGCAAAACCTAAATAAAGTTATATACGAAAGCCACATCAGCACTGTTTAAGAACGGAACAGTTATGTACTTAGCTATATCAGCAATATTAAGTGAACAGTTGTTATGCGCTTAGCTATAGCAGCATTGTTTAAGAAATTAGCTGTTATGCATTTAGCTATATCAGCATTGCATAAGGAAATATTGTTTGCACTTAGTATATCAGCGTTGTATAAGGACATAATTGTTATGCATTTACCTATATTAGCACTATTTGGAAGAATATTTGTTAGTACTTAGGTACATTAATACTGTATCGATGCTAAAAATGTGCAAATTCTTTGTCTATATTACTAGGCAACTTTACTAGTAGTTAGTAATTAAACTATGACTGCAGTACATTTAATCACTGGCAATAAATGATTACTCAACTATTTATTTTGTTTTTACAAGAATTCGCGTAATTTTTGTAATATCTCACACTAGTTAAGTTCAAAACAATTTAAGTTTTACAGTATGTTATCTTACGGGAAAGATGGTAAAAAACATGGGGAAGACTTTCGGAAGATTGCCTTTTATAACATAAGAAACTAATTTCGTACTACATACCTATTGAAATTTAATCTATTTTCCATCTAGTCTCATCACCTTTTAGATGATGATAATACAACCCTAAAGCTAATCTTACCAACTTACCTAGTTACCTTCCCCATACTATCTTCAAATTTAAAGGTAAAAAAAATTTTTCTTTAATATTTAATGGATCTTCCAATCTTCCCCCTCAAATTAGATCCATCCCGCGTGAGAGTGCCTATGTTTATTGAGACGGAAACTTGACAAGGTTAGTTTATTGGCTACAAAGGGAGATCGAGGGAGTGAGTGAGAGTAAGGGGTAGAGCAGAAAACTTTCTAACACAAATTAACGGTGACTTCCCTATAAGTGGAAATCAAGGGAAGATGCAGAAGGAAGGAAGTCTTAGAATGGCTTAAGAATAGACTGATAGATGATGTGCTATGTACATAGGTTATAGAGAAGGGTGGAGTAAATTAATTTTCAAACATACACTAATGAATCTGTAAGGGAAGATGAAAAGGGTGGTTAGCTGTTCTCATTTATAAGTCGCTCATCAATGTGTTTTAAAAGTACAACTTGCGCTAAAGTAAAAATGACAGAAGAATGATTTTTTAAAAAATAAAATCTGTGAATGAAATTAGGATCTTATCTTTAACAAATCTCAACCAGATAACGAAAGCCGTCTTAGAGAAGTACAAGAAATTATACTACGAGATAATGTGCTCATTACATATCACGCAGTTGAAGATACGCATACAGGGAGTCAACAAAGTTGGAACCCAAGCCATTTTCTCAGAAACAGTAGGAAATCGTAAGTAGCGAATACACAACAAAATGTAAATAAAATATAGATCACTAATTATTTAATTTAAATACAGATTTTAAAATACAAACACAATGTGATACTCAATATGGGCTATAAGATTTGGAGATTCACGCTAACACGTAGTGCATGTATGATCGAGGAAAGAGCGCCGATCCTGCGAAGGAAGGAAGGGCCTCCCACATCTCATGTGGGCCAGTATGTATTTTTATGAACATGTATCTTTTGCATGTATTTTTTATTACTATATGTATTGTTATATGTATTTTTTATGAATACAATATTTGGCATAATTTAAATTCAATTGTCTTCAAATCTTCATATATGCTTTCTTAGACCCTTGTCTGCAACCAAACACACATCTGAATCTCCCCCCCCCCTCCCGAATGAGAAATCGGTGCCCTTGGGTTGAGGAATACTCTTTGAAATGCTCGTGATAAGTGCGGACCCCCGTGATGTAAAGTCTGATCTCAGTGATTTTAACAATTCGTAATTGGAGACTCTCGCCAACAAATAGTGCAGGTATTGTGAGGACCCACTATTTGAATTTCCCGTGATAAGTGTGTGACCCTTGGAGGCCAAGGGTCAGGGTCCAACTCAAAAATGTCCAATGGAAAAGTATGCCGAATAAGATGTCATTCGAAAGCTCGTACGAAACAATGGTTGGTAATGTTCATTGTATATCGATACACCATTCACTACCCCTTCGGTGTATCGATATGTGATAAACGTTACCAGTCGTTCTTCCATATAAGCTTTCAAATACTATTCAGATTGACATACCTTTCCAATAAGAAATTTCAGAGTTCACGCCTCTTCCTTGCTATTGGGGTCTCCTATTTAAGATAACACTTAAAAGGGTGCTCACTCCCCTACAGTACATGTACTACATTTTGGTATTGTCGAGTATGTTGAGTGGATTGCCTTTTGTAATATTTTCTTCGTACAAAATTTCAATGTTTCAGCGTGTATATAATATCGGACGCTAAATCCCAATCCAACCAACTAGTTTTAGATTTTTCTAACTCATGTTAGTATTTTTCTATACACATGTATAGTTTCAAAAACATGAATTGTAAATATGTGATTGGTTTCTTGGATTGGTGTTTAGTGTATCTTGCAATATCGAGGGAGAGACGTGGATCTACGGTTTAACAACGTGGAGTCCTAACCACATCTCCCACCGGAATCAAACTAGGGGCCTATGTCTGTTTCATTTAAAGCACAAAAGACGCATATGGTAACCATATAACTACCAGGGAGCTCTAGAAAGAAGATACGAGTAATGGATATTATCGTGAAAATAAAGACATTCAAATGGCAATAAAGTCGACAAAAATTAAATGAAAAAAGAAATCCTTAAGTTTTACGTCGCACGGTTATGCCGGTTAGGCTAAAGGAGACGGTGATGATGAGAGAAAAAGGTGGATTGATGGAAGTGAGAGTAAACGGGAGAATCATGAGCACGGTGTTTGTCCACCACAAAGTACACACGGCGCGAGCTGGGATCGAACAAGGGACCCCAAGCACCGGAGGTGAGCGGTCTACCACTGAGCCACCGCGCCCTCCATAAAGTCGACAAGTTGCAAGACAAATAATATCTACTGAATACAAACAACACTGATAACGTTTGGGAAGTGATTCTTGACTCCAAGGTAAGACAAAACGTATAGAGTAATCTGGGTGCATAAATGTTTTCTTTTGGAGTAATAGGCTGCCAAAAACACGAAAGAATGAACTTTAAAGATCCATAGCCCCAAAACTATGAAACCTACCGTAGTCGGGTCAAGACTTTACTTAGGAATTAATATGCTCCCTATCAAAATAGCCAAGTTTCAGAATTCTTTATACTTCCGCAAAAATTTTTATACAGGTAATTGGAGAGTACTTCAAATTATATGCCCGCAGCCAAATTACCCCTATAAAAATTGCTTCGTGAGTACCTTGGGATTCTTAAACATGCATTTTTTGATAGCGCACATATTAGTTCCTAGGTAAAGTCTTGACATAACTACGCTAGCTTTGGAGGTATGGATGTTTAAAGTTTAACTTGCATGTTTTCGGCAGCCTATTTGTGCACCCAGGTTGATCTATACTTTTCGTCTTATCTTGATGTCACGAATCGCCTCCCAAACGTTGTTGGTGTTGTTTTGAAACATCCTATATATATATATATATATATATATATATATATATATATATATAGAGAGAGAGAGAGAGAGAGAGAGAGAGAGAGAGAGATTACGCTAAGAGATTGTAAAGTTTGTTTACGATTTTGCCTCAAAATTTCGGTTTGTATCTCTTATTATTTGTATGGCTTAAATACAAAAATTACGTACGGAACAAGCTTTAAAGGAGAAAAATATTAGTTCCATTTACGAGCTTTTCACACATAAATACATGAAAAAAGATTGTAAAATGTTTGATTGAATACGACCATTTTGTAATAAAACATTAAATATGAAGGCAGTAGAGCTTTTCATTATCCCAATCCAATGGAAAAGTACCTACTTCTACGGATTCTGAATAGAGTGTTATATACCAGTTTCAGAGTTTGCGTGAATGAAGTAGAAAACCACTTAGCACATTAAACATTCATTTAATTCTGCCAACAAGTAACCCAGAAAAGGTGGTATTTTTCATCCATTTACCACACCAAAAAGTGTTTAAATTGAAATGCTGAGATCTCAGAAACGAAAGTGGTTGTAAATGTCTTGACATTGGTGGCGAATGTGGTAACCAATTGCAGACGAGTGTCACAACACTGGAAAACCCTTCAAACTTTTAATGGATTTTGGAGCTTGAAAATTTCTGTATTGAGTGATGCAGTTTCGCCTCTCTTTAGTCTCAAAATGAATTAAACACGTTATTAGTACTCTTAGTAGAAAACAAATTGTTTCAAGAAACTTTTGCTTGGATACTTTATTTTACAAATATAATTCTTCAATGGGGCCAAATCCTAGTGGGAATGAGAATACTTATCCCCACTTAGTATCCCCGCTTGTACAATTTTTTCCATTAATAAGATATTAGGGATGATTAAAATTACATTACTAACAGATATTGGCAAATTAATTACACTAATTTATGTATTTAATATGTAATTACCATATATTTTATATGTAATTAATTGGTTAACTAGTGGTTTTTATACTCTAATGTTCTTACTTCTCCTGTTATGAATTCACATCTTTCAATTCTTTTCTCTCAAAAGCCTGGCCATCCAAATTTCTTTAAACAGTACATTAGGGTTTTTCGTGCGTTATGAATCTTTGAGATTACATATGCATTCAATTTTTTTGGATTTTCTCAAAAACTACACATGAGAATTTATACCTATCCCATAGTATTTCGTTCAGCTCATTAAACCTGGAGATTTGTACTTAAGGTATGTTATAAAATTTTACTATTTGTTTTGGGGGACATACCAAGTGTTGGATCAAAAAGTAGGGGCAACTGAACGCGTAATACCTTTAATCCTGCTGCTCCTTACAAAAACTTCCTTACATGGATATATTCTATAGTTCATTCCTTTTTATTTTTAAGTGGGTATTTCGGATTCATTTAATTCGGTTTAGGTTTTAGGATTTAGATTTCTGAAATTTCGGCATCTATGGCCATTTAGCCCGTCATATGTGAGGGATGATGTCCGTGGGCGATTACATTATCCAGGGAAAGGGAAAGAAGAAAGGATTGGAGAAGGAACTAAGAGGCCTGGGACCTATAAGTCAGGTACCACCCCGACATTTGCCTGGTGTGAATAAGGAAAACTCAGGAAAACCTCATTCAGGATGGCTGGCTATACTTTTTCGATCAAGTACCCCCACTTGATTCGGTTTAATTTGTATTTGCGCTTTTTTTTATCAATAGCAATACTATATAGAACAAAATTTACAGTTGAAAGGGAACAAGAACCGCTGAAGTGCGTTTAATGCTTTGAAAAATGAAATGAAATCTTTGAGTTTTACGTCCCACGGTTATGCCGGTTAGGCTAAAGTAGACGGTGATGATGAGTAATGAATGAAATGGTGGAATGAAGAAAGTGGGAGGAAACGGGAGAACCCCGAGAAAACCCACGCACACGGTGTTTGTCCACCATAAAGTTCACTTGGCGGGGGCTGGGATCGAACCCGGGACCCCAAGCACCAGAGGCGTTTAATGCTCTCCAAATGGGGAATCGACTCCGAGATCTCATGCATCAAAGATATGTGCCCCAGTCACTAGACCAAAGATGAGCTTCGATAGAGATTTTTGTGGGCAATTAAATGATATTTCTAAAGCAATAAGTGGATTCCAAGGCTGTTCATGATTTCTAATTACATAAATATACATCTATATGAGTATAAATCAAGATGCCTTTAAATAGTAAAGACAATTTAATTTTTCAAATGATGCATTTAGTATAATGTCTCACGATTATGCTCTTCAGACAGTGTTGTTACCATATTTTCACACGCCAAAATGCAGAGACACTTTCACCTGGGTAACTCGTTATATAAACAAGCGCATGTAATAAAATGTAGAATTACAGTGTGCTTGGATATTTAGAAAACGCAACAAAACAATGTTCGACATAAAGAACCGGAAGTGTAAATACGGAGAGAACAGAAAAACAACGTGACCCTGTCACTTTATTAGAGCGATTGTTATGACAAGATAGTCAACCTCTACATTCCTCATTGAGTGCTGTTACCAATACGATGGACCGCATTAGAAGGACAACTCACTTGAGCTGAGAAAATGCAGACAAATCAGGGAATTTCGAAAAATATACAAAGTGCATTGAAGAAAGATCAAAAACAACTTTTTAAATTGCAGCCCAACTGATACAGATGATACTCAGGCTATTATGCGCAAATAGCGGCATTTCAGGCATATCATGATAAAAGGTAGTCTCTTACGGATTCCGATCTATGCGTTAATTGTCGAGTGACTACTGATAGTATCGTTTACAAGCTGTTTCTCTGATTATCGCGAAAGTAACAACGAAGGAGTTAAAAGAACACTGCACTATGTAAAACTTTGTGTAAAATGAGGAAATCTTTCACAGAAACATTCCAAATGCTTAACCAAGTATATAAGGGTGACTGCATGAACAGAACTGAGGGATATGATTGATTTTTTGCACTTTAAGGAGGGCAGCCGAAGTTGACGAAGACCTTCCTCGTCAACAGAAAACTGACATGTTGAGGTTCTGTACGCTGTAATTTGTGTATTTTGTACGAAATTATTTGTGAGGTTGCTGACGACGTTGGCATAAATAATAGGATCTTCCCATCAAATCCAATTTAAAAGTTGGGAAGTTAGATGGGAAAATATCGCATTTCCTTTGTGTTCTACGCATCCTATACTTCGGCGTTGGTCACAGCAAACTCTCTTTTTCTGTTGTGTCACATGCACCGTATTCTCCGGTCTCGGTCACAGCCAACCTTTCTGTCCGTTGTGTCCCACGCACCATATTCCCCGGCCTTGATCATGGCAAACCTTTTTGTCTGATGTGTCTCATACATCCTATTCTCCGGTCTTGGTCACGGCAGACTTTTTGGTATTTCTCAAACTTAAAATAACTTTGATAGAACGTTGTTTCTCGTCTATGGAGGAAAGTCAAGAAAATAAACGGGAGTAGTACTACACGTCGTCGTATAGTGATTTCCAACAAAATTGAAAGAAACGACGACAACATCGTTTTTACAGTAGAGTTCGGTACTTTGAAGGACATAGTGGCTGAGAATTTATATAATGAAAGATAAAGCAAGAAGACCTAAAGTTCGGTTTCTTTTCTGAAGACACCTCGTATGCACATGGACCTTTCTGCTTTTAAAATGTGTATATGTCTGCACAAATCCTGGTGTATGGTAACTCTATTTTTAGACTAATGGAGACGGAGTGTTAATGGAAATTAGATAAAAAAAAAACAGATAAATGATAATATTGATGGAACATGAGTACCTAGGGAAAATGCGTAGACAGGATGTCGTCCACTACAATCTGGCATGGCCTGCAATCAAACCAGGGACCCTCGACAAAAGCAATCTAGTTTTAAGATAACTCTAATTGATCATAGTACTTTACGGTATCAAAATAAAGTTAAATGAAAATGCAATCTTTGAGTTTTACGTCCCACATTTATGCCGTGTCGGCTAAAGGAGACGATGATGAGAAATGAATGAAAACGGTGGAATGAAGAAAATGGGAGAAAACGGGGGAACCCTAAGATAACTCACGCACACAGTATTTGTCCACCACAAAGTACACTTTGCGCTAGCTGGGATCGAACCAGGGATCAAACGTACTAGAAGCGAACGCTCTATCATTGCCCAGTACGAATTATTTAGCACAGCTCACAAACGGTATTATTCTCAAACGCTATTTCTGTTTCCATTCGTATAATTTTGCTCTTCAAATATATTGGGAAAAAATGAATTTCTGTGGAATATATCCATTTTTTTTTTTTTTTTGGTTCACGACATCAAAATGTCTGTCAATATTCATTATCCTACAGTCGTTGTTTCATAAATGCCACTGCAACAATATTTCTTTTAAATATCTGAATTCTGTATTTTCAATGTTCGATCAGATATTTTTTTTTATAGTCTGTGTAGTTATACATATATACACACACACGTATATAACATATTGACTGCAACCAGCAGGATATAAACAATGCTCTTGAAATTAAATCGATGCAAAAACAAGGCCCGATTACAAAATAAATAAACCACACTCTCCGTTTTTAGAAAACTACGTGGTGAGACGAAAAATAGAATGCTGGTATACATTCCCAATAAACAAACAAACAAAGGAAAAAAAAACAAAAAAAAGTGCATATCTAAATCGAAAAACAAGTATTGTTTATAGACCAAAAATAAATATCCATCCCGAAGTGTTTTCCGATTTGGAGTTTGAAAATATAATTTTCAACGTATCAGTACTGTATTAGGATATTTCTGTAGAGCTAAAATTCTTGAATGCATGAATTAACCAAACTAACTCTATGGTTTAACAAGCTAGAGCAGTGGTTCTCAACCTTTTTTGACTGACGGCACACTTTAATAAACGTACAGGACATCGCTACACATATGTTTGCTATTTTTATTAGAAATAATAATAATAATAATAATAATAATAATAATAATATATTATAATACTGAAACCATTTAGTTTTTTTAACTCTTTATAGCACTGAGCATTATTGCTACCGCTGAAGGTGTTGACTGGTACAGTCTGTCTCGATTTTAACTAATTATTATTAAATTCATTCGATTTTTGAAATCTAAAACTTCGCGACACATCTTAGGGGATTGCGTGACACACCAGTGTGTAGCGACACATCGGTTGAGAACCACTGAGCTAAAGCACTCACCTCTGGTGTAAGGGATCCCTGATTCAATCCTCGGCTGTGTGTTTGATGAGGACAACATTGTGTCCGTGGGTTTTCTCGAGGTTCTTGCGCTCCCTCCCACACTTTTGTTCCACCGATTCTTTCAGAATAATTAACTTTCATTACTGATCCATCTCCCTTAGCCTTATATAAACGTTGAGTGATAAATTAAATATTTCCTTTAATAATTTTAGATTTTTAAACTATGCTATGCATTAGACCAGGACCGTAGCCAACCCAAAAATGTAGGGCTGAAGTTAGGGGGGCCCGATCTAACCATGTTATAGTTTATCATCGTATTATAGTTCATTTGCAAGCCTACCGTGAAAATTTTATGGGAGCCAGCGAAAATTTAGGGGGGTCGGCTCCCCTGGATATGGGCCTGCATTAGACTGAAAAGTTTTGTAGAATATCATGTCCATTATCCATCCACTCTTGTGTCCACAGATATCAGAGCAAAAAACGGTTACACTTGGTAAGAAGTACTTACTTCGAAATCGATTCGGCGTCCCAAGAATAGAATCCATTTGTATCCTTATCCCTGTTTCAAATCGGAAGTTGTACAAGCCAACCATTTCCGGTTTCAACGCGAGCAGACATAGAGCCAAACATTATCTCACCTACAAGAGAGTGCATTACAAAACCACGCCACTGGTTACGGCTCCACTTATTTTTCCTTTACTACGGTATATCATTGTTAGAAGCAGACGAATTATGTCAACAAATCTTGGAAATTTATTACAATGTATCTTAACAAGTGAACCATTGGCAACATCATCCTGTTCAAACTTCCTCCAAGCTATGCCTCTTGCCCGAACTAAACATCTACCAAGGGATTAATATTTAAGCACGCTTTTACTCAGGAAAAGGGAATATTTGTTTTGAAAGTACCAGAGGAGTAATTTCAGGACCACAATTTGCTACCGAGATTCTGTGGGGATTCATAAATCACACATCTAACGAGGAAGGAGGGGCCATACACTATTCACGTGGAGGGACCGCACTGTGTTGACGCGTGGACGCCATGATGTCATGTCTAATGCTCATTCGTTGCTTTTCTCCCTCTACTCTCATCATGATCTTACCAATAGCTCCAGTGATTTCTTTGCTTTCAGTGATTTCCAATATTTATCTACAAGTATGAAGGAATCGGAATGAAATATGAATCTGCTCCTATAGAAATTCGTTCAAGAATCAAGGCCAAAGTGCTGACATGTGTAGTAAATGTTTTTATATTGTTGGCAAGTGCAAGATTTGAAGTAGTGGAAAGAAATAGTGGTGAGTATATTAGCCGCGCTAATAACGTTTCCTTTCGACAAGCTTTCATGTTAGTTTATAGAAATATAAGTGATTACAGTAGCTGCGCTTATGATATTTTCTTTCGACGAGCCTTGATAATAGTTTAAAGAAATATTGATGAGTATTGTAGCTCCACTTATGATGTTTCCTTTCAACAACTTTGATAATAGTTTAAAGAAATATTGGTGAGTATGGTAGCCGAGCTTATGATTTTTCCTTTCGACAATCTTTGATATTTTAAAGAAGTTCTGGTGAGTATAAGAGCCGCGCTTATGATATTTTCTTTCGACAACCATTGATAATAGTTTAAGGTAAAATTGATGAGTACAGTAGCCCGACTTATGATGTTTTCTTTCGACAAGCTTTGATAATACTTTAAAGAAATATTGGTGAGTTATGATGTTTCTTCAAGCAAACGTTAATAACAAAGAAATATAGATGAGTAGACTAGCTGTTATTATTATTATATTTCCAGTTGGCAAGCTTTAATTAATACAGTAGTTTAAATAAAGATGAATGAGGTAGTAGCCCACTTTTAATTTTTCCTTGATTTGATTTGATTCTTAGCGTCTCTTTCAGCAGCGAAGCTATATGAGACTTAAACCTATAGCTTAACGTAGAATCCGAACCACATGAGCTCCCGCTGGGAATCGAACCCTGGTCTCCCACGCCAAAGGCTCGTACGTTAACCGATTAGCCATGAGGGAGCTCGTTAATCATTTCTGTTAGCAAGCTTTGATATTACTGTAATTAATTTAAAGAAATATTAATAAGTATTGTAACTATTATTATTATTATTATTATTATTATTATTATTATTATTATTATTATTATTATTATTATTATTATTATTATTATTATTATTATTATATATCCAGTCGGCAGGCTATGATAATAGTATAAAAAGAGATATTAGTGAATATAGCGGCTACACTTAAGATATTTCCAATCGGTAAACTTTGCATAGTAGTTTAAGGAAATATTGGTGATTAAAGTAGCCGCGCTTAGGTTTCAACTTGCCAAGCTTTAAAACAGTTTACGGAGATAGTTGTGAAGATTGTGGATACTAGAGAACACGCCATGAACTGCTATGCGTTAATTTATTCCCTAGATAAATGCAGGAAGAAGTAGGCTAATTTTGCAGGTGAAGAAAGATCAAGAGTTTTAAATGGAAAAACCAAGAACTATAACTTACTGCATGGTTATATACATAGATTATAACACAAAATTAGGACAACAATTAAAGAATATTCCTGGATGATCAAACAATCAAAAGATAACAATTACCTTATTTTGATGAAATTTGGTTTACATAATTGTTTTGTGATTCTCCGTAGAAATATATTGCTTCGATTTGATATTAACCAAAGATAAGGAAATGAAAACTATATAAATTTATGGTCTCCGTAGAGCGCAGACAGTAAGAGATACGTAGAAATGCTTTTTGATATGCCTTTACTGTCTGAAAAATAAGTATAATCTTGCTCTTTATTCTTCTATTCAGAACGGAAGTGGTAGAAATCTACGGTTTGAATTGGATATTGGATGATTCTTAACAGTTTCCTAAAATTTCTACCAGCCAAAGTAGCACGTTGTATAGGCAATTGCATGTAGAATTAATGGGCTCCAAAATAGATATCAACGAGAATATCCTAATCAGTTTCAGGTTCGACAAAAGAAGACTGTGGACTTTCTACTGCAAAATCTAGTGAGGACTGTTGCGTTCTCTTGAAGTGAGAAAGTTTTAAGCAAGGCTACTATAATGAAATATTGAGAGACTCAACTGAAGTTGTAGAAACAATTTCCAAAATGCATTCATTAAAAAATACAATACTTAATAAAAATTCCTTAAAAATATTTTTAGGATCCAATGTTTCAAACATTATTGTTTGATTTTGTGTTGCTCAAAACCCGAAAAATTTATAGTTGTGCTTGAATTCTCGTCTCAAAAATGATAAATTCAAGAAGAGAGGAGAGATTTCACTATTAACGTGGGCAACACAATTTCACTGCTATTCAAACATTGTTTTAGTGTTAAATTATTCGTAGTATATAAAATCTAAATCATATTCACGAAGAAATTAAATATCGACTAAAAGCAGGAAATTCGTGTTACTATTCGGTTCAAAATCTCTTGTCGTCGCGAATTCTATCGAGGAATTTGAAGCTTAAAATATACAAAACGATAATCATGCCTGTTGTTTTGTATGGCTGCGAAACATGGTCACTTACTCTGAGGGAAGAACATAGACTGAAAGTATTTGAGAACAAGATCCTGAGACGAATATTCGGACCCAAGATGAACGGGAATGGGGAATGGCGGAAACTTCATAACGAGGAACTACATAAGTTATACGGAGTACCCAACATTGTTAGGCTCGTCAAGTCTAGGAGGCTTAGGTGGGCGGGTCATGTAGCTAGAATGGAAGAAAGTAGAAACGCTTTCAAGTTCTTGACTGGAAGACCAATCGGAAAACGACCATTAGGAAGACCTAGGCGCAGATGGAAGGACAATATTAAGATGGATCTCGCAGAGATTGGAATTCAAAGTAGAAACTGGATGCAGTTAGCTAAGGATAGAACTCAGTGGAGAGCTTTTGTGAACGCGGCATTGAACCTCCGGGTTCCATAGGCCATAGAGTTAGTTAGTTAGTTATATAAAATCTAAAAGTTGATAAAGGGATTGTACGAACACAAAGAAGATGATTTATCAACATTTAAAGATAAGTAAGTCATTACACAATATAGTTCAATAATAAATCTGATTTAAATGCTGTTATACCATATCCTTCATGGACCTCTAGTGACCTGGAAGAATTCTGGCAACTTCTAGCTGAAGTTAAGAAAACAGTCAAGCTATAAATGTTGCTGTACATCAATTTACAAAATGATACGATAAAACCTTTTTTGACTATTGAGGTGAAACGAGAAATAATCTTTGAGAATCAAGGTGATATTATATTAATAATAACTAACTAACTAACTGTATGGCCTATGGAACCCGAAGGTCCAATGAGGCATTCACGAAAGCTCTCCATTCAACTCTACCCTTAGCCAACTGAATCCAGTTTCTACTTTGTATTCCCATTCCTGCGGAAATATCTTAATATTGTCCTCCCATCTGCGCTAAGTCTTCCTAATGGACTTTCAGTAAAAACTTTGGGAGCGTTCCTACTTTCTTCCGCTCTGGCTACATGACCTGCCCATCTGAGCCTCTTATACTTGATTACCCTAACAATATTTGATAAATGGTATAAATCATACAGTTGCTCGTTATGAAGTTTCCGCCATTTCCCATTCCCGTTCGTCCTTTATCTGAATATTCATCTCAGGATTTTATTTTCAAATACTTTCAGTCTGCGTTGTTCCCTCAGAGTAAGCGACCATGTTTCACAACCATACGGAACAATAGCTATGATTATCGTTTCATATATTTTAAGCGATACTAAACGTCTACAAAATTTGCATGACAAAAACCTTATTTCTCGTTTCGTGAAATATAGACTACTATTGGTGATAAATAATACGAACCTAAAAACTATTGTCCCCTTTAGGACGTGATCATGATTTTCTATGAGGCGAATAAAAATTGATAAGCTGTATATTGCAAAAAATAAAATAATAATGAAATAACTCTCTTAAGATTAAATTCTGGCATCAAACTTTAAGATATATTCTTTAGGAAGTTACGCGTACATAAACTTTTACGTATAGTACCTGTGCGTATCATTCAACCTTCCTTCGATACAAGGCAATGTGACTTCTAATTTTGTCGAGACTATAAAAACTCCGTAAGGAACACATGACTATTCATGGATAAGTGGATAAGATGCTTGTTGTTTTATATGTGTGGTTGAGGATTTTACTTTCCGTGGGATACTTATCTCAGTGCAAATTCGAGTAGCGGTTCGTATCCCTTTTTGGACAGCGGACCTTGCTGAAGAAAGAGGACGTTAAACTCTTACCATCCTTTCTGGACGGTGGGCCTTAGTGATGAAAGAGAAGATAAACTCTAATCATCCTTTTTGGACAGTGGGCCTTGCTAATGAAAAAGGAGATGGAGGAGAAAAAGGATCAATCAAATAACACGTATGAAACATCAAACACACACACACACACATACAAAACAGGCAAATAATAATAATAATAATAATAATAATAATAATAATAATAATAATAATAATAATAATAATAATAATAATAATAATAATAATAGGAAGAAGAAGAAGAAACTAAACAAACTGCTTTTAGATATGAGTCGGAACTATTTTCAAACTGTGAAACAGTTCCGATTCCTTTTTGCATTATCGATACAAGCTCAACTATCCCGTTTATATGATTATTTGAGGTAGGCATATACGAACAGAGGTAGACAAAGAGAGAACAAATACTATGACCAGACCAGAATGGAGCAGGAAACTAAAAACAACACTTCTGGATGGAGCAACCGAAAACTTTTGATGTGGTCTTTCTCCCTCTCCTCCCTTCCCAACCATTGTTCTCAAGGGTATTGTAACGCATTAGCTTACCCAGGAATTCTCAGACTTTCGTATCGTAGCCATTAACTGCCCGTTCGGACGACTACAGATGGCGGTCGCTACATAGTTCCGGGATCTCCTCTGAGGACTTTGAATGTTTTCTCTCTCTCTCTCTCTCTCTTTCTCTCTCTTGGTCTCTCACAGCCATTGGTGGTTATTGCACATAACGCTTACCTTAGATCCAGGGAAAAGTTTCTCTTCAGTGGAACTGTGTCAATGTAATCCCTGTAGTGAAAGTCCTAAAAGCAGGGTCAGGAAAGTTCACTGTCTATAAAACGTGGTAAAGTTCCTTTATGTGTGTGTATCAATGCAAAATCTCTCGTGAATGGATATTTTTCTATATATTTAGAGCAAAACAAACAAAGGTTATATACAGTGGCGTCTCTTGAGGAAAGTCTCGTCAATAAAAAAACGTTTATAGCTTCAAACTAAGATAAAATAGTTCACCGAGTGTTGTAAATCTTTTATACAAGAATTACTATATTAAGCAAGCTCTGTTGCCAAGTTTGAAGAAAAAATACTTTAATTTTTACAGATGTGACTTTCCTCTAGAGCCGCTTCAAGAACTTATTTGGATCACATCCGTGGGTCTTATAAGAATCTAGTGTTAGTACGTCCATCTGTAAGTGTTTCCATTACGCTGCACGATAACAGTTGAACGAAAGCAAAATCTTGATTTTTTTTTTATACATAGCTAGAGCGATTAATCTAAGCTGAGTGCCTGGATGGAGTTAATCCTTTAACATATATACAGTTAACGGTATCTTTAACGATATGTATCCATATCCCATTTTCTATACCATTTAAACAAAGATGTATAATTACAAAATGCTAAAAGTTACGTATCAAACCGTTAGATGGCACGAAACACAATCCTGCGATTAACATCTACCGAACAAAATTAAAAATTGCATTAATCCTTCTTACTGTCTTCAGCAGAGTTTATTATATTAATTTTCTCTGTTCTGCGTTCCGCTCAAAATGCAATGAGTAACGCCTCTGCTCTAACCAGAATTCTAAAGCGCCACAGAATGCCAACCAGAGACTATTTGATCGTGTTAGGTGTTAACTAAGGCCGCATTACTATCGAAAGCACCATTATCGGTATTAATATAGACCTATTTTAATATTTCATACAGTATTGGTACATACATATACACTTTCTCTAGCCGAATAACTAGCATGTTTTTCTTCGATTTGTGTTACTCTATGTTGGATTTCCAATGAATAAATGGATTTATTCATATCGATCCAGTATAGCGGGAAAATTAAGGAGCTATTTAATAGACTTAAGAGGTATCACCTTTGGTCTAGAAAGCCGAAAATAAGACAGAATATGAGGGAGCATGCTCAAGTTATGCTTATACATCATCAAATTGAGCTGCTCGAGGTAGCATAGCGGTATCTCATATTTTCTAACTTTCGAATAAATTAAAAAAAAAAGTTGAACATTTCGACCCAATTCAATACAATTAGGGATGCGCTCGAGACAAGATTTGTGGCTGTCTCGTCTCGAAAATGTGCTGTAAAAATGATGTCTCCACTCGAAAAATGTATATTTCTCTATTGGAAGAGCCATGTCTCGACTCGAATTTTATCAGGAAAATCCTGTCTCGACTCGTCTCGTGCGCATCCCTAAATACAATAACACATCCCAAACAAGCTTCTTCCTCCATCTCCAGGATAATTTCCGAAATTAAACTTCCTACATATTCTTCTGGGGCTCAATCATAACTCATTCCATCTAATAACAATTTCACAGTAAAGGGCAGGATGGCTCCCTGGTAGAGCATTTACCTCTGGTGCATGAGGACTCTGGTTCCATTCCTCATCAAGTTTCTCTAGAGAACAGGTCTAGTTTTTCTCGTACTAGTGGGTTTTCTCGGGGGTACTCTCCTTTCCTCGCACTTTCTCATTCCACCAATTTTTTCATCTTATTCACTTGCTTTAGTCATCGTCTCCCTTAGCTTAATAGACATAATCGTGGGACGTTAAACTCAAAGATTTCATTTCATTTCATTTCAATTTTAGTTTCACAGGAACTGGGATTTATCATTATGTTCCCAGAGCCACTCAATTATAGAGTCTGTCTATAGCAGTGGTTCTCAATCTAATTCCTATCATGACCTCCATTCTATAACATCCTCTTGCCAGGGATCCCCTTATAATTTCTGGTTTGTAATAAGTTTGCGTGGGATTTTTTATATACCTATTGCGGAGATCTCACGATATTCATCTATTTCTTGGGTACAGTAACAGTCATATATTCCCTACGATGAAAATGCTGATTCAAAATGGATATTAGACCTAATGATGGGCAGTGGAAATATTCCCGGTGGGAAGGAAAATAAAAAAAATGGGAATATTCCCGGTATTTTTTCCTGGCATATAAATTCCCGGGAAGGAATTTATTTCCATTTCTTTACTTTATCGTCGAAATTATAAGAACCATATGACTAATTACTTTGTTTTCATTTATTATGATTTACTTTTAGGTTTTAAATAATTTAGAGCTTGAAAAAATTAAAATTCCTTGACTGTACTTTATATAACTAATAATATGATTTTTTAAGTCCCATTTCCAATTGCACTAAAAAGTAGCATAGTATTAAATTACAAATGATGAAAAGGAACCAGTTTTCAAAATAATGTATAAATTATGTAGAAATAGAAATGAAATACTATAAATACACCCCGAACCAGAGTTAGTAATAGAGGTCGGTCTGTCCCGTCTCTGACTCGAATTTCGGAAGAGGTTCTCGGACTTCTCTTACATGTGAATTAACGTATGAGATTTCGAGAAATACGTAGAAAGGAAGATCGTGTGCGGCAATGTTATGTGCCAAATTATAAAGATAAGTCAGTATCTTGCAAATATTGTGAACATAAATATGTATGCGCAAATGTTGATAAAGTTGTGAGACAGTGTCTGCTTGCAGTTATCCAACTCAATTTGTTTATAACATTTAAAGGTTTAATATGTTTATAATATCAGTAGTACAGTCAAGTTTAGAAAATCCACTTACATATAAATTTAAAACTGTTTATCGGTATAAAAGTTTGTGGTTTTACTATACCATTTTTCCACACATTTACTTGCATAGAACATATTGTAAGTAAATACATATTTATGCGTAGACCCTACTCTCTAAATATAATAAAATATTAATAAGATAATATCGTTCAGAATATACATTTTAAAGAATCCTCTGGAGATAACAGTAATAATATTCTGATTAAAAACAAAACGAATTTAACTTTGAAATCATAACACAGTAAAAGAATGCAATTTTATTTGTGATTGTACATAAATTCCCGGAAAATTCCCATTTTTGGGAATCTTCCCGGGAATTTACCCATCACTAATTATACCCCTACATTGAAGTGATCATCAAAGAAGCTAATTTAAACAGACAACTTCTTGACCAACTAACAGAGTTATGGTGCGATAAGTCCTTGCAACTGGTTTTCTGTAACAAATACTTGGACAAGTTCAGGCTGAAGAGCAGAGAAGAATATTCTGCTGGTATCGGCTACTTTAAACGTAATAATTCCATTTGCTACATCGTACCTGTGCGAAAATGATTTTTACTTCCGTGTTAAACATTAAAACAAAGACAAGAAATCAGTTATGATTTAAAAATGACTTGGTAATGTACATCACGGAGATTGAACCCGACATTCTCACACTAGTGAAATCACACCATGCTCAGGTATCTCATTAACTTTCAATTTTAATTGTATTTCAATGTGCAGGTATTGTTGCATTTGTATTTTTCCGGTATTTCAATATGCAGTTCTCATTAATTTCATATCGTACCTGTTGCACTTAAATTGATTTCGAAACAACGCTGCGCATGTTGTAAAAGTTTAGTAGCCTTATTTTTCGTTGTTCTTAACAGTATGTATAAAAATATACCGATCACAACATAATTCAAAATAATATTTAAAATATTTTCCGGTATTAGATTCTAATTATATTTATCTCTTCCGTTTATCTGCGCGACCCCCAGGTTGAGAAAGCCTGTGTTAGACGAATGCAAAGTTACCTGTCGCTATGGACCTTCGCGGGCCAGATCGCGTAAAATGAACCGTATGATACTGGGTCAGTGCATCTTCTGTCAAAATTACTGTATCACTTAGAATTCAATTTGCTTCCTTGTTTGTCGAGAAACCCTTTATATTTCTCATGTTGCTAAATTTGTAGCAATTCTCACCAAAGCTACAGACTAATTTTGGCTACAGACAGGAAAAAATCAGGAAATTATCCATTAGAATGTTGTAAGCATCTCAAGTTATCAAGAAGTTTTGAAATCTGAAACAACAGCTCTTTCAGTGGACGCTTGTTAAAATAAGTAACAAATAGGGACAATTCATATTAGAATAACTAAAATTATAGTTAATCACAATAAATAAGACATTATTTTAAAATTTGTTCTACGAATTCTAATGTAATGTAAGAAATTTTTCATGTCCTTGTATGTAGTAAATAACACGTTTCCCTGACACCTAGAACGTGAGAATGGGGTTTCAAATTAATCAGGGGTATTAAAAGATTTACCAGTAATTTTCTCATCCGCATAAATAACGAAAACTCCTTTCCACGTTCAGAGGAGATTTAATCCGTTATAAATGGGGTAAAAAGGGGAAGAAAAACTTAAAGACTATCGTCTCATCGTAAACAGAAACTGGTTTTCTTCATTATGCTGTTTATCTTAGTAAATAGAGATTTTTCTGTTAATCGTAGTATCAAGTAACTTTACGTTTACTTGCTATATGTTTACCAGATGGTAGAACCCTACATTATTGTTAGCATTTAACGAAAAACTGTCCAAAGCATGGTCACCTGCAATGGGGGAAGGGAAAGCAGTTACCTCTCTGGAATTTCAAAGAATTTTCAAAACGTGTTAATTTGCTTTCATATTTTAGAGTACTTAAGATATTAATATTATATTGCTAAAACGAAAATAGACTTGAAATTTACCTTAAATGTGACCGTTCGTGGAACGCAAAAGGCAGTTAGAAACCTTCCGGAGACATATCAAACGAAGACCTTTGTCTGGGATCCGAACCCCAAACCATTCGCGCATATGAAATTACTGAATGGCCTTGTCATCCAGTTCCTCCAGTTCCTCCAAGAAGTAATGTAAATTAATGCACGTCTTTGGGCGTAGAAAACGAAGCTCAGAATTTACTATAAAAATGGAATTCAAAGTTCAGAGATAAAGTTCAACAACACAGAGATGATTTAGAGCAAGAATTTAACGATCTGATTTTCAGAAATTAAGAAATATAATTGAATAATCACAGAGTATTTCAAAAACTAGTATGACTTTTAAGACTAGACTAGACAATACATAATCACTTAGTTTTTGGTAATGTTGACGAGCAAAACCTCTGACTGACAGAATGACGGTGTAAACAAACTAATGATGAATAATCTGACTCACATAGTCCTGGCCTGAAAATAGTACTTCCATACCCGGAAGAGAGTCCGGCATTATTTATATGATTTTTCCGTCATGTCAACATTCTTGCACATTCTTTCTGAGTCTTCTTAGTTCTAGAAGTCATAGCCGGTCATTTGCATTGTAGAAGTCAAGGCACTCTAAGTTTTCCATTGGATTATGAATCCTAAAGAATATTTAAACTGCCTCCACTTCATACATTTCCTATTTTATATACATTTTCCCATTTCAATTAAATATTTTGTTTCATTACATTGTGGTACATTGTGGTAGATTGTATGCTATAATTTACTTATTGTAGTTAATAAGAATATGTGTTTAAATAATGGTTGTTTTATATGATGTATTAAGTTCACACGTGCATTAAAGCATGTGTGTACTCGCGACTATGCTTGTATGTCAGTCTTTTGCCTCCCTCTTATAATCAGTATTTTGCTCCCCCCTGGAAAAATCCTGCGGGAGACCCGGGTCTAAAGATAATATTTATTCTATTATCAAACTAAAGATCTCATTGAGAAAACAGAATGATATAGGCGAGCATAAATCCATATGCACAGTTTTCGAGAAAATGACGTAGACGAGCGTAAATCCACACGCTCAGTTTTCAAGGAAATCGTGAGAATATGTATTATTTTATAATTACCAAAATTAATGGTATAGGATAAGTCACGTTATTTATTGAGATGAAACTGGTACTGAGATATATATCATAAATCTAGTATCATTATGCTAATAGCAAGACGACAATAGACAATGTAATTAATAAGACATAACTGAAAATTAACTCTTAGTCTTTAATTTTTTAAAATCATATTCTTATTTAAAGATGATACAGGTATGAATCGATAGATAACATATTAGTTAACCAAATGAAGTGTTTGATGTTAAATTCTCATGCTTAGTTTTCAAGAAAATAAACAAGAACTATCATTAAGGATTATTAAGTATCTCGTTCGCTCAAAATAATAATTGATAACTTTTATGATTTATGTCCTAAATGTGAAAAATACAGTGGTAAGTCGCAGAATAAATTTATTCTTGCTTTGTCTTTACCTAACGCTGACACAGACACTTCTAACAGTGTCACCTATACCTCTAACAATGACATAGACACATCTAACAGTGTCACTTATACCCCTAAAATTGACACAGACACCTCTAGCAGTGTCACATATACCCCTAACATTGATACAGACACTTCTAACACTGTTATCTATATTCCTAACAATGATACAGACATTTCTAACATTGTCACCTATACCCCTAACAGTGACACAAACACTTCTAACAATGTCACTTATACCCCTAAAGGTGACGCTCGTAGATACGACTTTTAATTACTCTGAAGGTACTACTTTTAATGTACTACTTTTGATGTAGTTTATTAACTTAATTTATTAAATTAAAATTTTATTCTGTAATGAAGTATTTTTCCTTATATTGGAAAAAATATTTTACGAGAGAAAAATATGCTACTGTTTGTGAAAATTGTAGCACTAGAGAAAATGATATCAATGTCTTCAAACTCAATAATATATTCGGAATTTTATGACGTAGGAGTACAAAAAATTAAACTTTCACTAAGATGCATGTGTGAATCCAATACGGCATACGAAATAATCCCGCGAGAGGACATTTTACGAAATAAACAGAAATGTGGAAAATGTGACTATGGGACTTGACAATAAACGAAACATATACATGGATGACTGCGATTGGAGGGCCCGTATCGTCGTGCACAGCGAAATTGGTGTATGTATGCTGGCCTGACCTCCACGACAGTGATGTGTGTGAGTAAGAAATGGACAGAAAACTACCATATACTGGACAGTTAATCGTACGATGTGGTCCCAGTACGGGATAATAGATGTATTGTCCTCTTGATCTTTACAAACCATACAGCGTCGTGCACAGGGTTAGATCGTCGAGTACTGTAATGGTAGATATCTTGTCCACATTGTCGTTAAAGATCGTACAGCATCGTTAATAGTGTTAATTCGTCATTCGAGCGCTGTAATGATAGAAATGTTGCCCGCACGGTCGTAGCAGATAATAAAGCGCCGATCACAATGTTAGTTCATCCCTGAAGCACAGTAATGACAAATATCTTGTGTGCATGATCCTGAAAGATCGTACAGCGTCGACTACAATGTTATCTTGTAGCTGCAGCGCTGTAATGACAGATATCTTCTTCGCATAGTCCTGACATACCGTACATCGATGTTGATAGTGCTGTGTTAACTCGTAGCTGGAGTACAATAAGGGCTTTTGGCTTGATTCTCTAGACGATTTTAGTACTGTATTTACACTATTCTCTGAGGCTTTGAATATTACTACTATTTCCCTTGAAGGAAAGAAAAAGAGAAATTATACTTGTATGAATAATGCTATCGTCTGGCAGTGTTTCCTTATGTATGTTTTTACTGTCACGAAGATGTACTAAATAATTTTCGTTTTGTTTTTGTTCGTCTTAATATCTCATGAATATTCACAATGTACTCATTTCGAAGCTTACAGTAGCTGCAGAATGTACTTATTCATTCTAGTCACAAAGCTGAGATAGTCAAGCACCGCCATACATTTGGCGATGAAGGAATATGAAAAAGAAGACCGTTTGTTTTACTTTTGTTATTTTTTTCTTCACTACTTCTTCTTCTGTAAATATTCCTTTCGTGCAACGCTGGCTCTGCCTGTGATCGACCCAAAGAGGTAATAATATGCAACGACTGACTATGGGAAGGACGTAAAGAGAATTCCTTAGTAGCTGCGAAATCCTCTTCTTATATTGCGCTTCTTTTAATGGAACTTTCTGACTTATATATTCTAGCAGCGATAAAATAAAACAGAAGAGCTTTTATTTCACCACTTTCTATAGCATATTTGAAAAATCTCATTGTGACCCTGTTTCGCATGATTTTCCCTTCATCATCCTCGAGCCCCCTGCCTCTCCCTCGATAGTCTAATGCAGTGTTTCTCAAACTGTTTTAAAGCAAGTACCGCTTCTGTTAGTCAAAATGATCTACGTTACACCTAGTCTTGTCTCCTTCGATTTACAGTGTATTTGTAAGAGACTCATTCCCATCCGAGGATACGCGAGTCATAAAGTACAATACCTCTGTGATGTTTCTAATTTTACGGAACCTAAAATAAATAGAAGAATCCATCAATATCAATAGAATAAAATAACAACCAAAACTAATTTATATATTTGCCCTATTTACCCTGTTCATCTGTCTTGGAGACAAATCTCTGACTGTCCGTGTGTTCCTCCGTCCGGCAGACAAACTCCCATCCGTCTGTGTTCGTCCTCCGGGAGACAAAACTACATCTCTCCATGTGTTAGTCTGTCTAGAAGACAAACTCTTGTCTGCCCATGTGTTCATCCGTCCGGGAAACAAAACCTTTTTTTGCCCGTGTGTTCGTCCTTCAAGGAGACAAAAACCCCGGCCTGTCCGTGTGTCCGTCCGTCTGGGAGACAAAATCCTATCTGTCCGTGTGTTTGTCCGTCCGGGAGACAAAACTTTGTCCGTGTGTTCGTTCATAATGGAGTCACACCCATATCATAATGGAGTCTGTCCGTGTGTTCGTCCGTCCAGGAAGCAAAATCATATCTCTCCGTACGGAATACAAATAAATCTAAATAATTACTTGATGAATCACCATAAATTTCCGCCAAGAAACAGAGGATTAAAAGATAGAAATCAAATTCGTTCATAGTGAAGATTAATCCGCCATGATTGGTAGAAATCAACCGTTTCCGGTTTTAACGTTGATCACTACAGATCAGAAACGGTAAGTGATTTCCTGCAATCAATTATGTGTCGTAATACTACATCTCATCTCCCTCCTTAACTTTCCACTAATATCAGAAATAACAGAAATCCATTACAAATTCTAGTTTTTAATATTGCCCTACATAGAGTAGAAATATCATAAAAAGAATAAGAGAAAACGAGAAGCGGGGCTTTGAAATCGACTTAGCTTTCTAAGAATAGGTATCATCGTCTCTCTTAATCCTTAGGAGTGTTCGTGACGGGGACAAATGGTCACGTTGCTGACGTCCGTATTAAACCTCCATTCAATCAATCAATCAAACCAGGAATGGCAGAAATCGGTGTAGCGATGATTGCGACTTACAACAATCGCAACCTTAAACAAGTTTAATCTGGAGACTCTAGTGCCAATTGGGATCAATTCTAAGTGTTAAAACGCTAGTTATTGAGACCTAATACTTTATGAAATAAACAAACATTACTGTAATTGTACAGGATGTCCACGAAGTCTGACACTAAGCTATTTTCTAAGAAACGTTTGGGAGTTTGGAGATTTCTGTTAACACGTATTGCAGCATGTAGTACAGGGGCCCATCGTTAGGAGGTAGTGATAAGTGGGTGACTCTTGGGGAATATACTTTTCACTTTTAACTTTTGAGTTGATCTCTGCTCCAAACCCACGAGCGTCAGCCACTTATCACGACCTTTAAACAGTAATCCCCAAAGTACATGCACTAAGTGTTAACTGAAATTTTCAATCCGGAGCCCCTTCTGAGAAAATGGACCGGAGTCAGACTTAGTGGAGACCCTGATTAGTGATTAACATTATTGATAAACTATTGAATTCTCTCATTCTTTTCCTAGGCTTGATAAAAGCAATATTTCTTATAAATATCGCACGAATAATGATTTAGAGAGAGAAAAAAAACGAGATTTTTTTTTTAGTTTTGAAGAATATTTTTGGTAGGACATATCATGTGAACCTGAGACCTCTGAAAGCACTGGACATATACTACTTGATAAATCTAATCAAGCTGAAAAAAATGATGTGAGTGAACTGAAAACTTAATGCGTAGTTTTCGAGAAAATCTAATTATTTGTAAACCCCAAAATTAATGGTGTTCAACAAACACGTCACCTGTCAAGATGGAAGTAATACTCAAGAATACCTTCATTAAACTTTTCTTAATGTTACTAGCAAGAAGATTAATGTGACAGGGTCCTAAATTATGAGATTAACTATTCAGCTTTAATATGGTTAAAAAAAATAATGATAATAAGACATATCAGCCGACAGGTTATATCCAAGTAAACAAAGTAACATTCTAGAGCAGTGAACATCAAATCGTCGATCGCGAGCTACTAGTAGCTTGCGTGGACACTTTCGATAGATCGTGTTCGGTAATGCTCCGGTTGGCTAACTTTAATTCCTCCACTATGCTGGCGCTAACGACAGAGGGCGCTGACGACAACAACTGCTTGTTGTTCCCGCGCAACTCCCATTGTCAGCCTAATCTCATAGTTGATTGTATACGCGTGGGATTAGGATTAGGGTTAGGAATTAGATTTCTGGGCTGTAGGCATCTAAGGCCATTTAGCCTGTCATATACGTAAGGGATTACGTCACTTGGCGAGCACACTATTCGATGAAACGGGAGGAAGAAAGAATTGGATAAGGAAGGAAACGGCCTGGGACCATTATGTTAGGTACCATCCCGCAAGCACATAGCCAAGGGGGAGTCCGGGGGTCCGGACCCCCCACTTCGAGACCAGAAATGGAAGAAATAAGGAAGGATGAAAAAATGAAATGAGAAAAACAAGAATCGCGTTAAAAAATTTTAAAAACATCAGGAAGCCCTTGGTTACTCTTTCGTATGAGGAGATTTGTATTACTTGAAATACATGGTGGCAGGGTGAGCTAGATATCCTGGAAGAGTCAGGGAATTTGAAATTTCTAGAAAAGTTATGAAATTCTCAGAATTTCTAGAAGAGTTATGGAATTCTCAGAATTTCTGCTACTAGTCAGGGGAATTTCAAGGGAAATTTCAAGCTTCCGAAAGTATAGTACCGTTGTGTAACAACGTGGACATTTCTTATCATAAATTTTCGTCATCGCATCCTTGCAGTATCAAACATGTTATTTCAAAAACAATTTTCTACTGCTCCTTTAACCTGTCATTGGAACAGACAGTAGTTGACGGAATAATAAAAACAAAAATTTATATGGAAAGAAAGTTCTGTTAACATTTGATTCAACAGAGAAAGGAACGCAGATATAGTAAAATATTTTACAAGGCATTATTGAGTATGTACTTTTTATAATAGTGAATATGTACTTTTTATAATAGTTGGGGTCATAATGAAAGAAAAATTGTTATATTTGAATGAACAGAAGAAGGATGTAAATATTGTAAAGTCTTTTTCAATATGTTTTCTTTTTAATTATTTTATTCGAAATTTCTCATAGTTCGTTATTAAAATACTTACCAACATATCCTCATTTTACTGTCGTAACATACCAATATTTGTTGGTAATAAAGTACTTTAGATTGATCGAGCTCCTGGGCATTAAGCATTTCATATCACGCTCCCCCCTCCCGTTACGAAATCCTGGCTAAACGAGCCAATATATGTTCCAGTAAAATAGTTTAGAGTGATCGATCCCCTTGTTGTGATGACCACAGTATTTCATGTCACGGACCACCCCCTCTTCACGAAATTCTAGCTACGTGCCTGCCTCCCGGCATTTGCCTGGTGTGAATTAGGAAAAACCTCACACAAGATTACAGGACTGAAAAAGCTGTTACACTTTTTCGACTGTGCGTCCCCCACCGGGAATCGAACCCGGGGCCAGTTTGCGGTTGTGCATGTTATGCTTTTCGTGTCTATATTAGACATTTGCTAATTAAGCAGAAAATGTAATTTTATGGGCAATAAACAAATGTAAGATTTTTTAAAGTTCGTAATTTTTTGGTTGGTAGCTCACAGCAGGATTTAGAAACGGCATGGTAAATCAGAGGCTTCGTAAGTTTGGTAACTACTGTCCTAGTTGCCTCATGTGTAACTTTTGAGAGAAATGAGCTTTTGTAGTGTTAACATCCATTCGTTGCTAATCTGAAGCAATTAATATTATTTTTTCCTGCTCAAATAGATTATTTATTTATCCATGAAACGCTAAGTAGCAAAGTTTGTCTATTGTAGTTTGATCTCTGCTAGCAGTGACACAACACTCCGAACAATGACGCACATACTACTTCTAAAGAAAATAAACGAATTAATTAAAATACAGGTTGCAAGAGAAAAATATAATTAGACCTAATGAATAAATTGTTGGGATCATAACTGAGACACTATAATTTAGATTATTCTATAATTTTATCTGTGTAGAAACTAACAACAAACAAGTATAAATACATTTGGAAACATCAATGTGAATTTGAGCTCCACAGCACTAAAGAACATATCTTATAATTGGCTAAGTCAAATTACATTAGTGTTCCATTTTACAAGTAGATATACACCATAGTTAATCCAGGGAGTGAAATAGCATTGGATCGAGAATCATCGCATTTTCTAGTCAAGGGTTAGCAAATACTGTAAACCAATTTGCCATCTGTCGACATCTTCATTAATCAGGTTCACGTATTTGCTTTTGTAAGAAAGAAAAAACATTACAAAATTTTTTTACTTTCGTAATTCTTTTAAGCTATTCGTCGTATACCTTTAGGGAAGTAATCTTCTCATTCAACAGTCTACGATTATTTTTTTTCTTGTCTTGATATAAAATATTAATTCTAAATTTGATACAAACTGATAAGACGATTTATAACGTAGTCATTATTGTCGCAGCTCATATTTATGAAATTAAACTACTTTCGAAAGTCACCGCAATTGTCTCCGTTTTGACATAATTGCAATTGTCGCTGGTCGCAATTGTCATATATTCTTAGAAATCAACCACTTTTGGATTCAACGTTGACAACTACAGAGAAAAAACAGTAATAGGTAGCAAGAAGTGGTTTTCTGTAATCAATTAAGCTTACCACGAATATATTTCAACTTCACTCTAATTTCTCTACCGAACCCGGAAGTAATAGGAATGTACTATCGTTTCTGTTTCCAATATTAATTGAAAAATATCACACAATAGAATAAAAGTTATCTTCATCATGTGGACGTGACGCTTCTACTTGTTTTGTAGTGATACTAGTGGAAGAAGATATATATTAGCTTTTTTTTCTTTACTAATTGATGGCTACCAAGAAAAACTTATAATAATGTATCTGTATAATATATTAAAATTTGTACCATATTTACTTTGTTTGATTGTGTAATCGATTCTCGTGAGAGACTTTCAACTAAAGTGAGTGATATATAATTTACTTTACTATTTTATTTTCTATCTTTCTTGTACTAAATGTTCAATTTAAGGGAACAAAAAAACTATATCTCGACGATCATTTACGATACGATGGACCACAGTTTGAGAAACGCTCGTCTAATGGGTACCACATGAGCTTTTGGTTTATGAGGTCCCGAGTTCGAGTTCCGGTGCAAGTCCTTTGAAATTTGAACTGATTACAGTGTTCCGAATTTCACCTTAACCTATAGGTCCATGTCTCATAAGCCACTTTAATTCGGGTGTTCTGATATAATAACGAGACAATATATGACGTCACCTATTACTAATGGAGTTGTGCACAGTACAACCGGTCAAAACATATCATGTTTTTCTTAGTAATAGAGGGATGCTGTATAATGGAACGTACTAGTAGTAATGTTCTTATGAAATTGGGAGGTACTGTATAACGGAACTTAATACTCGTGGCGCTACACACCACAGAAGCAATCAAAGCATGCTATTCTAAGTAGAGTGTTTTTATGTAACAGGGAATACTGTATAACGAAACTCAGCCTAATACTCGTAGCGCTACGCACATAGAAGAGATCAAAGTATGTCAGTCTACGTTTTTTTTTTTTTTTTTTATGTAGTAGCGAGGCAGTGTGTAACGGAACGTACCAGTAGTGACACTGCACACTCTAGGAACGGTATATTACTTGAAGTTAAACGTTATTATAGAAAAAAGAGATAATGCACGGATTCATCGAAATCCTCGTACTAAAAGGTTTGAGTACCAGAGAGAACAATGTCAATAAACATTCTTGTCTACAGATGTTGCAAACGTAGTACTTCAACTGTAAGAAAACGGAGTTAAGAATTGTGTGTAGATACAAGATGAGTTTCAATCATTTTGCTCTTTAGATGAGTGATTCCTTTAGTTAACTTTATCCAGGCCAATGGATTATACATGGTTCTCCAATATCTCTATCACAGTGGAAATTGTCCTCGCAGATCTTCAAGCACCAAACAACTGATCGTGGGGAATAATCTTGTTACGTGTCTCTCATCTTCCGTACAGCACACACGAGATCTCGAAGGAAGTCTTTTGGACGATCACTCTTCAATGCTCTACAAAATGTCAAGGGAAACATGGAGATGCATATATCGCCGTGTACAGCACAATGGAGCACATACAGACCCTCTGGATACACTACATGTAGTAGTGTAGTATGCATCAGGAGTATGTTGATGTACAAAATAAATAAACTAACCTTACTCTAACATAGCCCTTTCTCATACTTAAATCTAGGAGCACGGAAACTTCTAGAAAACACTGAACGTAGCTTACTTTCAGTGGTACTGTGCATAGTAGAAGAAATAAAAAGTATGTCTCAGGATAGGGGAAAAAATAGAAAGATTGTTGATTTGAAGAGAAGAGGAAGAAAAAGTCAATTTTTCGAATCAAGATGTGAACATTGCCTTGTGGCCATAAAAACAATGTGGCAAAATTAATCAACTCTGAGACTCAGGCCTTAGGTTTCATCTTATTACTTGTAAATTGCAATTCTCTAATTTTTTTTTAACTTAGGAGATAAAATCAATCAGATAATATGTAAAAAATTAAGTACATATACGTATTAGCAATCATGTTCAATTAGGAAAGGATAAATTGAAAATTGAACTTTCTCCCTCTCTCCTACTCGAAACTTCATTCCGGTACAGATGTCAGAAATACCTATTTTTATGTTGAAAATAATTTTTTGTTTTCAAGCTTACAGTACTTGACAGACCGAAAAAGAAATGCATTTCGTGTCACGGTTGAAAATTGATTTTTCTCTTTAGCAATATACAATACAAATACATACAGAGAGAAGAAGCACTTTCGTGAATGAAATTCTTCCCATGCTATTCCAAACATACTTCAAATCGCGTGGAAACCACAACAGATGGCTCTGTTGTCCTGTGGGGTAAATTTGTGAAGGTTGTCAGTGTCAGAGAACTCTCTTCTGTTGCAGTACCTCTTCACTAAATAGTCTCCACCCATCACATTTCTCTGAAGCTTCTCTCTCTCTCTCTCTCTCTCTTTACAATACAACTAGATGTTGTACCCATCTCGTGATTTGCCAACATAGCTCTATGTTTACGTTATTCATAACACGTTGCAACATTCCATCATGTCCTCTTCGCTTCTCAAGTGCATATGAAAAATAATGACAGGTCACGAATACAAAACGTGGTTTGCGAATCCCATTCAGGTAGGATATTTACCAATACATGTCCACTAAACATGTTTAACCAGACTTTTAAGATGATTTCTGGTTATGTTTGGGTAGGCCCATTGCCAGAAGACTAGGACTCGGGGGGGGGGAAGGGTAGAGATAATTTGGTGGGCTAGAGGCGCGCATCCAGAATTTTTGTTGGGAGAGGTCCAAACATTGGGAGCAGGATGCAACTACTCCTATGTAGTATTGAACGAGTATTATTCTGGACCCGAAAAAAGATAAGTAATTGCAAAATACAAATACTTCAATCTATATTTTCACAAAAATTATATCATAGAACTAGATTGTTTTTTATATAAGAGGAAAAGTACAGATGAAATGTAAAATCAAATATTCATGCTACATCAACCATTTCCCTGTTAAACAAGTATAGTGTTCTTGAGAAAGTGCACATATGTATGTTGAGTTAGGAAATTCGGCGAGGAGCTTCTTCGTGGCTAAGCGGTTAGCATACGCGCCTTCCGCGTGGAAGACCCGGGTTCGATTCCCGGCGGGAGCTCATGTGTCTTGGATTCCACGTTAATCAGTAGGTCCACGACTCATATAGCCTCGCTGCTGAAAGAGACGCTAATCTAAAATCAACTCAACTCCAATTCGGCGAGGTCCGGTCCCGGTCGACTCCCCGGTGGCTGCACCTCTTGCGGGCTACATTCTTATATTCTTAACATACTTGATTTATTATGTTTTTAACATATAGGTATTCATCTAAGCAAACAAAAGTTTTAGGAAGTTGTGACCCCTAACTATGGACCTATGTTTAGGTCAGTGGATACTTGTGAATATTACTATGGGCATACATAAGGATACAATTTATTTAAAATTGAGGTAGATTGATTTTGGTACGAGGAGTCCCATTTTTTGGATTCATACCAAAAACAATTCCACTAGTTTGGTGGCAAGCGTACGCGCCATTGTTACACAGAACACCGGCTTTGATACCTAATGAGAGACTCTTGAAATTTGGACGCATTGTGGTTGTTCGGATTCCACTTTGAATTTAGGTCAACATCTAATATATCCTCGGTACTGAAATTCCAATTCAACCAGTGAACCAACCCAGGCCATGAGTTTGTATCTGAGAGTTTCCTGGATTATTCTGTTTTCTCCTACATTCGCACTCCACCAATTCTCTCATGATCATTCATTTCATTTAACCATCCGTTTCCTTTAGCCTATAAGAAATAATCATAGGGCTATAAACTAACGATTCCATTTTGAATTTCTTGGTGTTTGCACAATTTAACAGGGAAACAGGAAAAGGAAATGCCATTGGCCTCAAATGTACAATATACCAGGGCAATTCGAATATATATATATATATAAAATTCCGTTTGCGCATGTGCGAGAAATGGCCCGGAAGAGGGACGTCAGTCCTATGGCGCTGTATGCAGGAGTTCAGTAGACAGTGAGCAATGGAAGGAGAAGGTTGTGTTGCAGTTCACTCGTCCACTATAACAATTGAAAGTGAATGCTCCAATAGAAAAGCCCACCAAATGTGAAGTGTGTGCAGTAATACGATTTCTGAGTGCGAAAGAAACTTTGGGCAGCCGAGATTCATCGCGAATTATGTTGTGTTTACGGACCAAAACATTATAAATTAAGGTGCCGTACGTGAATGGTGTCGTAGGTTTAAAGATGATGGATGAACGTCCACAATGCGGCAAGAAGTGGGTGCCTATCTGTAGCCACCATATGAACCAGATTTGGCGCCGAGCAACTACCACCTCTTCAGGCACGCATCGCTTCCACAATGACAATGTGTTTCACAATGCTATTAGCGGGTGGCTTCATTCCCACACGAGAGGTATTTTGAAGAAAGAATTTCAAATATTTTAATATTTTATACCCAATGTGAATGATGAATATGATGAAACGTAATGTAATGTTGCACTTTTCTAATATGTATAATAAAAGTTCTGCATCTGTGAGTGTATATCATTGGTAAACAAGCGGCGTTTCTTGTTTGATTTCTAAATAATATGAATAAATAGGCCTAATTAAAAGTGGACGAATTAATTAAATTAGGCCTAATTAAAAGTGTGCTTTCAGTACACTTAGTTCACGAGATGTCACTACAACAACATGTCAGTACAACATTACTTTGCCATTTGCTATGAGGTTCTTTACTTTGACTCCTCAGAATTCTATTTCCATGCACATTTCTTATTAGAAAACTGCCTAAATCACTTCGTTATTCGTGACATGACTAACAATATTTAAGACTCGTAAACCACGTCCCCTAGATATCTTTGTACAATATTTGCCCAATTTCTATTTCTTAGAATTATCCTTGAATAGTAAATCTTAACTTTTTGAACACTCAGAGTAACTTTTCACTTGTCTTGTATGTCTTAATTTTCCTTACAATAAAATCCACTTAGCGCCGATTTTTCTGTAAACTTGCAGGGGCGGTATGCAGATGCAGTAAGCTTTATGACGATTTTAAAACAAATTGCGTTCAAATTATGCCACATATTATAAATGTACAAATACAATCAGGGGGCCCACATGAGATTTGGGTGGCCAGTTCCCCCCCCCCCAGGATCGGCGCCCTTGCTCACAATCTGTCCGCGATCTCTGGAGGGATGCTACCCTCAGGTTGATAATAACTGACCTAAGAAAAGCATTATCATTTCCGGACAAAAAAATCCTTCCAACCTTTGAACGTCAGTACTTTTCTGTACATTGGTTTTGTCACACAATGTTTACAAGACCGATATAACTATCGGAACCATAGTTGTTCATTAAAGCGAAGGGTACTGGAGCTGAGTGATACAGCGCTCATTTTGGTGTGGCAGATTCCGCGTTTGATTTCAGACCATGCAAGTTTGTGCTGGACAAAATTATGTCCGTGAATTTTCTCAGCGAGTGTCCATTTTCTTCTAAATTTCTATTCCAAAAATTCTTTCGTAATAATTAGCTCTTGTTTCCCCATCCATATCCATTAGTTAAAACACGCAACCATGAAGTATTAAGACTTCATTTCATCTGTGTTTTCTCTGAGAATTTATTCTTCAGTAAGGCTAAGTAGATAAATGAAACATACGTATCTCTGCTTCTTTTGAAGTCTAACAGTGTTCCAACTTGAACAACGTATACTGATTTTTACTCGTTAAATTCTGTATGTTTGTTCTTTATTTACCTCTTTCAAATTTTGATAAAATATGCCAGAGATTCTCCAGTTCTTTTGGTGGTCAGCCTTGCGCAACGTCCAACGTTGCAGTAATGGAATCTACAACAGAAAATAATAGATACTCCCTTTTACCCGAATTCAATCTTAAGTTACAGTACAGTGCCGTGCGGGTTAGGGCAAGCGGGGCGAAGGAACAGGGGGTGCAAAATTCTGGAAGAAGAAAGAAAAGATATATATATATATATAAAATAGAAGAAAAAGGTAATAAAAAGTGCTGAAAATCAAGTAGGTTTTATTTTTGAAAATTTTCTTACACTAACAATTATGACGCTTTGCGGCTGGTCCGTCGACCTCACTCATATATACAAGGTGGGGATACGCCGTCGTGTTTTCTCGCCCCGGGCGCTGATTTTCTAAGGCACGATACTATAAAGTTATGACTGTTTTTGCATTTTTTTTTTTTTTTTTTTTGAAAAATTTTATACGGTTTACCCAGCATTGTTAGGGTCATCAAGTCTAGGAGGCTTAGGTGGGCAGGTCATGTAGCTAGAATGGAAGAAAGTAGAAACCTTTCAAAGTCTTGACTGGTAGACCCATAGGAAAACGACCATTAGGCAGACCTAGGCGCAGATGGGAGGATAATATTAAGATGGATCTCGCAGAGATAGGAATACAAAGTAGAAACTGGATCCAATTAGCTAAGGATAGAAGTCAGTGGAGAGCTTTTGTGAACGCGGCACTGAACCTCCGGGTTCCATAGGCCATAGAGTTAGTTAGTTAGTTTAAAAAAATTTTCGGGTGGTCATAGCGCCGAAAGGAAGCATTTTAATCCAGGTTGGTCTATATTTTTTGTCTTATCTTAGTATCAGGAATCTCTGTCGGTTCTTTTTCGTTGTTATTTTAGACTTCCTAACTATGCTACGCATAAGTGTCGGAAGTCTTAAGGTACGACTCTGCCCGTCTGTCTGCCTATCGACAGATATTAGTGCAAAAACGGCAAGAGATCGAGAACTGGTTTGTTAATATCGTTTCGGCGTCCCTAAAATAAATTCTATTTCATTCGTTAACCTACTATTTAAACAGGAAGTGGTTGAACCTAGTAATTTCCAGTTTCAATGAATTTCGCCCTAGAACAAAAACGGTAATAGATAGCGGGAAGTTGATTTTTGCAATCTATTCAGCTTATCAAAGGAGCATATCTTCACTATCCACAATAATCTGTCTAAAGAGAAAGTGGGTTCATTTTCTACTACTTCCGGTTACAACATTGATTTCCGTAGAGCAAAAATAATAAAAGGTATTGAGAAGCCGCTTTTTCGCAGTCCATTCAGCGTCCCAAGAATAAGTTCCATATATTAAGCTCGCCCTCTATTCAGACCGGAAGTGATGGAAATCAAGCAGATAGCAACGTGGGTTTCCTAGCAATCGGCTCAGCGTATCAAGAGAACATATCATCAGTACTTAGAACCAGGTCGGTAGCCAGCCCCAAAATTTAGGAAGGGGCCCGGTAGAAGTTAGGGAGACCGATCCAATCATATTATAGTCCATCACCATATTATAGTTCATTTGCTAGCTTACTGCGAACTTTTTAGAGGGGGCCAGCAAAAATGTAGGGGGGCGGCCCTCCTAGACCCCCCGTGGATACGGGCCTGCTTAGAACGCTGTACTGAAACCGGAAATGGTTGAAATGCATTAGTACTTCCGGTTTCAATATTGATATCCTTAAAGCAAAAATGGAAATGATATCGAGAATTCTTTTTTCAGGAAGTTCCATCTCTTCCGATTACGCACTATTCGATTATCCGGAAGCGATTGAAGTTAACTATTTGCCGTTTTAACGTTGTCCTCCATAGAAGTAAAGATAACCATAAGGGGATTGAATCAATCGATTCAGCGTCTAACAATGGTCGTAATGGTAACGATTCATCATTACCATCTGCAACATGCTGCCAAAACCAAAAAAGTGATTGGAATTTGCTAGTATTTTGTATTTGAATACTTAGTTCTGTAAAGCAAGAACTGTAAGGGGTATAAACAAATGGTCGAGTTTCCAGTTTCAGCGTCTCAAGAATGACTTTTGTTTTGATTTTTGTCTTCATCTGTTTAAACTAGAAGTAGTGAAAATCTAATTTAAGATTACAATGTGATCGCAATAATGGAAAAATTGAAATACCAAATAGAAGCAATATATTTTATATAAGTTCAGTACTAAGAAGTATTTCATCTCTGATTTTATTCTTTTTACTGCAACTGGAAGTGACAGGCATTAATTATCTCTTCCAATTTTAATGTTAATCTTCGCAGAGCAAAAAGAGTAAGAAATACCGAGTAATGGCCTTTTTGATATGGATTCAGCATCCGAGTGACAGAATGTATCTTTGGTCTTATTCCTCTATTGCAGTCAGTAATTGCAGATGTACTTCTTCAAGTTTGAGGATTAAATTCGAATAGTTTAGAAGTCTACCATAGATTCACACTCATAAACGAAACTCACTTCTCATACGTATTTATAATTTTATTAATTTACACCTTTGTTCAATTATTATTATTGCTTAATATTTTGCCTTTAAATTCAGTGTATTTACAGATAATATGATTTTTTAAAAAAAAGTTTGTGGGATACATGAACAAATGAATATAATTTATATTGGGTTGGCCCATAAGTTCTGACGTTTTTTAAATGAAAATTTTGTATGAAAAATAAGATCCTTTGCAATGCGTTTTACGTTATTTCATAGAGAATTATATGTTCTACAAAATAGTGTATTTAGTTTTGTCATGCTTATATGCTTTTTGCTCTTTTGAGGTCATTAAAAAGGAGTGTCAAATTTACAAGAAAGAGCATATTCGACATCTTCTACCTTTTGCGTTTAATCGAGATGTCAGAGCCACAAATCTGCTCGAGAGATTTGTGAAGTGTATCGCAAAGAAGCGATGCCTCTTAGGACGGCTTAAAATTTGTTTAAGCGATTCAAAGATGGCAATTTCGACATGAAAGACATGCATCGCACTGGACGCTCCGTTCAGTTTATTGAGGAGCTACTGAATCTACGAAGATCCAACCAAAACGACGAGGGAATTGGTAGAGATAATGGAATGCTGCAATAATACCACAGAACATCACCTTCACTCGATGCAAAAGGTTCAAAAATTTTAAAAACCAGTACTTATGGGTCAACCCAACATTATTGTAAAGGGAAAAATTATTTTCGAATTCGAACATCGTTTTGGAAAGGATTAATTTCTGTTTCCAAGGTATCATTGTATACTGTTTCCAAATTTCCCTTTAAAGATTTAGATAAAAAACATCTTTAAACAAGATTTTAAAAACTTAAGTATTGCTAGAAAGAGAGAAGATAAGCAAAAGTTTGAAGTTCAAAAGAAAATGCAATGGGAAAACTACTCGCGCTTGAGATAAGTGTGAAAGTAAAAATTGTTTCAACCGAGAAAAATAAAATGCAAATTGAGAAATATCTTGCGTTCGAATTGCGACAAAGAAAGTTTTTAGAAAGAAAGAAAACGGGAGCGGCATTAGGTTTGAGAGCGGCAGGCTAGCGAAAATTTCCCTGCACAATAGAACTTGTCGCCTGCTGAATTGCATCTTAAACAGGAAACTTTCCTTTTTCCTTTCTTAAAAATATACCCACAGTGCTGACTTTGAAAAAAAAAAAAAAAAAAAAAAAAAAGAATACTAACTTACAAAAGACATTAATATTCCGCGCTGATAACTTTTTCGCTTCGGTATCGACAAGAAAAGCCCTCTTTTCGTTTATATATATATATATACATATACATACATATGAAAAAAAACATCTTTTACATTTTGAGAGAAGTCGGAACAAAATGAGTCCTCAAACTGAACTTTTTCCCCCTTCTTTTCAAAGTTAATCGATTTTCTTGTGTCGACGGATCCTGCTTGTTATATATTGTGTATCTTTGTCCCTTTCAAATAATTTCTCCCCTGTATTTTTTTTTATTTTTCATTCTAGGGAAACATAGTCAACCGCCGCTGCTTGTAGTCAGCAATATATATATACATATATACATATATATATAGTCTTTTCGTTCTTTTCTTTCAGAAAGAGATACCCCAATCTTCCACTCACTCATACCACATACACGTCCCTTTCATTTAGGTTTTCATGCAGAATGCTACGCAAAGAGGGTTGCAGAGTTTAAGGAAAGGAAGGAAAGGAGGGAGAGAGGGTTTGTTGAAGTTGCACAATCTCTTTTCACGGGGTGTTAGCTTTTAAAATCCCTTCATTTCCTCCTTGTCAGAGCCAGATGAGAACTCGGTGAACCAAACGTATAGTGTAAGACTGCCTGTCTGTCTGCTTGGATGAATTTTATATATTTGCACAGAATACCTACAGTATATATATATATATATATATATATATATATATATATATATATATATATATATATATATATATATATATATAGACCTACTATTGTTTACTATTGCCCCTATGATATGTGTCGAAACGAAGAATGGCACATTGAGAGAAACACACGCAGGGTTGGAAATGTGTTGTATCAGAAGCATTGTGGTGTATCATCAAAATTGACGTATTTCCTTTTGAATTTCCATATGCATAACAATAGCGAGCACTAACTATTACAATTAGTAGTATTATTAGTAATAATACTCTTATCAAGTAGAGGAGGCACGGTGACTCAGTAGTCGAGTAATCACATCTGCTGTGAAGGGTCCTTGGTTTTATCCCCGGCCAGACGAGATTTCTGATTGACAACATCGTGATCTTGGAGTTCTCATGTTTCTTGCACGTTCTAACCACCAGTTCTTGTACGTTTCTTGCCACTAGTTCTTTCATAATCATTCACACTCATTAATTACATGTCTCCTAAAGGGTAAAGAGGATAAAAATTGAGCTGATCTCTAGAAATTTTAATGAATGTCACTGCTAACTACTACTGTTAATACTAGTCAAAGTATTTATCGATTAATTGATTCAGAACAGAACAGTTAACATACTCAATTACATCGCTCGTCTTTCGTGATATAGTACAGGTTCAGCCACGGGAAATGGCACACTTTAAAATGGCAACACTGTCGAACTGAAACGTATGGTGACTAGTTGCCATACCCTCCACATCACAGAAGTCTGCTATTTAGTTTACCATGAGACGGGCATATTCAAGACATGGAAGCCTTCGTACGCGAGAAAAGTAAAGTTGTTGTTCAACGGGAGCTATGATTTGGGCAGGAATGGCATTTTAGTGTGCCAAATAGTAAAACAATTACCAGGTGTGTGAACCAATGGAGAGAAACTGATCCTGTTGCCCAGTGTTGCCAGATCAATCAGTTGGAAAAGCAGGAGATTCAAAGATAAAAAACAGGAGAAAGCAGTAGACACTTACAGTGGTGGCGTTTGAATGTAAATCCGGGGGGGGGGGGGGGCAATACAATTCGGCATTATTAAGGGGGACAGTAGTCAAAACAAGCAGTTCAGAATTCATTTCCGATTAACTACGTTGAGCAAATAAAAGGGAAAGTCCAGATTTGTATTAATATTATTTGATACACACGTGTGTGAAGTAAAACGTAGTGAAGAGCAAAGTGGATGGGAAAATGTATTTTCATGCACGTAGCGATAACGTAGCTATATGGACAGCCACACGTGATCGTGGCGTAAGACGATTTCTTGCTGACGATCGTGGAGAAATTATCTAAGCCACTCTTCCAACCCAAGTCCCAATCTAAACAACACTTACTTGTAAACCTTACAGAAAGTCAGAATATCGACGATTCTTATAGAGGATGACGTACAGTTGTATTCTTTGGATTCATATTATATACAGTAAAGCTCTATAACTATATGTTCTACAGAGCTTTGTGTACTGTAACAGAGAAATTTCATCTTTTTATGTGAGGAAACATTGAAAATTCAATATTAATAATAATATATTTCTTCAACTTCTCGAAGTAAGGAAAAAGCAGGAGATTGTTCACTTTTCTTTTTCTTTCGCAGTAGATCAGTAGAACGTAGAAAAAGCAGGAGATCTCCTGCAAAATCAGTAGATCTGGCAACACTGCTGTTGCCAACAAGAAGCATGGTGAATCTTCAAGGACAGTCTGCATACCAGGAGACATCTATCATGTACGCCAGGCTTTGCAGCAAAGTCCACAAAGATCACCTGTCGCCATGCAGGAACATTGCAAATGTCGCAAACATCAGTGCGTCACCTTTGAAAGAAGACCTACACTATCACCCATACAAGATGCAGACTATGCAACAGCTACGGCTGGTTGACAAAAAGCTTAGAAAGAGGGTTTGTGAACTGTTTTTAGAAAAACGGAATCGCGATGAAGACTTGGACAATCTTACGATGTCTCATGAGGCGAATTTCCGCCTGAATAAATGGGTCAATAAACAGAATTTTCGTTACTGGTTGGACACAAATTCCCAAACTATCCACGAGACTCCTCAGTACTGCCCTAAGGTTGTCGTTTTGTGTTTCATGTTTCACCCACGCTTTACACCAACAATTATGAGGCTGGGTGAAACAATATGTTAAAGCTTTCTGAAATTAAAAGGTAGAAAAAATACTTTTTTTTTTGGGTTAATAGAATTTTGGTGTTAAATTTCAAACAAACTCACATACTAGGGTATAAGAGGATATACAAAACCTAGAATACTATTGTTTAACATCAGTTTGATCTCAAATATAAGATTTTTGGGTTAAACCTAATAGAAAACATATTGAAAATAAAACATTACATACTTCGGATGTGAGCGCTTATATACCTAGGAAATACTGACCCTTTCAATTACCGTCATAGATTTATTCATCAATATAAGTTTCGTATGATTATCTTTTGTTTTCTTCAGTGGCCCAAATAGCAAAGTTTTAACGCTCTTGCCTTTGGTGCGAGCCGTCCCGGATATGATTCCTTAGAGAACATTAGATCGAAAAAATGTAAAAGTTTTATTATTGCAGGCCAGTCATTCTGAATGTGGTTTTCCTGGGTTTTTCTCATTCACACCAGACGAATATCGTAGATGGTACCTAATATACATCTTCCAGGCCGCTTGCTTCCTTCCTTTCCTTTCGTCGGCTAGTGTGATGGCCGAGGGACACTATCCCCCATATGTGACGGGCTAACATGGCCATAGATGCCGAAAGCCCAGAAATCTAATTCCTAATTCTAATCCTAGTGACGGGCTAACATGGCCATAGATACCGAAAGCCCAGAAATCTAATTCCTAATCCTAATCCGTGATGGGCTAACATGGCCATAGATACCGAAAGCCCAGAAATCTAATTCCTAATTCTAATCCTATTGACGGGCTAACATGGCCATAGATACCGAAAGCCCAGAAATCTAATTCCTAATTCTAATCCTAGTGACGGGCCAACATGGCCATAAATACCGAAAGCCCAGAAATCTAATTCCTAATTCTAATCCTTGTGACGGGCCAACATGGCCATAGATACCGAAAGCCCAGAAATATAATTCCTAAATCTAATCCTAGTGACGGGCTAACATGGCCATAGATACTGAAAGCCCAGAAATCTAATTCCTAATTCTAATCCTTGTGACGGGCTAACATGGCCATAGGTGCCGAAAGCCCAGAAATCTAATTCCTAATTCTAATCCTAGTGACGAGCTAACGTGGCCATAGATGCCGAAAGCCCAGAAATTTAATTCCTATTCCTAATCCTAGTGACGGGCTAACATGGCTATAGATGCCGAAAGCCCATAAATTTAATTCCTAATTCTAATCCTAGTGACGGGCTAACATGGCCGTAGTTGCTGAAAGTCCGGAAATCTAATTCTAATCTTTCTTTCCTTTAGCGCAGTTTATTTTTATATAAATATACCAAAACTAAACTGAATGAAAATCAGAAATTTTTCATTAAATAGTACCCAGATTATTAGCCTAGAAGAAAAGAAATGAAACAGTTGCTAGTTTGTTTCGAAGGTACCAAAGACTAGTGACTCAGATTCTATACTTTTTAATAATCTCTGTTAGGTTATTCTTGTAGGTCTACTATAATTCAGAAAAAGTGGAAATATAAGGTACAAAAAAGACAGTCAAGTTACTTCAATATTAACATCTACTTTCTATTGTCTTGAATTATTTAATCTGTATTAGCAATAGAAAGACTACGAAGACTGTAATTATTACACAATTTCTATCTCTGCTTTCTGCAATGTTGGTAAAATGTAAGAAACAAGGTGGAGTCGGAAGACAGGCAAGAAAGAAGAAGATGGATTGAAGGAAAAAGAAATTAACGTGAGAGCCTGGAACTGCCAGTTGTCATTTCCGACTTGCCTCCCATCTGCTGGGCAGTTTTGTTTGTAACTACTGTCTTGCAGTCAAACTGGGCAGCAGCACGTGCTTCTGAAAGCAAGAACTAGAACAACTTTCGTTTAAAACATTAATTAATTAAGATTCGTGTCAACTGCAACAGGATTCTTAATTTAGAACATTTATTCTAGTTCTTGTAATAGGTGTTAATATACATCTTTAACCTTTCCCTAGGTTTCAAGGCCGTAATTGGTGCAAGTACAGCATTAAAACTATACGAAAATCTAATTTTATAAGGAATACAATGGTAATTTAGGTAATTCTAAAGGAAAAATGAAATGAAATATTTAAGTTTTACGTTTCACGATTATGCCGGCTAGGCTAAAGAAGACGGTAATGATGAGGAAAAGAATGAAATGAAGAAAATTGGAGGAAACAAGAGAACCCCGAGGGAAACCAAGCATACGGTGTTTGTCCGCCACAAAATTCACTTGGTGCGAGCTGGAATCTAATAAAGGACCCCATACACCAGAAGTGAATGCTCTATCACTGAGCCACCGCGGCCCCCTAATTCTAAAGGAGATTTAATAACATAAGTGACAGAGTCACGTGTATGCCACATGAATGAGTTTGGTGTGTACCTAGTTGTATGGCGATATTTTAAATTAATCTTGAAACTGGGAATGTAATGGATTTTTCTTTAGATTTAGTATAGAGTTGAAGACGTAGAAAAAAAATGTATTCTTGGTACGCTTAACCGATTATAGGAAACCGCTTCTCGCTATCTATTACCGTTTTGTTCAAGAATTATCAATATCACAACTGACAATGGTCAATTTCTACCACTCTCAGTTTGATCACCTGTATGAACGAATTTGACTCCTAACGTTTGATTCTCTACACCCTGGTCAAAATAAATGGTGGTCCATTAAGTAGTTATTTATTTATTTATTTATTTTTTTGTGCCTTCTGGTCGAATGGACGAAGGTACAGCAAGTATATTTATTTAACTAAATCAATAACTACTAATAATCAGAGTTTATTTAACTAAAATCCTTAAAAGAAAAAACCTCATTATGTTATCTCAATGTTATCTCATTATTGTGTAAGGGTAATCTTATACATAAGGCTGAATGTTTGTTTGTTCTCTGTACAAATGCAAGCCTTTGATTTGACATACTTCTGGCTTGGTAAATTTTAGATACCGGTATATAACTTTGGAGAAGGGTCCATAAGGTATTTATAATCTTCAAAATTGGACTTCTAATTGGGGATCGGGGTTCATAATTTGTAGAGTATCCCAGTAGTCTTACAAGTTTCACAACCCATATGGCTCTACTGTGTTTCAGGTTGCATACAGTTTGTGTTATTGTGAAGACTGAGTTCTTGTGCTATGGATATAATTAATTCGACTAAGAGAAGACTCCGTTCTTTGCACGGGGAGAATAAGGTTTAATGACTATTTCGTTTTTTACTTTCAAATTTGTAGTTGTTGCTGGCATACTTAGTGAATTATCGGCAAAAGTCTACAGGACCGAACAATTGAAGAAGCCATCACGGCACGAGCATGACCAGCCTTTCTCTTATGGCTCCCTTTTTCTAAGTTAAATATCAAGAAACACAGAAAACACGTGTATAAATAATTTAAATGAAAAGTGTAAATGCCACAATGATTAATTTTTGATTGATGCATTGAAGTTTAACGTCGTTTTTCAGGACAGAGAGCATATTGTAACATGAGATTTACTGTTTCAAGTAGGATCTGTATTACTGCTCGGATTTGTCTCCCTAAGTACTACTTAGCAGCACCGACTTCTGTTGAACCTGGGAAACGTTTAGGTATTGGTGTTTCATTGCCATACTTCCCAGTAGAGATCCAAGCTGGTATATCGAGATGGACAATCAAACCGAGATCCCCTCGGCCCTCCAAGGCTTGGCACCCATGGTAGTACTAGCACAGGAAATCGAACCAGGGCCCACTCGACAAAACAATGGAAATGAAATGAAATATTTGAATTTAAAGTCCCACGTTTATTCTATTTAGGCTAAGGGAGACGATGATTAAGCCAAGTGAATGATGATAGAAGAATTGATGGAATGATAAAGTTGAAGGAAATGGGAGTACCCCGAGAAATCCCACGGAGACGAACCAGGGGCCCGACGCACCAGCTGTAAGCACTGAGCCACCCTCCGTGTGGCCACGAATAAGTATAAATTAGTTAAATGGAATTCGGGCTATTTGAACTGCAACTTCAAATTCAACCCACAGTTAATGTCTCCTCCATACTGACTACAAAAATCTTAACCAATTTAGCGAGAGACTAACTCAGAAGTAGCATAAACTCGAAAAGGACAAAATATGTAGAAATTAATATACACTTTTCAAATGAGACGGTAAATATTTTTATTTTTAGAAAGCAGGGCAGTGTTAGAATCACAAATGAGTAAGGGCTTTGCAGAAAACAAAGGTAATGTAAAATATGGTCGATAAACCAACGCTGGAAAAACTAATTATATTGTATTAAATGTTCAGCGGCGCAAATCTGTCTTCAACATTGCGAGGGTGGGTGGGTGACAAATAAGACCGTTTCTTTTCTTTTCTTTTTCTTTTTTTTCTTTTTTCTTTTTTTCTTTTTTCTTTCTTTTTTTTTTGTTGTTGTTGTTGTAAAAAGATGCTCAAAATATTTGTGAAGTTGAAAAACAATCCTGTGGAGGATCAAGGAGCAAAGTTTTCTAACATTGAGAAGTGGGCAGATTTAAGGTTTATTCTGGAGGGACATCAATTTCATCTCACTTTCCTATGTGGCAATCGGGCACAAATCATCTCATTTTCCCCCCAAAAAACACATTTCAAATCGGATTATGGGGGGGAGAGTCCCCCAGTTCAAAGATTGGAGGATACATATACCCCTCATCCTCGCGGGATTTGCGCCAATGTACATGTTGCAGTGTTATCATATCGCCCGTGTTGTAATCATATTTAAGTTCAGTTAAGAACGTTGTAGCGATTTGAACGAATCATACTACAAAATAAACCGTATTTTGTAGCATAGAACAGGAAGTTTTTCTAAACAGAGCTATAAAAAGAAATGTACAGAAACCTAAACCTTCAGGCATGCGCATTAATCATCGGCTTCTGTTTATTATCTCCTGTACATAGGATAGTTTCATTTAGGAGGTCGTATGGTACAAACAATGTTTTCATTCCGTTAGCATGTTTTAATGACAGGAAATGAAAAACAAAGACACTTTAATCAACGCACAATGCAGTCTAGACTTATTTATTGCAGGAAGAGACATCTATAGCGAGACTGCAGAACGGATTCCAAAACAATTACATTAGGTTTATTATCTCTAACCGTACAAAAACAATTTGTGGATTACAAAATAATTAAGCACATCAAACAATGCTGAAAATTTAATCAGAGATGTTTATGCTTAGACAGTGAATTACAATCACCTAATGCTGAACCATTTAATATGATAAATAGTCCTTTTCCAATATTAAATCAATACTCTCTTCCTGTAATACGGCAAATTGTGGATGCGTTAAAATATTAAATAGTACTTTTGATAAAGTGGATACTTTCAAATATTTAGGATCGATATTAACAGACGAAAATCATATTCACGAAGAAATTAAATGTCGACTAAAAGCAGGGAATTCGTGTTACTATTCAGTTCAAAATCTCTTGTCGTCGCGAATTCTGTTGAAGAATTTGAAGCTTAAAATATATAAAACGATAATCATGCCTGTTGTTCTGTATGGTTGCGAAACATGGTCGCTTACTCTGAGGGAAGAACATAGATTGAAAGTATTTGAGAACAAGATCCTGAGACGAATATTCGGACCCAAGATGAACGGGAATGGGGAATGGCGGAAACTTCATAACGAGAAACTACATAATTTATGCGGTTTACCCAACATTGTTAGGGTCGTCAAGTCTAGGAGGCTTAGGTGAGCAGGTCATGTAGCTAGAATGGAAGAAAGTAGAAACGATTTGAAAGTCTTGACTGGAAGACCAATCGGAAAACGACCATTAGGAAGACCTAGGCGCAGATGGGAGGACAATATTAAGATGGATCTCGCAGAAATAGGAATACAAAGTAGAAACTGGATCCAATTAGCTAAGGATAGAAGTCAGTGGAGAGCTTTTGTGAACGCGGCATTGAACCTCCGGGTTCCGTAGGCCATAGAGTTAGTTAGTCAATTTCCAATATTAAATCAATACTGTTTTCATTCATAATAAAGTACCTGCATAAATCTATAAAGTGCGGTGTCCTCGTATGTATAACCCTATAAAATACGTATATACAGTATATATGTATATAAGAGGAATATATTCTATAAAGGATATGTAATTCAATAAATTACTTAAAATATAAAACACATAGTGTGCGTGTATATATAGACTATATAAATCCTACAAAAGTAAAGGGTTATAGGCAACCATATTTCAAAAATGAAAATCTTGGATGCTACTAAATTACGAGAATCTTTGAAATGCTTAAAGTGAAAAGAAGGGTTATATAGACCTACTAATTTACTTTTTTTTTTGCATTAGATAGAGTTGTTCAAGTATTACGTAATTACATTTTAAGTCATTTTAGTAGACCTTGTCCTCTTCAGTTAAGCTAACGTAAACAGATGATTTATCTCCTCTTCACCGGTATTGTAAATATTTTTTAAATTTTTATTTGTCATGATTTGTTATGTGTCGCGGCTTTCAGAGCCTGTTTTCGCTCATTTAAGGTGTGTTTTCTTTCACACATTTTGTCTGTTCGTGTTATATCATTTTTTTTAGAACGGTTAACACATTGGCATATATATATATATATATATATATATATATATATATATATATTAGGGGCAGATCCAGGATATGATCAAGGGAGGGGGTAAACCATATTTTGCCGTTTTATCCAGTGTAAAGCAGGATTGAAGCCCATTTTATCCAGTGTATATCTGAGCGTCAAGGGAGGGCTATAGCCCCTATAGCCCCCCTTGGATCTGCCACTGTATATATATATATATATAAATTACAAAAAAAGAATACTCCAACATTATCCCATTGTTGAGTGTTTAGTTTATTTTTCTTCTGGAATGGTCACCGAAAATTACCAGAAATATCGGTCAGGGTATAACGATACTTGTATTTCAACCTTTATTTGTATTTGTGGCCAGAATATACTTTTTAATTATACACAAGCTATTCAAGAAAACGAAGAAGAAATATATGAAAAAAAGAACATGTAGATGTAATTTCTTTGCAGTTGATATACGTTGCTGATTTGTTATAATAGAGATTCGTTGTCATAGCAACGAAGAATAAAAGATATAATTCCGGATCCATCTTATATAAAACTACATGCCCAATTTAAGGAGTGAAGTTATTTTAATTGTGATGTGCCACAATAAAAGGTAATATTTAAAATGCAATGTGTAAAATGTTTTATGATGGTTTTTGTAGCCTTGCTTGTATGAAACTAAAAACTGAGGACTTTTGAATCACGACGTTATATATACAGTGTATATATTGGTGGCTCAATCGCAAAACTTTATTTTGAATACGTGTCATTAAAAGGGGTTATTGATTAAAATATTTCAGAAGCAAGATGCAGATTGAAACAGGGTACTAAAGATATCAAGAAGATTGAGCAATAAAAACTCTTGTCCCTTGCCCAATGAAACGAATGCTTCGTTCAATGTCACAGTACTTACTTAAATCCTGAACTTAATTAAATCCATGTGTTATGTATTCAAGTTTTTTTTTTTTTTTTTCAACTTTTGCATTGCCATATTCAGAAGTTGAAGAGAACAATTATATAACTAATCCTGTGAAGAAAGCAAACTATAATATTCCCTTCATTTCTTCTTAGCTCAAATCCGGGACATTTAAGTGTCCCGAAAAATATATTCGGGATGCAGATCTCGATTCCGTGATGGTCAGGAACGAATGGCAACCCTATACAAAGGAGAAATATGCACAACTACTTTATAAAGATTATTTCAATTTATAAGAAATATAAGCTACGGGTACTTTGTTACAAACGGAACGTGTTTAAGTAATGCACACAAAAAAAAAAACTTACAGCAGAATTGGATATTTGATATAATATGACATTTTGTTGATACAGTATTTGTTATAGTGTACGTACTAGGATGACTAATTGTGCAAATAGTAAAACAGATACTTGTCAAGCTGGCACCAGCGAGAAAGAAATTTTAGTTTTTTTTTTTCAAAATAAAAAATAGATTATTTATTTAATTCTTTTCTGATTTTAACATTTTCGTTTCCTGTATCATCCTACAACAACCGCGATTAAGAACATCGAATCGATTGTCTCTTAAATACTCTATTTTTGAAAGACTAAATTTTCTGTAGAAGCAGGGGTAAAAGTGAGAGGGAACGCGGTGGATGACGTTCCCCCACCTCGAAAAAATATTTACAGCATCTCCCCAGTTCCTATAAAACTTACAATGAGCAAAGATAGGCAGGGGGAACGGCTTGGCGTCATGCTGCTACCTACCGTTCCCCCACCTTTTCAATCCATTTTTATCTTTGTGCAGAAGGATTGGTCTTTCTTTGAAAACAGTGTAAAAGTTCACACCGAAATATTACTAGTATACTATGCAACTATGTGCCAAAAAGAAATGCTTTGTTTTAAAGGGATATTTTAAGTTTTTTGCATTTTTAACGGAAGACAGTACGAATTATGAAGAAGAAAAAAAGATCCTGTTAAAAACGGGACGGCTGCCATACTATAGGTATACTTGAGTTGTATACTAGAAGATATCCTTTTGTTATTAAAAGTACTTTTGATTAACAAATATACTGCCTTAATTTTAAAGAAAAACGTGACTTCTATTAGCATTTCAAGTACTACTCTGTATATCTACGTATATGTAATATGGGAACATACATACGCCTGTTTCAATTGTTGCTCCATTCAGCAAAGCTAATTAGAACGAACTATAAAATTGTCAGATTTAAGTTAGAACCATGATATGATTCTTGTAACAATTTGTGACTATTATCTTCGCCTCGAAATATAATGAGCCATGATGATTTTTATGATACCATTACGCCCGTTCAGAACATGATCAATACTGTCAGATTTAATATAAGACCTTTTTTTTTCTTCTTTCTTTTGGTATGACTTTGAAACAAATTAAATTCAGTTACATGCACAATGGTAAGTCAATTTGTAAAGATCAGGTATAGATTGCGCAGCTGTGTACCTTAGCATTTGTAGTACTCTTATACTGTATTCGTACACAGAAGGTTCAGAAACGTAAAATGTGTTTTTTTTTTTTTTTTCAAATGAAAAAGTGAAAAAGGATGGATCAACATGGATGCAGAATGTGTTACTTTGGAGGGGCGAAGCTTATATTAGTAATGAGACTTGGCATTATTACGCAGTCAGAAAAAGATATGGTTACCTTCAGACATGAGAGCAAACAGTGATAGTAAAATGCGAGGGAAATATTTCTCGTCTTTTATGCGAACAAGTATAAACGCTAAAACGCTTGGTATCCACGGACGCTCTAGCTTCACCCTATCCTGCCGCGTAATAGGTGTAATTTAGTTCCGGTTGGTGTTTGTTTATATCACTGTAGACTTAGTTACGTAGCAGTGTTATTTTCTACAGCGGAACTACACCAATCCCAGCTAATACAAGTAAACTTAAGCCTTTCGAATTCGGAAATGGCATAACTCGAAAACAAAACATTGAATCAAAGTAAAATGACAAAAATAATGATTATGTTTAGTGCCGGATTCCCATTAACGCAAGAATGTGTGTGAGAAGGGCGCTGATAAAATTAGCCCCTAAATTAAACACAAAGAAACTATATGCTGAGCAAACCAATATATTCAAACTAAAGACAAACTACATACGTGCGACCGTTTCGCCAACTAACACTTTGATTTCATCAGACACACTATCCTGTCTGCTGAAGCCAAAGCGTTAGTTGGCGAAACTATCACACGTATGTAGTTTTTTTTTTTTTTTTAAATGAATATATTGTTTTGCTCAGCAAATAGTTTGTTTGTGTTCAATGATATACCAAGCAAAACTTCTACTTACGGAAAATATTACCGCAAATTAAGGAGGAAATGCATAAACTCTGTTAGCTTAACCTAACCCAGAATTCATGAATTCTACTAAATCAACAATGGATAAATCTCTAGCTATACATGGGGACGCGGCAGAAGTCCTAAATGGCAGAAGTCCTAAAATGCAGAAGTCCTAAACGGCATTAGACCTAAAATGCACAAGTCCTAAAAATTATTTCGCGGCACAAGTCCTAAATGGCAGAAGTCCTAAAGTGCAGAAGTCCTAAAATGCAGAAGTCCTAAAATGCAGAAGTCCTAAAGTGCAGAAGTCCTAAAATGCAGAAGTCCTAAAAGGCAGAAGTCCTAAAAATCATACCGAGGCAGAAGTCCTAAAGTGCAGAAGTCCTAAAAATCTCTTGTCGCGCTACCATCGCGTCCGTAAGAAGAATACTGTCAATCTGTTAGTCAAGTTTTAGATATACTGTTTCATATTACAGAGCCTTAGTTCTTACAAGTTATTTGTATAAATACATATTCTATCGTTCTGAAACAATAAATAAATAAATAAATAAATGAAGCCTATTGTCCTTTCTTACTCTTTCCATGATATGTTGACAAAATTTTAACTTTCTACCAAATGTGATTCCCAGATCTTTCATAATGTCTGTTTTTCTCTATTTCCACACCATTGACTTCATATTAGTAACATAATATTGTGTTTTAGTTATGTACGTCATAAATTTTGCTTTCCTTGTGTTGTTTTGAAGTAAATTATTTTTACACATATATTTCTTGTACAGAAGTCTTTCTGTAGCAAATAATTGTCATATTCGTAATTAACTACTCCTGGGATACGGCTGTTTCGGTGTAGGACGTTTTGGTGCAGGGCGTTTCGGTGTACGCATTGCTCGGTGTAAGGACGTTTAGGTGTGAGGCTGGTTCGGTGTAAAAGTTCTAATGTTTACACCGAAACGTCCACTCTTCAAAATGAAAATTATTCGTTAGGGAGAAATAAATTCACGAAGTAGAATATATAAATTAATAAATAAAATAAAAATTAAATGTTTCTGTAATTGGCAAGGGTTACTTATTTATAGTGAGTCCCCTCGCTTCACTCTATGTCAGAACTTCTTATATCCTCAAATGTTATAATTATTAATTGATTGGGAAAACGTTTTACGGTAATGATATATAGTAAAAAAAGTGTGTGATGCATAAACATTGTGTACACCTTATTACGGCAATAACTGTGCACAAATCGCAAAATGCTGCACAATCTTTGAAAGAAAATTTTCAAACACAGATGGTTTTTCTTCCAATAACCGCTTTTATATCATGCATACCCAATAAGATTAGCAAATCTAGGAAAAGAAAACTGATTATGAATCAGTGATGAGATCTTAATTATATTATTACGGAGATGTAAATTCATGTTATAGTTGTAGAGAAGGACAGTGTCAGAAAAATGTCTCAAGAAAATTTTTAACGGCCTAAAGAACACAACAAGAGGCTGAATCCTACCAGTTGTTCCTGCAGAAATTGTTTCTATTATGAGTTACTCTTTTGTTCTTAAAATAGGTCAAAGTTGAATTGTGACCACTCCACGAAACTAATAACAAAATGGACTTTGCATTAGACGCTTGAAGAAAAATCTCTTGGAACCATGATCTCACAAGACTTAATGTTAATTTTTCCGGATTTGATGCTTTTACAAGGATATCTTCAAATTTAAAGAGGTTGTGTTGGACTATAAGACCAAATGTTCCATTGTTTTCCTACAAAACAATTAAAAGTGGTGATAACAAAACACTGTTTGCAGAAATTGAAGGCTGTATGATGTAGCTACGAGTCATAGAATTTACTGACTGTACCACCCTTTCTACTGTTTGTGTCCCTGTAAACACTAGAGTACGTCCCGTCTGCATTTAAAAATTAAACCTATTGATCAGAGTTATAAATATTTAATTTTCCAATATGTGTTGCTTCACATTCGCGACAAGTGCATTGGCATTGGCTTCTAGCTTTTTGGCTATAGATTTAATCAAACGTCCTGTTAAAATAAGTACAAAAAGGGGTTTCAAATCAGTCTGCACCTTCTCTCAGTAGCCCCTGCCAATTATAATTGTTCTTGGCTAAATGCAGAACATTTCAAACCAGAAGACTTTGTAATTGTAATCATCATATTGGATCCGCCAATTTGAATTTTGTAATTTCAACGTCAGGTTCTGAATCACCTGTCCTAAAACCTCCTTGACAGTAAGCTGGTCGTATCATTTAATCTTCTATTTTAATGATTGCTTTCTGTTTATGCTTGGAGGCCACCTCTAACGTTCAAAGAGTGGTTTCTACCCTTAATCCCGCACCATTGCCAAAAATAAAATTAAAAAAAAGTGACGATTATTTTTTGATATTCTACAAGTATGCAAAGTTTCATTCAAATCAGTAAATTACACTTCCATAAGTCTCCTTGTTAGTGCTGTTCAAATGGAAAAAATAAGTTAATTGGCGGATATGAAGTCAGAACAAAGAAAAAATACGCCGGTGTTACGAAGAGACTGAACAACGTTTGTGAATATTACAAATCTGAGGATGTGATTACAGTCTTAAAAGGAATTGTGTACAATTTTAGATTCTTAGTTGAGTGATTCTATGTAATTATATTTTTTTCAACAAAATTCCTTTGAGTTGAGATGAGTTGATTCTGAGTTTAACGTCCCGTTCAGGAGTGACGCTATATGAGACGTCCACATACTGATTAACGTGGAATCCGAACCACATGAGCTCTCGCCGGAAATCGAACCCGGGTCTCCCACGCCAAAAATTCCTTTGAGGTATTATTCAGTTTGTATATATTATTACTGTGTCCCAGGAACTTTGTACAATATATTTATTTCAATTTAGAAATAATGCTGAATATTTTGCAGTAAATTTGATTATTATTCTATAAAACTCGCCTATGGACATCTCTGAATAGAAATTATTGTTGCGAATGGATTGGTGTTGTATTATCATCCTGTCTCAATAACAATGAGACTCAATAACAATGTTAATCAGTTTACACTATTCCAGAGTGGCTACACTATGACACTTCATGCATGTTCATTACAAGCATATGATTAATGCAATCAAATATTAGGCTATACACCGAAACGTCCTTTACAGCAAGTGTCCTTACACCAAACCGTCCTTACACCGTAGCGTCCGTACACCGAAACATCCGTACATCGAAACATCCTACAGAGAAACATCCTACACCGAAACGTCCTACACCGAAATATTCTAAACTCTTACTCGTTATCATTATTAATAATAATTTTAGTGTTACTAACATAGTTGTTACCGTTGGAATTAAGTACGTTCATATTGGTATTGTGGCAACTACTTAGTACTGAAATGCTTTATCGAATATTTAAGTCTGTAGTTTGTAGCAGGGTGGCCATAGAAGTTAATGGCTTATAGCCCATATTGCCTCACTGAAATTTTAGAGGATCTTTGAAAAGCAACTTAATTGAAATTAATGAGAAATATATATTTAAAATACATTTATTTAATACAAGAACATTACGTTTAATCAATTCCGCAACCATGGTTGAGGAAGGGATGTCTTAAAGTACGAACCATTGAAATAGTGCAGAAGCAATAGCTGAGTTTTTTATAAACATATATATAAATGAAAGTATACTAGAATGTAACTAACTAGACTGGAAATGAAAGAATGTAACTCTCTCTCTCTCTCTCTCTCTATATATATATATATATATATATATATATAAAATGAAAGTAACTATATTTGTAACTTAACAACACTTGAACCACCAGACTGATCTCGACAAAAACTTTCAACATAGATGAGGTTCGGGCCTGAGATGGTTTTATCATTTCACTTTGAAGTAGTGTTGTAAAAAAAACGGTTTTTTTTCTGTGAAGTTTTTTTTCAATAAAAAACATCGTTCTTTTTCATGTTTTTTTTTTCAAATGTCTGTTTTTTTTCTGGCAACTATCATTTATTGATTTACGTCGCAGATTATTGAAATAATCAACAGAACTTGAGTCGAAGCCCTCGTAACTTACAAATCTTTTGTTTATTTGCACCTATATACTAGCAAAATTGTGTGATTATTCCTTTCGGCCCCAAGTCATTTTTGGCGTTTTCCTACATTTCCAGTTAGTCACTCATTGCTCAAAAACAATTCATTCGATTGATATGGTTAAGGCCTTGTTTTTTAGAAAATGGATGTGGCTATCTTTTGGTGTAAGTTGTATTGCAGTGTTGCCAATAGGTGGGAAATTATTGAGGGAAATGTAGGGGTGAAAATTTACAAAAAATTCCCTAACCGAATTTCAAAATTTTTTGTATCTAGTACCACTGCTGCTATATGGGTTCAAGTCGCCTAAAAAGATCTTTGGTGTGTTGACAAGGTACAGTGAAATCCTGAAGTCGCTTACTTCCATCCAAAGAGGGAAAGAAACAATTCTGTCATACATATGAAATTTTGACACTTTTTACGCCTCACAAGCAAAAATCAAATATGCCGGGGCTACAGCTTCTCTAATTATCCTATTGAAACTTTTTATGGTGCGTTCTGTAGGGAAAAGAGGAAGCTTTTAGGTAGTGGTACGTTTGTTTCAATGTAGTCAGTAAGAGGGTAATAATAGAGGGGAAAAGGGAAATTTTCCGAATTTTTCACCTAAAAGCGGGAATGAATTGTTTTGGCTGGAAACACTGCCATCAGACAGACGAAAACTATCTGAAAATAGCCCTTAGTACTCCAAGAATATATCCTACAAGTATCATGGCGATATATAACAAAGTAAGCATGACATTTTTTTAAAAATCTCATTCTACCCCAGAAATTCAGCATTTTCTTACCATTTCCAGAACATGGTTTATTATAAACCTCAACTGTACTTTCCCTAATTATTCTAGTGAAACTTTTTATGGTGCGCTGTGTAGGCTAAGGATGAGGCTGTTAGACACTGGTACGTTTGTTCGAATGTAGCCATCAAGAAGGAAATAATAGAAAAAAAAGGGATTTTTTTCCAAAATTTGCCCTAAAATCTGGAATTAAAATTTTCTGTAGCTGGCAACACTACTATCAGACACACACAAACTATCTTAAAATAAGCTTTGGCATCCCTCTAATATATCCTACAAGTATTGTGACGATATCTAATAAAGTAAGCATGTCAATAAAAAATATCTCATTCTACCTTTAAAAAAATCACAGTTATCTTCCCAATTAGAGAACAAGGTCTACTGTACTTCCCCTAATTATCCTATTGAAACTTTCTATAATGCGTTGTGTAGAGCAAAGACGAGACTTCCAGATACTGGTACGTTTGGTCCGATATAGCCAACAAGAGGGAAATAATAGAGACAAAACAGATATTTTTTTCAAAATTTCCCCCTAAAATCTGGAATTAAAATTTTCTAGCTGGTAACACTGCTACCAGACAGACGCAAACTATCTTAAATTAAATATTGGTACACGACGATATTTAAGGAACAAAACTTCTAATTACCAAAAATATATTACTGTAAACAGAAAAGTAGGGAAAAACTAGAAAAATCAAGTGTTAGAACCTAAATACGAATTTTTCGTGCGTTCCCTAATTACCCCACTGTAACGATCTGTACTTGCGTTTGTTAAGTAAGGACAAATGTTCGATTGGCGTAAGTTGACTTGCACTCAGACGTATAGGTACGGATTTATAAACAAAAATTTCTAATTTTTTCCCCAAATTTAGGAAAATTTTAATTTCCCTAATTGGCAACACTGCGCGCAGGCCCGTCTAATTGATGTCAACAGTTAGGTATCCATCCGAGGTATCTACCTGGCAAGTATAAGGAGATCTTTCTACAACGAAGGAAGCTACAGGGAAAAAGAAGTAAAGGAAATTCGAAATTAGAAAATTCTCGAATTTTTGACTGGGGTGAAATTTGAGAAGAAAATTCGACACCAGAAGAAAAAAATAATATGATAAACTATAGTCCAACCATATTTTGCAAGAATAATACCCCGATATCTTAATTAGTGTCCATACAGGAGCGGATTAAACAAATGACACACCCGTGTGTGCCACTTTGGCTACCTGGGCCACCGAGTATACATTTGATTACATTTTTTTGACTACTAACTCGTGTTGTTGTTGTAGTTATAGTCTCGACTAATAATAATATAGTTGTTGTAAACAATAACTTTATAAGGAAATTTTTCTCTCCGTTTTACATCTTAGTTCCAACACTGTTGGTGAGAAATGCAGGGTGTTTCAAAATGAATTTTGGGGGTTTAAGTCTTCGTAGTACTTATTACATTTTACGTACAATTATAAGCAATGCATCAAGTAAAAGAGCACCTCAAACAGTCTTTGCTACAAGTGTTCAATGTGAGATTCATTTGTCACACGGCACACATCTAGTCGATAGGCGAGAAAGGCCCATAAACTTTCCGCCATATGGCACAAAACACATTCAATTTAGGGGTCTCATTTCAAGTGTACCATCTCCTGAGGATTTGCTGACGGCCAGATACAAACATTATGAGTGTTCACATTAGATCTTAGGTGAAATGTCTATTTATCACTGAAGACTACACGATCCAGAAAATCTTCATTGTTATGCAGCAATGTTTCACTTGCGAAATTGACACGTAAACCGTAGTCTGTAGGTTTTATACCTGTAGCAACTGCAAACGATAAGGACATAGTTGCAAGCGTCTCCTTAATATTCTTCACACAGACCGTTGCACTGTACAGATTCAGTCTTTATTAAAACACACAAAAAAAACTTTCTGCTCTCTAGTCTACATCTTTTCTGCTTGCTCTTTCTAACGGTAGACAGAAGAAATAATGCATGTACAGCGGGGGACACTTCTAAATGGTACAGCCATATGGAGATTTACGGCTAAGGTGTACCATTTAGAAGTGTCCCCCGCTGTACATGCGTGCGTACAAAACTGTTTGAGTTGCTCTTTCATTTGATATAATATTTATAATTGTAAGTTAATTGTAATAGATACTACAAAGTTTCAAAACCCAAATATTAATTTTGAAACACCCTGCATTACTTCAAATTGTGTCATCCTATATTCATGTCTTTTATATACATGTCATCAGGGCCGGTCCTAGTCAATTTGTCGCCCCCATGCAATGGCATAATTTGCCGCCTCCCCCTTTCTCCAGAAAGAACAAATCTTAAAAGTCATGATTTTAAGTATGCTACTCCAGCATGAACAACAAAGGTGAGGGTAAGTGCAGTTGCACTCAGAAAGGCTTAAATACTTACTAAAAATGCAATCCCGTTGTGTCTTTTTTTTAAAAAAAATATTAATCTATTACGTTAGTGAGAGATAAAGCAAACACACCTGCAGAGGAAAAATGGTAATCCTTTTTATAGAATTCACTATCGAGCTTCAATCTCAATGTATCAGTTTGCAATTCCAGTGCAACTAGCTCTTTTATCTTTATTTCTTAATTTCCCTTCAATACCAGTTAACATTTTTTAAAAAACTTGTTTCTATCTTCAAAGATAAGGAACTTGTTTCTATCTTCAATGATAAGGAACTTGTTTCTGACAAAAACAAGACTAGTTGTCATATCAAAACTGTGATAACTTACTTACTGGAACAGATATTCACTACTATTCGAGAACTGAATTCTTGCATTTGGCAACAATCAAGCAATTTGTGCTGGGATTTATTTAACCATTTGCTTTAGCATTGTCCATGTGGCCTTGACCAAATGCAAACTAAACATACAGTAATTTATGAATGTAGTATTCAAATAGAAGGTCAGCTTAGTAAATGTAACTACCATCATCATGAAGTCTGTTTCCAACAAGAAATATTTAATTTAAATAATATACTTATGACAGATTTTACCGGACCATCCAAACTTGCTGCTCCACGCAAATGCACGTGTTGCATATATGGTAGAGCCGGCATATCATATATATCTAGTCGACAAATTATTTATATATGACATTTAGAAAAATACTATTAAGCAAATTAGTATTAGTTTTTACCTTTAGACAAGTTATTTGAATTTTATACTGTTCGTGACATTATTTTCGTACTTATTAAAGGCCTGCTTTCACGAAAAAACAAAATTTCATTTCTACATTTATTTCTTAGTTGATATTGATGAAAACTGCTGAAACTCGAATTGTTAATAGGTATGGCATTCATGTAAATTGTAAAATATTTGTAGCGTATCAGTATCTAGCGTTTAATTTATGTTGCATTTTACGGTGATTATACCTACATAAAAATATTTAATACTTAAACAGACGTAAGATGCATTAGAAATGACTATTTGAAAAAAAAACGAAATTTAGAAAAAAAACGAGAGGCAATGTTTTTTTTCTAAAAAAAACGTACATTTCTGAAAAAATACGAACGGTTTTTTTTTCTATTTACAACACTACTTTGAAGGTGCAACTTGGAGGAAGGAAGTGCTGATATATATTAAAAATTATCGATCTTAGTGTCGAACCCATAGTTTTCGGGGTTGCTGAGATGAACACTGACATCTCCGATGAAGCTTAAGTTCTAATTCAACACTGCAACTTGCAGGAAGGAGAGGAAGATGTATAAAATGATCGAAAATGACCGCTATAAGTGTCGAAACCATAGTTTTTGGGGTCGCTGAGGTGAACAGTTACACTTTCGATGCCGTTTAAATTCAAATTTATTCCCGCAAATTGAGGGAGGTATATAAAAATGATGCAAAATAATTGATATTAGGGTGAATCCATAGTTTTTGGGGTCGCTGAGGTGAACAGTTACACTTTCGATGTCGTTTAAATTCAAATTTATTCCCGCAAATTGAGGGAGGTATATAAAAATGATGCAAAATAATTGATATTAGTGTGAATCCATAGTTTTCGAGGTCGCTGAGGTGAACAGTGACACTTTCGATGCTGTTTAAAAAATTTTAATTTGTCCCTGCAAATTGAGGGAGGGGGTGGTATATTAAAATGTTGGAAAATAATCGATATTAGTGTGAATCCATAGTTTTCAGGGCCACTGAGATAAATAGTAACATTTCCGATGCAGTTTAAATCCAAATTCAACGCCGAAACTTTAGGGAGGGGGAAGGGGGTGATATATAAAAAAAATGATCAAAAATGACTGATATTAGTGTTGAATCTATAGTTTTTGGGATTGCTGAGATGAGCAGTGACACTTCTAATGCCGTAAAAATGATCGAAAATGACCGATATTAGTGTCGAATCCATAGTTTTTAGAGTCGGTGAAATGAACAGTAACACTTCCGAACTTCCGATGCACTTTAAATCCAAATGCATCCCCGCAACTTGGAGGCGGATATATATATGATCCAAAATGATCTATACTAGTGTTGAATTCATGGTTTTTGGGGTCCTGAGATGAACAGTGACACTTCCGATGACATTTAAATCCAAATTCAGCACCGCAACTTGTGGCGGGAGAAGATGTGGGTATATAAAAATGGTCGAAAATTGTCGATATCAGTGTCGAATCCATACTTTTCTGGGTGGCTGAGATGAACAGTGACACTTCCGATGCCGTTTAAATCCAAATTCAGCCCCCATTATTACTCCTAAAGGGAGAGGATGACATGTAATAGTAAGTGAAAATGACTGATACTAGTGTCAAACTCATAGTTTTGGGGTCCCTAAGTTCACTGGTGACAGTGTTGACGCTCCTTATACCGAAAATGAAACTATTCTCCCCGTATGAAGAACGGGTAATCTGCTAGTCTTTAAGAATAACGAACGGAAGTTTCGCATGTTATATTCTTTAATATATTTGTCGCTGCTCAAATTTACGCACTTATGCGGTGTATGTGTGTATATGTAAAGAAAATCGTTTCTCTTTTTGAGTTCTTCGAAAAGTATACAAATAATAAAGAGGTATTTTTTATCAGAAAACTAAAAAGTAAAATTAAAAGATGTTGCTTTAACTATTTTTCCTGCTAGCGAAATACGTTGTATGTATAGATGCTGCAGACACGTTACAGCAAATAAGATTAGCATCAGGCGAATAAATAGTTTTTAAATTACATTATCCGGGTTTTGCCAATATTTCCGAACAAAAGATTTTTTCCAATGGGTTCAAAATTTACAAAAATTTACACAGCAGAAGGAAGATACGTGTATCCATAAAATAGATATTTGATTTTAACATTCTGGTATTAACTAAAATGATTCTGGCCCTGTTATTTTAACACTTCCCTGCTATGAAACGGTAACTTTATAAGATTACTTAAGATAATTTAAATGCGTCTATATTATTTAATCTAACTTCGATTATATTTCAGAATTTTTTGTAGCTATAACTCCATTCTATCACGGTGCTAACTTTAAAGGAATGGTGTAAATATATTTATTGCCATTAAATTTCCCTATTCTAATACAAGAAACATAACTACTCAATGATCTTAACTGTAAAGCAGTAAATATAAAATAGTGTAGTTTTCATTTTAAAAGCATAGTGTGTGAAACATTCGAATATTTCAATTTTTTCCAATCTTTTCGTTTTTTTCAGGTTCGGGAAAAACGGTAAATTTTTTTTTTAAACCCAAAATTTCCTTTTTGTTTTTTCTAGACCGTTGCAACACTAGTTGCACATATTGCAACATTCATCAGACACGAAGATATGATTCATCACTATTCTCCAATCGTCAGCAGTCCAATGTTCTTTGCCACGTGCCCATTCGAGGCGCTTCTTTGTAATGATTGGAGTAATTTTTGCTTTCTTTCTTGGCCTGAGTGCTTTTATTCCCTTAACACAAAGAACCCTTCGAACATTTTCAGGCTAAATGTGTACACCATACTCAGCCATTTTAATGTTTAAGTCTCTAGAAGTTGCGTTTCTGTTTCCCAGAGCCAATCTTTTTTAGTTTTTTGATACCTCTTAGCAATAGCTTTGGATCTCACCCACTGTTCCAAAGCCTATTTTGCTGACACATTTGCTTCTTGCTCATCGCAACGGAGATTTTACTCACAAATTTTTACCCTACCCCAACACTAATAGCAATTTGTCGTGTATATCTTCCTTTCACCAGAAGTGTTTTGACAACTTCTACTTTACGGGAAGAAAGGTCTCTGGCTTTTCAAATTATGCCGCGATTACAGGACTTCATAGAATAAAAGATTAATACACAAAACACGTCAAGATCACTTCTAACTGACCCATACGAACTGTTGAAGGCTTTGAATGTCGTAACCGCTTACGACACAATACTTCAGATTGTAACTTGTTGTTCGAAATCACAACAGCTGTCTAAGCTGAATACCACTTTCAGAACTCTTTCCCCTCTACTAATGCCATCTGCTGTTCAACGGTGATATCACCACTTCAAGTCTACAGTAAACAAACGAAGAATCCTATATTGGTGGTTTAAACAATTACATTACACGTTCAAGACTTATTAATGTCACCCACTGTATTGCATAATAAATGTTCTTTGCTCAATTTTAAATTTACTGCGTTCTTTATGTATACAGTTGGTAATTTAATGTCTAGTGAGCTTTTGTCCTAATTAAGTAAACTTTGGTGGATTTTTGTCCTACTCTTAATAAAATACGCTCCGCACAGTATATATTGCAATTCTGAATGTTTGCTTGGTTTCAGAAGTCTGGTAAAATATGCTTTTTAAACATTTTTTATTATTTATTTATTTATTTATTTTTGTTTTAGGAATTTGTCTTGGGATTCTCGTATCTCCATTCGAAAGAAACGAATTTCTTAACAAATTATGTAATTAATTCTTAGAATGAAATAGGTTGTATTATGTAATTCGTGTATAAGTGCAGAACAGATAGTGATAATAACGATCTTAGTAGTACAAATATAGCTGTTACTGTTGGAATTAGATACGTTCGTAACATTATTGCCAACTAGTTGCTGCATCGTCCCAATTTCGTGTGGTGGTGGCGAATTTCAGAACTAAAGCAAGTGAATGATAAAGGCACAAGTCCTAAATGGCAGAAGTCCTAAAAGGCACAAGTCCTAAAAATCATATCGCGGCAGAAGTCCTAAAGTGCAGAAGTCCTAAAATGCAGAAGTCCTAAAGTGCAGAAGTCCTAAAATGCAGAAGTCCTAAAGTGCAGAAGTCCTAAAGTGCAGAAGTCCTAAAATTTAGGTCTAGTGCCCATATTTTTAGGACTTCTACATTTTAGGACTTCTGCACTTTAGGACTTCTGGATGTCACCCCTATACATTAGTGCATACTCAATATTAAATAGCACATGAATATAATGTATTACTCAAAAATAATAATAACCATAATAGATATTTTGCTTTTATTGGTAGCTCACTTTCCATATTTGAGAAGCTTCTATGTATCATGGTCTTCCACTAACCTCTTTGTCTTTACGTACGATTTCCCTGTTTTGATATACCATCCATCAATTGAAGTCTTTCGATTCTCTTTCCTTTTCTTACCAGAATAGATTTTCGTACATCTCTCACGATATAGCCAATATGAACTTCTCTTCTCAACTGCATCTCATATTGTTCTTTTTACACTACGGTTTCTAATACTTCCTCACTCTTTCCCGTTAGAATCACATAATTGTATTCATTCTTCTACACACTCAAATTTCCAAAACTTTCACGTATTTTATAGCTTTGCCGTAATCCTCATGTTCTACACTGCTCGACACGAAGCAATTTATCAGTCTTTTTCTAGTCTCTTTATTCAAGGATCAAAACATACACTTTCCTTCTATTTAAATGCTCTTAAGGAATAGATAAAATTAATCATAAAATGCTTCGCGTGGAATATTGTACAGCACGGGCCAGAAATATGTACATTACCCAAAAGTGATGGAAAAACAATTGGAAGATTTCAAAATGTGGTTGTGAAGAATAGACAAAACTAGATGGGTCGAGCAGAAAACGAATGAGAGAGTGTTAGAAATGGTGGGAGAGAAATGAACAATTTTAGACAGTATTAAGATGAGGAAGAGAAACTGGTTGCGACAGTGACTAAGAAGGAGCTGTATCATGAGGGACGTACTAGAGGGTATGGTGGCAGGAAAAAGAGAGAGAGGAGAGGAAGAAGGCTAGAATTGATGGATGACATTAAAATAGAAAGAAAATACGTGAAAACGAAGAGGTTACACGACCGTAGAGCATGGAAGCTCCTTAGTTGCAACAAGTGACCTAGCAGCATTGACAGAAAATACCGATGATGATGATTTCACCATTCAAAATAATCACTAAATATTTTTACTCAAGGTTAAACCACTCACATTTTATTCTCAAGGTCCTTTCTGTATCGTTTCGACAAATTTTCGTCCGGCTATAAATCAGAATAAATTTTCCAACATACTCTATATACGAAAACGAACTTCAAAAGCAAGCGTTTTAATGACGTCGACGAAGTCAAAAGCAATATCACGACATCGGTAGCATGTATTAAATAGACCGAATTTGGTAGGTGCTTTGAAGAATAAAATGAACATTTCGTTACATTCAAAAGTACTTTCAAATTTTGTATTTCAAACAAAGTTATTATTAAAAGGAAAACATAATGCCCATGCTTTTCCTAAGGACAATTCGGTAATTTTTGAGCTTTTCTCTCGTATTTAGCATTTATTTCAAATAACGAGCAACGTATTATGTTTCTTTTACTTTTCTGCCAAAAATATTTTGTGAGCTATGAATTTTCTGAGTACAAATGCTACCATGAATTAAATGAGTATGAACGCTACCATCTGTTGTTTCTGTGTTCACTATGATTTTTCTTCGTTCTTGTTTATATTTAGTTTCTCCTAACTACTTCTGAATACTTTATGCAGTACTTTATTATTCCTCATAGGAGGTATATCTATTCTAAAAGTAGTTGCGTTTTTTAGTTTAATGTCCTACGATTATGTACTGAAGCTAATGGAGACGGTGATAGTGGAATAACACGAATCGGAGGAAATGAGCAAATCCGAGAAAACCCACTTATAATGTTTGTCCACCACAAAGCCCACTTGACGCAAGCTGAGATGAAGCCAGTAACCCTATGCGCCATAAATGATATATTGCTAAGCACTACTGAATCATCCTGGTCATTTTTCAACTTTATATAGAGGAACAGCAATGATGTGTTACAAACATGACTCCTCATCACATCAGGTAGTTGATTTAACGACTGTTATTTTAACACTACTCCAAAGTGCAACGGCGTTGTAGCACCAGACGTTTGTCAAATTTAACATAACTCGGGTAACCGAGGGTTATTGTACTGAACAGATTCCAAAGTATGGGAATTAAATGCTGAAACCGGAAATGGTGTTTTATCACTTCCGGTTGCAATTGAAGGAAGAAATCACAGACGGAAAATGTTTCTGAGACATTGAGTCCATTATACATAAACATTTCTGATTATTTCTTGCGGTTATTCCTCTAGATGATCACAATTGTAACCGCAAGCTGAAGCAGATTTCTGCGTTTTCTTCTTTTACTAGATATAAAACGGGAATATATGAATGGTATTCTGGAGATACAAACCCAAATTGAAAGAAAGATTAAAAAAAAAAGTTTCTCGCTATCTATATTACTGATTTTTCTCTGTAACTATCAATGTTGAAATCGGAAATCCCAGCTTAAATATGGGGACAGCGGAAAAAACATATAATCCTTGGGCGGCTAAATCCATATCAAAAAGCCTTCTCTGCAATATTTCTACCACTTCGGGATTTAGCAGAGACACAAGAATGGATGTGAAATACTTTATTTATGATACTGAGCACATATGTTTTTTTTTTTTTTTTTTTTTTTTTTTTTATCTATCTATCTATCTATAGAAATGAAAGTGTGTCTGTTTGTGACTTAATAACACTTGAACCACGAGACCGACCTCGATCAAAATTTCAACATAGATAAAGTTAGGGCCTTTGAAGATGAGCCTTGAGGAAGGAAGAAGATATATAAAAATAATAAAAAAAAAGACCGATATTAGTGTCAATCCCCAGTTTTCGGGGTTGCTGAGACGAACTGTGACACTTCCGATTAAATCCAAATTTACCCTTTTATGTCCAAAATTAAACATATTCTTTCCGTGCAAAGAACCGGTATTCTGCTAGTTAATTATAGATTGTTTTATTGAAACCGGAAATGGTTGATATCTACTGTTTCCGGTTTAAATAGACGGTTCCGGAAGGAGATACAACCTATTCTTCGGACACTGAATTCTCATAAAAAGAACATTTCTCACTATGTCTTACGTTTTGCTCTGATACCTGTGAACAGACAGACGGACATATCCGACCTCAGTGGCGTATTTAGGGGGGCGTATTTAGGGGGGGACATTTTCAGAAAAGCCCCCCCCCCGAAAGTTAGCAAAGCCCTCCCCGAAACAAAATCGCAAATACGCCACTGCTTCCAATACTTAAGGAAAGCATACTTTGAAAGTACAAAACTAAAAAAAAAAAAAAAAGTAGAACAATCTATTCATCCTATATCTGTCAAGATGTTTTATCTTTACTTAAAAAAAAAAAAGCTTTTTCTTCTATTTTCTCATTTCTGTTTCTCCCAATGTTATTTTTTCTTTTAGTCTGATTGTCTTTCTCATTTTCCTTGCTCTCGTAACTAAACTTGAACTGTCTTCCAGGCATTTGCCAGAAATGACTCTTCTGCTTCAGAGACCGTAGAGAAAAAGATATTTAGTTATCCTCTGTTGAGTTCAATAAATTTTATTCCAGGAAATCTTAAAAGAGAAAATGTCTGATTGTGAAAACTTCAAAATTTTGCTTTGGTTCATTCTTTTGATGTTTGAAAATTAGAAGAAAGACAAAAAAAAGTCTATTATCTTTTTCCCCATTGTTTAACTATGAAGTTATTATTAAATGAAGATTTTCGGAGTATCCTATTATTAAATTACTTATGCTCTCTTCAAATAAAATGAAACATTGTAGCGTACGAAGCCTTGAAGGGCTTAAATGATAGCTGGAATTTACAGTTGCGGATGTATGGTCAGAATCTAGTGGCTCCAGTCGTTGTCAGAGCTTTTTTTTTTTTTTTTTTTTTTTTATCAAATTTTACTAATTCTATACTTACAAACTATCCTAAGCATGAATATTAAAAATCTTATAGAGCGGCTATGTTCGTCTGTCGACAGATATCAGAGCAAAAATCGTATCGGATACCGATAAGAGTTTTTAAAATTAATTCAGCGTCCTAAGAAAAGATGCCATTTCTTCCTTAGCCCTCTATTGAAGCCGGAAGCAGGCCCGTATCCAGGGGATCGAGAGAGGCCGCCCCCTCCCTAAATTTTTACTGCCCTCCTAAAATTTTTACGGTAGGCTTGCGAATGAACTATAATATGGTTGAATCGACCCCCTAGCTTCTACCGCCCTCCCCCCTACAGTTTGGGCTGGCTACGGGCCTGGCCGGAAGTGGCAGAAAACAACCATTTCGGGTTTAAATTTTAGTCACCATAAAGGAAGAACGGTACATATCATGAGCGCCCGAATGGGAGGGCAGGGTGGGGCTCTGGCCCCCCTCTGGCACACGAAAATATATACGTAATATAGCAAACCACGTATATTAAATACCATAAATACCAGCCGTAATGTAGCAACCATAAAGACGGGCCCCTCCCTAGAATATTTTCTTCGGGCGCCCCTGGTACATATATAGTGAAAAGCGGAGTTTTGGAATGTACTTACCGTTTCAGGAATAGAATTCTTCTCCACTATCACTAATCATGAACCCCATATCCTCTGAACTTTGATAAAGGTACATAAAGGTTCCTTGTACACCCCTGGATCTGGATAACCTGGCTAAATGATGCGACAACGATCTTTAACACTTCTAATGGCTCAGGATACAGTCCGTACCTCTGACAAAAACATGTAATTCTGCTTATGTTCTTAGCGATGCAAATCTTTGGCTTAAATTATAATTGCTATTACAAGTTAAATTTAAATTCTGACTCCTTCTTTGGTTTAACTTTCTGGCTGTTCAATTATTTTGGAAATTTAAACCAAACGAAAAGTCAAAATTCAAATTTCTGCTAAAGGGATGTAAGAGTGTAGCCAATATCTGTTCTAAAGTTATGAGAAACATCTCCATCCGTAGTTATTTTTTAGGTTAGTACAACATCAAATTTTTAAACACACAATTTATAAAGAGATACAAACTTAACGTTGAATATGTAACGGTGTTCATAACTATTTAAAAAAAGTATGTCCCTTTGTGAAAGTTTCATAGTGTATCAAGTTCAAGGACGCAGAACATACCCTTGAACCACTGTAGTTTAGAGAAATACAACCTGCCAGGCAATCAGTATTTCTAGTGCCTAAAACCTAAATTTTTGCTGACTCAGCAGTATGAGGAAACGAAATTACTATTAATACAAAAAACCTACATTTGACCAAAGCCTAAATATTTAGACTATGCATAGAAGAAACTCTTAGCTGGTCGAACATACGCTCTGTAAAATCAATAGAAAAAGCAAGAAAAAGATGGGAAAGTTATTACTGTCATAGCTCTGGAATTTCTAATCGTTATAATATTGATCCGTGCGTTCTCCTTGTTATGACCTCATAGTGTTTCTGATTTACAATGCATACTTTCTCTGTACGTCCTTGGGTATGTTTACATGTATTTAAAGTTAGACATGCTCTAAAATATAATGAGTGTAAACTTTAAAAAAAAAGTTGATGTTATTTGTGGTGTCAAACAGTAGACTGAAGGTGGACGATAGTTTAGAAGCTCACGAACATGACTACCATCCGACTTTCCACATTCAGTTCCCAGTTATCTTCTATGAGTCTTCTATATGTGGTAGCTTCCTAATGAGTGTTAACAACTTCCTATCTATTGTCTTCAAAATAGATAATCTATTTCGTCAGTTCCAGTATCTTGGAAAATGTAAGGTGTTAAAAATTAAATTTTAGGTGCAAACACTACGACTACTCGAAGAAAACACAGGATGGTGTTTACTTTTATGCAGCTGAATATATTTATCTTCTTTATCTTTGATGCATCTATCCAAGCACGTAGCCAAGGGGTGGGGCCGGAGGGTCCGGACCCCCCCTTCGGGACCAGAAATAAAAAAATAAGGAGGGATGAAACAAAAAGAAACAAGAAATAGGAAGAATCAGCGTTAAAAATAAAGATAAAATATAAAGATAAAAATAAAGCTAAAAATAAAAATAATTTTTTATCATCGCTTCCCTGTAGTATCAAACATGTTATTTCGAAACCAATTTTCTACTGCTCATTTAACTTGTAGTTTGGAACAGACAGTAGTTGACGGAAAAATAAAACAAAAAAGTTATGTGGAAAGCAAGTCCTGTTAACATTTGCTTTAACAGAGAAAGGAACGCAGATATTATAAATATTTTACAAGACATTATTGGATAGTACTTTTTTTTAATAGTTGAGGTCATAATGAAAGGAAAATTGTTACATTTGGATGAACAGAAGAAGGAACGTAGATATTGTAAAATTTTAAAAAATATTTTTTTTAAATATTCTTTTATTCGAGATTTCTTCATAGTTTGTTACTAAAATACTTACTAACATGCATGGGCGCCGATCCTGGGAGGCCGAGGGAGCCCGGCCCCCCAAATGTCATGTGGGCCCTCTTGTTATATTTATGAATATACAATATATTGGCATAATTTGAATGCAATTTGTCTTAAAATCCTCATATATGCCTTCTGCATCTGAATGGACCCCCCAAATTTACAGAGAAATCGGCGCCCTTGCTAACATGTCCTAATTTTAAAGTCTTAACATACCAATATATGTTACTAGTAAAATAGTTTAAATTGATCAAGCCCCTGGTGTGATAACCACAATATTTCATATCAAACTCTACCCCTCCATCACGAAATCCTGACTAAACGAACCAATATATGTTACCAGTAAAATAGTTTAGAATAATCGAACTTTGGTGTGATAACCACAGTATTTAATGTCTCGGACCCCCCCCCCCCTATTACGAAATCCTGGCTACGTGCCTGATCTATCTTTTAAAGATTCTTATTTCGGTAATTTGTAGAAAGGTGTGCCATTGTTGCTTTCTTTATAATGATTACTGGTTAATATAAAACGTAACAATAACTAGTTTCATTTATAAAATATTGCGGCATATATTCCGAAGTTGGGCGTCCGCTTTCGTCAAGTTTTTTCACTGTTATCTCGTTTCCACACTTTCTGCAATTTGTTATTAGGTTCATTAATCCGTGCTCTTCACAAACTTTTACTCGTTATCAATGTATTCCTTCACAAATGTTAAAACTGCTAGTTCATTACCCTTGTACATTCGCCATGTTGGTAACATAAATGCTCGTTTCTTTCCCACAATGCAACTGTTCGGTTACCTTGCGCCAAGTAGTTCCCTCCGCTCGCCATATAGTCCCATGTTTATAACCGCTTATATATAACAAATAAACAGATTTTTCGAGAGACTTATATATTATCAAGCACACAAACGATCAAATTATCCATATATTTCCTGTAAATTTTAAAAATTTCGCTGGAAACGGACGCCCAACTTTGGAATTTAACCCAATATTGCTTTGAATCAATCGAAAACAGATCATACCAGAAGTATTGGTGAAATTATTTAATGTTAGACCCATCAAATACAACCATCATATGTTGCACATTTTTTTTTGGGATCCCACTGGAAGCTTGATGTCATACTTGACTCATCCATGGTGAGTTCCATATATATATATATATATATATATATATATATATATATATATATATATATATATATATATATATATATATATCACCTCTTTGGAACCCACCAAAAGCAAATGATACCAGAAGCACTTCATGTTTCATCCATCAATTGTAAGATCCATATTTAGCATATTTCTTTGAAAACAACCAAACATAGATGATGCCGGAGGTAAAGGTGGAAATACATCATGTTTGATCATCCATTGTAGATTACATATTGTAAAATGTTTCTTTGGAGTCCACTGAAAACAAATTATGTCTAAAGTATTGATGGAAGTTCTGTACGTTATGCTTGACTCTTCCATAATTTTACTCAAACCTAACATCTTGTATTAGAATAATAAAAAAGAATGATAAAATAAGCTCTTCTGAACACCCTTAATCGTACGAAAAAGTCATAATGAAGCTGCTATTCTATGCAGAAACCTTGTACTCTAGATACACATCCGCTAGTAATACCTAATCGAAATTAACACTTTTAAATTATCTCTCGTGCAGAAAGCTCTTGAAATAATCAAAATATGCTCTTCAAACTTGGAAACACGTAGATATACTAAACAATAAATTAGATTCGATTGGGAATACAAGTATTATAATTCTATTATTTATAGTGAAGCAGACAAGTAGCCACAACAAATAAGACAGGTTGTGAGAACATTTCGGGGGGAGATTAAAAAATAAAATGAGTTCACCTCGCATTGTTGACTGTTTCCTGCTTGAAAAAATATTTTTTAAAAAAGAAACAAACAGAAGTTTCGAAAGGGGCTGAAGCTCCGGATTTGCAACAAGGTACCCATTTAGCTTGAATGTTTTACGTTCTTACAGAGCTCAAAGCATTACGTATTTATTTGAATACACACTCACAACGTACGAGATATAACTTATGCTTCGGTGACCTCGCAAATATTCCGTCTCAATGAACTCCGTCATTGACGTCAACTTGGATCTTAAATCTTGAAGTTTATGTTTCCAAGCTGCAAGCTTACTCACTTTTGGTAACGTTTGAAAGTTGAAAACCCTTGGGGAAAACACATAGAGGTTTACAGCACCATGCTTCATTCCCAGTTTCAAGACTATTTAATTCAGTTTATATTTCCTACGAAAACATTAGAATCATAAATCAGTTCGTTATGTTAAGAGCTAAATTATGTTATGTTAAGAACTAAGAAAATAAATTTGCGAGTGAACTAAAATAAATGAAAATAAACTTTAAAAAAATAAAGATGTAAAAGAAAGAATTTCATATCAATTGGAACTTAAGTTCAAATTCGGCATCTTTTTACTTGCGACTTAATTGCAACTTCTGTGGGTTTATCACTAAATTTTTATGAACTTTGAAAATATATAACTGTAAGCAATGGCGACAATCCTGTTGGGCCGAGGGGGCCTGGGCCCCCCAGAGATCATGTGAGCCCCCTCGCATTGTATTTATGAATATACAATATTTGGTATAATTTGAATGTAATTTGTCTTCAAATCCCTATATATGCCTTTTGCATCTGAATGGACCCCCCTAAATTTACAGAGAAATTGGCGCCCTTGACTATAAGAACTATTACTCATACCTACAGTAAAATACCAGGGGCACAACCACGGAGAGTGCACCGGGTTCGAACATCCCTGAAAACTTCCTAACTCAGCCTACATTTGCATACTTTCTTAATAAAAACTATACTCATTTAACAGGGAAATTGATTGGTGTAGCATAAACAGTTGATTTTACAGTTCATTTGTACTCTTTGTCTTATAAAAATAATATAAATTTATATATATATATATAATTTTTTTTGGAAATATACGTGGAAGTATTTTACAATTACTGGTCGGGAGGTACGGAACAATACCCGTTCAATATTACATAGACGTAGTGGTTTGTAATATCGAACACCCCGAAGCTTGGTCACCCCCTCCAGCAAAAAAAAATTCTGAGTGAGCGCCTAGAAAGTACCCACATATGCATAAATTTCTAATTGCGCTTTATATACTAAGTTAGGGCTAAGAAATTCAATAGAACTAAATTTAAACGTACTCTTCGTCGAATCCAGCAAAAAAGGAAAAATCAAAATTGGACCTTTTATACAAATTAATTATATCCCATGGTCCTATGGACGAATATATTGATTATGTTCAGACCAATTGTTGCATTAAAAGGTAATTTCTCACTATTTTCTACCTGTTTTGCTCTGACAAACAAACAAACAGACAGACAGACGGATGGATGACCAGAGTAACTGGAGAAGACTTCCGATACTAAGGCACTGCATGGTTTGTAAGTGCAAAAACTGTAGAACGGAAAACATGAAGAAGGCTCTCGATCTTTTGTCTTCCCTATACTTTAATAAATGCTTTGCTTCGTTTAAGAAAAGTCCTTGATATTTCGAATGACCTTTCTCTACTCTGCGTTTACTGTTCTCCTTCATTGTTAAGAGTGTGAATAAGTAATAGAGCACGTAAGAAGATCCCAAAAGAAGCTAACGGGTGGATACTAGATAATCTGTGTCTTTTACAAGCATCTGTGACCTCCATTCTTTGACATTTTATCCCCCACCTTAATGACTCCTGAATATTAAAACAAGACATTAAAACTTTCAACACAGCTCTTCGGCATGAAACTAAAGAAAAGTTTAAAAAGAAGAAGAAGAAGAAGAAGAAGAAGAAAGCAGTACTTAACAAGTTGGAAGTAAGTTTTGGGAGGTTTTTCGTTTCTTTTTATCTTTATTTGGATTAAAACTTTTTAGCCACTTCCAAGACTTCTGCTTTCTTTTCTTTACTTCATCGCTTTTTCTCTACCTTTATTTCACATTTTGTCTCCTGCTCTTCACTTTCAACTACGCCATAATCTAAGCTTAGTGTATAATGTATCAGTTTCCACACACACACACACAGAGAAAGACAAAGGCATTTTCTATATGATCGCACAAAACTTTTCTATATCTTTCTTGAATATCCTTTGTTTTTTGACGAAAAAATATAGTCTAGCTTAAAGAATGTAGACAAAGTATGATTTGGAACACATTCTAGCTGATTTATCAAAGTTGATCTAAAAATTAATCTAACATTGGTTTCTCCTCGAAACCGAGTCTATACATGTACAGTGAACTTACAGATTAAATTAGAATGATAACCACTATCATGTGCTGTAAATTTCCAGACTTTCTCATCAAGAATCGAACCTAGGACCCTGTGCACCAACGGTACTCGTGGTAGGCACTTAACACGGGAAGATTGTTGCCATAATTGTCTAGATAAAAATAAAGACTTTTATTTTGCATGTATATTTCAAAAGACATGATTAATTGTTGAAAGATAAATGGGTTGATCATCATATGTTAAGATCTTAATGCTATGTCTTGGGTTAATGACGTCAAAACTTATCCTTTACTGAAAGTCAGGGGAAAATTCTGCGATCGTGCTTAAAGAAAAAGAAAGAGAAAGAAACAGACAGAAGTTGAGATGACGATTTCTTTTTACAAAGTGTCTGATGCTATGCGAGGTCAACTACTTTGAACCCCTCACTGATTTCTTTCGAATCCTGTTAAAGTCAAATATTTCTAAGAAAAAAACAACAACAAATAACTTCCTTGCTGAGTAATAAGTGAAATTCGCCTAAAATATGACCAAAATAGAATTCTGTATTGCTTTGATCACAAATGATCTGATTTAAAATGTGGTTCAAACATGCATTTATATGACCTATAAAATCGCATTTTCGTGTCCACCAAATTCAGAAATGTGTTTAAATTTAACTAAACATATAACCGGATAAAAATATAATTATCATTGAAATTCAGACTTACTACATTTAGAGAATAGATAGCTTTTTAGTAGTACGAGAAGATTATAGCTAGAAGTTAAAGAAAACTAATAGTAGAAGTTTATACCTGTGTAGATGTGTATGAAGAAGACAAGTTTCATCATTTACAAAGTTAATCATTCGTATACAAATTTCCTGATTATAGTTCTCAACAAAACTGCTTCAGTTATTGCGGTTCCTCTATCTATCTTATTCAATAGATGCTTCAAGGAAGGGTATTATCCCACCAGTTGGAAACTAGCTCACGTGACCCCAATATATAAATCAGGACTTAAAGGTCATGTATCCTCCTATAGGCCAATATCTCTTCTTTCTGTAATATCAATTATCTGCGAAAAAATAATTAAAGACAGGCTACTTAAATTCACCTCACCTTACATCCATAGTTCTCAGCACGGCTTTCTACCGAAAAGCTCAAGTCTCTCAAACTTAAGTACTCTTCTTTCCTGTGCAGTCAAATGTATGAATAACAATACTCAATTAGATGTTATCTACTTTGATCTCTCGAAGGCCTTTGATTCTGTCAGTCACATTCATCCTCTTCATAAACTCTCCAATAGATTTAATGTACATGGTAAATTTCTCTCTCTAATCACAAGCTACTTGAAGGACCGTAAACAGAGAGTTGTTCTTTCAGGGGCGACTTCTAACCCCCAACCCGTGATCTCAGGGGTGCCTCAGGGGAGTGTGCTTGGGCCTCTACTGTTTGTCCTGTATATGGATGATCTCTACACGCACTTATCAGCTCAACCTAGTGGCCTTCTGCTTTTTGCTGACGATTGTAAGTTATACAGAGAAATATCGTGTCTCCATGACACAATTGCTCTACAGGAAGACATAAATTACCTTACACGCTGGTGTGAAATGTGGCACTTGAAACTCAACAGTAAGAAATGTGACAGTATTACTATTACTTTGAAAAAGTCCCCTGTTCCCTCCACATACCATATCAACGATTCCCCTATCACACATTCTGCTAGTCATAACGATCTTGGTGTCATCTTTGATTCAAAACTCACCTTCTCTGACCACATCTCCTCAATACTAAAGAATTCAATGCGCATGTTGGGACTTCTTTATCGATTCACCGAACTACGCACTGTTTCTTCATTAGCAACTTTTTATAAGACTTTAATAGCGCCCAAGATTGAATACTGCCCTCCCATATGGGCCATGGCAGCACCTACACATCTCTCCAGACTTGATTCTGTTCTCAATTTCTTCATTGCTATAGTCCGTTTTCGTGTTCCTGCACTTCGAATATTATCTAAGAAGGAGCTCTTGCGACATCTTAATATTCAGACTCCTGAAGTACGCAGAATTATCTCTGACCTGAAATATCTACATAAAATAGTTAATGGAACCTTAAGATCGGAAATATTACTTCAGGAACTATCCTTACGTGTCCCTTCCCGCATCACTCGGAATACCTACCTATTCCATCTTGCCCGTCCTAGGTTGGCTGTTATACAGAGGTCTCTTTTTTATAGAATACCAAACAGTTATAATCAAGTAACAACTGATGTGGACATTTTTTCGAACTACCCAGTGTTTGAAAGAGCAATTAAACGAGCTTTGACGGAATAGTTTTACTTTTACACTCTTTTTTTTTATGTTGTTGTTATTGTTGTCTTGTTTTTTTTCTTTCTTTTGTTAGCATGCCCCTGTGTAAAATGGCAAAGTTATGCTGTATCTGGGAAATTGTTCAATAAATAAATAAATAAAATAAATAAATATCTTTATCTTAAATCATCGCGGCAGTTAACAATGTTGTATCTAAGTTATTTGTAAAAGCATCAGTGAGCCTCTTAAACTAGCATAAAGGGGCCATACCTTACGTATAAGACTTAAAAATTATTGATATGTTTTCCTCCTTAGGTGTAGAACGTATTATAACTCGTCTACTCGCTAAACAGAAAGATAAGTATATAATAGACATTGTATGCATTTGTCCCTCAATTATTTACAGTAGCCATCTATCTAACGTTTATACAATTATTTCGCCAACATTAAAAAAAAAAGACATTTACGTTTAATTATATGTATACTCCCGGAAAGGGTTTAACAAAGATAATCATAAAATTAAGTCGAAACGAGGAATCCTCTTTCCAAATCTATGCCAATAATACTCCTAGAAATGAAAATATATAATTAAGATTTTATACTGATGTCATTTGAACAAATCCACTACCAGGCACGTACTCAAGAATTTAACTCGAAGAGTCCATTGCTTTTAGGGTGGTCCAAATTCAATAGGAGCATAAATTATATGAAAGTTTGCAAAATAATTTCTAAGATTAGACTAATTTTACAGAAAAGTCGGGATGTCGTGGTGTGCGTTCCTGCCCACGACTATCTGATATATGACAAACTTCGAAATTAAATGCAAAATTTAACCTACAGTCTTAAGAGTCTTCATCCCGGCGAAATTAAAATATTGCTAATTTTACAGTAATTATGTGATACCTTCAAATAGATAAAAGATAATTGAAATATGGAACAAGAGCGCCCTACACAATATTATTTTGCATGAGATACCGTTATCACAAGTCACCTAGCGGCTTTCCGTTTTCAGCTGTTTAGAAACGCGAAAATAAATGCCGATTTTCAAAAAGACTCGAAATCGAAAGCAGATAAGTAAGTCGTGATAACGGTTTCTCATGTAAAATAATATTGTCTAGGGCGGTCTTGTTCCACATTTCGATTATCTTTGATCTATTTGAAGATATCACATAATTACTGTAAAATTAGCGGTATTTTAATTTCGCCGGGATGAGGCCTCTTAAGAGAATTTGTTCATAATATCATATATTTGTAAAAAAAAAAATAGTAACATTAACTACGATGATTTAGTAAGAATGATCAATGATTACTTTAACCTTTAAAGGACGGCAAGCAACTTTGTTGGCAAATCTGGTAAACCTCACCGGCCAGAAAGTCACTTTTGAGGCGCATACTACTTGGGCTTTTTTGGCCCGCGGGTAATAGTTTGCCAATCACGGAATGAGGTCAAACTTCTGTCTGAAGGCTTCTCTAACATTGTAGTTATAAGATAGGTTTGACAAGTGATGCTATAAGCATTTGTTTCAAATACTACAAATAATTTTTAATGATCTTTAAGTGACCGCCGGTTGGTGATGCATACTGGGATTTCCCTCGCCGTCCTTTAAAAGTTAAAGCACTTGATTGGAAACGCAACATTCTAGTAATTCTAGTAACGCAACATTATGTGGTGGAAGTGTCATTAATGTATTAAACCAATTGGCAATATTATATGAACGAAACCTCCTCGCTGGTCTAATGGTTAGTGCGTGTACCTTGTTTCCGCAAGGAGTCCAGAGTTCAATTTCCAGTGAGAGAGCTTTGAAATTTCGAACGCGTTACGGCGATTCGGATTTAACCTAGAACGGTAAATCTGGGTCCTAAGCTCTAGTCTGTAACGATTAGAGATTTAAATATCTATTCCGTAGTTTAAAAAAAAAAAAAGGAAAGGTCTCTCGAGAGTCCCGATAATTTGGTTTAGTTTCCTACCCTGTAGTGCTTTCAGCTACTGTCGAGAGGAAGCTTAGTATCGTTCTCCGTATGCTTGGTTGTCAGCGCCAACGGTCATTTTTGGAACTACTCGTTCTACGTTTGAATAGCTCCGGGTTGGGCTAAATATAATAGTTCGGAATTGCTAAGGTGCAACATCACCTAATAAGTGAAGTAAAAATCGGCGGAGAAAATGTCTTTACAATGTTTGAAAATTCCAAGTATAATTAATCGTGAAGTTATTACCAGAATTGTTATATAGAGCAAATCCTAATATGAAGTTAATATATATATATTTTTATCGTGAAGTGTGTTTGAGTAAGAAAAAGGATTTGGAAGTAAGTTTCATTACTAGTGACCATTTTGATTGTGATCAACATGTGATAATCGGTCATTTAAGGTGGTGTATTTCGTTATTGAATTTTGGAAGATCTCCTATTATTCAATTTATACAGTAAATTGGTAAGTTCTTTAAATATATATATATATATTTAACGTTAATATTTTTGTATCTATTTTGAAGATTGTTGTAATTCTATTCCTATCAGTTGTATCGAAAAGTCACTTGCTTAGATTTTTGTATTCAACTCTATTTGACCATATATAAATCATACAGAAAGAATTACCTTCTTTTCTAATATAATTAATCATTATATAAACCTTAGCACATTTATATTTGACATTTTGAACTTTAGATGAGTAATTATTTACTTTTTCTATGTGATATAAGTTCACGTCATTTTTAAAATAATAATACTAAAAATAATTCTCTCCGATTTTGCTGAGCTAGATTCCTATTCTGAACAATTATCCTGAATTAAAGGACCTGAAGCTAATATTCTATTCTGTGCAACTGCATTTTTGTTTAGAATTTTTTATTTGCTAATGTACGTTACACAGTTAAATTCCGAACTATTATCTTTCCTTACAAGCACCAAGTTTTGGATAGACCTTGTATAAGTGCTATAAGAGTAGTTTTCTTACATGTATTTAAGAGAATGATCGTAAGGATAAATGATATTAGCAATCAGTGTCCTTGTTAAGATAGAGCAGTCAGAAGGTCAGTTAGGAGGTGTTTCTATTTGTATATTTACATACAAGAGACATATTTTTAAATCACGTAAACTTCAAGTTAATAATTTAGTGTCTAAGCAAGTGAAAAGTACAAAACGTTGCATTCTACATCATAGTTTTGTTGTTGTTAAGTACGCATCGAATCCAAAAGCTGTGCCTTATTAATTGTAATCCTTCTGATAGCAGGAGTATAAAAAAAAAAAAAAAAAAAAAAAACCTCAATAAAATGTACAGGAGTTCTTCCAGTAATAGTCGTCCTGAAGGCTTGTGGTTAAACGGGTTTTCCAATGGTGACCATGGCCTCTTTGTTAGGAGTCATAGACCACGAACAGAAAGTAACAGTTCGAGTGAATTGTCAACTCCCGATCCTTTCTTGCATACCTATAGCGATTCTTGGTTAGTTACGTCTGGTAGCTATTCTTCATCGCGTGGTGACAGACAAGCAGGAACTAACGTGATGCAAAATGTAAACAAGGACGATACGACTCGATCAGCCGTATCTTGTGTAAGTCCACATAATCCTTTCGTCATGGAACAAAATTCATTGATAAGACAAGAACCAGTTTCTGTTCCGATGGAACCAGGTTTTCATAAGTTGGTAGAAAAAGAAGGAAATAAAAACACAAACCCTTTTATTTCTCTTACCGATAATCAGCCAACAGTATTGGAAAATAGTAGACTTATAAATATTGGAGTACCTTTTTCTACCAATATTGACAAGTTAACAGTAGATATAACTAGTAACAACTTCACAGATATATGTAGATCCATACCAATATGTGACGGGAGTGACGACCTATTAATTTTTGAATTTTTGTTATCGGTATATCGGATTGTCAAGCAAGGCATATATCCGATAGAGGCAATACTCATGGCATCTATTGGGAAAACTCGTGGTGGTTTTCATACAGAATTGTTAAGAGAAATAGGGTTATCACATGATTGGATATACATAGCAAATGTTATTTTTACAAATGTGGTCACACCCATAGGCCAGAGACATATTTATGATAAATATATTTACTGTTTACAACAGACTACAGAAAGTGTGTTGGAATACGTAAACAAAGTGATAGACAGTTTTACGATTTGTTATGGTGGTATGCAGGACGATAAATTGAGAGACATATTGTTGCGGGGTTTGAACCCAGTAGTCAGATATGAGGTTTTTCGATATAATATACCCTCATCTTTACCAGTATTTGTGCAGGAATTAAAGAAATACAGCGTTCACCAGCGTAATGTTGACATGTATAATTCGTTGGTAGGTGCCAGGCGTGAAAGGTCGAACTTTACAATTCGAGGGAAGAAAACAACACCGAGGTGTTTTGAATGTTTAGGTCCGCATCTGGTAGCTCAGTGTGATCTACGACGTAGATTCGTTAGTGTTAATAGAGCTACGACTAATAGTAGTGATAGACAGAAATATGCGAGTGGGCAAGGTTCTAGCTTCAAAACTGACAGGCCCTCAGTTCGATCCCAATCCTTGAGAATAGAGCCAGAAGTTTGTGCAGAGAACAATATAAGTCAAAAACATAATGCAAATTGTGGCCTGACATCACACTCAAGAAAACTAGTGGCGGCTTTTATAACAGGTTACATTTTAGGTACGCAGAATTGTGGCGCCATCGATAGTTGTGCTTCCGCTTCGCTAGTAAATAAAGAGAGCTTTTTAAAATGGAATAGATCTTTGAAAAGACCGGTTAAGATTTTCACAGAAAAATTTATTGGTGTTGGTGTAGGAAATACGAAAATCAAGTTAGACAGTGTGGTATGGTTACCAGTGAGATTATATAAGAAAGTATATAGACTCAAATTTTATTTAGTACCTGAACTTAAACCTATATTTTTGATAGGCATAAATGAATTGAAAATGTTAAAGGCGCGAGTAGATATTGAAAACAATCAGTTATATCTTGGAATAGAAAAAGTGAATATTCCTTTACGATATGAGTGTAAGGAAAACTCGTCTTCGGACAATTTACATGACATTAATAGTGTTTCTCAAAGTGCGGAACAAGTAACATTCAGTGACAGTGTTAACATTTCAAATATATTTTTGAATTCTGAGTTAATGAATATTCAAGACAAATATGTGTGTTTAGGGAAGGAAGATGATGTAAGGGGCACCGTTAAGGTAGGTTCCTCTGAGTGCACCCCTACGAGGGAGATGGAGCCGAATGGACAGCAGATACATCTTGCATCCAGAGATCTTCAATCCTCAAATCCCTTTAATAAAGATATTTCTCATCCCTCTAATCTTTATTATGGTCGCGTTGATAGGTCTATGGAGCACAGGGTTGCCACATCAGATAGAGAATCACGAGTGTCTCATATAAAGAAGATCTTGCGTACTCATGATGGGATCAGTGGTCCATCACATCTCCACATCAATAGTGATCTAACTTCCTCAGTGGCCCATCCAGCATCCAACCATCAACAGATGAGATCACAGCATCCTTCATTAGATGAACAGAGAACATCTTCCAGTAGTTGGGTGTTACCTTCTCCAAGTGGACATAGTGATCATCAATCAATGGGATGCACAGGTTTATGGGAGAGAAGAGATGCTACATCTGGAGTTACAGTTCAGAGTGACAGCAGTGTTGCCAGTTCTATAGTGAATACAACATTAGTTGAGAATGGTACAAACAATTTTCGGACTTCTTTTATTCATCGAACTTCTTCGAAGGTTGGGGACTTAGACCATACCTTAGGTTCGGTACACAGTGTTGCCAGACTTAATCCTTTTCTTAGTGACAATGAAAATCCACGTTTACATTTGGAACTTAAACAATCCAGATATATGAATGAACATGAGTTAACATCCGAACATGATGTTCTCCCATCATGTTCAAAGAGTAACAGTGTTGCCATCTTCATGCAAGAAAACACCAGTGATAATGATTCAAGAGAAGAACATAAAACTTCTTTGTGTAATGAAAATCTGATGGATTTTAATCAACTTTCTGCTACTCGGAAGTGTAGTGTTGCCAACTCTAAATATTTGAAGAATTCTTTATTAGATGATGGTGATTTGGAACTTCAACCTCTTATCAAACATGCATCTTTTTCGAACTCAGTATCGTGTATTGACAATAATAATGATCCATTTACTTTAAATCTTCATCATCCGAGATTCCAATTTAGGTCCAATGATAATAGATGTCTCGATCCTACTAATGATAGCAGAACTAGTGGTGGAAATGGAGGAGCGGCTTTCCATGATGGTGCCAGTCCAGTCCAAGGTTCCAGTCAGCTATTTGGAAGTCAGGAAATATGGATGGAGGCTAAGCCAAGCAGTGTTCCCGGTAGTCCAGCCAAGCTGAACTTAGGTACTTCTGCCAGTACAAATGATTCTGAGTGTTCATCCCGAATGTTCCAGATCCTGAAGGACGATGATCGACCACCAGCTATGACAGTGGATCCAATTCTCCTAGAACAAGATCCTAGTTTGGATGAATATATAAAAAAGTTAAGTATAAAGTATCCTAGTGTATTTTGTAATAGAGTAGGAGAAGTTCCTAATTTTCAATATAATATTCAACTTAAAGATTATAAACCAATTAGACATAAGGCATATCCGATGTCCAGGGTTGCACAAAGAGAGTTAGACAAAATATTAGATTCACTATTGGAACAAAATATTATTCAACCTAGTTCAAGTGAGTATGCTTTCCCATGCTTTTTAGTGGGAAATAGGGATGGTTCTAAGAGGCTAGTTGTCAACTATACTGATCTGAATAAAGAACTAATAGTCAATACTCAATATACACCACGTATTGAAGATGTCTTAGCAGAATTATCAGAAGGTGTTGTGCTATCTAGAATAGATATAAAGAAAGCTTATCATACTATAAGATTAGCTCCAGACTCATATAAATATACTGCATTCCTCACGCATAGAGGAATATTTGAGTTTAAGTATGTTCCATTTGGCATTGCCTCTGGATCTTTTCTACTTAGTAAATTGATAACAGATATTTTGTATCCTCTGAAAGATCTAGGAGTAAGTTGGTATGCAGATGATGTAGTAATTGCCAGTTCCGATATTCCTTCACATATGAAAACATTAGATTTAGTCCTGAGTAAACTTGCTCAGAGTGGATTAACGTTGTCAGTAGATAAATGTTGTTTCTTTCAACGACGAATTTCCTATTTAGGTCAAATAATAGAAAATGGTAAAATGTATTTAGATCCAGCTCGATTAGAAGTAATAAGGAAACTACCAAGACCTAAAAATAGGCGCGCTGTAATTGCCTTGTGTAGTTTTGCTCAATATTATAGTAGGTATATACCAGATTTTCAAGAAATTTTAGAGCCAATTAGTCGTCTACGTTCTCCTAAGGTTCCCTTTGAGTGGAAAGAACAACAAGATGTAGCTCTTAAGAGATTGAAAGAATGTTTTGAAAGTCATGTAATATTGAAATTACCGGATCTAAATAAGCCTTTCGTTATCTCAAGTGATGCCTCAAGTCATTCAATTGGAGGCGCTATCTCACAATTAGATGCTGAAAATAGACTAGTTCCTGTAAGTTTTTATTCTAGGAAGCTTAAAAAGTATGATGTAAACAAGCCAATCTTTGTTCTTGAACTCATTGCAGCTTTAGAAACCATGGAACGTTTTCGTACATTTTTACATCAACCCTTTGAGTTGAGAATCGATAATTTGGGTCTAGCTTATGCTCTTAGAAACTTGAAAAGAGTTAAGAGATATGGTAGTTTATTATATAGGCTTTTTGAATTTAACTTTACAGTTAAGAGTGTACCTTCGTCCTTAAATGTACCTGCAGATTTTTTATCACGTTTACACAATATAGAAGATTTCGAAGATTTTAATGAAGACCCCTCATTAGATGAAGAGGTCATTAACTTATTTATGGTTAATATATGGAATATGCCTTATGCACAACTTTCTATTAAGGATCATCAAGAAAAGGATCCCGAATTGAGCCCTATAATTGCTAGGTTGAAAAACAGAGAGGAGGTTCAGGGATATAAACTTGTAAAGGATATCCTATGCAAGCGTACTAAAGCTTTGAAGAACCCTTACAAGATTTGTTTGCCCAGGAGTTTATCAAGAAACATCATTGAATTCTACCACTCCTATATTCTTCCAGGGGCGCACTTGGGTTTTTCCAAATGTGCTTCTAAGATCTGTGCAAGATATACGTGGCCAGAAATGATAGCAGAAATTCGAGATTATGTGACTTCTTGTATTGAGTGCCAGAAGTCCAAAAGTAAGAATACTAAACCTATGGGACAGTTGATATCAACCTATGAGACGTTTCCAAACGGGAGATGGTCTTGTGATGTCATTGGACCACTCGTACAGTCCAGTTCGGGCCGATTTTGTTTAATTGTTGTAGATTCTTTTACGAAAAGAATTTTCTTAGAACCTTTTAGAACTTTATCTAGCCAGGTTATAATTAACAAGCTATACAAGTTGATGTGCCGTCATGGATTTATTCACGCCTTATGCCATGACAATCACTCTGTGTTCGTATCAGCAAGATTCCAGGATTTCTTGTATGCAAACGGTATCAGGGATATTAGAATCGCACCGTACCACAGTGGAAGTAACGCAAGTGAACGTTACATACGAGTGATCAAGGACTCTTTGAAAGCATACTTTGCAACGAAGCAACATCATTGGGACAAAGGCATTCATGAAATTGAATTTTCTCTGAATACATCTGTCCACTCAGAACATAAACACAGTCCGATGGAATTAGTATATACATATCCAGTGTTTGATCCACTAGATGTGAAATGGAATGTTGATTCACTTGATGTTCGACACAGGGATCCAGATATCTGGTTGAATGCCTTGCGGAATATGGAACGAGCATGGCTGCGTAGAAAGAAGTTATACGACAAAAACAGAGTAGTGTCATCATATCGAGTGGGAGATAAATTATTAATTAAGTCCCAATTCCAATCTTCCCTTGCGGATAAGGTTACGAAAAGCTTATGTCATCGATGGCTAGGGCCATACACTGTTATTAAGCTGTTAACGAAAAATACAGTCCAGGTACAAAATGATTCGGACAAGCGTGATATTAGGAAATGTCACGTCTCTTTAACAAAGAAATTTAGGGTACCACGATCATAAAGATATGTGTTTACAATTCTGTAAATTGTTATAGTGAGATAACTTAATGTAAAATTGATGGTATCGGTAGATATTTCTATATGAATACATCATAATTTCATAGTTCATTTTTACATATGTATATAGTCAAATCATTAATATCATTCTTGTATAAATGTTATTTATTTGTATTGTTCCGGAACTCAGTCATTAGGAATTGTAGTATGATTGTTATCATTTGTATGTTCCTAAGTTGTAAAAATTTAAATTAATGTGTGCACATATACTAAAGTACTTTTATTTTCAGGAATAACAAAGACCTTAATGTAAATTGGAAGATGTAAAGTCGCTGATTCGACTATTCCATAATTATGTATTTGGCCTTATTATGTGGATATTATGGAATGAATGAGCTCCTCACTCTCATAATTTATCATCTAGTCATTGAGAAATTGGAAATATCTGAAGAAATCTACCATCAAGATAACTATTAATACTCACACATATATAGATTTGAAATAAACGAAAGAATTAAATTTGTCAACTGTTAATAAGACAAATATATATACTTATATTTGAGGTTATATATGATGATAAAATTCTATATATTTATATTACATATTATTCAGCTTATTATTTATTGTAAAATAGGAGATCAATATATATATATATATATGTCTGTATGTATAGAGCAGATTTTGTATAATTTTGGATATGTAGTTTGGTTATGTATTTATAATTTATGAATGTATATTGTTGTCATACAGTAGATTTTTATTACTTTACGTAGTTATTTGGGAATTTTCTTTAGTTCTATTCTGTTTAAGTTTTGCATTTAATTTTATTTAATTTCCTTTGTTTTTCTTATTTTGGGTTAGTTTATAGTAGTTAATAGTAATTAACATTTATTCGACAACAATATAACTTCATAATAGCATTTAGCTTACAGGTTGTTATACATTAGTGACATTAGACTTAAGAAACTAGATTATTATTATAAAAAATATTGCATTTTTTTAAATGGACGAAGGGATGTGTGTAACGATTAGAGATTTAAATCTCTATTCCGTAGTTAAAAAAAAAGGAAAGGTCTCTCGAGAGTCCCGATAATTTGGTTTAGTTTCCTACCCTGTAGTGCTTTCAGCTACTGTCGAGAGGAAGCTTAGTATCGTTCTCCGTATGCTTGGTTGTCAGCGCCAACGGTCATTTTTGGAACTACTCGTTCTACGTTTGAATAGCTCCGGGTTGGGCTAAATATAATAGTTCGGAATTGCTAAGGTGCAACATCACCTAATAAGTGAAGTAAAAATCGGCGGAGAAAATGTCTTTACAATGTTTGAAAATTCCAAGTATAATTAATCGTGAAGTTATTACCAGAATTGTTATATAGAGCAAATCCTAATATGAAGTTAATATATATATATTTTTATCGTGAAGTGTGTTTGAGTAAGAAAAAGGATTTGGAAGTAAGTTTCATTACTAGTGACCATTTTGATTGTGATCAACATGTGATAATCGGTCATTTAAGGTGGTGTATTTCGTTATTGAATTTTGGAAGATCTCCTATTATTCAATTTATACAGTAAATTGGTAAGTTCTTTAAATATATATATATATATTTAACGTTAATATTTTTGTATCTATTTTGAAGATTGTTGTAATTCTATTCCTATCAGTTGTATCGAAAAGTCACTTGCTTAGATTTTTGTATTCAACTCTATTTGACCATATATAAATCATACAGAAAGAATTACCTTCTTTTCTAATATAATTAATCATTATATAAACCTTAGCACATTTATATTTGACATTTTGAACTTTAGATGAGTAATTATTTACTTTTTCTATGTGATATAAGTTCACGTCATTTTTAAAATAATAATACTAAAAATAATTCTCTCCGATTTTGCTGAGCTAGATTCCTATTCTGAACAATTATCCTGAATTAAAGGACCTGAAGCTAATATTCTATTCTGTGCAACTGCATTTTTGTTTAGAATTTTTTATTTGCTAATGTACGTTACAAGTCTAACTAACACAAAACAATTATGTTAATCAGTGTTTATTAAGAGTAGTAATAGCAATTCTAAATTTTGCCAGAGAAGCCAAGATTGTCCAAAGACATAAGAATTTCACGGTTTTTATTAGCATATAAGTACACAATTTATTTTAAAAAGCACGTTATTTCTCAAGTTGAGGACAGGTAGTTGCCTCCTCCGGTCCCTAAATGACGCCACTGCTACATAGCTACTAGTAGGCCGTGGTTCCATCTTCCGTGGGTATGGAAAGTTTTCCTCGTTCTAATCGTGTTGCAATGCAGCTTAGGGTTTCATTCAGCCCTTTGAAATTGTCACATGACAAAAAGCTTGAGGGTATAGCACAAATTGCGAATAACTGAAAGTATTTCTACCACAATCACATGCTGACCTCTCCAAAGAAACTAACTCAAAACCATGATCAATGATAAAAGGTTTGAGTCTGATGACACTGTTCCTTGTCCTTTCTAACCATTCTAAGGGACTGTCAGTTTTACCTATATATATGTATGTATGCATCTTTGTAGGGATGTTCGTGATTATATAGAGAACCACTAGTCACATTGCAGTGCGGTTATCACTAATCACATAAGATATTCCCACCGAGGTGTTTTATGTATAATAATAATAATAATAATAATAATAATAATAATAATAATAATAATAATAATAATTACAGGTATTCTGCCATTATTGGCAGGTCACTTGCTGCAACTGAGAAGCTTCCATGCTCCACGGTCTTCTACTAACCTATTCGTCTTCACGTACGATTTCTCTTCTTTCATATCATCCATTAACTGTAGTCTCCTTCGCTCCCTCCCTCTCTTTCCTGTCACCATACCCTCTACGACGTCCCTCATGATACAGTTCCTTCTTAGTCCATGTTCCAACCAGTTTCTCTTCCTCTTCTTAATAATATTTAATATTATTTTCCTCCACCATTTCTTACACCCGCTCATTCGTTTTCCGCTTGCCCCAGCTAATTCTCTCCATTCTTCTCCACACCCACATTTCGAAAGTTTCCAGTCTTTTGTTATCATTTTTGCGTAATGTCTATGTTTCTGATCCATATAATACAATACACGAAGCATTTTATGGGTATTTTTCTTTATTCTTTATTCAAAGTCCCACAAAATAGTATTTTCTTTCTCCTAAAGGCTTCTTTCACCATTCTTATCCTTGCTTTTATTTCACGTTTGTAACGTTATTTCTTCTGTTACGTTACATTCTCTTATTCGAAATGTATATTTATACAGTTCACGAGATTATCATGAATCAAACAACACAATTATGTACTATTGAGTATATATATATATATATATATATATATATATATATATATATATATATATATATATATATATATATATATATATATATATATTCACTTTCAACATATATCTTGTCACATTAAAATATTATACATCTAGTCTATACAAGATGGCTCTTCGTTTTTTTATTTTTCTTAGTTACCACAAGAAGAACATCAAACAGATAAACAAATCGGCATAGCAACGAAATTAATAAATATTTCAATATGATACAAACATTTAAATTATTTCTTTATATTTCTTCTTCTTCTTCTTCTTAATTGGTGGTGCCTTTAAAATAGCACTTTTGCCCGTAAATATTAACAATACTTAAAAAGTGCATACAAAAATAAACAATATTGTACGTTCAGATTTGTTATCACAATTAATAATACTAGCCAGTTATCAAATACTAGTCGCTTGTTCTATTTTCTCCGCTTCTACTTCTATATTTGACACCGACCTCTTCGTTCCAGTCACAATGACTTTTGTCTTTCTAACATTTATTTTCATCTCATACTCTTCACAAACTTTTCTCAAGTTTTCTAACACCGTATTGATTTTCTCTTCAGATTCTGGAACAAGCGTCATATCATTTGCAAACCGTATGCACCTAATCATTCTACCTCCTATCGAAATACCGTCTTACGTATAAAATATTTGAAAAATTTTAATTAATTAATTCTTTTACAAAAATCACTTATTTTTTCTAACGCTCGATGGAAATATTATTTTAAAATACGCAGCAACCGGATAATCAACAAAGTAAGATGGGTTGCGTATAACTAAGGGGTTGAGAAACCTCTTTGTATTCAGCTTTCTCCAAATGATTTATCACTGTTCGGTGATGGATTGGTCATTGGCGAAGTCATGACTGCTTACATGGAAGCCTTCCTTGACTTTTGTCAGAATATCAACCACTTTTTCAGTGATCGATCGCTTACTACGAAAAGCATCTTGGAAATCGAATGTGGAAAAAATAAGCATACTTAAAAGAAAAAAATGGTAATCGACTTCACTGTTTGGTTCGTGATCACTGTCCAAATTCCGATTTTTTTGCTTTTAATGTTTATAGTGGAAACAAATCATATGCCTACTTTCCTTCTCTCACAACAGTGAAGCAACATGTAAGGTCATATGCTACATATGCAGGCAATTGCAGATAAAGTATTGCCACGTCTTGACGAACTGTCGAGTGCTGGAATACACACTAGACTCGAAATAACCAAGCAAGAACAAAACTGGATTCATTCAGAGAACTAAGGACGAATACAGATATGTCGCTGATTATAACTGGCGCAAGTATTATGACGTATGCAAACGAATGGAATATCACAAGTCTTTACGTATCGAAGTATTCCAGTATTTTGTAAGGCAATTATATTTTAAGAAGTCTATAGGGCTACATCGTTATTTATAGAAAGATTCTGTCTATACAAAAGCAATCCTGAGTGAATGAGCGACTGGTTAATCATCTTCCAGACCAAACCACTTAAACTTGAAACTTCCCATTTGGATAAAGCATAGCATTTATGATGTAACATACCACTAAGGAAGGATTTTTTCTTTGAAATTCGACGAGGAAAAGGGGAATGTAGGGCTGGCAATTATTATATTAAAAAGTCCATACCTTGGAATCTCTGGAAGTTAGATTGATGAAATAATTAGATATGAGTTCTAGTGGTTTTTGATATTTGACATTGAAGAGAAAAAAGATTGTGAGAAGGAGAAAAGGATGGGGTTTACCAATATTATAATAAGATTGCCGTGTATCGGAATCTCTTAAGATTAGAGACGTATAAAATTTAGTATTTAAATTTCTCACTAAAAAATAAGGCAAATATTTTAGTGTTATATATTCGCTTGGACGTAAGAAAATATACGCGAAGAAAGATTGGTTGGAATTATTATAATAAGATATCCATATCTTGGTATCCCTTAAGATTAGAAAAATGTTAAAAATGTTCGAGATTTTTCATCTAAATTACATATTTAAACACATGTTTCAGCGGGTTTAGATGTTTGACCTAAAATGGAAGAAAGAAGGATGGAATTACTACCCGAAGATGACGATGCTGCTCTTTCGAATTTTGCATGAGGCTTCGGGAAAAAAAGAGATCTTTCATTTTAACATCCCACGTTTATGCCTTTAGGCTAAGAGAGATGATGATTGTCAAGTGAATGATGATGGAAAATAAGTAGAATGATAATGTGGAAGGAAACGAGAGTACCATGAAAAATCAATAGACACGATGTTGTCCATTACACTTATTTTACTGGGGATCGAACCACTATCCCCACGCACCAGAGGTAAGCCCTCTACCACTCAGCTACCGTAACCCGCGAGGTTTTGAATTCAGAACAGAATACCAAATATTAAAATTTATAGTTTTGTGCTCATTACACAGATAGCATATGGGATCGTAAAATAACCTGAGTTACTGTCAATACGTATGAATAATACAACGTATAGATGGTAATCAGCTGTGAAAAAAAAATCAGTTTAGTAGAGCAAGTTTGCTGACTTATGTGGTATATCGTTATAAAGAATATGAGTCTATAATAGAAGCATCATTTCAGGGAACACTTCTTAAAGAAAGGACTACGGTTAAACATCTGAGTACGCGAACATCTGAGCGATGTGCGAACGGTTCACTGCAGGAACGATGCTAATTTTGAAGAAACTATAATTAAAATATGAAATATACGTATACTCAACATCCTTTGGTTACACGTTAGGAGGTATATTATAGCCTTATAACAAAGTCTCTATATCATTTAGATGTATAATCATAATCAAGGATCTCGTATACAAATCTAAGACTGTTACTTTTTAATGTCTACCTTCACGTACAGAAGTCCTGAAGCTGGCAACGGTAGAGTGGTCCAAAAAATCAAGTTCTTTTGAAAAAAAAATTGTGTGGTGGGAAATGCCGCATACTATGAATATTATTCTTGGATAACAAAAAATAGTTTCGGTACCATCCAACTCCAGTGAATTCAAGCTCAGTCGCTAGTTCGGAGCCGGCATTAATGGTAGGTCTTATCATTTATACGTTTGGTGTTGAATAAGGACCGTAAAACACATAAACTCAAACATAAGTTGTAAATGGCAAAACTGTAAAAATTCAAACACTACCATACTAAATCACACAATACATAAGTCTTAAAGTGGTATATGCCCTAAAAGACAAGAAGCCAATTCTTGAAAATATGCAAAAATTCTAAATTAATAGAAACCTTTTAAAAAAATTATCTGACAAGGCCTAAGGAAAGCTTTCTGAACCTATTTCATACAACGACGACCTTTATCACATCCGCTTCCTACCGATCCTCTATAAGTACTATATTTTCCGGTTTGTAATAAACTTTCTGATTTATCTGCTTATCCTTACGGTATATTCTCTTGCCAGCGATATCCCATAAGTATTTTCCGGTTTGTAATAAGCTATTATGATTATCACTGCTTATTTAAAAGTTTCTGAAACTGAAGAAGACTTACTGCAGTTTTGTGTAAGTTTTAGTATTGGTATTTGTGCATTTTATGACTTTCGTATCTCATCCGAGTAACTCCCAATAGACAGTGTAAACAATTTAAAAGGATCTTTTCGTTTAATACGTGTGGCATGAGTTTTAAGGGGCATGAGTTTTAAGTTTTAATAGACTAATATCAATAGTGCTTTGATAAATGTGGGACATCAAAAGTATTCAATTCAAGTTGAAAACAAATGTGCGGTTAACGAGAAGGAGAAAAAAAGAGGATTCAAACCTTAACATTTAAAACTAACCCTTACGTTGTTTTGAGTTTAACGTCCCGTTCAGCAGCGAGGCTATATGAGACGTGGACCTACTGATTAACGTAGAATCCGAACCACTTGAGCTCCCGCCGGGAATCAAACCCGGGTCCCCTCGCCGAAGGCGTGTAGGCTAACCGCTTAGCTACGAAGGAGCTCTCTAACCCTTACGTGTGGTTATATATACACACAAAAGACACTATTAAACAAACTTTAATTTGAATCTCATTTTCTCATGAAGTTTGTTTAAAGTATTTCTTATAAGTGCCTATGTTTATTTGTAGGTCCCTATATTATTTCTTATTAGGCTTTATAGGTTTAAACTTAGAATCTCATTTTTTTTTCTATCAGGAGCCAAACCTACGATTTGAACTCAACCAATTCATGGATGTTAGGCTATAGTATTAAGCTGTTAGTCACAGAACAAATATTTTCAATTAAATAGTATTTGTGACTTAATTCAACACAAATGCTCTTATAAGTATTTGCAGGGTACACTCTATTTTCAGTGTGGTTATTATGGATATTACATGTATACATATATAAGTTTAACATCTCATGTATATATATATATATATATATATATATATATATATATATATATATATATATATATATGATCTATAGGTTGAAGAAGCCAGTAGGGAAATAAGAGTAAATAATTATGGAATGTTAGTATAATGGAAATGTGGGAACAAACGGGAGAATTTCGACTACACAATAGTTTCGACCACCTATTTGCATAGCCTAGGATCGAATTAGTGATTGCTTGGACTCCAAGTAGGTACCCTTCCAACGAGCCACTGTATATCCAGTGAACATATTACTCTTGTTTTCTGCCTAAACACTATTGAAAGTGAATTGCAAATGTGGACCTAATAATACACCCAATTCATTTATAGATAAGAATGTTCATTCCTCGAGTACTGCCTCAAAAAATTGTATATATTTGCATAATATTAAATATTTAATTCAACTTCCCAGTTTTATGCCCCTGATACTATCGGAGATTAATGATTAAAAAAAAGTGTATTATTATGAAGTAATGGTTTTTATAATGAGAATGTTGGGGGAAACTGTAAACTTTCCAAGAAAACCCAGAGACACGATGTTGTCCTGTACAAACTCACATGACTTGGGATCAAACCAAGGTACCATAGCAGTAGAGCTGAGCGCTGTACTACTGATCCATCGGTTCTTCTTTAGAAAACAGAGTGTCAGTTGTTAAAACCAACTGTGAATATTATGAATCAAAAATAGCATTTCTGAAACAAAATGAAGCAACACCTTCATGTAAGATACCATCCCACTATTCGTTCGTTCAAACAAAGGTAACTAGTAGGAAAAAAAAAACACTTAGAATAGCTTGGTCGGTTGATTGATTTAAAGTTTAGTGTTTCCTTCAGCACCGAAGGTGTATATGAGACGGGATCCTATAGTTTAACGTGGGATCCAAACCACATGAGTTTCCGCCGGAAAACAAACTAGCATGCGGTAATCATATAGTCACGACGGAATTCCGGTTAGCATAACATATCGCGAGATTTGAATGCAGGACTTTGTGATTATGGAACAAAAATACTAGTAGGATCCACTAGTATGCTTGTTAGGTTAAGGGAGGTGTTAGACAAAGGGAGGCGATGATTAGTGCAAGTGAATGATGACGGTAGAATTGGTGGAATGAGAATCTGGGGGGAAAGCGGAAGTACTCCGAGAAACCCCACGGACACGATGTTGTCTGCCATACTTACTTAGCCGGGAATCGAATCAGGAATCCCACACACTAGAGGTAAGCGCTCTGCCATTGAGCCACCATGCTCCTACACTTATATTGGTGTTAAATAGTAGAATTAGAAAGTAAACAGTGATAGGTTATCGAACCCTTCAGGATTCTTTTCATTTGGGGACAAATATTTCGTTAGTAAATTACGTAATTAAATAATAATTGCATTTTGTAATATCTAGCGTCATGAATAGTGTATTTTGGAGCTGATTATCTTAACAGCGTACATGATTTTATTACTTAATCTATAATGCAGTTATAAGTACATAAGCAGAATAAAACACGTGGATAAGTACTCACCTGTCAGGGAATGCTTTATTGTTGGCGGGAGGGATTGTTAGCTCAGCTGTTGAGATTCTCAATGTGCAGAATATAACAGAAGCACCACTTAAGGAAAACACTTGTTAAGAGAAGAAGAGACCACGGTTATACAACTGATCAAGCACTGAGTGAACAGCTCACTATGTGGAAGATGCGGAACGAATAGGCAGCAGGTGTCTATCCCGTACACAAATGGAATTTAATCTTTTCTTCTCGTCAATACGACCAGCGCTCAGGGAGTTCGGTCCTCGGAACACGCGCGACCAATGAAGTCAACGATGGATATACGAAGAAGTCCCCGGAAATTGCTGACCGGAAACTCGAATGATTTCTACTTCCGGTGTTGAGCTAGGTTCTACTGTTATTTCCCCACCTACGCTTTTCACAGGTGTACCACACGCACACTAATTAGATCAAGAGGCAGCATACACTTTTAAAGACAACACTACAACATGCCACACTCTGGACACTCACGCTGCAAGTTGAAGCAGCACGCGCCGACTACGCTCAGGGAAACGGATTTTGCTTCTCGAGCTACCGACTGAGAGCTGTGTTCTGTGCTCGCCCGCCTAACGCCGATCGCAGTGGGGAGAGACATGGTAAAAAGCTAGGAGCTCAATGTTGCCACCTCATGCGCTGGGAAATACTTTTCTCTCCCGACTTAAAAGCATGAACCACGTGTTCTTCTAGCAGCATCTTTTTTTTATTTTCTTATTTTCGATATATAACGCTGTAGTAAAGTTACCAGATTACTTCTTTTCCCAAGAAGAGTATCCATGGCTTTGATTTTGACCCCGAATACTTTTGTTTCTTCCTTATCTGTGGTTTAATAACCTTCCCTGAACTAAAGCTAATGTAGAAAAGTGAAATACAAAACACAGGACCTCGAATAAGGAATACAATCCTGTTCTTTCCTTTTGTACCATCTCCGTAATCTCACAATTTAACTCAATTCTTCTTTTTTTCCTCCTTAGCTGCTAGTGTAATAGCTAAGGCGTGTGCCTCTGGTGCGTGGGATCCCGAACTCGACTCCCGATCGGAGAGCATTAAAATAAGAACGTACTGCGGTGATTCGAACAGATTTAATTTTAAACTAAAGGTTCATGTCTCATATAGCCTCAGTGTTGGAAAGAGATGCTCAAACACATAAATAAGCAACGATTCTTCTTTTTCTAAGTTATATTGAAGTTTTAAGCCCCTTTCAGGGTTGCGCGCGAGACGAGACGAGGAGGGAGACGAGACTTCACTTTTCAGAAACATTTGCGAGACGAGACAGCTTGGTGTAGCCACATCTTCAGCATCGCAGCTTGGAGTATATTTTAGGGAGTAATCAAACCAACGTAATAGTTTACATTTCAATCTTGTCCCATTAGAAATAGAACCTGTTACCCTAGTGCCATACTATCCACTAGATTAGCGTATATTATTATTATTATTATTATTATTATTATTATTATTATTACTATTATTATTGAATTTGTGGTAGTAGGGAGCGAGTTTACAAAGATATGCAATTTTGAATATTATATTAAGTGATAAAAATTTGAACTTCTAGACGCACAAACGCATACACACACTTTTTGTGACATACACAACTGTCACAAAATTATCACAGATCAACAAGGAATATAGTACTAGTATTTACAAGTGAGATTTCCTAGGTTCACCGTTTAATAATATTTTAAAATTTGTACCAAATGTTTGTTGTTTCTGTAAGTAACGTAAAAAGGATGTGTCACAATATTCTGAGAACAGATTTCTCACATCAAAATAAAAAAAAAAAAAAGTTTATATAGAAACGTTATTAAAAGTGGATAGTTTCGGAGTTATAATGTGCCGAAAACGTGAAACAAGTGACCTTTAAAGATTCATAGCTCCACTACTTGGGGCCTATCGTAATCGGGTAAAGACATCACTAAGGAACTGGTGTGTGAACTATCCAACTATTCATGTTTATGAATGCTCCAGTACATGCACATTAATTTTAGAAAGACGTTTGGAGAATAATCAAGTACTCCCAAACAGCCTTTCTAAAAATGATGGTACAAGTACCGGAGGTTCTGAAAGATGTATATTTGGATAGTTCACATACTAGTTCCTCAGTGATGTCTTGATCCGACTACGATCGGTCCTAAAGTGGTGGAACTATTGATCTTTTATAGCTCATTTCTTCAGGTTCTCAGCACCTTATTTATAACTATGAAACGACACACTTCCGATCACACATCAATATGAACTTCTTTTCTTTTTTTGATGTGAGCAGGGCCGAATTTCCTAGTTAGGCCCGGGCCTATGGGCGCAAGCTCCCAGGAGGCGCACGGCAGAGAGAAAAAAATAAAATAATATCTAGAAATAAAAATAAATAGCCATAACTTAACACATTTTTTGAATTGATTAAAAAAATCAGGCTAATAAAGAATTCTGATTTTGAAGTTCATTGGAACAAATAATTGTTGGTAAAGTTAAACTATTTTTCAATATTATGCATCAACTTCGTTACAACATTGATCTCAAACACGGGAGAACTGGCTGTAATTTTTTAAATAAAGTTCTTTAGGAAAGTAACTTTAACCAGACTGGGGGGCGGAAAAAATTATTAGGCCTAGGGGCGCCAAAATGCTAAATCCGGCCCTGGATGTGAGGAATCTATTCCCAAAATATTGTGGAAATTTTTTGTAGCACCCTGTGTATAAGTAGCAGCAAGCTCAAGAAAGGGTAAGAAAGTAATAAAAACAACGAGTTAACAACCTAAATCTGACCATCTAAGACCAAAATCTAGCGGCCGAAACATCATTAATCAACAACTCGCGTGGCCAACCACTCGTGTGACCAAATTCTCGCTTTCGAAAACCTTGTTGGTAAAACTCTAAATAAAAGTAACCAAGAAAGTTCTATCGGTTTTTGTGGAGGTCTGTGTTCAATTGGTCCTCACAATGTGAGTTAAATACTAGTGGAGATATGACGGTCAGTTGTTGGTGTGGGTATATCCAACATACTACCCGGTTCTGACAGTTCAGTTACACCGTGAACTTGCGTAAGGACAGAGTGAACATGGGATCTCCGCAGAGCGTCATAAGGGTCTGTATGCTGTACCAGTTCAAACTGGAATTAAACGAGGCTGCCAGAGCGGAAGATATGCCAAGCCTTTGGTGAGTGTTTCGTGACTACGCTGACAGTTCGTCGATGGTTTAACAAGTTTAAGGACTGTGACGAAACACTTACAGACGCACCACGTGTAACACATGTACTAAATGAAGATCTATAGGCAGCAATTGAGGCGAACAGTGAACAAACATGTGAAGAACTGAGACTACAATTCAGTGTGAGTGGAGAAACCATTCGGCAGCACCTTCCTGAAGTTGAGTCGATGGGTCCCACATGATATATATATATATAAGAGAGAGTAGAAACTCAAGAAACACTATTTCTGATTTTGCATTACTGCTCCCTATTATTAGAATATCTGAGAAAAGAAAAGACAGAGAGTAATATTGTGGTTCAAAAATATCAATTTCTAACAGGAGCTGTTTATAATATGATGTTAATCACATTACCTTTATGTAGAAAAAAATGGAGAGTGTCGATTTAGAAATAAAGCAAAGAAAACATTTACTCATCTAAGCATGTAATCAAGTATGGTTTTATTAGTGACTTGCAACTCTATGCAACACGACTCTGGAACTCACTAAAGAAATAATAAACAATTCTGACCAAAGTATATACACTTGTTTATTAACAACTAAATTACAGTGTAACGGTTTCGACAACTTAACGGTGTGTTCATCAGACACTAACTGAAGGAGATATCTTAGAGCATAGATATTTATACTAAAAGTGAAAGTACGCAAAAGTAAAATTGTAAGTACTAAAGAACTTACTTAGAAGAGGTGGTGTGAAGACATACAAAAAAGGGGGGAGAAGAATTTTGGAAGTGATTAAGAAACCGAAAGGTAGAACGAATGAAATATGTGAGAAAGATGAACTTGTAGTGTATAAAGTGACGTGCAAGGATTGTGATATGATATACATAGGGGAAACAAGGAAAAAACTTAGGGAGAGAATTAAACAACATAGGGATGATCTGAGACTTAAGAGAGAAAATAATGCTAAATATAAACATGTTAAAGAAACGGATCATGATATGCAGTAGATTGGGAAGGTGTAAAGGGACTAGAAAGGGAGAATAGACCAATGATAAGGAAATGGAAGGAAGCAAAAAGGATAAAGGAAGAGAAAAGAGACAAATTATTGAACTGGACAAGTGGACTGTTAATACATGATCTATGGGATAAATTATTGGAACAAATTAAAGTAAAAGAATAAGATTGAACATATTTATATGTAATTTATATTCATATACGAAATATTATATGTAGTTTAATATTGTGTAGAGTTATATAGAGTTTTATATATTGTTATATTTTATAGTTTATTTTAATGTATATATATACTTTTATATTGCTGTATTTATATTCAGTTGTATGTAGTATAGTCTGTTATTTATATCTAATAGGCATCAAAGGAAGATTAAGAGAAAGTTTTAAGGGAATTGGTCAAGTATGAACAACAAGTGTGTTACAGATGTCTGGAAAAGACAAACAAGGGCGGGAGAGTAATTAGGTAGCCGACAGATAAGCCTGTGGAAGTACGACTCAGGTGGCTTTCCATGCACACAACGAACTTGAGTACTTTCACTTTTAGTATAAATATCTATGCTCTAAGATATCTCTTTTAATTAGTGTCTGATGAAGGCAACGTTAATTGTCGAAACCGTTACACTGTATTTTAGTTTTTAATAAACAAATGTATATACTCTGGTCAGAAATGTTTATTATTTCTTTAGGAGTGACTGAGAAACGCTGTATTTTGTTCATTTGTATGATCACTCTCACCAAAAATATGTTTCACATGTTCATTGTAACCTTATGAGATTCGAAAGGACTAATAAATCTTATATAAAACATATCAAGTAATTTGTGTTTATCTTTCACTTGGGAAGAAGGGCTAAATTTTTGGAGACCCAGTCCCCTGTAGCTACATGTTTGCTCCATATTTGTATGCTATATTGTAATGAGGCTTAGTTAATATAAAATTGATATTTTCGGTATTCAAGAAAATAGCTGGTTACCAAAGAAAGTTTCTCTGCATCCGCTTGCCTTCCCACGAAACTGAAGGTTGCATAGTCACTGGTCATACTTACGTAAATAGTGTTCCTGCCCTTCATATTTACTATAGAATAGAAATTGAACAAAATAAAATAATCTATCCACAATAAATTGAATACAGAGTTCAACTTTTTTATGATTTATGGAATTTCTTACAACTTTATATGTGGTTTTACAGAATAAAAAATATGAAAGAGAAACAAAAGAACAGGTTGCGATTTTGATAATTACAATTGTAATCGTAAAGTATTTATCATTGTACATGCATTGTTCGTTAGAGAGCCTTCCATTATGTCTTAACCCTTTCTACATTCGGTAGTACGAATACCGTCTATAACTATTTTCTATATATTTACATGTGTTGGGGAAAACAATGTCCTACCATGTGTTACACCATAGATATTTTAACTGAAACGTAAATATTAGTTAAATAGTGACCAAGCGTATAGAGAAATATACTGAGTGGTAGTTTTACAGAACCATATTTTAATACAAGTTGAACTCTAATTTAATTTTGAGATCTCTGGGAAATATGCAAATTTATGTATCGTTTTGACAATTGAGGGTGAAATAGAAACATATTTTTGTAATAAGCTAAGATCCCTGTTTACATATTGTGTATGCTCTGTCATCTCCTGAGAAAATTTTAAACTGTTTATTTTTTTTTAATGTACGTAAATGTTTTATTCTTCTATTCTTTCTTGTATTTCATTGGTCAAGGGTTTTGTACACTTTAATAGCTACTAAGTGCGTGGTTAACTCATGTTTTTATTGCGGAAGCTCCGGTTTAGCCTATTGTTAGCGTTTGCGACCTCGGTGTGCATGGTCCCTGGTTCTATTGTCAGTGGGAGCATTGACATTTTCTGGTATTGGCTCACCATCATGAAGAAATTGGGGAGCTGCCTGAATTAAGAGGTAGGAAACAACGATCCAAATAGAAAGAAATAATCGCGCGTGGGAACCGATGGACTGGCCATTCATCACATCAGTTGAACATGAGTCATCTCGCGGACGATAGTCTACCATGGTTTGGAAGTCGGGAGAATTTATTACTTACAAGTTGCATAAATATTTCAATACTGCGTAACTAAATAAAACTGCAAAGAATAACAAAACAAAACAAATATATTTCATGTAATTATTCAGAAAATTGCTTATGTTGTCGAATTTACCTGATCCATAGAATTTGCCAGTCAGAGTAACATGAAATTTACCCCCACTGTTTTTTGTGTAAGTACTATTATATGAGGAAATTCTAGCACCCACGGAGACATCTCTGTCTAAAAATAGAAACACATGTTTAATAAGTGTTCAATGCTATTAAGTACAACATATTCTTTTTCCTTTGTTTTGTGACGACTAATATAGACGTATCATTCACTCTCTTTCTCTATCTCCGTCTATTTATTTATCTATCTAGGAAGAAAGAGAACTATATGCAGAAATGTTGGTAGTTTCTATTAACATTTTCTCAACGGAAAAGAATACGTAGTTGCAAACGTAGAGGCAAAAACGGTTTTATGCCTCATTTTTAGCAACTTTTCCTCTCCCTTTTTGCTACGATAACTGTCCTTAAAAATCCTAATCCTTGGGGTAAAGTAATTGGCATCCAGGTTACGATTCTCCATGCATAATAGTTTGTTTAATTCCTGGCTACTCGCAGAAAGGAGTAAGCTGATCATGTACTTTACTTACTCTTTTTGATTTTTGAAGGAAGGAAGTTCTTCGAAGTAGGTTTAAAAGCATATTTAATATCCTTAACCCACACGATAGTACTTAATATACTTAGTTCGAATACTATAGTATGCTTACTGTAATATAATGTGCATAAATAATTGTTCTTTCACTTTAATTATTGCGTGTTTATATATATGTGTTAGCGACTACGCTTGTGCATTTGTCTTCTGCAAGCTCTTAGCATCACTTAATCATATTTCTTCGTCTATTATTGCATCACCAATCATGTTGCCGACTTGACGGTCAATTTATACAGGTTTCACCCAGGGCTGTAATTAGCGGAGAGAAAGTGTAGCACGTGGTTGGAGTGTAATATGCAAAGGGCCGGATCCAGACTTTTCTGACGGAGGGTGCACAAATAACTACCAAAATAACCAAATCACACTGAAACTCTCAATGTGACATGTGACGTTTTAAATCCCTGACTACCCTGATACATAGAACGGACGAAGGTATTTTTAAGAGAACGCAAGTGGCATGCATGGAAAAAAATGTTCTTTCCTCCCCGCTTTTTCAACCCTAGTTGAGAAACGTTATATTGTTTGTTTGGTGAATCCTTGTTCAACCCACAGAAAATCGACTTAAAACTATTGCTTTTGCAACACTCCACTTTCTTTTAAGCCCCATATGGAAACATGACGGAAGAAAATTTCGGAGAATTTTCCTATTTTCACTGCTAGCTTCTCATTTGAGATAGTGTAATTACATTTACAACGAAAGGGAACGCACTTCCATCGTTGCACCACCATAAATCCGGCTCTGGGATTAAGTATTGTCTCGCCGGACCAATTTAGGAAGTTTACCGGATCAATTGGAGAATTCATTTAAGTTTGTGATGTAATGTGTCATTACAGTTAAGGTTATGAAATTTTTGTTTGGGGGAACTCAATACTTTCCAAACGTACCGCGTACTGTAAATACAGTATTCGCGCTTCCTTCATTCGCGTTTTCACTATTCGCGGATTTTAAAAAAATGCGACCCAATTCCTATATTCGCTGCTAAAGATTTCTTCATTCGCGAATCTAATCAGTACATACATATATAATAATAAAAAGGATTCCAATAGGTATCCAACCCAATAACCTTTGTAGACGCCGTCAAATGGACTAATAAAATGTAAAATAGACCTTATTACAACTTTGCCTAAAGTATGTTGTTAAATGATATCGCCGCTGTATTGGTTCGGACTTTGACATAAGCCGCCTTCGCCGCGATCGGTGTTTTTGAGAATGTAAACAAACAGAATGAAAGCAATCTTATTACTCAATGAATAAAGTATATTTTTAAATGCCGCCACATTATTAGACGTTCCGTCCTTGGTAAGAGCCGCTTTGCGTGTTTTATTGTTTCGTCTTTCCATTAATTACAAAAATTGTGATCGAGTAACACGTCTCTACCGCTGTCTTCCTAATTTATACAGTAATGTCAACTAAAGAAAATGAGAAACGAGTTTCGACATGAAAAAAATCTGTGTTACCGCTTAAAGTGAAAATAGAAATGCTTGATCGTTTACGCTTGGAGAGTCGTTTGCATCCATATCACGCTCATTCAATGTCAACGAATCAACTGTACGATCGATAAAAAAAAATCCGAAGATAAAATAAGGTCGTCTGTAGCTTCAACTTCACTGTCAGCGAAAATTTTGACGATCCAGCAACAGAAAAAATGGAAGTGGCGTTGTCATTATGGATCTAAGACCGCAACGAAAAAAGGGTGCCCATGAGTGGTCTATTGGTATGGGAGAAGGCAAAGCGTCTTTACGCTCATTTTAAAGAACCTGATGGTAGTTGTAGTGGTGAATGTACAGATGGAGGATTTCAAGCATCGGAAGGTTGGTTCAATAAATTTAAGGTGAGACAATCATTGCATAACATTAAAATCGTTGGAGAAGCTGCATCTGCAGACACTGCTGCAGCAGAACGATATCCAGAAGAATTCGCAAACTTAGTAGCTGATGGAGGATACAAACCTGAGCAAGTATTTAATGCAGGAGAAACTGCACTGTTTTGGAAGAGAATGCCAAACAAACATTCATTTCTAAAATCGAAAAGTCTGCTCCTGGATTTAAGACAGCAAAGGATAGAGATACACTGCTGCTATGTTCCAATGCATCTGGAGATTGTATCATTAAACCACTGATGCTTTACAGATCGTTAAATCCTCGGGCTTTAAAAAATCAAAACAAGGACGACCTGCCAGTGTTTTGGCGTGCTAATAAGAAAGCGTGGGTTACAAGCGCTATTTTGTGTGACTGGTTCCGAAATTGTTTCGTTTCTGAAGTTGAAACTTATTTAAGAAAACAGAATTTAGACCTTAAAGCAGTTCTAGTTTTGGACAATGCACCAGGTCATCCTCGAGACTTTGAAACTATGCATTCAAATATAAAAGTGACATTTTTACCTCCCAACACGACGGCTTTGCTTCAAACTATGGACCATATAACGACTCTATAGAAAAGCGTCGTCAACCTGGTCCGTCTTGTAAAATATAAGTTACGAAGCGATAATTACTTTTCTTTATGCAAAAATCAACTCAGATATTCAGTGATCATTAGTCTCACCTTTATTGCTTGATATGTCTTAAATATTCCTTCTAAAACCGTGAAATACATAAATTCACTTGACTAGGTCAACACATAACATGTACATAGTCACAACTATCCCATAATAATCTCTTACATATATTAAAAACATTCTTCTTTTCTGTTAATTTAAAATGAACATTCTACTAAGTATATTACATATTTATGAGCACTTTTTGCCCACGGTACAGGTAAATATTATACAAACTAAAGTATTTCGTTATAGAAAATGTCGCCCGACAAAGGGACTGAATATAAAAGTCATGAGTAGACTTGGCTTTTATATTCAAGAACCACTGGTCTGATTAGATTAATGTTCGTACATTACATATGTTCTTTATATTTTGATCACACCTCGTATATATCTTCATTACTTTTTGGTTAACCCTCATATATATAAAATATTAGTTATTATCATTCACATAAATACATTTACAATAAATCTTTGATTTCATTAATATTTATCTTTTATCACATTATTATTTATTCTTTATTATTAAAAACATCGTCGCTTATAAATATAATTAACGAGGGTGAAACACAAATTATGAAGATTAATAGTTTCGATCATCATTACAAACGGTGATATGACAAATAATATTTGTTCTTTTCGGGCGCATTGTATAACAAATAAGTTAGATGTTGCAATTATAATGTATACATAGTAGCACTAAGATGTCCAAAATAAAGAAGAATTTCACTCAAGGTAGTCATTGAATAATTGATTTTATAGAATGGATCTTATTCTTAACATAATCTTTGATAATTAAACACAAATCAATCTAATATAAAATAATTTTTGCCTTTAACTAATTATAAATTGAATTATGATTCTTCACATTAATAAGAAAGAATAAAAATTAAACATAACCTACGTTTGAATAATCAAATGGAAGTAAATAAATTTATTTTACAGAAACAAAAGACACCCTTTTGTTATTATATAAACACGTTTTTCATTATTATTATTATTTTTCATTCTTATTTATTTGATCAAGAATGTTGGGTGCTACTAACTCTTTAACTAGATGCATTTCAAATATTTATAACCATCGTTTTCATTATTAATATTAACACAAACTTTAAAACGAAAATTCACAAGAATCTATAACCAACATGAGTTTAACCTAATTTCGTTAACGGTAATCATGTTACATTCGCACTGGCATATGAATCTAATAAAGTGCATTGTACCGCACAATCGTGGTTAGGTTCTACATTAGGTTGTACATGTCTTTCATCGTGATTTGAATTTGGATACGAAGTACCATCTCGTGAACAATGATTATGTCTATACATAGGATTGGTAGCATCTCTAGGATTTCGACATGTATTTCTATTAATTTTGTGTCTACTTCGGTTGATTAGGTTAGGCGGATTCCCTACATAGCCTTGTCTATTTTGTTCATTTTGATTGCTAGAGTATACTCGTCTTAGGTTCGGTTCATTATTATTCACACTTCGGATATTCAAATTCCGAACAGGGACCAAATGATCTGAATTATTCTTATTTTTACCCATTCCTGATTGTGTTAGATTCATAGCATGGTATTGAGTTTCGTAGCATTGTACAAGCATTAATAAATGACTGAAACTCATACACTGTGTGGAAAATAAGATCTGCTGTAATTTAAATGGAAGCAAATTGCGAATCGATGCAATTATTCTTGATTCCGATTGCAAGGGATTAACAACCTTTAATTCATTATAGACATTTACAACAAACTCTACAATAGATTTGTGCAATCGAGGATTGAAATGTTGATTTCTAAGAGTGGCATCTCTGTTTGCCAGCAAAAAGTCATTTTCGTAATTCGCGATCAATGCCGCTTTAAATTCCTCATATGTACTAATGTGATCACGTATTGCCTTAAACCATAAGGAACAAGGTGGGAGTAATACATGGGGTATTAATTTCATGTATTGTGATCGGTCGATAGACATTATATTGCATTCGTCTTGGAATTTCTCTAAGAAAGAACTAGCATTTTCATTGCACTTACCACTAAATTTACTCATGGCTTTGATTTCGCTCATCTTGACACTTAACTTTACCTTTCTTTTCTCACTCCTTGTTCTTGTGGTGTGATTGTTCCGGTCCGTAGCGTGCTGTGTCATGATACCATTTATATTTCGTTCATCAGTGATCTTCGGACAATTTTCCTCTAATATAATATCCTCCTCAGATTCCGGCGAAGGCGTATTTATATCCGGTGATTGGGGAAACTCGAAGCGATCACTGCCCAGATTATTGCGATAAATGTTATCTCTAGCCTGTAACGTTTTAATTTCTTCCTGCATAGTAGCCAACTGGATCTTTTGATGTTTAACGGAAGATTCTATTGACGTTAAATCCTTTTTTACAGCACAGATTTCATGATTTTGATGATCGTGCTTTTCTTGACACTCATCGGCTAACCTTTTTAACTTCTCTTCAAACTGCGAGGATATGTCGTTCATCACCTGGACGATTGTTTGTTTCGTATCGTCTGATTTCAGTTCTATCCGTTCTATTCGTTTACTTAATTCTTCATACTGCTTGCTAGCTTCGTTGAATTTCAATTCTATCTTCTGTTCCATGGTCTGGTTAGCTTCATAGAACTTCTGTTCCATGGTCTTGTTAGCTTCGTTGAATTTCAATTCTATCTTCTGTTCCATGGTCTGGGTAGCTTCATAGAACTTCTGTTCCATGGTCTGGTTAGCTTCATAGAACTTCCGTTCCATGTTTGTGTTAGATTCATTGAGCTTCTGTTCCATGGTTTGTTTTATCTCAGTCGTCATTTGCATAATTTGTCGCTGCACAGCTAACAAAAGTCGATCCTCAGATGACAAACTTGGTGTTGCACTAATTTCACCTGGATTACTGGTATTAGATTCCTGTTGCCCTATTTCACTATCCATTTTTCTTTTGATGACCTTACCGCTTCGTAATACGGTTAAGTTCGTATTCATAAATGGTAATATCCAAGTAAATCCAGCCCTACTTTCCTTCTTCGGGAACTGAATTTTCAAAAATCCCGGGTTTGGTAAACCAAATTTTTATAACGACTCTATAGAAAAGCGTCGTCAACCTGGTCCGTCTTGTAAAATATAAGTTACGAAGCGATAATTACTTTTCTTTATGCAAAAATCAACTCAGATATTCAGTGATCATTAGTCTCACCTTTATTGCTTGATATGTCTTAAATATTCCTTCTAAAACCGTGAAATACATAAATTCACTTGACTAGGTCAACACATAACATGTACATAGTCACAACTATCCCATAATAATCTCTTACATATATTAAAAACATTCTTCTTTTCTGTTAATTTAAAATGAACATTCTACTAAGTATATTACATATTTATGAGCACTTTTTGCCCACGGTACAGGTAAATATTATACAAACTAAAGTATTTCGTTATAACCAAGGAATAATCCAGGCCTTTAAGCTCTATTTCATTAAACGAACCTTCAAAATCGTATTGGATAATATGTAATCCTGACATGAATGTTATGGAATGCTGGAAGAAAATTGACATAACAAAATGCATCGTAAACATAAAAAAATCATTGGAAGAACTGAAGCCACACACATTGAAGTCATGCTGGAAAAAACTGTGGCCTGCTCTGACTGCGGAAAATGACGAAGAATGTATGCAAATTCAAACTTTGACTGCAAACATAGCCGAAATTGCGAATGGAATAGGATGAAATGGGTTCGAACAGATAGAATCAAGTGACAGTCAGGAATTAGTTGAATCGCAAGGTGAAGATTTGACTAAAACCGACTTCGAGGAAATGTTAAATTCACAGCCTATTGAAGAAGAGGCTTCAACAAGCACTGGAAACGTGGCATTTAATTTGAAAAATCTTAGTGAAGGTTTAAGAATGGCAAATGGGCTTTGTGATTTCTCTATGAAAATTGGTCTGTCTATGGAACGAAGTCTTATTTTTAAGAGGCAAATGGCTAATGCCACTGCTGAATATCAGTCTGAATTGAATAAGCTTTTAAAAACTGCTAAGCAAGAAAAATTACAACATTCTTCAAACCCTTGCCTAAGTCTGAAGATAATAATTAATCAATATGGTCAAAAACTTCAATTACAGTAAATTGATTTTTATATATGTATTTGTTTTTTTTATTTTGGCACCTAGGAACGTATCCCCTATAATCCCATATAAATTACCATTCCGTATTCACGGTTTCTGTATTCGCGGCATATTTATGGAACATATACTCCGTGAATAAAGAGGTTTTACTGTATTTCAACACATAATGTTCGGTCTATGTATTAAATTCATTTGTTCTTTACTCAAACTAACATTAATGGGGACCAACATTTATGTGGGAACTTTGGAATAATCTATGAAGAATTATTTTTGGGGAAAAAATTTCTTTATTTATATTATTTCATTGTGAATTTCTGTATATCAGCATATCAATTGGATGATTATTGAAATTATACATCTTAATGCGATACAAAAACACAGGTGAGTAATTGGACGGAATTTTCTGAAATTATCCACCAATCTGATATTTGTCAGAATAATTTAAACTCCCTTCGTCCCTTTGAGATGCCCACATCCTCCTAAAATCCGGTTTCATCCAGTTTTTACTATTTTTCATTCGCTTTGTATTTTCCGCCTCCAAAATTCTTTGCTGTGATTGGGGATTCGCCGTAGTATTATGGCGCGTCGAAATCTCTCTTAGTATAGTAAAGTAAATGAAATATCTTGCAGAATTTTCACATTTCCAGGCAAAGCCCCCCCGAAAGTTAGCAAAGCCCCTCCCGAAACAAAATCGTAAATACGCCACTGCGTAATTTTTTTTAACATGGCGGTACGTATAGATTTTTTTGAGTCAATTACCATTATGTAGTTGAGTCAATTACCATTATGTCACTGTGAGTTAGCATAGGGACTCCCATTTACGCCTGAATTGATCATAGCTTCCAACGCATAATGGGGTAAGTGAATTTCCTAAAGGTTTTTTTTTTCCTTAAGGTTAGGAACCTTCTTTTCTTTAACAGTTACAATATGTCCCTCCTTGGGCATTAACAATGATCTTGAAATTGAAAAAAATGGATTAGTTAATAGAAGGGCTACTTGGCTCTGATTATTCCGTTCCCTTTCCAGTTCACGGAGTCGATTTTCGATGTGTTTCGAATTAGCGACTTCCCCTTTCGAACTCACGACTGCTTCAGTGAGGAAAAATAAGTGAAAGTCAGTAAGGGGAATAGTAAATGTTAACAAAGTTGTATTTGTTGGTTGTTTTTGATGTTGTAACCGGCACTGTATGTGGAGGCGGATGGATTATTTCGCTGAGAGGTACACTTATTATGATATAGTGGCGCGAAAAGGAGTGTCAAAATGGCTTCTGAATGTCAAGGCTGTGGCATAGATTGTAAAGTGTGCAGAAAAATTTGGACAAGTCTTTAATTTGACCATTTCATGTCGAGAACAGAACCCAACCAACCCTTGCCTTGTTTCTAACCCATTCCTCTTACAACTCCTACTCCTACTTATACTATAGATCCGCATAGTAAAACTGCACGCCTAATGTAACTGCACGCAATGTAACGTAATCTAAAGTAACTTAATGTAATCCAACCAAATATAATCGAATACAGTACATTTTGGTACTTTTTCGATTTTGAAATTGGTCTGACGATACAGCACTAATTCCCGGCTCTGAATATACAGGTACATTTAAAATTGGGGGCGCCGAATTTCGAGTTTGCCCTGGGTGACACAAACGCAACTTCCGGGCCTGATTACCAACTGCTAGGCATTCAAAGATTGAATCACACTCTTACCTTACAGTCGGTGGAATTTTGTGTGAGAGCGCTTATTTTTCTAACACGCAGACCACTGTAGAGGAAAACAGTGGATTATGGAATACCATTTACATATATAAAATAACTATCCGAGGATAGACTACATGCTAAATAAATAGTTAGTATATATGCTTGAAGGATATTTAATGAGGACTATAATATGACAACTAGAAGTTCCTAGCACGCAGAGGAAGAACATAAAAGTAAAAATACAGTAGTAAATGTAGAAAAAAGGTAGGTTTTATGGAATAGTAGCGAAGTACATTAGAAAATGCTATATTTCTAGAAGTACATATACATTGTGCAGCGTTTCGCAATTGGCATACTCTTGACGTTCTCACTTGCAGAAATTGCATATATACAATGTCCTTGCCGGACTCAAGACACTCTTCATGAGCCCACATTATACAAATCACACACTTAACTCTCAATTTCCTACGAATATCATCCGAAAACTTACTGTCACAAAAGATGCACATAACATCTCCATCTTCTGGTAGGATGCACGAAACCATGATCTCCCCATCACTGGAATCTTGAAGAAGCAGTTCATAAGATTCCCTACTAGAGTCAATAGATGAAGATGGCTCTATTAACTTCTGCGCCTTCTTCGAAGGAGCACGATGTTTAGAAGGACATTTGGTGTCACGTCTGGATTCACGTCTCTCATGCGAACATGCTACGTGTTTCTCTTATGGCGAAAATGTCAGAACATGTGTTGAGCACCTTGGACGTCCGCGTGTAGATAGTTAACGCTTCTGCGATGGTGGTGAAATGTCAGAAGTATTCCATAACCCCCTCCCATGGCAATTTTGAAAAACACTCACACCCCAAATAAATAGTGACATTTCGTTCTGTTCACTAGAAATACAACATAAGGAGCACACACTACTGTACAGTTGGGCATTTAATTTACAAAATTATTCTGCAAAACAAGTAACGAAAACTTACCTGCAAATGTTTTTCGCAGGCGCAAAGTTAAAAAAGACAAACTGCAGCAAGTCATTTACCAGTAACAACTAGCACAATATTGGCCCATCATGAAGTTTTTTCCAGGACCTAGTTTCGCTTATCTCCGCGAGAGTAAAGGACACAACAGAAACAATAAGCCACGATTCCATAACCCTATTCCATAACCTCCTGTTTTCCTCTACTAGGTCTATAGCCAATCATATTCACGAAGAAATTAAATGTCGACTAAAAGCAGGGAATTCGTATTACTATTCGGTTCAAAATCTCTTGTCGTCGCGAATTCTGTCGAGGAATTTGAAGCTTAAAATATATAAAACGATAATCATGCCTGTTGTTCTGTATGGTTGCGAAACATGGTCGCTTACTCTGAGGGAAGAACATAGACTGAAAGTATTTGAGAACAGGATCCTGAGAAGAATATTCGAACCCAAGAGGAACGAGAATGGGGAATGGCGGAAGCTTCATAACGAGGAACTACATAGTTTATACGGTTTACCCAACATTGTTAGGGTCGTCAAGTCTAGGAGGCTTAGGTGGGCAGGTCATGTAGCTAGAATGGAAGAAAGTAGAAACGCTTTCAAAGTCTTGACTGGTAGACCCATAGGAAAACGACCATTAGGAAGACCTAGGCGCAGATGGGAGGATAATATTAAGATGGATCTCGCAGAGATAGGAATACAAAGTAGAAACTGGATCCAATTAGCTAAGGATAGAAGTCAGTGGAGAGCTTTTGTGAACGCGGCACTGAACCTCCGGGTTCCATAGGCCATAGAGTTAGTTAGTTAGTTAGGTCTATAGCCAATTACCCAGCAACAATTCACAGAGTGCTCAGCAAAGACGCTCAAGAAACAAGAGGAAGATTCCCGAGAATATTCCTGGACACGATATTGTTTACCATAAACTCACAAGGCTTCGTATCAAACAAGGGATTCCTCCGCCAGTGATCACCTCCACCTCTGCTAAAACTTTAAGTCATTTGCTTGGTTAAATATATGTTCACAAAATAAAAATTCAGATTGTAAGATGAACTCAAGTTAAACACCCTAAAAGCTATATCTGACTCGGCTCTAATATTTTAGTACTTTGGCTGAGGGCCTATTTACCATTTGACTTCGTGCCCTGTCAAAGTGTAGCTAGTACGGATATACAGATAAGAGACTCATATTGATACAATATACAGAAACGTGCAACGGTGTAATATTTATGTTAGAGATTAATCATACCTTTACAAGATGGCACGAGCGATATGTGAAAAAATGTACGTATATTGCACAGGGGAAAGATAAATTATATTATTAAGCAAGAAAGTCAGAGAAACTACGCTACAAAAGGAAACTTGAAAAACCGTTAGAGAAATAACATCAATTATTAAAATAATTTAATAAATAAACAGAAAATGCTAAGACACAAAGCTCCGTGATGACTAATTCTTCTTAAGTAACATTACAAATTGCATCGCGTTGAAAACGTATACTCTGAACAGACTACTACATCATTGAAACAATATACGAGCTACGAGGGTTTATAACATAAAAAAGTGTGAATTACAAAATCATTTTAATACCCAAGTCAAGCGCAATTACAGTTACTTCTCCACATAGTTATTATAAAGATTAAGGCATTTGTCATATCAATGAACGAGCTTTCCAATACTCTCTTCATAAACGGTTGCCGCCGGCGTATGGAGATAGGTCTTCATAAATTTTTTCAAACCTCTGGTTGTTCTTATACGTGACCAGAGAAGCATTCGGATCTGTGAACTGTGCTACTGCGCAACTACCCGACCATAACATCTGCGAAGACAAGGTTCAGACAACGTGAAACCGCATACTGCTGCCGTAACCAAGCAGCTGCTTGCTTTTTAAGTGGGAACTGTTCATGCACCCGGCATACAGCCCAGATCTAGTACCTAGTGACTTTCATCTTTTTCGGCTGTTGAAACAAGTTGTGGAAGGACAGCACTTTCGCACCAATGAAGAACTTCAAAATGTTGTGAAGACCTATCTCCATACGCTGGCGGCAACCGTTTATGAAGAGGGTATTGGAAAACTCGTTCATCGATATGACAAATGCCTTAATCTTTATGTTGACTATGTGAAGAAGTAACTGCAATTGTGCTTGAAATTAGGCAATAAAATGATTTTGTGATTTACATTTTTGTGTGTATGTTATGCTCAGATTTCTTTAAAGCCCTTGTAGTTCCGTTTAGTATCGTGTGTATTCTATTTGTGGTCATTATGGGATTCAAACCGGCGAGAACCTAATGCTAAGTCCTTTAAATCGGCAATGGCCAATGTTTTAGGTTTGAAAGCTACTTTTCATTTCCAAAATCGCTTTCTGCCTACTTCTCTTAAAAAAGACTCTATATTTAGGTATGTAGTCTATATTATTCTAGTTGCATGCTGTCCTGGTTCAATCCAGAAAAAAAAAAAACAACTTTACTGACTTTATTCATACAGCATATCTAGTTAAAAACTATTTTGACTAGCTATATTAAATGTTTTCACAGTTATTCCCAGTGATAATTGCAGGGGATACCCAGGTGGAATTTCACCTGAATTTTCGAAATTCACCCTTGGAACATATCTCTGGTTTCGCTCCATAAGGATTACTAGTATTCTCGTAACTAGTGACTTTAACCCAGCGACGGATCTAGGAGGTAAAACTGGAGGGGGACAACCAGAACCCATACTTTGATAGGTATATGATGAGTTTACTATAAACTTTCAAAAATATATAAAGCATAGCTTAAATTGTTTTTGTCACTCAAAAAGCTGGCGGGGCCAAGTGCTTCCGGCCCTGAGCTAGATCCGCCACCATTTAACCTGCTGCATATTGAAATTGCCCCCGCAAGAAATCGTCTGAAACTATCACTCATTCTTCTACCAGTTCACTTTGGTAGTTGTACATCTACGTTTCTCTTTTATCTTTTTTACGCCTTCCAGAAACACACATTGCGAACAAACGCTTCTACAAAACCAGTAGGAATTCTCTATCAAAACCATAAGACTAGAGTAGGTCTAACACACTAATATCTGTGCACTGTAGTGAAATCAGTTTGACTGTTTGTAGCGAATGTAAGCAAAACAAGTAACCGAGTAATCTACATAGCTGATAGTCACAACGAGTCCAGTCTGGCAATTGGGAATTTTCGAGATACATCTATATTGTCTCCTGAAAGCCATTCAACAGATTTTAACTTATTTGTAAATAGGTTAAAATATACACTATTTGGAGGGGTAACCGTCAAATTAGTCCACTTATAAGTGTTGTAGTTTATACACTAGCCTTCTGGAGCGAATCAAGAAACAATAACAATGATGGATAGAGTATGATATATACCACGGGAAGCTACCTCTCGTGACTTTCTTGTCGACTGGTCAGTCCACGTGTTATCTTCACCATAGATCAACTAAAATAAGAAGAGATTAACCGTCAACAAGGGATGACATAACCATTTAGTTAAAATTGGAATGAAAATATTCATTTAAAAGGAAACTAAATATTAGAGTGTTGTATTTCAACTTCAATCATCTTGTTGATATGATCCTTTCGAATCTCCTGATATCTACTCATAGAAGTCGTAATCTTCTCAAACTCCGCAAAGTGAAAAACAAAATTACCTGGCTGTCTAGTTCGCCTATCCCGGCCTGTAACATGGACAAAAAAAAAAAAAAAAAAAAAAAAAAAAACGTAAACATAAATGCAACCTATATCGACGAATAAATCATTACGCACAATTGTTCGGGAAGTGTCCACCACTTGTCCGGGCCAATAAGAACCAGGTGCAAATTCCTGTGGATAAAGGGTCCCTCCATATCATCCCTCCAAAACACCGCTATATCATCCTTCTGATTTGCTCATAATGTGAAACAGGAAACAGATATGTGTGTTTTCCTTTTCGTGATATTCTTATAAGAGCCTCAACAGTAGTCTGGTGGGTATCCGCGGATTTGCACTGTTCAAATGACGTCTACTAAAACCCCGACAGAGTACACTCACTGGTCTATAGAAAATTTGCACTCAGGGAAATAAAAGTGGAATTCCTACGGCTGTACTTTAAAATAATTTATTGCACATGGCATTGGGGTGTCGGACGATAGTTCATTTTCCTGGTTGTCCGGTAGGAAACAACCGGTGGTGGCACAGATTTTCATCCTGTAAACACGATTCGAATATAGATCGTATGTACCTCGATCAGTCTGTTGTGAATTTCTTAAATACTTTTAAACAAACAAAATTATTATAAATTAATAATGACATATTTGTTAAAAAAAGAAAATAGGTCTTCAGGCTCTCTTTCAATAACAAACTAACTTTCAATAACTTAGGATTTTTTTAAAGGAAAATGTAACACATAACAGGATGATGAACTATAATGCATTGTCGGAAATTAAATACAACAAAATCCCAAGAAATGTTTTTGAGAAAATTTTCGAAGAACTTTAACACAAACCCTAAACTATTACTGACATTAATATCTTACCCTGAAGTGTAGGGTTATTAATGATCTTTAAAATTATGTAAGTGCGTCGGCGTTAGAGGAAACTAAGAAACAACAAACATAGTCTGCTAGTAAATACGTTACATTCTTCATAATAGAATAAATAAATGATCTGCCCGAGCAGAATTCAAACTATCAACTGCAACATATTGTTATCGAATGACTTACTTTTTAACATCATAAAACTTTTTTTTTTCGATTTGCTAGTAAACTACTCGTGATAATTTACTCCCAAGGGTCTAGATTTGTCCAATTTGATATGATTTAGCAACTCATTTATATCTTTTGCTAGTAGAATATCCGTTCTTCGCAAGGACGAATACATTTTATTTTGGCTATAAAGGACTGAACACTTCTTTGAACTGCATCAGAAGTGTCACTGTTCATCTCAGTGACACCGAAAACTGTGGATTCGATATTAATATCGGTCATTTTCGATAATTTATATGTATCTGTCCCTCTACCTCCCTCAAATTGCGGGACTGAATTTGGATTTAAACGATATCGGAAGTGTCACTGTTCATCTCAGTGGCCCTGAAAATTATGGATTCGACGCTAATATCTGTCGACTTCAATTCTTTTAAAATGTGTCCCCCTCCACCAACCCTAAGTTGCACCATCAGGGTGAAATTACGAAAACCATCCCATGCCCGAATCTCATTAATATGGTAAATTTGATGGAGATCGGTTGGGCGGTTTTAGAGGTAGGTATAAAAGATATATAAAATGAAAACGACTGTTCGTCACTTCATCGTTACTTATATATAAACTGTTGTATTTACGATTTTGTTTCGTGGTGCTTTGCTAACTTTATTCTTGGGCATGTGAAAATTCTGCAAGATATTTCATTTACTTTAACATAGTAAATAAAATTTCGGTTGGGGGGGGGGGGGCTTGAGCCCGGAAGCCATCCTTAAATACGTCACTGTATATATCTATATCTATCTATCTATCTATTTATACAGGGAGGACAATTTATCTGAAACATCCGTGATAACGGAGAAACCAGGAGAGGGAGACAGTTACGTAACCAGAGTTCTGAGTTGGGGGGCCATATATATAAAAAGTGTGTGTGTGTGTTATATTGTGTACTCACGATAATTCGCTGAATCCGGTGGCGTGGCAAATTCTGCCACATTGCATTTACAAATTACTTGCTGGGTACAAAATGTAGCGCATCTGCGACGACTTTCTGAGTAGGTCTATGTCCATAATTTTATCTTCTTCAGGCTTAGAGGCTATCTCTTGTTCTATTTCAAGTGCGGCTAATGTTGATGTTCTGTCCTGACCAGACTTACAACGAAGATATGATTTGAGCAGTGGCGTATTTAGGAGGACTCCGGGTTTAAGCCCTCCCCTCGAAATTTTATTTACTACATTAAAGTAAATGACATATCTTGCAGAATTTTCATATTTTCAGGACTAATTTCAGCAAATCCCTTCCGAAACAAAATCGTAAATACGCCACTGGATTTGAGCCTTTTATGCACGCTGAAAGAATACTCCAAGAAGCTGATAACTCAGGTAGCGTCAAGGCTAATTCCAGCTAATTCGTAGTTTGGGAGAAAATTGCCTTGGGCAGAACAGCTCGTAGGTTGGAGATATTTGTAATTTCTTTCTCCTTCATAAGAGATTCCACTTAATTTTTACAATAACGAATTCATATTTAGGAAAATCTATTTCGAATTCCGTAGCAAATTCTTCCATTGCCTCCATCAAGAACAATTTTGATTTAGGATGACATGCTTGAATGCCACCAATCACAGATATATTTTCTTTGCAAAATTTTCTGACAAACTCGTTTACAATGTTGTCAACTACTGGATATAGGACTTCTGTACGAAAACACGCTTCAGTGTAACCCTATGTTCTTTTCTTCAGACTATACCAGAAACCAGAGAATCTTTCATACTACTAGCTTTTCTCTGCTCTTTGGTTGATTAAAACATTTTACACCATTTTGTTGGTCAAACTCCAATGCTTCAGTGTAGAGACGCAATGAATTTTCAACATAAGACTCTCATTCTCCTAAATTTTCGGAAATAACTATAAAGATGGTCCTAAATTTTCCAAATAAGTACAGATAACAATCACTAAAGTTCATAATTGACTTTTTAAGTACATGTTGCCAATAATTGATATATCACATGACTACCTTTCCATTTAAAAAAAATCACATATTTCAAAATGACGGATTTCAATGTAGCGGCGGAGGTTCCTGACTACTTTTATCTTGTCAATATGTGGAACTACCACTGTTTGAATTGTCTATCTTTCACTATTTTTCCGATTTAACAGTTTATTTGATATATTTCTATAACATAACATAGCCCTTCTCCCATACTCACATTACCGTTCACTTAATGTTTAAGAAATAGGCTATAGGCCTAAATGGATTTTAAAAATAACCCTTTCTTAGAAGTACGAATAATTTCAGTGTACTGTGGATATTTTTTTCCATTTATTGTCGGATAAATACAATTTGTAACATCATTTTAAATAAATATTTTAGGGGCCCAAGCCAAGATTTGGGGTTCCAGGAGGGAGACATCGTTTTACGTATTAAACAGCACGACCGAGTGAACAGTGTTGCCATCCCAATATAAGGTTATAGTTTTTCAAATGGCACTACGTCAGTTTATTACAAATTTCAAATCAACATGTTAAACGAAAACTTAAAATAACACACTTAGTATTCAGTGTTGCAAACTAAGGATGTTATAATATCACAAACATCCAAAATTTGGAAGCCTCTATCTAGTGATGTGAGGTGGAAAATTTTCCGCGGAAAATTTTCCATTTCGGAAAATTTTCCACTATATTTTTCCGGAAAATTTTCCGTTCTAAAAAATATCAATAATCAAGTAATACTTCTTCAGCAATCATAAAATTGCCTGAATTCATGTACAGAAATGTAAAAAAGTGAAAGATTGTTTAAAGAATCTGAAAATTTTCATGGCTCAGACAATTTTCAGTACTATGTTGGAACAACTTAAACAATTTTTCCTGAATCGAAATATTTTCTGTCTTATATGGAAAAATTTTAGAAGTAGAGAAAAACACTATGTAAATTTTTACTTTCCAACTTGAAATATTAAACAACTTTCTGGTTCCTGTAATCTAATTGGAAAATTATAATTTGTTGCTGTCTAATTTTCCTCTACAGGAATTGTATATCTCAATGTGCAGTTAAATATAGTGGAAAATTTTCCACCTAACATCACTATACATAATATCCAAAACTGACCGGATTATGAAAAGTGTTTTCTCTTGTTTCTACATTGTGATGAAAATTTTCCGATTCATGAAAATTCCTTACATTTGTTTTTCGGAGCAATAAAACTTTCCGATTCACAAAAAGTTGTTTTACTTTATGCTCCAAATGATGAAAATTTTTCGACTCATAAAAAGTTCTTCAATTTCTGCAAGACACAAAATATTTCGATTTATGAAACATTGTTTCACTTGTTCCTACATAGTACTGAAAATTGTGTGAGCCATGAAAATTTTCAGATTCTTTAAACGATCTTTCAATTTTTAACATTTTTATACATGATTTCAATCAATTTTATGAATACTGAGGAACTGTTACTTAATCACTGATATTTGTTAAGAACGGAAAATTTTCCAGAAAAATTTAGAAGAGAATTTTCCACCTCACATCACGGCTAAACAACGATATAGGAATACGTGGAGTATGTTTTTATGAATCGGAAAATTTTCCGTTTTAAAATTTTCCGGAAAAATTTTCATCGCTGTACAGGACAAACAATTCTTCGATTCTTGAAAAATTGTTTCACTTGTTCCTTCATAGTACAGAAAATTGTCTGAGCCATGAAAATTTTCAGATTCTTTAAATAATCTTTCAATTTTTAAGATTTATATACATAAATTCAATCAATTTTATGTATTATTTTATTCAATCAACACTGAAGAATTGTAACTTGATTACTGATATTTGTTAAGAACGGAAAATTTTCCGGAAAAATATAGAAGAAAATTTTCCACTTCACATCACGGCTATACAAGGATGTAGGAATAAGTGGAGTATGTTTTTATGAATCGGAAAATTTTCCTTTTCAAAATTTTCCGGAAAATTTTCATCACTGCCTCTATCACACACACAGCACAACGGAGATAGAAAAGGCAACGCACATCGGAAGTATCTTAAGGCTGGTGATAAATATTGCTGAAGTTAGCAACACTGCTTAAATCATGTAAATGCGAGGATTTGTTGTAAGTACATGCACTAAAAGTTATTCCTCCAATGCAATAAAAGAGAAGGAAAACAACAATCAGTTTAAATATTGTTCAGAAATACGCCATTTTCAACAGTATTGTGAACTTGTTTATCATATCTCTGGAACGGTTTAAGATATCGAAGTACTGTAAACGACAAAATAATTTACATATCCATTTGAAACCACACAAGTAACTAGATATCATACTTATATAAGATTTTTTTCGAAATAATGCATTTCGAAAGATTCAAATTTTTAAGGCCGTGTAACTGGATTGGTATTCATTCAAAACAAGTCATATATAACCATAGCATCCAACGCTAAGGTACTTCCGATGTTCATTGTCCTGTCCATCTCCGTTTTGTGATAGAGGCTTCCAAATTTTGGGTGTTTGTGATATTATAACATCCTTAGTTTGCAACACTGAATACCATGTGTGGTATTTTAAGTTTTTGTTTAACATCTTGATTTGAAATTTGTAATAATCTCAAGTAGTACCATTTGAAAAATATAACTTTATACGGGGATGGCAACACTGTTCACTGGGTGGTGTTCTTTAATACGTAAAACGATGTCCTCCTTAACGTTACGTCGTGCAAAGTTTTGCTTTCTCCGTCATTTTTTTGCTTTCTCCGTTATCACGGATGTTACAGGTAAATTGTCTATCCTGTATATAGTATATATATATATATATATATATATATATATATATATACAGTGGCGTATTTACGATTTTGTTTCGGGAGGGGCTTTGCTAACTTTCGGGGGGGCTTTGCCTGAAAATGTGAAAATTCAGCAAGATATTTCATATACTTTACTGTAGTAAGTAAGATTTCAGGGAGGACTTAAGCCCGGAAGCCCCCCAGAGAGAGAGAGAGAGAGAGAGAGAGAGATTTGGACGATATTCCAGTTAAAGAGTTAATCGTGATTTATATCTCATTAATCATACAAGGTGCAATGTAATCCTGCAACCGCCATAGTGAAATGTTTGATCAGAGAGTACTTCAGTAGCAATTTGATATTTATAGGTGGCACACTTATCATATAGAGCCAATTTTAAGGTTTTCCAAAAAACCTTGATATTTTATTGTGCTTATTGAGAACAAAGCTTGTGGATTCACACTTACCAAAGCCATTTTGGTCATCACAATGAGTTCTAATAATTCTCTTAGCGGATACTCAAGAACTCTAACGAACTCTCCTAGGTGATTTTGTCAGTATTGGAGAATTCCTTGCTGTAACATTCCAAACTTTGCTAATCACCTGCTTTGAACACGATATATTATTTTAACGATTTGAACATATATGTGTCAAATATATTAGTGAGTATTTATTCTTCTGTATGAACGAGGATACTTGAGATTTTTTCTAGTTTAAGAATAGACCACGGTCCTTCTTAGACTACCTACATTACCGGAAAATAAATCATGTTTGAAGATGATTTGAACGTCTTTTTTTTTTTTTCGGAAGAGACTTTTGGCTACTGTTTAATATTTCTTAAATGATTGTTAGTGTATAAAAAATACTGGTTAATAGAAATTGCCCTAAGTGTGTTCAACATGTGCCTGAACTGACGTGTCGAAAGAGTTTACGGATACAGAAACGATTTCTAAGCAGTATTATTCGAAATACTTTACGCATTACCTCTTACCAGTGTTGACACAGTCCTAGCTCTGGAGTGGGCTGAAAAATAGTACCAAATTGAAACAAAAAGGACCGAATTCATTATTTTATAGGAGTGTAATACATGGCTGTATAATACAAAACTAAAAGAGGTAAAGTTCTAGAAACCCCCCCCCCTCTTCCAAGAGTATAAATCAAGATAGTGCTCTTTTTAAAACATTCAAATAGGAGGACCCTGAACAACCGGAGAAGTAGATGAAACTTATTTCACACGTACGAAGTATAAAAGAAACCGCAAAATTAAATGATAAAACAGTTATCATCTTCGGTATATATTGTAAAGAAACCAAACGCGCTTCTATTTCAAAGTGAGCAATAAACTAACACGGTATTATGGCCATATATGAGAAAATATATACACGACGGGTAACAAATCGATCATCTCCGAGTTCGTGTATAAACAGTACGTTAAAATAAAAAATTAAAGTATAAATTACTGTACCTTATTCTAGCTTATTTCACGACCGACGGATGATAATAAAACTGTAAGAAGAATATAAGGTAAGTAAACCGACATTCGTAAAAAAATGTAAAACCGGTAGAGGGTTCTAGCAGGGCCGGTTCTGGACATTTCTTAAGTGTAAGCAAACAATATTTAGGCGCCCCCACTTAAATGATAATAGAAGAGTAGAAAATTTTATTGGATTGGATAAGAAGTCTTCAAATAATTGTTACAGTTGACCTGAGGTAGATTACATATATTGAAGAAATTTTCAATATATGTAATCTACCTCAGGTCCGTATCCAGAAGGGGTCTAGGGGGGGCAAGACCTCTAAATGTTTACGGTAAGCCTGCAAATGAACTATAATATGATTGGATCGGGCCTCCTAACTTCAGCTGAGTCCCCTCTACATTTTTAGGTTGGCTACCGGCCTGGTCTACCTGTGAATATTAACGAAAAATGGCGAAATTATAACTAATTAACTGTGGATGAATACTGAACAAAGTTCCAATTTTAATTATTAATAGCATTTTTATTAAATATGCACAAGACAGAACTAAGATGTATACCAAAGATGTATTTTGCCAAGTACAATCGAAACAAAAGATGAAACATAATAAAACTCATGAGATTCAAGTTTAACATTAACACAGGTTCGAATTTTGACAAAGAGGTGTGTTTGTTATGCTTCATTAAAAGCACATTTACTTAGTATTTTCTAGTGATACGACTATGGTAATTAGCTTAATTTCTAGTTTTCTTTGTTACTGAAATGTTCATGTTATAAAGACATTGTTCTAGCTTTGGATTTGACAGAATCTCTTATTATTACATCCAAATCCATTTCATTGAGTATGTTATTTTCAATGGCCATTGAAGCTAATTACTTAATCGTTCTTGAGATATAGTTGATCTTAAATAACTCTTTATTAATTTTAGCTGAACTTGTTTAAATGTTGACCGCCACTCTATATTTTGACCTTTCTCATCTGTGCGCCACGGGCAACAATCCACCACTAATACTTTATTTTCGCTTTTGTTTTAACCTCATAAATGTATAATTTTCTTTGTGTATGGTTTTGCATAGACGCAGCGTGGATATTAAATTTTGACTTCTACGCCATATATATGTAATAGCATACACACCTATAGAGCGAACGTGAAAAAGTGCAATATATATTTGTGTGTATGGAAAACCATATGAGTGAACATAGATTCAGGTTTTTGTTACGATGCCTGCGATTTGATGACTTTCGTGACAGAGATGTACACTCATGTCCAAAATTATTGTCGCATGTCTATAAATATGTTGTTGTAGGAATATAATTTGATAACGAATTCACCCGGTATTTTTTTTATGTTAGTATGTGTATAATCGGCATGTATGTCTCAAATTTCATGTCCAAAGAGCAGTAAATAAGAATAATAAAACGAAAGTAAAAATTTCTTGTCCACTTAGCAACATTTTGTTTTACTCGTTCTAATTTTCGTATTTATAATTCTTTTCCTATGAAATTTACCACAGATATACACTTCCCGATTATACACATAGTAACAGTATTAAAAGTACCCTGCAAAACCATTATCATATAATATTCTTACAAGAAGACAGTTATAGATATGCGACAATATTTTGGACGTGAGTGTACGTCGATCACAAGACAAGTTGGCTATGTAGGTAAATACTTGACAAATTTGTCTCCAACTGAAAGAAGTCATTTAGGCCTACTGACTATTTGACAATTGACAAGCAACTTGTAGCTTTCCGTGGCATATGCCCTTTCCGCATATACATGCCTAAAAAGCCAGCAAAATTTTGCTTAAAAGTGTATGCATCTAACTTTTATGCTACCAACTTAAAAGTATATGTGGGTAAACAGCCTTCTGGGCCGTACGAGGTTAGCAACGAAACCGAGGACCTTGTGCTTCGTATTGTAGAAACGGTATCCGGGTCACACCGAAATATAACAGCTGACAACTTCTTTGCTTCTTATCCCATATCTCAGGCGCTGTTAAAAGAGAAAAAACTGACTTTTCTTGGAACCATGAAAAAAAGACAGGCCTGAAATTCACTCTTGCTTCCTCGCTGATGAAGAAAGAGAACCAAAGTCTAGTGTGTTTGGTTATCAAGAGAACTGCACGCTTGTGTCATATGTAGCAGAAAGAAACAAGGCAGTTTGTGCAATATCCACTATGCACTACACAGGTGAAATTAATGCAGACACTGGTGATGACAAAAAAAAAAAAAAAAAAAAAAAAAAAAAAAAAAAAAAACAGCTATAATAACTACCTACAACCACACCACACATGGTGTAGATATTTTGGACAAAATGTATCGGCAATACGATGTGGCGATAAATTCACGTAGATGACCACTAACTTTATTTTATCATGTCATGAATGTGGCTGGAGTAAATGCTCTTAACATTTACAGGGCCAACCAAAACTACGCAGATGTAGTTAGAAAGGATTTTTTGCGGACTTCGGCTCTCGATTTAATGAAGCCAGCAATACAACAATGTATTGTCATGGAAAGTATTCCTAAGGAGATCAAATGTAGAGGACATTTTTTGCACGGTATGGTAGAAGAACCTCCATCACCTCGACAAAGATATTCGAGCAAGGGAAGGTGTTTTCACTGTGAGAGAGCTCAAAAAAAAAAAAAAAAAAAAAAAAAAAACGGAAAACATGCGAAAAGTGCTAACTGCGTATGACCAGACCACAGAAAAGTGTATGTGACAGTTACTTTGAATGAAAGAAATTGCCAAACCTCACTTGATAAACCATTTATGATGATGAACTGATACAGATACTACCTAATACAAACATTTTTCTTTGTTAATTAACAGTAATTGTAGTCGTTACAAGTTTTTTTCACAAATACAAGTTTTGTTAAAATTACAGTCTTATAAATAAGTGTGTTTTCCTTTAAATAGTAAAAAAAATATTATTAAAATGTGAGTTATACTTTCCCTTATACTCTCCACCCACGACATAATAACACTGCTTTAAACATAACCGTGTGAAAAAAATTAAGCTGTGGATCACAATAGTGATCCGCGCGACCAAACACGTAATCTAAGATCGCGATCACTGCAGTGTTAAACATATAAGGGCTATACCTTCTGTCTCGGGGCGACTCGAGATTGATCTAGACAGGATGGAAGACCAATGTTAATGGTGAATGAAAAACAAGTGCTAAGATGGTAGAATATCAGGTAAATGCTCGTGAATCATATAAATGGCAAATACGTCTCTTTCTGCTGCATCCAGATTCGATGTGTGAATATATATCGTTGTCAGGATATTGAGTGACCAGTGTAGAAATCTATATGGTCCATCGGTAAGGGCATCAACTCGTAAAGTATTGAGGTATAGGGGATGAGAAATAGTAATGCGAGTGTGTATATATCGGGTCCTAAGAGTAGAGAGATGGCCATGATGTTGTGAAAATCAATGTGCTCCTACGTGAGGTAATTCGTGTGTGGTAATTTAATACGAATACAAGGCGATTAACATGGCGTTCCAGAATTGCAAGCTTTTCGTATAGCGTAGGTGAGGCATGGAACCAGGCAATGTAACCAAATGTTAATATAGGTCGTAAGAATACTTTATAGATGTTGAGTAGTAACTTTGCATTTAGCCCCCAAGTTGTGCAAATGAGACGGCGTAGGAGATTAGTCTGCGCTTTGCTTGCAACGCCAGTTTCTGAAAATGAGATTTCCATGATAATTTCGAAAAAATACCACTCCTAGGTATGTAGCAGAAACCGCTGGTCTGAGGAAATGACCATCACGAAGATTGCAGGATTTCTGTGTACTTTACTGCGTCGCTTCGAAGAAAGAAAAACAAAGGTTTGTGTTTTCGCATTGTTTACAGCTAATTTTCATTTACTGCACCAAGTCAGAAAGTTGTTTAGGCTTATTTGTGGGTTTCTGCAGACCTGTAGGATTGTTGCTCCAAGCGATAAAAAGGAAGTGTCGTCTGCGTATTGAAAGGTGTGCACATTAGGCGGTGGGTTCGGCATGTTGGAAGCGTATAATATATACAATAATGGGCTATGAGCAGAACCCTATGGTACACCTGTATGTGGAAAATCAGGCCTTGATAGTACATCTCGTATTGAAACATATGCGATACGGTTACTTATAAAGGAGTATCTGACAAGTAAACCTTACGTTTGGGTGAATCGAGTTGCTGACTGAGACACATATGAGAAAGTAGTACTGAATGTGGTCAGTATTTCAGTGAAGTTGTAGGTGCGAAGCTCCAGAGGTTTAGGAGATACAGCTACCAGAACATTACATGGAAGTACAGAATAGTCTTCATACGGTTGGAGGTAAAAGCCCTGTAGGACCTCTTGTAACGACAAAAGGTGAATAACAAATATATGGGTACGTATTAGGAGTAGGGGGAAGTCATATAGTAAGGATATACCTGACGGCGGCCATCTTGAAATCCGCCATATTGAATTAAGGTTAAGTTTTTAAAATAGGAATAGGGTCATGTGATACATGATTTAAGGCGCAAATTTAATCAGAAGAACAATGGTGACGTTAATTTTGATTTACACGCAATTGGTACAAAGTTACAGGGAAATTAAATATTGTTGCAGCATATGTATTATTCCTTTACCCCACCTTCTAAATTTTGTGTTAATGATAATAATTAAATAAAAAGCAGGTGGATAAATATTAGGTCTATGGTAAGAGTTGCCTTGATGGCGGCCATGTTCAATTCCGCCATTTTGAATTAGACAAAAGTTTTAAACAAAACGCATAACATTGACAAAACGAAAAGACATTAATATAAAACCATTCCCTGACACACACAGCCATTAATCTTACCCTTTCACAAAAAAAAAAAAAGCATAGCAACAAACCAGAGAGATGTTGTCGTGTGTGCGTGGCACAGACAAGGTTAGCAATAGTACAGTGAGGACAAGAGCGAGCGAGAGATAGATGTGAAACGATACAAGAAAAACAACCAAATAGCGTGCAAGTACAGCATCAAACAACTAACATTGTAACGCCACCATTGTATTTCTGATTAACTTCTAGCCCGAAGTCATCTATCGCATTACTCTTTTCCCATTTAATTTTGTGCTGGTTAATGATAAAGCAAAACCGCCTACTCTTCAAGTAGGAGTTGCTATTCTACTACTAGTGATGGCAACTGCTTTCGTCGGTTACGTCCTACCTTGAGGTCAAATATCTTTTTGAGGAGCAACAGTTATTACGAATCTATTATCAGCTATCTCCTATTTAGGAACAATACTAGTACAATGAATTTGAGGGGGGTTTGCCGTAGATAACGCTACTTTAAATCGATTTTTTGCCTTCCATTTTCTCTTACCTTTCATTGTAGCTGCCATGTCCATAGTACATCTCCTATTTCTCCATCAAACAGGCTCTAACAACCCCCTTGGCCTTAACAGAAACCAAGATAAAATTCCCTTCCACCCCTATTTTTCAACTAAGGACACTATTGGATTTCTAACAATAATAACAGCCCTAATACTACTTACCCTTTGAAATCCTTACATACTAGGAGATCCTGAAAATTTCACTCCGGCGAATCCATTAGTCACACCAGTACATATTCAACCAGAATGATATTTCCTATTTGCCTATGCCATTCTTCGTTCCATCCCTAATAAACTTGGAGGGGTTATTGCCTTAGTAATATCAATCCTCATCTTAATGATTATGCCATTTTTTCATACTAGAAAAATACGAGGTCTACAATTTTACCCTATTAACCAAGTTATATTTTGAATTATAGTTAGCACTGTAATCCTTTTAACTTGAATCGGAGCTCGGCCAGTCGAAGACCCTTACATTCTAACAGGCCAAATTCTCACAGTTATCTACTTCGCTTACTTCCTATTTGTACCATATCTCTCCTCCTTATGAGATTTCCTACTAAATAAAACTTAGTTATTTGGCTGAGAATAAGCATATGTTTTGAAAACATACAACAGAGCAAAGCTCTAAGAACTTATTCTCAATTTAATACACTTAAATTAAAAGAGAAATAAAAATAAGCTTTATGCCCCCTAAAAATAAAAGATAATTAAGAGACAAAGGCAAAAAACACTTTCAAGCAAGATATATTAATTTATCATATCGAAATCGTGGTAACGTTCCTCGAAGATGGTTATTCTTATATTTGGGGCTTAGGCCCAATGCACTTATCTGCCACCTTAGAAGTTTGTTAGTAAGGGAAGTTCTGCATAACTATGTTCTGCTGGCGGTAAGTTCTGGAATCATTCTAAAGATGTTGTTTGTTGGTCCGAAAAGACTACTGGCCGAGCTCTAGCAAAGGCTTCTCATATAATAATTACAAGTACTAGTACGGCAACGAAGGAAAGGAATGAGCCAATACTTGATACTATATTTCATGTAGTGTAGGCATCTGGATAATCTGAGTACCGGCGAGGTATTCCTCTTAAACCTAAGAAATGTTGAGGGAAGAATGTGATGCACTGTAAAAAATTTCGCCTTAAATTTACTGACCGATTACCGTCAACTCTCGCTGCCATCCGATTACCCTAAATTTTACGGACCACCGTTTTTTCATAAAAACGGCAGACCGTATATTTTACGGTAATTTACCGTAATATTTAGGGGTCGTTTTTTTAAAAAAAAAGCACAGGTGTGTTATTACCGTACAAGATTTACGATAATAACACACCTGTGCCCTCTTGCAAGATCCAGTAAGAATTCTTGCTGATCTATATATATTGACCCAATTTTCATCGAATTGCTGGAAACTGTATCAATACACACACTAGCTAGCAATAACTTTTGCTGGATGGATGCAACTAGAGTGGACACTGGTCCACTGCTGTTAAAGACTACTTAACTAAAGAAAACTAAAGTGATCGAAAGAAGCGTTGCACCTACGACGTGCATAATATCCATTAGAATAAAAGTTGAAATTAATTCTTAGTTTGTAATATCGAACCCTTGTTCTGATATCATCTTGAACATACATTGCTGTTTCTTTTCAAAATTACTAATTTTGTCATGTATTGAACAAAACACCAAAAGAGGATTCGATATTACATACAAAAAAAAAAAAAATCTTGAATTTTATAGCTGAGTTTTCGCACGCTTTGAAGATGTAGTTGGAACAAACATCCATGCCCTTTTAAGATATTCATAAATCGATATTCTGTTACAGTGTTAAGACTAGCTTTATTGCATGTATTTTCGCTATGAGTACCAGTAGACTAATATACCTCAAATATTCTAATCAGCGATTCATTCGATTAGTCGCATCATTACGGTTTCAGATAACCAAGCAGGCACTCGACAACATAGCTTAGAATGACCAGAAGTACGACTAAACAAGTGTAAAACCATATGACTTCTCACAACACTGCCTACAGTATCCAGTATCCGCTATCTCAAATTAATAAATACGTGTTTGCATAATTATGTAACAGTGGCATCAATGTTTAAAAAAAGTCACCAAACTTCCAGAGTATCGAACTTTTGCATATTTAGACTATTAAACGCTCAAATGTATTAACAAGACACCAGAACAGATTATAGGTACTCAGAACAAAATTAAAGATAAAAACATTTACAGAAATATTTTTCAAATCTAACAATTTATTTACCCAGAAAAAATAATGACAGCATGGGCGCCCGATGAAAATTTTCTAGGGGACTCAACTCCCGGGTTACTATATACCCTGATATTTTTTATTTGTATTAATAAATTTAATACGTTTTCACTAGCTAGGGGAGCGACCCCCTGCCCCTCCTTCGGGCACACATGAGTGACAATATACTTTTGTTTCTGTAACATGAAAAATTCCAGTTGATGTAACACAATTTATGTAATGCTGTTACGGTAAACTACAAAGCACTTTTCCTAAAAAGTTTTTTTTTTTTTTTTAATAGCATTTTAACATTGTGATTCTAATCCTAGCTTTACAAACCACTCGTAGTTGGCTACATTATCATAAGACTTTATACATCCAGCAGCTTCTTGGTTTCGAATCGTTGCACTTTGGAGCGATCTGCTTGCCACGATAGCCAACTAAAGTTTTGTTTGTCACCGAACAAAGTTCAAATATTAACATGGTGCTTTCCCATACATTACCTTGCTTAATGTTGAATTTCCAGGATATCTTCAACAGTGGTAGGCCTATTGTATATCACATCAGAAAACCACACACTAAACAAACAAACAAACAAACAAAAGAAAGAAACAAAACAAAACAAAGCACAACACATCCGAACCTACGCGCCATCAATCCTTGCTTCGAACATGTGCTTTTTCTCTCCAATGCGCATGCCCGACACAAGCATCTGACAGGAAAACGGTCTCCTACCATTATTTTAGAAAAACGGTAAACCATATATTTTTTATGGTAGGAGGCACTTATTTTCACGGTTATTGGTTACAGTGTGTTTACTCCTATAAATATTAAAATGACTCATATTATTTATTATATTTTCTTTGTGCTACCTTCTATTGGCATCTATCATATATTTTAATTCAAATACACCTCATCCTTCTTTAGATAGCACTAACATTAAAAAAACAACCATAAACTGAAAGTGATAACAAATCTTTTTTCAACATTTGATCCCTCTACTTCAATTATAAACATATCATTTAACTGACTTAGAACAGTAATTGGACTTCTAATTATTCCAATCCCATTTTGATTCTTGCCAGGACGACCAAACATTTTATGAAATAAAATTACCCTAACCCTTCATAAGGAATTCAAAACTATTCTTGGTCCCACTAGTCATCAAGGAAGAACCTTCCTATTTATTTCTTTATTCTCCTTCATCCTATTTAATAATTTTATAGGTCTATTCCCTTATCTATTTACCAGCTCTAGACATCTAACCTTTACATTAACTCTTGCCCTCCCCCTTTGAATAAGTTTCATAATCTACGGCTGAATTAATCACACTCAACATATATTTGCCCATCTCGTTCCTTCTGGAACTCCGGCTCCTCTCATACCATTTATAGTATGCATTGAAATAATTAGTAACATCATTCGGCCTGGAACCCTAGCTGTTCGATTAATAGCAAATATAATTGCAGGGCATCTCCTCTTAACCTTACTAGGTAATACAGGCCCTTCTTTATCTCTCTCCATACTTTCATTACTAATAATTGGACAAATTACCCTTCTAATACTAGAATCTGCTGTTGCAGTAATTCAATCATATGTATTCGCCGTCCTAGTCACACTATATTCGAGAGAAGTTACTTATGTCAGCACCCATTAGGTCTTCGGTGAGGCATAATCTTATTTATTATTTCTGAGGTATTCTTTTTCGTTTCATTTTTCTGGGCCTTCTTTCATAGTAGATTAGCCCCAACAGTAGAAATTGGATCTTTCTGACCTCCAACAGGCATCGTTCCATTACAGCAATTCTACTCGCCTCAGGGGTCACTGTAACATGAGCTCATCACAGATTAATAGAAGGTAACCACACTCAAGCCACCCAAGGTCTTCTACTCACAATTCTCCTTGGCTTATACTTCACTGCATTACAAGCATATGAATATTACGAAGCCCCATTCACTATTGCAGACGCTGTCTACGGTTCAACATTCTTTATAGCAACAGGCTTCCACGGTCTTCACGTTATCATTGGTTCTACATTCCTAGCCACTTGTTTATTACGTCACCTTTTATCACATTTTTCTCCTACACACCATTTTGGATTTGAGGCTGCTGCCTGATATTGACATTTTGTAGATGTAGTGTGACTATTCCTTTATATTTCTATTTATTGATGAGGAGGTTAGCCTATTTAATATATATAGTATATTTGACTTCCAATCAAAAGGATCATTTAAATGAAATAGGCAATTAATACAGTTTTAACAACTGGTCTATTAACTATTATTATTTGCTTAATCGTTATAGATATTTCAACTCTCCTTTCCAAAAAAGTTATTAATGACCGAGAAAAAAATTCCCCCTTTGAATGTGGATTCGACCCTAAGTCATCAGCCCGAATTCCTTTCTCATTACGATTCTTCCTTATTGCTGTAATCTTCCTCATCTTCGATGTAGAAATTGCCCTTCTACTCCCAATAACAATTACTATTAACAGCACTAATACACTATCCTGATCCCTCGCTAGACTAACATTCCGTTATACCGTTGGATTTATGATAAAATTTGCTATTAATAAGGTGTTACTGTTATGCGTTTTGTTTAAAACTTTTGTCTAATTCAAAATGGCGGATTCGAACATGTCCGCCATCAAGGCAACCCTTACCATAGTCCTAATATTTATCCACCTGCTTTTTATTTAATTATTATCATTAACACAAAGTTTACAAGGTGGGGTAAAGGACTAATACATATGCTGCAACAATATTTAATTTCCCTGTAACTTTGTACCAATTGCGTGTAAATCAAAATTAACGTCACCATTGTTCTTCTGATTAAATTTGCGCCTTAAATCATGTATCACATGACCCTATTCCTATTTTAAAAACTTAACCTTAATTCAATATGGCGGATTTCAAGATGGCCGCCGTCAGGTATACCCTTACTATATGACTTCCCCCTAGTCCTAATATGTACCCATATATTTGTTATTCACCTTTTGTCGTTACAAGAGGTCTTACAGAGCTTTTACCTCCAACTGTATGAAGATTATTCTGTACTTCCATGTGATGTTCTGGTAGCTGTATCTCCTAAACCCCTGGAGCTTCGCACCTACAATTTCACTGAAATACTGACCAGATTCAGTACTACTTTCTCATATGTGTCTCAGTCAGCAACTCGATTCACCCAAACGTAAGGTTTACTTGTGAGTCGAAGGTAACAAGTGGGCAGACGGAGTAACTTTAGTTTACGTAGTAAGCCATAATGCCACACTTTATCGAATGTTTTTTTCTAAGTCCATGAAGACTAGACAGGATGGAGCCTAACCTCTCTTATGCAAGTCAGTGTTCTAGCTAGGACCAAGTGTTACAATACGCATTTGTGTGCTAAAGCACACATACAGCACTCAGAGGGTTGCGGGAAGTTTTCGCTTTCGGAGTGCAAACTTAGTTTTCGGACTTTATTTAATCATCTTTTCTATCACATTCACCTTCATTTTGGCTTCGGCCCTAGGTTCCTTTCTTACGATGGCGGACTCTGGAAACACTAACGGCAATGTATTCTCGGTAGATACATAAGATTACTAGCATGAGTTCCTACAAACGAAAGCACTTCACCTCCACAAGCGGCACCCGTTGGAACTTTCAGTCGCACAATCTGTAGACACTTCTCATGGGGAAATCAACCGGTAGCGAGTATACCTAGGGATAGACATCCATCCACTGATTATACCCAGTCTGCAGAGATTCCGCGGTGGATCCCATTTTACTAATATTCATCCAATTCATGTCGACAACGCCATGGACACGGGACCACCATGTTTAGAATCATCAGCAACTTTTCTCCGCAGAACTCCAGACCCGGTTTATAACTTTCATCTTACTGAATTTGACTCGAAATACACACATCCGAAGATTAACTTTCTGCAGATCATTAAATGCGTCCCACGTGCAAATGTTGAGCAAATAGTTCACACTAGAAATGGCTATATCATTCTGTATAAGTTGGTGTATCTTGCTTGAAAGTGATTTTTCACTACATCATTCACACTAGAAATGGCAACATCGTGAGGTTCAGTGTCATACCCTCAGAAATTCTAGAATTTTATTTTCGTTTCACAGGAATAATAAAGGTTTCCTAAAGTAAGATGAATATTAACTAATATCATTCACTTATCTGAACAAAATGATATGATGCGTAGGTTTTGAGAAAATTGAAGAAAACGATCTTTCTACACCTAAAAAATTGATGCTATACAATAACTTGATGCTGAAGTATATACTAATCTGATACTGAAGTACGTCAACCTGATACTGAAGTATATCTAGCTGATACAGAAGTGCGCGTGTGAGCAGAAAGCGAGATTACAAATCCTGGAGTAAAACGTGTATATTTTATTTCATACAACCGATACAACCAACAGATAATACATACACTAGGTTATTTTTCAACATAGTTCTCATGTCGCCCGAGGAAATTGTCACATCGTGGGATGGGTTTGAAGATCCCTCCTGGTAGCAATCCTGTGATTGTATGTTCAGCAACAAAGAATTTTACCTCCTCTTCTGAAGCCATACAACGGCCTCCCAGGGGCGGATCCAGGACGGGGGGAAGTGGGTTCTAATATCGCTACTTTTAAGAGCTCCAAACTCTGCGATGGGTTTTATTTATATATAAAATAAGAAAAGGTTTCCTCTTCTGGGGAAGGGGGGGGGGGTGATTGCTCCGTCTGGATCCGCCCCTGTGGCCTCCTAGGTGCTGCTTCAGGTATAGAAAGAGGTGAAAATCTCTTGGAGCGATGTCCTGGCAGTAGGAATGTTGGTCAATAATATCCCAGCGATACTGCTTCAACAGCGTGGTAGTCTTTATGCTGGGCTGTATGCTGTAACGTTTCACATACCAGCCGCAAACTTTCAACATTATTCTGCAATATGCCGACGAGACATTACAGTCTCTTCGTTACCTCTACAAGTTATCGGTGAATTTCAGGCGCGGTTACATGTTTCGCCTACAGAAATTGAATAACTAAGCGGACTTCTTCACGAGACCACTTTTCTAAACGAGTTGCCATTTGTGTTTGCCTACAACTAGCTACGTAAGTCGCTGAAACTCTGCACAGTTACCCACCCCATGTATTAAAATTACTGCACACTCCTCATTCTTCTATAACAGACGAAACTTCAGAAATATCGACCTTATAAACCTTAGATTCTGATCCTCCCTCTTATACGTATCTATCGGATACTCATCAGATACTAAAGTGCATCAACCTGACACTTAAGTATATCTATTTGATACTAAACTATATCTATCTAATTCAGAAGTAGTTATATACAAATCAAACCCTTGGTTGTGAGACTAAAAAGACAACAATATACATCATGGTTAATGACATATACTATAACCAAAACTTATAATTAACTCTTAAGCTTTAATTATTAATTCAGTACAATATTATTCAAAGATAGGACATATCAATTGATAGATTACATTGATCAAAATGAGATGCTTGATGGTAAATTATCATGCGCAGTTTTCAGTGGCGTATTTAGGGGGGCTTCCGGGCTTAAGCCCCCCGAAATCTTACGTACTATAGTAAAGTATATGAAATATCTTGCAGACTTTTCACATTTTCAGGCAAATCCCCTGCCCGAAAGTTAGCAAAGCCCCCCCGAAACCAAATTGTAAATACGCCACTGGTAGTTTTAGTGAAAATCGAGAAATATAATTTTTTGGTGGTAAGAAGTTTCTGATTCGTTGCTAATCCGATGCAGTTGATAATTTTAATTCTGTTGGAATAGATATTTTATTTATTTACTACTTACATCCTATGTGGATATATATATTAAAGTATTGGATAGGTGATCAATACAAAGCAATGGATTTGGAAGTAAAATAAATGCAGACGAAACTAAATAGATTACATGGAAGTTCGCCGGGATCGTAATACTGTAAATTATAGATGCTGCAGAATATCAAATAATACTTTCGATAAAGCAGATACTTTGAAATACCTAGGATCAGTGTTCACAAATCAAAACCATATCCGCAAGAAATAAAATATTGTCTGAAAGCAGGAAGTTCGTGTTGTTATTCAGTTCAAAATCTTGTATCATCTCGAATTCTGTCTAGGAATTTGAAGCATAAAAATATAAAACGATAATCATACCTGTTGTGCTGCATGGTTGTAAAACATGATCGCTTACCCTACTGTAACAACGTAGATTGAAAGTATTTGAGAATACAGTCCTGAGACGAATATTCGTACCCAAGAGGAACAGGAATGGGGTATGCAGAAACCTCATAACGAGGAACTGCATAGTTAATACTGTTTACCAAACATTGTTAGTGTCATCAAGTGTATGAGGCTCAAGCGGGTAGGACCGTGCCGTGGAAAATCAGCGCCCGGGGCGAGAGTATACGACGGCGCTCCCATACATATATTCCAAGCAATTTTTCCTATCTTTTCCCTTTTTCTCCCGAATTTTTCGCCCCCCTTACTTCGGCGCCCAGGGCCGTTGCCCAGATCGCCCTCCCCACGGCACGGCCCTGCAAGGGGAAAGACGATGGCCCCCAGAATTCGGAAAATGATCATTAGGAAATCCTTGACGCAGATGTGAGAACATTATTAATATGGATCTCACAGAAATAGAAATAAACAATAGATAGTGGATCCAGTTCGCTAAGAGCAGAAGTCAATGAACTTTTGTGAACGCGGTTTAAGTCGAGTAATATGAAAATATTCTTTTCAGTAAACAAAAAAGCTGTCTCCCCCCAAAGAAACCGTAGTGACTACGTTAGTGTTAGTTTTTTGAGGTGATAGAGAAGGGCGCCGATTTCTCTGTAAATTTGGAGGGGGGTGGCATTCAGATACAGAAGATACATAAATGATGATTTTAAGACAAATTGTATTCAAATTATGCCAAATATTGTATATTCATAAATACAATAGGGGGGCCCACATGGGCTTTGGGGAGCCCGGACCGCCAAACCCCCCAGGATCGACGGCCTTGGTGATAGACGGAGAGAAAGAAACCTTTTTTGGCTGATAGCAATTTTTGTATACAAAATATAGCACTTTTATAATGCTTAACCTACATTACAATGGGATGGCAGCTTCCTTGCTCCCCTCACTACAGCCTCTCCACTCGTTTTGAAAATTAGTCTAGTTAGGCTAGGCCCTACTACTTGTAAAAAGTACAGTTAGCTTTCACTGAAAAATGTATTCAGCATTATTCATAAAGGTTAACTTAGCAGCACTATTCATAAGGTAGAGATGTAATTCTAAAGAAATTACTACTAAATTTACTATATTACACTCTGTAACATAAACTGTACCCATTGGCACATTGACAACATACTCGTTCTTACTAGATTCCCGTATTTGAAAGAGTTTCAAGAATTTGTAAATTGCGGATAGAGGTCTCGTGCAAAGACTTTACGAAACTTTACACATTTAACTTTAATGCTTATTGAAAAAGGAAAGAAGTGGAATTCAGGTGTACAGATAAAAACGTTAAATTACGTATTATAAACAGTTAAGCTTTTAGAATTATTTTGAGTTAATTATAAGTCAAAAATTAAGAGCACTGACATATTAAAGTTTTCGTTATATAAATAAGATGAGGAATGGAATTAGTTGTGTATATCAGGTCACTACCTTATAATATACGGGGGTTCGCGTAAAAATAGTCTTTTGAATGTTAACAGATTGACTGTCACGGGCATCAAATGTGCTGCTCACCTTATTTTATCTGGGGCCATGAGCACCACATATGATGCTCATGCTTGATATCACAAATTACTAACTTATCCAGGGTCTTGAGTATCATATGTGATGCTCATTGTCGCAAATTACTTTGAGACAATGAGAAGCACATAAGGTGCTCGGCTCCCATTGGTACATTTTCGGGAGAAACAAAATATCGAGACCAAAATGTGTTATATAACTATCCATAATCCAGCCAAAGGTAAGATGAAATTTATGGCGTGCTGGGACCAGCACACTCAAATTACCTTGGCAGTCAACAGAATGGAATTCTCTTAGATGACTGGCGAAATGAATGCTTTAAGAATATACGTTAAGTGATTTAATGATTGTAATTGTTAGCAGAGAACTATGAAAAAAAAATATAATTTGATATAGCTTGTGTTCATATTTGCATGTAAGATCCACTAACACCAAGTGCATATGACATGCAACTAATCTAATTTTCATGATGTAGTGATTATTCATGATCTAATGTTCGTTTCATGATGTAATGATTTTTTTATTAGTTTGTTTTATTGTAATTAATTTTCATTTACAAGCAGAAACACTGCTTAAATACTGAGACTTCATTATAACGAAGCACCTATAGTGAGCTCCCTTGTGGCTACGAAGGTAGTGTACAACCTTCGACGCAGTTGACTATGGTCAGGGGCGGATTCAGGATGAGTTCCTAGAGAAACGGAGAAAGATTCTCAGCTTTTTCTCTCACCGGGCTTTTGCAGCACTTGTGACTCTGACGCTGGAAGGATGTGGCGAACCCTCTTGGATCGAACTGTAATCAGTGTTAGATTTCAGGTAGGTTCTCATGTAGTTTAGATCCCACGTTAATTCTAAAAATAAGTCTCATAACGTCGGCTTTGAAAGGGACGTTCTAAGTACAACCAAATAAGGCATTAGGGGAGTAAAATGTAAATAGTACACCACTTCATCATCATGTAAGGATTAGCTTCAGTCCATTACTGTACGTCTATTTGGATTTTTTAAATTTGTATATAGATGATCGTATAGCTCATCACAGAGGTTCTCAACTGATGTGTCGCGCAGTATTTTAGTATGTGTCGTGGAATGTTAGCTTCCGTTTTTTTTCAGATATGCAAAATTCCACTCACTCATTCCAGGCGCATTGTCAAAATGGCAGCTTAATACTTGTACTGCAATATGCAATAATGAGAAAATCCTTTATGTTGTTTCATTAAAGTGTACTACCTGTTAACATAGCTTCCAATGTTAGTCAAAGTAGCACGGAACCAATCACTTTAAATCCTGCTATCACCTTGACAAGAAGTTTATTGATAATCGCATTTCGTTCAGGTATCACCAAGGGCGCCTATCAGGGGGGGAAAGGTGGGGCGATCGCCCCATAGAGAAAATTGTACTTCGGTATATCGAAAACACAATTGAATTTTTACATTAGTTACAGCAAAATTTGAACCTATATTTGAAATGTCGCGTATACTTGCCTCCCCCCTTGAAAACCACAATAGAGGTGCCCTTGGGTATCACTCATGAACTTCATCAGCCATCACTTGGTTACTTGTTGCGAAAATATCTTGTATCTAGTCGGCTGCCGATCTGCGGAGTTGTCCAACCTAAGAATAGACACATCTATCTTTACCTTGTTGGCCCACCATAAACTTTGGTATTTTTCATGTTAACTCGCACAACAACGTAGGCTAAATTGGCCAATTCGCCGTTGACTGACAGAATCATCTGATTCACATTGTTAGCACATGTAATGCAGAAAGTGATTTTTCGTACCTCTATATATGGGATGGCCAAGCGTCTTAGGTTTTGAGGACTACTTATCACTTAAGAAGTTACTAGCAGTCTACTAACTGGTCGGCAAAATGAAACTTTTTTTCGCTCCCAAGAACGAAAATAGGTGATTGCTATAGGTTTCGAGCTCCTGAGTTCGAATCCGTAATCCGTTTTTCTCCAGGACGTACCAGCTTTCAGAGAGGAGGTGGTATTTCAATATCCGCCATCAATATATGGTGGTTTTCCTACTCCTCTTGTAAATTACTACACGATGTCTCGCGTGTCACATTCCAACAGAATTCTGCCAACATATTAACACTCCATTTACCACTGTAGCGCCTCTCCATGGTAGCTATTTGCTGATGAAACCTTTCCCCGTGTTTGTCAGAGACCTCCCCTAAGCTGTACATTTAAGAGAAGAAGTCCAGGTGGCAATGCAGGAAGTGTAACTTTAGGGACATATTACATCCCATGTTACGAAATGAAGTAATTAACCTGCCCACAATATAATCAGGTGACTTATGATTCCCTAGAAAGTTACTGCACACTTGTCGAAAAAGCCTCCCAAGCCTCACTTTCCACTTCATTAAGCTTAGAAGAAAATGTAGTATCCTTAAACACGTCTCCGATTTGATGTCCCGTAAAACACCTTCTTTCACCTTGGCCTCGCTGAGTCTTGGGAATAGTTTTCTGAGATGATTAAATGCTTCACCATCCCGGTTCAGGGCCTTGACGAAGACCTTCATGAGCCCTAATTTGATATGAAGGAGTGGTAAGAATATTTTCTCCTGATCCACAAGACGTTCCTTAGCCACGTTCATCTCCCCTGGAACCAGTTGCTTCCCTGGCGGCCATTTTGTGACACAAGAAGCAGCAGTGCTTTGTGTAACCTGCTTGTAAACCGGTGAGGATGGCAATAACATTAAGGTCAGGGCACACAGCCCCCTGGAATTGTTCGTACTTTATTTTCTGCAAATAGGTTTCGCATGTTGTATGTTTCTTTTATATGTACAGCATGAGCAATAGGGATGGCTGGCTTTTCATTGCCATTATGTAGTAATACTGCTTGAGACTTATCCTAGACGAATCTACGAATAGCCTCCAATCTTCAGTGTTGTAGTTCAACTTCAGTTGTCCCATAAGCGATGGAATGTCACTGCAATATACCCAATCACCATCCTTTGTAAAATTAGGAACTAGGCTCACATCTCTTTTCCTATACATCAATATATTCACATCTTGGTTTAAGAGATTCCATTGTTGAAGTCGTGATACAAGCAACAGGGCCTTAGACTTGGGAAGGTTTAAGTCTCTGATCAGATCATTCAGCTTTTCCTGACTTATCACATGTGGTTCATTAGTGTCAGGCACTGGAGCGTAATTGGGATCTGACTGTGTACTCGAAGATTGTGCAACATACTCACAAGTAGCAGGTTCTTCATCGGATGAAACACTGCACAGGGTGTATGAGTCTGGTGGTACGGGTACAGGCAGACAAACATCGTGTTTCACAGGTCTCCTCGCGGAATCCAAATTAGGATACTGTATTTTATGCTTCATTTTTGAGAAACCTTTTATATTAGTCAGGCAGAAGTAACAGTCTGAAACATGATCAAGGGGCTCGTGCCAAACCATAGGTACGGAGAATGGCATCGATTTATGTGTACCTTTCAACCATCCTGTGAGAGTACGCGCACGCGAGTTACAACTTTGTTTCGGAGCCCAAACGCGATCCATGTCACCGATTTTACACCCGAAGTACAGATGGTAGGCTGTCTTCAGGAACGGTGACAATGGCCTACTTTGTCCCTTGAAACTCACTTCCCCACATATGTAGCAGATTGAATCTGTCGAATTGTTGCAAGTTCTCGGCGTGTTCATTTAACACAAATGTCAATATTTCAGGCAGAAATATTTTTCACCTACGGTATACACAGACACAGGTAAGACCACATTCTAACACGAAGATCAACTCGAAACTGAAATATTTGTTTCACGCGACAACGTGGTGTATACCTTCGCGCGTTCTTTTCAACAATCTGTCTGTCATCTAGACAAAAGGGAGCCGACGAATGATCGCAAGTTGATTACGAAACCTTTCTCCGTCAATAACGCCTAGGTTTTAGTGTATGCAGTGTGGAACGACAATAAATCTTTGCAATCCAAGGGGAGGGGGTACGTTTCCGGGGGGTCGTGAGCTAGAGAAAAAAATGTTCCTGGGATATAGCCTAGTAACAGTTCTTGAATTAAGATAAAAATTCAGAATTATGCACTCCAAACACGGAAAAGACATATTAAATACGAAAAATACGATTTTCTTTTGTCAATTGTAGAAACAGCACCCCACCAAAAAAAAAAAAAAAAAAAGAAAGAAAGAAAAAAAAAGACTGACGTGCTGGAACTTTCTCGATGAGATATTCGTAATCAACGTCTCGAAATCTATCCGGTACACCTTTCACCCTTGTGGGAGGATTTTAATGCCGAATCTGTTCACTATCCCACTAGACATTATCATAAAGTTATAACACAGTGATCTACACAGACCACAGATGGCTAAAGGTCAGAATTTGCCATTGGATTAGACCGGTAGACTAGGCCGCTAAACCGTAGCGGACACGTTGGCTGTTCCTTCTTTATACAAACTAATTACGCGTTTTAACATTGTCAAAAAAATTTGTGAACCAAATACCATTTCAGGGCAAATATTTCTGGGAATTTTAATCACCCAATGTGTACGATCAGCATTTATGTGGATAAAGTATAGAGTTAAATCTCATAAACTTTTGAACTTCTGACCTCTTTTCACTTCCTGGGAGACGACTTACAACTAAAATGTGGAGTAATCTCTGTAGAATATGAATAACAACGAATCACACTTCGTGGAATTATTTTGTCTGCTGTGTAAGTTTACAAAGTCACAACATTTTGTAAAAAGGGTTTTAAAGGATGGGTATCCAAGGCCTTCGAGCAGTCTTCTCGGAACTATAACGTAAATGTGAATCTTTAGAATCAGATTTATATTTTCCAAAAGAATTGAATTCATCAATGGAATGCAGGGCCTGTTATTATTTTCTTTAAATATCCATTCGATCGTATCGTTGCCAGTCATCGTACATTCTTCGTACATTTGATAGACTAAAGCAGTACACTAGTTTCAGAACTCATCATTCAAATAATATTAGTCGCTAATTAAGTTTACCGAAAGCCGAGATCCAAGCTAAGAGTCCAACGATATACTCCAAGAAATGTTAGTAAAGAGTGCAGCACGAAGCCGGCATTCATCTATTGGATTGTAGCATTGAAAATTGTCTATGTAGAGACATTTCGATATTATTCTCAATTGCTTAAAATTAAAACTTGAATTATTTTATTGTCCACGTAACATACTTATTATCCACAGAATATGTGAAGAACTCAATTGAAAACAGTAAAAAAAATAATAATCCGGAATATGTATTTATGAATGAATAGGCTTCCGTTTGTAATTAGGATTAAGAATATAAAAACATTTGTGCTCCGATGTTTATGCAACCGTAATTCTGATACGTTTTGTGGGTTGCATATTATCGTTACGCAAACATACCTTTTTAAATTAATGCATGGGATATGGATAGCTACTGCTAAAGTCACCGTTACCCGTTAAGATGTTAAATTCTATCCAGTAATGAATTCGTCCTTGATAATCGATCTATTACAGGAAAAAATAATACAAATATTTGTATTCGTTCAATAGTTTTCTTGTTAGGAAACGGAAGGACGAACGTAGACAGTTCTAACTTTATAAATCTTATAGTATAACAAGGACAAGGAAATCCAGAACCTTTGTACCGTATGGATGCGTCCCTCGCCAAATTATATATAATAACCAACATCGTGAGGGTGACCAGTTCTGAGTGTCATATATCCTCAGAAATTCTACAATTTTATTAGCATTTAACACAAAAAGTTTTATCTGAAGATGAGGTGAATATCAACTGATACGTCTCATTAAGCTCAACAAAATGATATGGCGAATGTAAATTCTCATGCATAGGTTTTGAGAAAATTGAAAAAGTATTTCTTTCTACACTTATAAATTGGTGTTGTACGATAACCTGATATTAAAGTATTAACTTATAAATCTGATACTGAAGCATATCTATCTGATACTGAAATATATCAATCTGATACTGCAGTATGTCTGATATTGGAGTATATACTAATCTGATACTGAAATGGGCCTAGCCCTATGTCTATCTAATACTGAAGTATATCAATCTGATACTGATGTATATCAATCTTATACTGAAATATATCAATCTGATACTGCAGTATGTCTGATATTGGAGTATATACTAATCTGATACTAAAATGGACCTAGCCCTATGTCTATCTGATACTGAAGTATATCAATCTGATACTGATGTGTATCAATCCTATACTGAAATATATCAATCTGATACTGCAGTATGTCTGATCTGATACTGAAATGGACCTAGCCCTCTGTCTATCTGATACTGAAGTATATCAATCTGATACTGATGTATATCAATCTTATACTGAAATATATCAATCTGATACTGCAGTATGTCTGATATTGAAGTATATACTAATCTGATACTAAAATGGACCTAGCCCTATGTCTATCTGATACTGAAGTATATCAATCTGATACTGATGTATATCAATCTTATACTGAAATATATCAATCTGATACTGCAGTATGTCTGATATTGAAGTATATACTAATCTGATACTGAAATGGACCTAGCCCTATGTCTATCTGATACTGAAGTATATCAATCTGATACTGATGTATATCAATCTTATACTGAAATATATCAATCTGATACTGCAGTATGTCTGATATTGAAGTATATACTAATCTGATACTAAAATGGACCTAGCCCTATGTCTATCTGGTACTGAAGTATATCAATCTGATACTGATGTATATCAACCTTATACTGAAATATATCAATCTGATACTGCAGTATGTCTGATATTGAAGTATATACGAATCTGATACTGAAATGGACCTAGCCTTACGTCTATCTGATACTGAAGTATATCAATCTGATACTGATGCATATCAATCTTATACTGAAATATATCAATCTGATACTGCAGTATGTCTGATATTGAAATATATACTAATCTGATACTAAAGTATATGAATCTGATAGCGAAGTATATACAAATCAAGCTCTTGGTTGTAACAATAAGAAGATGAAAATATACAGCATAGTTTATTAAATATAACCAAACTTATGATTAATTCTTATGCTTCTATTATTAATTTAGTACAATATTATTCAAAGATAGGACAAATGTACCCTTAAATTACATTGCGCTGAAGAAAACGAGATGTTTGATGGTAAATTATCATGAGTAGTTTCGCAGAAAATCGCGAAAATCGAATTTTTATTACATTAACAAATTTGTCATTCGTTGCGAATCCGTTGAAGTTAATAATTTTAATTCTGTTGTAATAGATATTTTAGTTATTTACTATTTAGGGTCTATCTGCTACATAAGCTATGTATCAATATCTATCTATCTATCTATATATATATATATATATATATATATATATATATATATATATATATATATATATATATATATATATATTAAAAGAGCGAATTTTGATTTAGACCTATCTTAACAACGACTCACGTACTCCTAGCGGCAAGTGCGCACCTAGAAATATTTGCTGACAGGATCCAATGTAATTTAGGGTGTAGTCCTATACGTTTAGGTAATATTGAACGTGTCTTATACTTCACCCGAAAAGAAGATAAGTAATTATTAATTACTGCCATCTACATTTTTAGAAAAAAAATGGTAGAAATAGATTATTTTTATTAAAAAAAAATAGAGGACAGAAGAGCCGTAAGATCAAATGTCTGGTCTACACCAATCATTTTTCTGTTAAATAAGTTTAGCTCTTTTAAGAAAGTCTACAAATAGTAGTCGAATTGAGTGCCAGGTTTACGTATAAGCTAAATAAAGTTAGTTTAGGGCCCCACTCTCTTGAGAGCAACATAAAATTTAAGGGAAAAATCTGGATGTATATTTCGAAAAATAAAATAAAAATCTACATATACAGTACATTGAGAAAAATACGTTCTCCGGACAGAGGTTTATTGTACATATATACGAAATCATCTTGCTTACTACAGAAATCAGTACGGGGCATATGTTATCAGTATGATACATAGGCACTGCCCTTAGGTATTACATCATGCCGTTGCAGGATGTCTGACATCTAACAGTCTTCCTTATATTACATACATGTATGTATGCTACCTTCTGCAGCTATATGATGCATACGTCCGTTTGTATGTGAGTTCCTGATCACCAGTGGCGTATTTAAGGGGGTGGCTTCCGGACTTAAGCCCCCCCCCCGAAATCTTACTTAGTATAGTAAAGTAAATGAAATATCTTGCAGAATTTTCACATTTCCAGACAAAGCCCCCCCGAAAGTTAGCAAAGCCCCTCCCGAAACAAAAGCGTAAATACGCCACTGCTGACCACCAATATTGTTTCATACGGAAAATACGTACAGATGGAACACTTATACAGAAAGTATTATAAAACATGCGTTTTCAGTTGCGTTTGCTGTATGTTAAGTACAGCATACAGTACAGCATAATGCGGTATGTGCATTTAAAACATGCGTTTGCTGTATGTTAAGTACAAAAACTACAGGATCTAGAAATGTAACATATGATTTTACGTACCCCACATACAAGTTTTTTTCTCAGTGTACCAACAGTGTGCTTCTATGATGTAAGTAATGAGGCCTGCTAGTGTGATCTCTAAAATGTCAGTTGACAAAGTACAGCTGGACATATAAAAAGCCCGATTATCTCAATAGTTTAGGACATCATCAAACATAAACCGGGCTCTGGTCGAATTGAGTAAGGTCCGGATCTGGTAACCCCCCCCCCCCTTTGTAGGTGTGCATCTGCATAACACTGACACATATTCTGTTACAGTGATATGCATACTACTTGTCAGCAGTGACGACATTAGAAGCTGTAAGAGATGGATTTGCCCGATTATCCCCCCCAATAACATTGTGTATTTTAATTTAAATCAAGTAATATAAAACTATCCTTTTCAGAACATAAAAAATAACTGCCTTTTCCAAAAAAAAAAAAAGAAATATCTCTACGTCTCAGTGTCGATGCAGCTTTAATTTTTTAGGGTAACAAGTGGAGCGGCCGAGATGTTTTTGGGAGATATTTTCTTCATATATATATATATACCGAATACATTACTTTTATATTACTTAATCTTCAATACAATGGGATGTCTGCCTTGTTCCCCTTTAGTTTCGTAAATGCTGCGGGCTGCTTGTTCCCCAAAATTTAAGGTAACGTCGTTACCGCTTTTAGGACAGAGGTGGATCTATAAGGTAAAGACTGGGGATGGGCAGTCAGAACCCAGACTGTAATAGGTATATCATCTTAACTATAGCCTAAACTTTCAAAAATATGTACATAATAGCTTAAGTAATTTTGGTCACTCAAAAAAACTGGCGGCTTAGACCTCCCGTCACTGGCTTAAATCCGCCACTGTTCTAGGAGCTCCACTCCCTCGTTGGTAAGTGGTTAGCGCACCCGCCTTTGGCGTTGAAAACCCGAGTTTGATTAACTACGGAGCTCATGTGGTTTGGATTCCCCGTTAAGTTGTAGGTCCACGTTTCGTATAGCCTCGCTGCTGAACAGGACGTTAAACTCAAAATCAACTCAATTCTATACAATTGATTACTATAATTTAATATCCTTTCAAATATCACTTTACGTAGCTCAAAGGTACATTAATGACCCAGTCTTTCATACTAGGTTTCCCAATTTGATACAATTTCAAGAATTAGTGAACTGCCAATAGAGTTCTCATTACAAACCATTACAGAAGTTTACACCTTCAATTTTAGTGCTTATTGAAAAACTAAATTATCATTTCGCACACATAACAAAGAAATTATGTGTTATGTGCTTCTAATTTTTTTCAGCCTTCAAAATTATTTTGAATCACCAAGGTAAATATTAGTTGAAGATTAACAACACTCACATATTAAAATAATCCGTACAAAAATATAAGGAGGAACGAAGGCGATTATATTGAATATAAATTCAGTGTTTCGAAACGTTATCGATTTCAGCATGTCACGATAAAGGTATTTATAGAGGTGTTTGACAAAAGCTGCTCAGTGCAAAAAATTCAAGTTGGTGATTTTGACGTATTTGAAATACAGTAGAGTGGTGATAGGCAAAATGATTCACCTCGGAGAATCGATTCATTTACTCTGATTCACTAAAATGATTCGATCATTTAATTCGTTCATATGAATTGGTCGTTCGCGCATTCCCTTCGCGCAAGTGAATCGATTGGGAATGATTCGCTCATTAAATCAGTTAGGTTTCCGCGCATCTATTTTGCGCAAATGAATTATTCGATCATATGAATTGAGTGGGAATTACTCGATCATATGAATCGCTCGGACTACTGCACTTCTTTTCTGCGCAACTTAATAAAGAGGAAGTACAACCTCGTGTATCATCTTTGCCATATGACACGGCCAGCTTTGCAGTGGAGTGGCTCGGGAACTCGTAAGCTTCAGTACTGTTATGAAGTTTCAATAGCTTTTGCTCTACTTCCATTGTTGTTATTTTTACATCCTGTTTGCATATTTAGGGCTTGAGGCAAAGACCAAAACTGTTGCAATCTATACGGTTTTTTTTTTTTTTTTATCAATTTCAGTTTTCGAGGATGTACTTCGTTGAAATATACTCCATAAGATTTTCACGGGATACGAGCAGTTATAACAATTTTGTTTTCAACTTCTTATTGTCCTACATATTAATATGGAGAAAAATATATAGAGCTCTAAGTGAAGGGGCGGAACAAGGCAAATTCTTCACCTGGGCAAAGTTTCTTTTTGGCGTCCCCTTCCCTAGTTCTAGCCTATATTATACATTTTATTACAGTGATTTTAATATTTAAACCCATTTTCTAAAAGAAAAATGAATACTCAAATACATGATATAGGTCCACTCTTTCTTCTACATGCCAAATTCTCAAATCTCCATTTGTCGATACATCCCCCCTACTACTATAAAACTGTCTTCTTCCATGGTGGAATGGAAGATCATGTAATTGACGCTACGTTATAAGAATATAAACCCAAAAATATCAGTGGAAAACACGTTATAAAATTTAATTGTTGAGGCTCATTTTGGCGCCCTGGGCAGTTGCCCGGCCCTCGGTCCGCCCCTGTTTAAGTGTAATGTATAGGCGGCATTCATGCTTTTCGTTTTAAATACAGAAGGCATTATATAATGAGCCTGTAATGTTAAGATCATTTCTGGTGAGTATTATTTTCCCAAGTCATATACACTTTGTAAAGTACACATCGTGTTAATTGATTTCTTTTGTTGTTGTAAGTCTTAGAGTAATGCCCTGCAGGGTAAAGAAAAGCTGGATGATTAATTAAAGTAAACTGTTCTCTCGCAGCCCTTTCAGACCTGATTTTTTGTTTACTCTCCGGTGTTATTGTTATTTTGAATTATTATTCTTTATGACTTAACAAATGAAATACAACCGTCAATTGGTTTGCGGATGTCATATTTAGAGAATTATGGACGAAACATTTTGCGTGCATTAGGGTTGAAATACGTATGTAAAATAAAAATGGTATTAATCGAACATATCATTGTGATCTATATAGTTTAGAAACTCAAAATACATCACTAGAACAAAAGGAGAATTTATTGCAAATAGTTTGTTTCGCCAAGAATAAAACAGCCTACGTGGCTAAGCTTTGTCCATTGTGATAGCCCCTGCAAGTAGTCTACAAGAAATGTGCATTGCTTCCTGACAACAGATTAAAACACCACAGAAATAGAGAAAAGTGATTTAGAAAAGTTCAAAGAATTCTGACATAAAAACCCAGCCATTTAGAATCCTCCAGAATAATTATATTAAGCTTAAAACTTAATGTACACAAATGTGACCACCAGGTCTGAAAGGGCTAGGGGCGCGTGGGGTCCCTGGTTTGATCTACTGTTAACTAAGTTTGTAGTGTACATCATGATGTCCATGGGTTTTGTAGAGCACTTCCGTTTCCTTCCACACTTTCATTCCACCCATTCTTCCATCATCATTTACATGCCCTAATCATTCGTCACGCTTTGCCTATAACACATAATCGTGGAATGTTAAACTGCAAGATTCCTATTTTATTCTATTATATTCTAAAATATGTTCTAAATTTATTCTTGACTGGCAGAAAATAATGATCTTTCTTAATTCCTTTGAACTAGAGAAGAAAAGGAGTTAACATCGATATATTTTTAATATTATTGTGATCATTTTAAAAGGTTTCCCTCTGGGATTCTTTGAATAAACGCGGAATGAAATGGAAACTTAAAAAGTTTTACGTTCCGTGCTTATTGTCATCGTGTAGACTAAAGGAAACGATGATTATGAGAATGAATGAAATAGTGGAATGAAGGAAGTATGCGAAAACAGAAGAACTCAGAGAAAACCCACACATATGGTGTGTGTCCACTATAAAGCCCATTTGGTGCAAATAGGAGAAAACAGGGACCCCATCCACCACAGGTGAACGCTTCACCACTGAGCCACTACTACTTTAATAAGCAAGAGATAAACATATATTTGCGAAAATACTGGTAACCCTAATTGAACCCAATCTGAGAAATGATCCAAGGGAAACTTAGCCCCAGGGAATTTTCTCCCCAGCTACCCCTGAAATCATCAATGTTCGTCTCTATTCCGAAGAGAAAACCATAAGTTAGTTAAATTTAAGTTTAGTTGATTTTGAATTTAATGTCCCATTCAGCAGCGAGGCTATATGAGACGTGGGCCTACTGATTAACATGGAATCCGAACCACATGAGCTCTTGCCGGGAATCTATACCGGATCTCCCACATCCTCTTGTTTACATGGAAGCTCAGAAAACCATCTGTATATTTATGACTATTTCGATAGTAGTAAAGCGAAAAGTAGGGACCACTAAGCAGGGGCGCCGATTTCTCTGTAACTTTGTGGGGGGAGGCATTCAGGCGTGTTTGGTTGCAGACAAGGGTCTAAAGGAGTTTAAGACGATTTTAAATTATGCCAAATATTGTATGTTCATAAAAATACATGGGTACGCACATGAGCGTTCGGGGGGCCCGACCCCCCAGGATCGATGCCCTTTCCACTAAGCTTTGTTCCATTTGGATAAGTGTTTCTACTGAAAGATGTAATACATTATCTTCCCAGAAAAAATATACGTTCGTCTTTCTATACATGTATATACATTTGTGAAAACCATTATGTACAGTACAAATGGTTTACAGTGCCCTTTTCTGTTTAAATACTGTATTTAGATTGAACATAATATAGTACTTTGAGTTGATTATGAAACATTAGAAATGACCATTTTGGCTAGTGCAGTTGAAAGTGATGATAATAGTTTAATCCAATGTACGTACGGTATCATAATAAAATGAATAAATGCTCATCAAGGGTGTGTTGATATTAACTACAAAATCTTATTAAGGGGTCTAATTGAGCAACACTGCCAATACGTCACGTCAAGAAGCAAACAACAGGAAAGTTTATTTGGAAAGTAATATGTTTCTAAGAATGCGGCTTCCTTTCTTTGCAGGAAGCAACCCTATCACACAGGAAGAAAAAAGCGCGCGTACGGTTTTCTTTCTTTTTTCACTGCCCGTCAACTGCAAACGCATTTGCAGAAGCATTCCTACCAACTCTCTCACACAAGCTGGCAGTTTGTGATTCACAATTCATTTCGATCACGGCAAGCAATTTAGTGAAAAGTACAAATGATTCATTAGAAGAATCGATTCATTTGGTGAAAGAATTATAATTCATTTGATTCGTTCATAATGATCGAATCGTTCATGATCGACACAACACTACAGTCGAGTACCGCTAATCCGAACAAATTAGGACCGAACCGAACCCTGTTCGGATTAACCGGAATAACAGTAAAATCGCGGTTTGAACCGGGTGAACGGGTCTATTATGTTGTAAGGCGTAGTGTAAAGTACGTTTTAAAATACATTTTCTGACTACAGTATATGTATTGTACTGGGAAATGTTAAAAATGTTTGAAATGTTGCAAAAACTTGATGTCTTTATTTTTCCACGTATAGTACATACAGTAGTTACAAATTTTTTTGTTAGGGGTATTATTATCTTATTACAGTACTTATTATACTACATTATTGTATTTCACTCATACTAAACCTATAAGTTTCAATATTGTACAGAAGGTACTGCATTCTATTTGAAACTTTATGTAATTGTCATAATGTGGTTTAAGGCCTAAATACAGGTATTAAAGAAAAAAAACTGTATTTAAAGAAAGTTTACTTTGTTTTCTGCGAAATCATGCGCCCATTTTCATCCTTTTATTTATTAATTTCCTAAAACTGTCTAATTTCATCACATTAAATAAATAAAATAAAGTAAAATTTTCCGCCTTGACCTGTTCGGATTACCGGTACTCCACTGTATCTGCTTGAAGCTCCTTTCACAGCATTAAAAGATTCATGTTCAGATATTGTAAATAACCGTTATATGTATTTAAAAAAAATTACACTTTGGTAATTGTATTTAAATTCTTTTTGCCGTATATGTAATATCTATTTGTGACGCTATAAGAACTTACCGGTACGTTAAGTGATTTAATGATTGTAACTGTTAAATAGAGTACTGCAATACTTGATTAGCAGAGTAGTCAATACAGGTTTTGCTTTGGGGGGAGCGGAAGGGGGAGGCAAGAGTCTCTAAGCTACATAGAGTTTTTCGTCTTTCATTAATATTAATATTTCAATTGCTTCTCCCTTCCCTCCCCAAATGACATCAATGTACTGGATGTAACTACTACTGTTACCGTTATGATAATAATGCGCGGTCGAATTCTTCGACTTTTCCCCCTACCCTATTGCTACTTAGTGAAATGTTGTGCACCGTTTCATTGTGTAGGATATGAACATTAAGAAAACAAGTAATTTTTGGAACCTGGACGATGCATTTAGTGCCATCGGAGGAGTAAGTTTAAATATCACTGATAGTTTTTTTTTTTTTTTTTTTTTTTAAGCACAAGTGCCGTTGTGGTAGCCATACCAGTTTCTGCCCATAGGCAAGACGGCAACTGAATAATTGCTCCACAGTCTGCAATAGCGAGATATCCGTCATGTTGTTTCATCAAAATCTACTATTTGTTAGCATAACTGTAAACGAAAGTTAAAATAACAGAGAATCAATCTCATTAAATCGTGCTATCAGCTTGTCAAAGAGTTTATTGAAAATGGAACTACGTTCACAAATCACTCACGAACTTCTTTAATTGTCTCCTGGCTACCTGCTGGGAAAATATCTATATATGGGGTAGCCAACCTTGTTAGGTTTTTAGGACTACTTTTCACTTCAGAAGTCACTGGCAGTCTCCTAATTTGTTCACTGCCCGCTAGACGGGATCATGTAACATTAACAGTGATCGAAACAGACCATTGTGAGTTCGAAATTATTTTGTCTTCTGTATAAATTTACAAGCGTCATTTTTTTAAAGAAGGGCTTTTAAAAATGTGTATCCATGACATAGCATTTAACGCTGCATATAACTGCTGGGAAATATAGCATTAGACGTGAATCTTTAGAAAAAGATTAATCTTTTCCAAAAGAATTGAATTAATCCGTTTCGGCTGGGCCAGTAATATTTTTAGATCTATATTTCATGAGAAGAAAATCCCTTCGATCGCATCACTGCCAGTTATCGTACATTCTTTGTACATTTGATAGACTAACGCAATAGACTAACGCAAGTTTAAAGGTTAAACTATTTTCGTGCATAAAAAAGATTCACGTCCAAATATTTTTGAAACAAGCAGAAATAATTCACAATTATTGACTTGCATTATAACAAAACACTCATATTGAACTCCTTTGTGTCTACAATGATATGATATACACACTTTCACCAGAGTTGACCTGCATCATGGTAGGATCCAGGGTGGATTCCTGAGGAGACGATGAAAATTCTCAGCTTTTCCTCTTACTGGGCTTTTGCAGCATGGTACCTACGACGTTAAAAGAATGGAGAGGACTCCCATGGATTCGTTTATGACAAGGATTTCTGGCAGGTTCTCATGTAATTCAGATCCCACGTTAATCTCTTGATCTAAATTTCATATAAAGTCGGCCCGGAAAGGGACGTTAAAACTAAAATACAACCACCTAACGCAATTGCGGAGTAAAATGTGACAAAAGTACACCACTTCATTGTCCAGTAAGGATTGGGTTCAGTACAATACTATACATCTATTGACTTTTGCTTATTTATATAAAATGATCTCGTAACTTCCCACAGTGGTTCCCATCCGATATGTTACGAAATACTGGAGTGTCGCGCAGGTCCATAGGGTGTCTGAAAATTTGAAATTATTTTAAAAAATAGTTAAAATCAATTTTCAGATATACTGTACCAGAAACAATACTCGGTACAACACAGAACCACTTAACACTATTATAGTTGATATTATTATCATGAAACAAGTATGTCGGGATGTGGCAAGTGTTCAAAAATGCATGCCATCAGTGATAAAAAAAGGCTGGAAACTAGTGGATTAATAGGATGTGAGATGGAAACACCCCAATTTTGTGTGATATTCGAATGACAGCACCTTTACTATGGTGCTGCGATATGTAAATAGTAAGGAGTTCCTAGGCACACACTTGTAAAGTGCTCAACAGGCTGCTGTAGTTTGCGTTGTGTATCATTGGCTACGACAGAACATCTTTAACACTCTACTAGATTAGTGTATTCAATTCAGGTTTTAGTTGGGAGTCGGAGAGCGGGGGAGAGACTCTCCGTTCAACATAGAGTTTCACGTGTTTCATTAGTATTAGTATTTCAATTGCCCCCCTGACCTCCAAAATTGACGCTCTTGTAATGGATGTAACTATTGTTCATTTTATCATTACGAGTGATTATTCCTGGTCTAGTTCTTCGGCTTTTCTTCCCTAACCAGGCTGCTGGTTAGTGAAACATTGTGCACTGTTTCATTAGCCTATGTAGAATGTTGAATAAGACTTATAAAAACAAATAATTATGGGAACCTGGCAAATTTAAATATGGCTGACAATAGATAGGATTTTTAGTACAAGTACCGTTGTTGGCAGCTATACAAGATTCCGGCCACTCGTACGAGGTGCATTGTGAAGATGGCAACTTAATACTTGATCAGGAGTCTGCAATAATGAGGTAATCCATTATGATGTTTTTATCAAAGTGTGTGATTTGTTAAAATTTCTTGAAACGGTAGTCAAAGTAGCAGATAACCATTCTTTTTGAATCTTGCTATCAACTTCACACGGAGCTTATTGATAATAGCACTCTATTCAGGTATCCATGATGAACTTCTATAGCTGTCTCTTGCCCATCTGCTGGGAAAATATCTTATAACTTATACCGAGAGCAGGGGCAGACTACCAGGTTTGGCTCGCCCAGCTGAGCTACATAGTTGGTTCTCCTAAGAATAGACACACCTATCATTATCATGGCCTACCTAAACCTTTGGTATTTATCATCGTGATCCAGACAACGACGTTGGCCGGGTAGGCCAATCCGCGCTTGACTGGCAGCATCATCTGATGCACTTTGTTAGGACATGGAATGTAGAAAGGGAAAATAACCTGATTTTATGTATCTCTATATCAGGGGTGGCCAACCTCCTTAGGTTTTGAGTGCTACTTTTGATTTCAGAAGTCACAGGCAATCTTCTAATAGCTTCCCAATCCTGCTATAGAGGGGAGCGTAAAACAATAACACCGATCGAGAAAGACCACAGTGACTACCGGCCACAACTTACTGGCCAACTAGATCGGTAGATTAAGCATATAAACCGCAGCAGACACGTTGGCTATCCCTTCTTTATACAAACTCATTACGCATTTTAACACTTTAAAAAGATTTCCAATTTAAATACAGTTCTTGGAAAATATCTCCGAGAATTTAAAGCATCCAGTATGTATAATCAACATTTATATAATAAAGTATAGAAGTAAATCACATAGGGGCTTTGTTAGGACCTTAACGTTGTGCCTTCTCCTCGCTTTCAGGGATATGACTAACAACAGAAATGTGGAGCAATCTGTGTAAGATATGAAGTAACAACATATCTCACTCCCTAGAATTATTTTGACTGCTGTGTAAATTTTCAAAGCTTGACATTATGTTTTTAAAAAATATAAAAGATGAGCATCTATGGCATTCGAGTAGTCTGCTCGGGAATGTATCACGAAATGCCCAGTGATGCAGCCGAAGGAACGTTTTGTACGAGTGCTGCATTCACCCCTTGTGTTATAGGGCACGGCGCCATTGAAAGTTGTCTGAGATCTAGAAACATTTTTCGATGTTGTTCTCTATTTCTTAAGATACTTTTGTAACGCATTTATATATATTTTGTAATGCATTATTTTACTTACAGCGTGTGTAATTATCTATATTAGAGACATTAAAATGAAGAAGCAAAACATATATTTATAAATAAATGGGCTTGTGTTTCTAACAAGGATTAAGAATATATAAACATGTGCGCCTAGATGTTTATGCCTGTCATAATTCTGATATGTTTTGGGGATTGCATATCATCGTTATGCGTACCTACCTTTTCTAATTAATGAATGAGATATGGATATCTACTATTAAGGTCATTGTTAGCGTGAAGATATTAACAAATGTATTTCATTAATAAATATGTCCGACATAATCGGTTTATTCCCAACAAACAGAGGTCAATTATTCGCTTTTGTTCAAGATTATTCGTGTGAAGTAACGGAAGGACGAACGTAAACAGTTCTAATACTTAATGTTAAATTATTTTTATAGTATAAGAAGGAGAAGGGAGTCCGGACCTGTGTACCGACCCTGTGGATGCGCTGCTGGCCAGATTATGAATATAATAACCAACATCGTGAGCTTGACTATCCCGAGTGTCATATACCCTCAGAAATTCTAAAATATTATTAGCGTTTAACGGTAAAAATTTTGTCCAAAAGTGAGATGAATATCAACGGATAGTTCTCGTTAAGATGAACAAAATAATATGGGTGTGTATAAAATCCTCATGCATACGTTTTGAGAAAATTAAAGAAAAAGACGATCTTTCTACAACTAAAAATTGATACAGTACGATAACCTGATACTGAAGTATATAATAATCTGATATACAGAGTATGTCGGAAAAATAACGGACTTCTTAAATTAAACAAAAGCAATTAGGTTTTTTTACCAACTGTAGTTCCTTTTATTCAAAATACACCCCTTCCGCATCAATACACCGCTGGGCACATTCAATCAATGCTAGCATAGAATTTTTAGTGTTCGTTTTCGGAATCGCCTCAATGACCCTCGTCACGGCAGAGTCGGCGTGTGTAATATTGTCATGAGATGTTCCTTTCATGGTCAACTTTAATTTTGGGAATAGGAAGTAGTCACATGGTGACAAATCAGTCGAATAGGAGGATGTGGAAGCATACAGATCTGTTTTTTTTTTTTTTTTTTTTTTTTTTTAGCTAAAATATCATGATTTGCGACATGTTCTGTGTAATAAAGACCAATTGCCTGGCGCTCGATCCTCGTGCCTTACGTGAACGACTCGTTTCCACAAACACTTCATAACACCCAGATAGTATTCAACTTTAGCAGTTTGACCCTGTGGAACGAATTCCGGTAGTATAGTACCTTTGTAATCGTAAAAACAAATCATATTTTTCTTCCTTGACTTTTGAAAGTGCACTTTTTTTCGCTTTCAGAGAACCTGCAGACTTCTACGTAGCACTTTGGCGTTTTCTGTCGTACTTGAAACACCAAGTCTTCACACCATTTAGAATCGATTCCAGGAGAATTCTGTTCCGTCTGACTATTTTAATCAGACCCTTGCAATGTTCAACGCGAGCAAGTTTTTAACAGTATGTGGAACAAATCGAACACATACGGTACTTTCCGTTTCTTTACATTCTTTTGTCAACATTTCTTGAATCATATCTTTCGTCGCATTTAATTCCTCTGCCATCCATCTCACAGTCAAATTCGCATCGTGGGCGATCATTTCACGCACTTGTTCCACAAACTTATCGCGATTTTGGTTTCTCAGTATGCCTGGCTTTGGGTCGTCTTCCAAGGACTTACGACCGTCCCGGAATCACGTATACCGCTTGAACTCACGTGTACGAGATAAGCTGTCATCACCATACACTTGATTCATCATTTCCAATGTTTTTTGTAAATGTTTTACATAGCTTGAAACAAAACTAAATATTGGCTCTTTGCTAAATCTTCCTTTTGTGACGAGGTAACACCAGGTATACTCACTTTTCTTACTATAACTTGACACTCGGTTAATCGGTTATGGTCTCGGTTTGTTGAGTAGATATCCAGCTTTCCGTTGATATGTTGCTTCAATAGATGGAGCTAGTGGTTCTCTGTAAAGAAAAAAGTTCCCTTACTTTTCCGACATACTGTATATACTGATATAATAAGTATATACCGATAATGTATTAATAATATCTATTATATATCAATATCTAAAGTATATTAATATGATACTCAAATATATTAATCTGATATTCACATATATCTCTCTGATACTCAAGTATATCTATCTATTACGTGCTATATATTTAAAAAAATATCTTAAGTCGCAAATTTAATTTACTAAAATCTTGAAGGTATACAGGCGACGACAAGGAACAACAAATTAAAACTGATTGATACAAATAGATTTGGGGATCATTCCAACTATTTGAAAATTAACAATTCTATAAGGAATTTTTTTTTTACATTTTTTCCCACTATAATCACTTTATTCTGCACACATTGTTTCCAGAAATCTAAAGTCATTAAATACACAATAATATATTTTTTTTCGAGAGTTTGGTGAGAGGAGAGTGATTACAAAAGGAAAATTTGGTCCAAAGCTTTTCCCGGAGGGAGAGTTCCTAGTATCGCTGCTACGTTCCCTCTTTGCACAGCCATTATATTTGTTGTTATTTGGTGTCTCTTAACAGTGACACAAATACTCTTAACAGTGATATGCATATTACTTGTAAGCAGGGGCGGATCTAGGACGGACTTCTGGGGGAGGGGGTTGTAATACTGCTACTTAGAGTTACTTTTAAGAGGTCTAAACTCTAGGATGGGTTTTATTTATATATAAATTCAGGAAGTTACCTCTTCGGGGGGAGGGACGATCACCCCGATCGCCAACCGGATCCGCCCTTGCTTGTAAGCGGTGATGATGCCGGAAGCTGCAAGTGGTAAATACTTCCAAAGGCTAGCTCTGTCTCCCGATTGTCACCCCCGTGACATGGTGCCTTTAAATTTAAATCAAGTAGTATGAAGCTATCCTTTTCACCACACCCACACCCACACACACCCACACACACACCCACACACACAAAATTATATTAAAAGAAAATCTTCCTGCTCCTCAGAGACGACGCCACCTTTCATTTCTTGGGGTTCCAAGTTGAGGATCAGAGAAATTCTTGGGTTGTGATTATCTTTTGTATAACGAACATAGTAGTGTTATATTACTCAGTGGCGTATTTAGGATTTTGTTTCGGAACGGGCTATGCACAACACGTGAATAAGCACTATGATTTCCTCTTGGACAGACAAATTTTAATGAAGTTTTGCATATAACAAATTTATTTCATGGGGACTTGAGCCCGATAGCCACCCCCTAAATACACCACTGATATTACTAAACCTAGATTACAATGTAATGTTCGCCCCTTACTCCCTCCTCTATGGTTATCACTGCTGTTCCTCCGCTTGTTCCCTAAAATCAACGCTAACGTCATTACTGCTTGTAAGAAGGACCATTAGCTTTCGCTAAAACATGTATTCTGCATTATTTTGCATAAAGATTATCTTAGTGGAGACAGTGGCGGATTTAGAAGATAAAATCAGAAGCTATCCAGACCCCAGGCTATGATAGCTATATCAATATTTTACTACAAACTTTCAAAATTTTATAAATATTAACTTAAATTATTTTTGTAACTTACAAAACTTGGGGAGATACCTCCCCAGACCCCGGGCTAGATTTGCCACTAAGAAGATATGGTACAATTCTAATTTTCTCTCATATTTCACTTTCTGTAGCATAGATTATATTTAAAGATACATTAATGACAAAGACTTGGGGTTAAGGGCGCCGATCCTGGGAGCCGGGGTTAGCCCGGGCCTCATCAACGCTCATGTGGGTCCCCTAGTGTATTTATGAATATATAATAGACTATTTGGCATAATTTGAATACAGTTTGTCTTAACATCCTCATATATATACTTTCTGCGTCTTAGTGCCCTTCCCCCAAATTTACAAAGAAATCGGAGCCCTTGATTGAGGTTTCCCAATTTGAAACAATTTCAAGAATTTGTGAATTGGGAATAGAGGTCTCATGTAAAAGCATTACAAAGGTTTTCACATTCAACTTTACTGTTTATTAAAAAGGCAAAAATGACAATTTGTGTGCATACCTAAAAAATATGCGTTATGTACTGTTAAATTTTTCAACCTTCAAAATTACTTTAAATTATTTATTGGTTAAAAATTTAGAACACCCACACATTAAAGTTATAAGTGTGTAAATCAAGTGAAGACCGGAGGCGATTAGTGCGAATAGACGTAAATTGAGTTGAATTTTAGGGATTAGTATCCATCTAACTTAGCATGTTAGAATGAAGATCTAATTCGTTTGTTAAAGCGAAGTGCATCTGTTATCTACACCATCTACGTGTAGTGGCTCGTGCCGTATACACATACAAATCGTAAAAGTTCCTGAGCTCTGAGGAATTTTTGCGGGAAACAACCGTGATAACTGAATAGTCAACCAGAACCCTCATTCCAAACAATTGACATTCGCTTGTCAACTTCACGTCTAGTCTTAGTCGCCACAGTTGTGAATGCTGTCCTTTAAGTTACTGCTCGATTCTCTTTTCCCGTGACCAGCTTGCTAGTTCTTACATTGCTTGACATCTGTTTCATATTAGCCATAGTATTGGGAAGAAAGAACAGTCGTTGTTAATACGTTGCAACCCCACAAAAGCGGCCAAAAAAGGTTTGGTTGGAGGAAGGGGTGTTATATAAAAAATCAGCATAGAAACTTGAAAGAAATTTGCCGAACTGCGCTTCTATTGAGTAAATGCACTTTACTTATATAGGGTGGTAAAAAAGTATTTGATACAAACTTCGGGAGCTGCTTCCTGACACCGAAACAAGCAAAAAGGTTCTCTGGAATTTTGATCAGTGAGGGAATTTTGATCACGATTGTTTCGGTGATTTAAGGTGCTGAAAGAGTGGGAAAAATGAACTTCAGAGGGCTGTAATTCAAAATCAACGCAACGTAGAGAGTGCGGTTTAGACATGATACTCGAAGTCATACCTGCTCGATTGAAAAATGTATGCTACAAACCTCCGTAAGACGTGTGTGTGAGGGATTCTCCAAAGGAACGAACAAATTACTTGCCAGGTTATAGGAGATACCTACGTTCCTTCCGGGAATCTCTCACACACATCTTGTGGAGATTTAAAGCATACATTTTTCAATCGAGTAGGTATGACTTCGAGTGTCATGTTCCAAATCGCACTCTCTACGTTGCGTTGTTTTTGAATTACAACTCTCTGAATGTTTTCCCACGCTTTCGGCGGCTTATATTGCCGAAACTACCCCTCACTGACGAAAGTTCCTGGACTTTTTTTTTTTGCTTGTTTCGGTGTCAGGAATCAGTTCCCGAAGTTTGTTCAATAGTTTCCTACTAAAATATTATGGGTAGTTTTGGAGAAAGTTGAGAAAAAGGAATTTTTATGGCATTAACAACCATGTAATTTGTTGTCAATCCGATACAGTTGATAGTTTTAGTTCTTTTGGAATATATATTTTATTTACTGTTTACGTGTCATATACATTAAGGTAGCAGATTGCATGTATTATTATTTTATTTTCCTTAACAGTGCTTTACATACTCCGAGCAGTGATACAATACTCTTAATAGTGATACGCAGATTACTTCGAAGCAATGACGACGACGGGAACTGCAAGAGGCGGATTCCCGGATTGGAACCTTACAAGGACATGAAGAATTTTAATTTAAGTCAAGTAATATGAAAGTATCATCTTCAGTAAACAAAACAAAGCCCCCTTCCATGAAAATGAATCTGCCCCATAGTGACGACGCTTGCTTTAATTTCATGGAGTGGGAAGTGCAGGAGCAAAGATATTTTTGAGTGGTACCTTTTTTTCTTGTATACCGTATAACATGCATTTTTTAAATTATATTTTAGCCCACAGTCCGTGTAATTCTTAAAATATATCAACACGGTCAAATCACATTAGCTCAGTCAAGACAACTTGTATCAGTATTATCTTTTTATTATCAAGAGTTCATTAATTATTTATTTTCTTTTTCAGTTGTTATGACAACTATATATGCAGATTACCTCTATAAAATCAACATATATCTTTAACGATTGAGATTATATCTCATTTCTTTCTATTTAGAATCAACAACATATTTCTTTTCTTCCTCTACACGACAAAGTGTGTATTTTTATGCACCGTTATACCAAAACCAAAATATAAAAAATGGAACTAATCCAATGTACCAATGCCATGATACACGATATCGTTGTATCAAAGAATCCTGGACCTTTACATATTCGTACATGTATGGTTACATTACTTTCCGAATAGCCCTCGTATATATTCTTTACAATACATATATATTAATTTCTATTTATCTCATTCTTCTATTCATTTAACAATTAATTCCATTTTAATTGTATAAAATTAAAGATGAAAAGGACTAAATCTTATATATAAAAGAGAACGCACAAATCCTTTGTTCCCTCATCACGCTAATACGGCTGAACCAATTTCTTTCATTTTTGGGGGGTTATTAGGATTTGGACCCTAGATGGTTTTTATCATATCACTTTAATTTTTAATTACCAGTGTCTTGAGATAATTGACCATTCAAGTGTCCATAACGTACAAATCCTTTGTTAGTTCATCATAGGTAAAAATAAACGTATTTATATGCAACCCGCATGACCGTGTCACTCGGCGGGTTAACATAAATGACAGGCGATATAATGTTAACATTTACTGCAATCTACTATGGTTTTTATCATATCACTTGAAAGCGAAAAAGTAAAAATTATCTAAGTAACAACGTTTATTGCGTTCCGGGGTGACCGCAGCGAAGCGGGGCGGGTTAACATAAATGACAGGCGATATAATGTTAACATTTACTGCAATCTTCTATGGTTTTTATCATATCACTTGAAAGCGAAAAAGTAAAAATTATCTAAGTAACAAAGTTTATTGCGTTCCGGGGTGACCGCAGCGAAGCGGGGTGAACGCTGCTAGTCAAAAAAATATAATTTTTTTTAATTATTTAGGTCCTAAAATAGATTCTTCAAGTCAATATTATGGGAGCTCTTTAACAAATCAACTCAGTATATGCTGACATACTATCTAACTCCTTTCTTCCATTTGGGCATAATTAATATAGCTTTGATAAACAATATTTGTATTGATGCATAGATGTAAATATTATAGAATTCAGAAGAAGTACAAATTACAAAGAAATTATAACAATACACTAAATGAAATAAAATAATCAATATCATAACAAGAATTAATAGAAGTAAAGGAATTATCATATTAAGAATCAATTTGAAAGTTCAACATTGTCTATGTTAATCTTGGATAAAACGTCTGAAGGAACTAATGTCTTAACTACCTGTATCCATTTATTTTTAGTATGTTTTGACGGACGCCATATTTTCAATTCGTCAATATTACGTAAATCCAAAAGTTTACCAGATTTCACATCCATCAATTCCAAAACTTTGGGATTAATTTGTTTGATACACAAGTTCAAATCATATGCAGAACTATCCGCATAAAACTCAAACAAAGTATAAATAACAAATGAAATTATTACAATATTTACAGTGAACTAACACAAAAATCAATTGAATATGGTTTTCTCGAACGCCGCAACACTAGCTTAAGTTACATTACCAAAGATTTCAGTAAGGTTGCATTGAATTACACAGTCACAAATGTAGTACGGCGTGTCCTTTACTTCAACATTATTTTGGTTCTTATTTCGAGAATTTCTGCCATCTAGGTAAGTATTACGAAATCCATTCCGATGGAACTTAGATCTACTGTTTACCGGATTCCTAAATGTTGTACAATTACTATTTCTATTTAGTCTGAAATTAGGTTCAGTTCTATTACCGGTACAATTAGGTCAATTCTCATTCGGTTTACTGGTGGCGAAATGTCGTGACACCTAACAGGGCGGTACTTGTTCCTTGCACGATATTCACGGTAGTCTGTACTACCACGGTTTCTGTTCCACGAAGACTCCCTTTGGTCATCCGATGTGTCTCTGTCCTGTTTCTTAGAAGCAGCCTCATCAATCCAGCGACATGAATTTTGTGAAGATCCTGGACTACGTTGTCTAAAAGGAGCTTCATTATTTTCCTCATCGTTATCCCGGTCTTCTACCAACTGAATGTCTAACACTGCTTCAATTAATAATTCAGTCGAACTAAACGGCAATACTGTTTGTTTCATTTTCTGATGTAGAGCCTTTCTAATTTTTGATGAATCCAATCCTATTTGAAGAGGAGTCACAGCGGACGCAGTGTTCATCAGGTCTTTCACCTCTTCATCCATTACTTCTCGAAGTTGATGACTGGAAACTGGAGGCACAACTGGATTTTCTACCGTACGTTCTCGACAGACTACATGACTTGGAGGCTCAATTAGTGGACGTTCTCTGACAGCCTGCTTCGTAAATTCTTTACTTTTCGCCAAAGCAACAAAGTCACAATTGAGAAAGCATCGTGCATGCTCTTGTCACGGTTTATCTCCCTTCTCCCAATGCCTATAAGTCCTCCGTCACAATGGAAGCATCTAACATGATCATTTACACCAATATAGTAAAACCTAGACTGGACCATTTCTTCTGGAATGTCTACCACTTCCATAGAACTTTGTACAGCCGTAAATCGATGTAAAATCTGTTCCATTTTATATGTTTGTTCTAACTTATGATTTATTTGTTGATCTATATGCTTAAACTTGGCATCCATATTTTGTTGTATTTGTTCCAGCTTGTTATCCATCTGCTTCTATTGCTGCGACATTTGTTGACGCATTTGTTCCATTTTGTGAGACATTTGCTCTAACTGAGTATCGGTTTTATGCTGTTTCTGTGATATTTGCTGATCCATTTGTTCCATTTGATGAGACATTTGCTCTAACTGGGTATCCATTTTTTACTATTGCTGTGATATTTGCTGATCAAGCTGTCTTATAAGATGAGCTACGTTCGTTGAAGAATTCATACCTGGTAACCCTATATTACCACCTTCTGCATTTGTATTTTCAATTCAAGGAAAGCTCATTTTTAAGTTTCTATAGATCTTTTTTTTTTCACTTCTTACGAGGTACATTTGCGAAGTGTCCCTCAGGATTCGTCTAAAATTGATTTAAATGCAAAGTTCTCTGCGGACCAAAGTGTATTGTACTAATTTTAGCGGCCCATATGGGTAATTTGCATATTTATGGGCCTTCATTTGTCATAAACTCATTTATTCATTTTTTGGCTGTATGCAGTTCAAGCAGTTTAATTCTCTTTTTAATTAAAAGGACTGTCACATACTAGCAGACGACGTTTCTATGTGTGCGTTCTCTCACTCAGAGGATGCATGCGGCTGGCGTGACCTTGATCAGCACTTCTTCAGCCAACCACAGCTCAGTCCGCTCTTACGTCACCCAAAACGTGAAACTCACGCGAACAGCGAGAGCTAAAGAGATTTAGCGGTAGGCAGCGCCATTCGGCGCGCGAAGAGGATTAAGAAGACAGCTTCCGACACAACGCTGCACAGAAATTCTGTTATTAAAATTTAATTTCCAAAGTATCTACATTTAAATAATCACATACATATAATCGATGTAAAACTCAATGTAATAACCTATACCCAACGTCGGATATGTAAGTATTATTAACCAATTATTAAATTTTGGAGTCTATTTATGCGTATTTCCTACGATTGTGCATGTCATCCCCTCACGCCTCGTGGTGATTCGTTTAAGTACATGGTGCAAAATTTACTTTTTTACTTATTGTTTGTGGAGTTTATTATCTTTCGAAAAATATGATGCTGAATCTTTGGTGTTTTTAAAGGTTGTATTTAGAATCTTTGCTTATGTGTAGTTGGCGTTGAAAGGAGCTATTACTTATAATAACTTGTTTCATCGTCAACGCTCGAGCAAACATACTATCCACGACTATCTAATGTAATGTTTCCTCTATTTGGATTACCATCCTATGGAGTAAATGTTATAAAATGGTGCCGGGATATATGTGTCGAAGCAGGAACCTTTCTTTTTGTATAAATGTTCAGTTTTTGTGTTTACGAGCATAGGCCTAGGAATTTGTGATGTTCAAAACTTACTGCGTCATTTTTGCCGCCATCTCAGGGTGCTACAAGGCATATGAAGTTCGTGTCATTGTATCCTTATCCAGTGCATTCATCCTTGCATATTGAAGCCTAAATCCTGTTTAAATTGGAGAGTTACTTTTTTTTATTTGCACTCTTAGATTTTTGAAGAAATTAGTCAATTATTTGTGCTAATGAGTTTGTTATATTTGCAACATCATGGCTGAGGGTGATCTTAGAACAGTTCTCTTATCGATGCAGAGAGAACTGAGTGCATCAATTAACGAAATTAAAGAAACCCAAAATAAATTGAATGAAAGTGTTGTGTCTATAAGTGAAAATCGAAATAAGCTGAATGAAAGCCAAAATGAATTGAGTGATAATCAAAAACGTGTGAGTGGAAGTGTTGAGGCGATAAATGTAAACCAACAGAAAATGAAAGATGATTTGTCAGGTGAAGTTAACAATGTGAATGTTACCATGCAGAATGAAATTAAAAATTTGAATAAGTGTATTAGTGCAGTGCGGCATGAATTGATAGAACGAATTAAAGCAGTAGAATCAAAGTGTTTTAATACGAGTGAAGATATACGTAGAAGCGTACGTGAATTAGTAGAGGCATTGCATGATATACGAGGCACAGTGTTTTGAAACGTGTCTCCGCGCCAGTGAGTTAAGTGAACAAACCAAGCAAGATGTGGATTGATTATCAGAGCGTGTGCAGCGTATAGAATTAGCAAATAAGCACCATGATACTGGAAGTAATATGTCACAAAGAAACACAGGCTCCGTGCACAGCGTGAAGCGTGAGAGAAAATCGAGCAGTGAGTCTCAAACGGCGTCTGATACAGAGATGGAAAGTGACGTAATAAAGAGAACCGTGTCAAGAATCAAATCCGAAAGAAAGAGTCCGCATATTAAGCGTGCAAGAAACAGTGAAGTGAATGCAAGGCGTTGTTCATTGCGATTAGCAGACATTAAGCAACTCTCTACATTTTCAAGTGATATGATGAAGGCAAGTGCAAATGCATTTTTAGAAAATTTTGGTAGAGAAATGTCGTTCGCCGGAGTGCCTCAAAGCGAATATTTGATGATTATGCCGTTGATTCTTAAAGACATTGCGCTTAAGTGGTACGATTTACACGGTAAACAGTGTCAAACTTTCCAAGAATGCATTTGAGAGTCCCTTAGTGAAAGCCACGCGTCTGCGTAATTTGCGTTATATTCCGTTTCATCCATAACGTTATAGTAGTGTTGTTGATTTCGTGACAGAGCGTTTTAGTCAAATTCAAGCTCTGGAAGAATATGAAAATCCAACCATTACGTTGTCACATATCATCACTCTCTTGCCCAAGCGGTACCAATTAGCTATGATGGGCTCTATGCCTGATAACATAAATCAGTTCCTTGCGAGTGTCCAGTCCATTGAAGGATTGTCAGGAATTACTAATATGTACGACAATCAGCGTAATAAACAGAAACAGCAAGGTGGTGCCGGTATTAGCGTGAATAATGTGAAAGTAGAACGCGGTAGTGAAGTGAGCAGTGATAATAGTGCGCGCTCGAATTTCAAACAGGGATGGAAAAAGAAATTTCATAAACGTGGACGGCGAGGTAATTTTAACAGAAATAATAACAACTCAAACGGTGGTAATCAGTCACAAGGCAATGGCCGACAAAACACGAGTGCAAATGAAAATCGAAATGAAACGCAAAGTGCAAGGGCAAACGAAAACCAAAGTAGTGCGTCGATTTCCCAAGGTAGTCCGAATCAAAATAATAATTGGTTTCCAACATTTAATAGAGGTCCCAGTGTAAATAACGGTAACAATCAGCAACGTCAATATCCATACCAACAAGGTGGGTTCTATCCGCAAAGTTCGGTGCCTTTAAACTAGTATCGCCCTCCCAGTCGGTCGACAAAAAGGGGAGGGATTTCAGTAGTGTAAACCGGATACTTTTCCACATATGTGCAACGAGGAAGATTTACAAGCAGAAGATGATATAAGTAATGATAATGAAGAGGAAGTGATCAAAAGCGAATTAGGTCATAATACAATGAGAGTAAAAATTTTGTTAAACGAACAACCCAAAATTTGTCTATTAGATAGTGGATCAGAATTGTGCTTATTACGGTACAATATTTTTCGGGAAGTAACAAAGTGTGTAGCGAATGTGCATTTGCAGAAAGGAGAGCATATCGTTTTGTGCGATTTTCTAGGAAGAAAGAAAAGGAGCATGAAAGGAAAGGTTATTTTACCGGTACGAATTGAAAATGACTAAGTGCCAGTTGAGTTTCTTGTGTTACCAGAACTGCACGAAGACGTAATACTCGGTGCAAACTTTCTTGAGAAACTAAACAGTGTCATTGATTTTAAGCGAAGTAACTTGCGTGTTGAATTTCAAGGAATTTGTGGTGAAGTGCCTTTAATACAGAGAAATAGTGAAAATGTCATTGTAGCTAATGTAAGTGAAGTTAAGTGCAAGGTAGCCCCTATTGTTGTGTTGTCCGAGATAAAGGACCTTAATGAGTTTTATGCGAGAACGGTGAATGTATTTCGCAGTGGGTGCGCCGAGCCTTTAGAGAAAAATGAAGATAGTGACTTAGTGGAGGACTTCTCACCGGATCTATATTTCACAGTAGATGAAATAAGGGATGCAGTTACACGCGCTACGCTGTTTACTGAAAACGAGAAAGAAGAATTATTTCAGTTGTTATTGAAACATAGAAGAGTGTTCGCCCGTTTTCCTGGCCTGTGCAATAAATTTCAGTACCGTTTGGAAGTAGATACTAGTGAACCCATAGTCGCTCGTCCTTACGATATTCCGCACAAATATAAGGAAGGAGTGCGGGAAGAGATCTGAAAGTTGCTAAAGTGGGGTGTAATCAGACCTAGTTCATCACGTCATCTGCTACCGGTGCATGTAGTTCTGGAAAAGAGAGGAAAGTTAAACACTATTGAATCCCAACGACCGAAGACTAGTTTATTAACGTTTCTAAGGAAATCGAGAAGAAAGCAAACGAAGATTGCGTGGTGCAAACGAAAGAAGAAAATGAAGACGATAAATAGTGAAATTACCGAACACTTTCGTCGATATGTTTTGTGGTATGTTCGACATGGTTATTTAGATGAGCGAAAGTTGTTGAGTTTATTAGAGAGATATTATAAATAGTAATTCGAAGAAGTCAATTTGAATTTAGAGATATGTTAGGAGTTATTAGAGTAATATACACATTTATTAGAGTATTCCTTTTGTTGTTATTGGAACAACATTAAAGTTTTATCTCAAAACCCACTACCACGTTTCACCATGAATTTCATGTGCATCATTTTTCTTTTTGTCTTCTATAAAAAAACTCTATGGGGTTTCCTTAGTATAACTTGTTTTTGTTAACCACATCTCTGGGTGTCTTCGTGGTCGTACTTATAGTGGGTAGGTTTATATGGCTTTTGTGGGTTCGTTCTTCTTCATTTAGTCGTCAGACCATCCCTAAGATGGATACAGGTTGGCATCTGTAGACATCTGACTTTGCCTCAATATAAGACTCCATCATTCGAGTTTATATTGGTTTATATACCTCTTCATTATAGTATTCATGTAGAGTCATCATTAAGATTACGTCTATAGGCTTATTATAGTATCTATATATTTTATTCAGCATCATGTCCTATATAGGTATATTTCAGTATTAATTTATTGTGTACCATGTACTTATTTGATGAAGTTGCACGAAGGCGTTGAGGATTGGGGCATGCTTGTCGTGGTTGATGCTCATGAAGGGATTTGAAAAAAAATATGAAAGAAGAAATACTTACATCTCTTTTGTTAACCCATCCCAAGTCAACTTCCTTTTAACCATAATCATGTTATTTTAACCTTATTATAATAATTACATGTAACATGTAAGGAACATACACTTGATATACATACACGAAGAATACAACACAAAGAAGAACACACGTAGGTCTAAACAATAAGAAGAATACACAGCATATTCACCTCCACTTAACACGAATGCAGCAGTAGCATGTGCAGCACCTTTCAAGTTAAAAAAAAAGTAAGATGCAAATCATTCGCCGTTAAGTAAATCTATGCGCAATTGTAAGCATTTCGATATCAGCGCCGAATTTTGGAAAATAGTCCTGTGTCATGTAAAGGACTATAGCCAACAGAGACCTTCTAGAACTTCCACCGATGGACCTAGCCCTATCCAATGGGAAGAGAATAGGAGCAGAAGATTTAATCGCCGAGTGTTCATTCAATGGGAAGAGAATGAACGATGAGGATAGTCTACAGATTGGACATTGTTCTGGAATATGGTGTGGATTGTGAATAATAGACAGTTCGGACAGTGTGCTGATCAAGCTGTCTTATAAGATGAGCTACGTTCGTTGAAGAATTCATACCTGGTAACCCTATATTACCACCTTCTGCATTTGTATTTTCAATTCAAGGAAAGCTCATTTTTAAGTTTCTATAGATCTTTTTTTTTTCACTTCTTACGAGGTACATTTGCGAAGTGTCCCTCAGGATTCGTCTAAAATTGATTTAAATGCAAAGTTCTCTGCGGACCAAAGTGTATTGTACTAATTTTAGCGGCCCATATGGGTAATTTGCATATTTATGGGCCTTCATTTGTCATAAACTCATTTATTCATTTTTTGGCTGTATGCAGTTCAAGCAGTTTAATTCTCTTTTTAATTAAAAGGACTGTCACATACTAGCAGACGACGTTTCTATGTGTGCGTTCTCTCACTCAGAGGATGCATGCGGCTGGCGTGACCTTGATCAGCACTTCTTCAGCCAACCACAGCTCAGTCCGCTCTTACGTCACCCAAAACGTGAAACTCACGCGAACAGCGAGAGCTAAAGAGATTTAGCGGTAGGCAGCGCCATTCGGCGCGCGAAGAGGATTAAGAAGACAGCTTCCGGCACAACGCTGCACAGAAATTCTGTTATTAAAATGTAATTTCCAAAGTATCCACATTTAAGTAATCACATACATATAATCGATGTAAAACTCAATGTAATAACCTATACCCAACGTCGGATATGTAAGTATTATTAACCAATTATTAAATTTTCGAATCTATTTATGCGTATTTCCTACGATTGTGCATGTCATCCCCTCACGCCTCGTGGTGATTCGTTTAAGTACATGGTGCAAAATTTACTTTTTTACTTATTGTTTGTGGAGTTTATTATCTTTCGAAAAATATGATGCTGAATCTTTGGTGTTTTTAAAGGTTGTATTTAGAATCTTTGCTTATGAGTAGTTGGCGTTGAAAGGAGCTATTACTTATAATAACTTGTTTCATCGTCAACGCTCGAGCAAACATACTATCTACGACTATCTAATGTAATGTTTCCTCTATTTGGATTACCATCCTATGGAGTAAACATTATACATTTATCCGGAATTCATACTCTACTATAACGCTTGGTCGCAAAATTGCTTTTAGTTCTTTAGATGTAACTGAACATGAGTGTGGGCATATGCAAAACAAATTGGATGAAGTACTGCTTCTCTGACACGTGTTATCCATACCAGCCGTCATCTTGGATCCTCCATATTGGATTCAACTTTCGGTTTTTCAAATGGGAATAGGTGCATGTGATACATCAAATTCAAAAGTTTCTCGGAAATTCAGTGGCATAGAGAGTTTTAAGGTAACTTGCACCATTTTCAAGGTATTGCATATTAAATGTGAGGCACTTCACAAATTCAACCATTAAAACGTTGTGCAGGGCCCCGTTTGTATATGTAATCTTTGATGTGTTTTATTGTTGACGTAATGTTTTCTGAACGTATATACATACAGCCACACAGACGTAAATAGGATATGGTAGATCTTCACCAAAATCTGGTCGTATCTAGATTTACATTAGGCATTTTGTTCATAATACAATACTTCCTTGTTATACGTAGTATAACATGGAAGTAATAACAATCACTCACGGAAATGGTGTAAGAGTATGATACCAATGTTGTAGAGAGTTTGTTTATACCTACAATACCTTTCCAGTTAGAATTTGTTTGATTTTTCAACATCAAAAACGTAAGCGTAACTGATATTAGTCTGCAATGTCTATTCACGAAGTGCCTAGAGGGATTTAACATGTAATATCTCGCAAATGGTACAAGCTGCCGTAAAACTCACCACACCAATGAATTTCAGAGAACATTTTATATGAACTTGATGTATTACATGCACCTATTCCTATTTGATAAAACGAACGTTGAATCCAATATGGCGGATCCAAGATGGCGGCTTGTGCGGATAACATGTCAGAGAAGCAGTACTTGATCCAATTTGTTATGCATATGTCCACATTCATGTTCATTTACCGAGCGTTATAGTAGTGTATGATTGAATTCCGGGTATATGAAGGCTCATAAATATGCAAATTATCCATATGGGCAGCTAAAATTAGTACAATACACATTGAGCCATGGAGAACTTGGGATTTAAATCAGTTTTACATGAATACCGATGGGACACTTCGCGAATGTATCTTGTTAGTAAAGTAAATTCCGTGTAGAAAGTTATATCGAGACAGCTTCACTTAACTTCAGACTAATCTTAAAAGTTCCCGTGTTTTCGGCACCATTTAAAATATAACATACATTTTTTATTATATTTTAGCCCACAGTCCGTGTAATTCTTAAAATATATCAACACGGTCAAATCGCATTAACTGAATCAAGACAACTTGTATAATTATTACCTTTTTTTATTATCAAGACTTCATTAATTATTTATTTTCTTTTTCAGTTGTTATGACAACTATATATGCAGATTACCTCTATAAAACCAACATATATCTTTAACGATTGAGATTACATCTTATTTCTTTCTAATTAGAATCAACAACTTATATTTGGTCTAGGAATTAATTCGTGCGGTTTTAATAAAAATTGAAGCTTTATTTCAAAAACAAAGTAAATGAATACGTTAACAAAAATATTGTCCATCGCTAGCCACTACTTTCTCCCATCTTTCAGGCAATTTACGGATTCCGTGTCGAAAGAATTCCTCATCTTTTGACGCAATCTAATCAAAGATCCATTTTTCGATATTTTCTGAAGAAGTGAACCGCTGTCCAATCAAATCGTTATTCATGCAATCGATCAAGTAGTAGTCAGACGGAGCAGTGTCTGGTGAATATCGCGGGTGGAGTAACACTTTCCATCCGACATTTTCCAAATAGGTTTTGACCGGTTTTGCGACATGTGGTCGAGCGTTATCATCTTGATAAATAAGTTTATTATGCTTGTTATTCCATTCTGGTCGTTTTCAGGCCAGAGCTTGCTTCAAACGCATTAATTGTTGTCGATAGCGGTGTCCATTAATAGTTTCACCAAGTTTCAGAAGTTCATAGTACACCACACGTTTCAAATCCCACCATATATACAGCATAACCTTTGCACAATGAATATCTCGTTTCGGTTGTGAAGGACCTGGTTCACCTTGCTTCACCCAGGCCTTTTTTCGTTTAGGATTCTCGTAATGAATCCACTTCTCATCACCAGTTACAATTCGATGCAAAAATCCCTTCCTTTTCTGTCTTTGAAGCAGCAATTCGCAAACGGTTTTTCTTCTTTCAACGTCTTTCTTTTCAATTCATGTGAAACCCAATAAGACATCTTTTGAATCATTCCTATGGCTTTGAGACGTTTGGAAACTGTTGTTTGCTCAACTCCAAATGCTTCTGCAAGTTCGTCCTGCGTTTGACACGAATCCTGATCAAGCAATGCTCTCAATTCTTCATCTTCAAATTCTTTTGGCTGTCCAAATTGCTTTTGGTCTTCCAAGCTGAAATCACCACCTTTAAACCGTGCAAACCACTTCTGACACGTTCGCTCAGCTAGAGCATGGTCACCAAACACTTCCACTAAAATATGATGACTTGCGGTAGCACTTTTCTTCATGTTAAAGCAATGAAGAATAACTCCCCGCAAAAACACTTTATCAGGCTCAAAATGCGCCATTTTCAGTTGAAGAAAAAATGTTGTTGTTTCCGCTTCAAGCAACTGACATATACTAAACAAGATGCTCAATGACAGTAGTTTTCAACGCATGTTTGGATCAACGAAACTATGGGACAATAAGCTAGTTACGCCATCTTTTGTAAAACCGCACGAATTAATTCCTAGACCAAATAATTTTTTCTTCTTCTTCTTCTACACGACAGAGTATATTCTTATGCACCGTTATCACAAAATCAAAATATAAAAATGGAAGTAATCCAATGTACCAATGCAATGATACACGATATCGTTGTAACCGAATATATTAGTTATACCTATATTACTTAACATATATCATAGTGGAATGTCCACCTCTTGCCCCCTTTAACGTTATTCCTGCTACCCTTCTGCGTGTACCCTAAAATTAAAGCAAGCGTCGTTACTACTTTGTAAGAAGGACCACTAGTTTCACTGTAATATGCTTTCTGCATTATTCATAAATGTTAACTCAGGAGAGATGGTACAATTTTGAACAATTGACTACCAAATCGTAATATTCTCTCATTTAGTACTTTCTGTAGCGGAAAATATAATCTAAGATCGCGAGTAGAGGTCTCATGTAAAAACATTAGAAAAAGTTTACACATTCAATATTAAGTATTTAACGAAAAGGTAAGAATGGCAATTTAGGTGTATAACTGAAAATAGTGCGTCAATTATTATTAATATGTTTAAACTTCAAAATTATTTTCAATCAATTATTAGTTGAATACAAACCACACGCACAATTCAAAGTTATCATTATGTAAATAAAAGATGGAATGAAGGCAATTGCCGTGAATATAAATTCGGTCCGACGGTTACACGGTTCTCACGCATACCATAATATATAGTGATAAATTGCATAACACTGCTCGACAAAATGAAACCTTAAAACTGTTTTAGATTTGACACCTGATTTTATATAATTTGAGGTTGCTAATTACGAAAATGAAGTTAGTCTTCCCCCATCACGTCAGGTTTTCTTCACAAATCGGAAAACATGAATGCGTAAATTGTGCTATTTACTTAGCAACGCTGCTAATGTAGAGTAACATTATAACTATATATTTCTAACAAAGGAACATTATTTTGCGTCAGAACTAATCTAAACATCGATATTCTAAATAATTAAGGTCATCAGTGACGTAATTAGGAGGCAAACGGGGCTTGTGCCCCGGGCGCCGGATTGGGAGGACCCAAATTGGGCAAATATTTGGGGAAGCATTTTGGTTTGGTTGGTCAGGTGGGCGCTAAGGCGCGTTCTTGCCCCAGGCGACAACTAGCCTATTTACGTCGCTGAAGTTCATTGATAAACAACTTACCTCACTTTTGTCTCTGCCTTTTCACTTAGAAGCTCCTAAAACTAGACTTCCTTTTGTGAGTAGTTCGTGAATCTTCACATACCAACGTCCAACAATAATCCGCCAACATTGTTGTTCTCCAATGTCCCTGATAGTGGAAATCAATTGCTTTGATGTTCTGGTGAAATCTTACATAATGTTCTTCCTTTTAATCACCGAAGTTAGAAGGAAAGCTGTCTAAATGTGCATACAGAAAATAAATCTTAAGACGCATTTTGTACCCTAACTTTTAAACTTCTGGAGCATATTAGACACAATGTACTTATAATTTTCGTCTCTGTTGTTCCCGAGAAAATTATGACACACATCCCTGAATGTACTTCATGCTTTCTTTTCAACACTTGTCATACAATGATCAAAGTCTGACTGATCTGAAGACCAATGAATATTCCTCCTTTTAACTTTGCACTTTAAAGTTCTGGGAATTTTGTTACTAGACACTGGAAGCACTGCCCATCTTTATTCAAACCTTCGACAAATTGTTACATTAGGCGCAGATTAATATGCAAAGTGGTAATGTGACTTCTGAAGAGTCTACAAGGCAGATTTTGTTCACATTTTTACTTACTATATTGCGGCTTTCCTTGATAATCAATTTGAATCGAATGTTTATCGCATTCTCTGCTATTCCATTTGCAAAATGTGGCTTGGATATTTGGTGTACCCTTACTGCTGTCCAAGAAGCATACATATCAACATCAGATCGCCGCACAATAACCACTGAGGATCCTCGTATTTTATTTTTGTAGAAAACATTTCCATATTTTCGTAAGTCTCCTTTAAATGTAGAGAATGAATAATGGGTTGCTGTTGTGAAGAAGCAGACCGTTGAAATTTTTCTTGTTGGAATCAATGAAAAGTATCCATTCCTCTGCAGTATAGTTATTGCAATCACAACTTACACAGCGGTCTTATTGCGTTCCCAACATGTAACGCGTTATGATAATAGTCATTGCTACCAGATACAGTACATATTTTTAAATGTTGGCAGAATAAATAACTGCATATCTTTTCTTACAAATTCAAAGATAATCAGAAGAATACGGCATCGTAAGTATTTTTTTTATATTTGTAATTATAATCAGTACTTCTTCCGAAATATACATATATACGGCTATTTTCCTCTCCTCCTCCCCTCTATTGTAAGAAAACTGTACGTGATAGGGCAAAACTAACTACATTTCTTGGATTTGGTAGGTCAAAAACATTAAGAAAACCTTAATAGCTTCCAAAGAGCAAAATCATTGTAATTTAAGCTTTGATGCTATTCACAATAATGTCCTCGAGATAATAAGTGAATATATGATAATTTAAAAACGTACACATTTTTTGTAGTTTTTGAATGAGCAAATAAATTGTAAATAGATCTATTTATTAAATAATTATCAAACATATAGAGGTTTTAACTGTCATTCAATAAATCAATAATGATTTGAGAATTGTGCAAATGGAAACTCTGTTTCCATTATTTAAATTCAATTACGTTTATAAAGGGGTGGAAACAAAGTTGTTCTTCAGAGTTATGTTAATAAGGAAAAAATATTGTGAGAACAATGACGCCGATTTTGAGTTCGAAACTGAAAATTACTAGAAAAGTTTATAATATTGTTGTATTAGTAGTATTATGCATGTTTCTACAATTAGCCTGTGCTTAATGAATATACGATAATTTTTTGTAATGTAAGATAATTTTAGACTAAAAACGATCTCACTAGGATGGGACGAACTCCTCTGGATCTGCCTATAACCAGAGTAGTATTTCTGGTAGGTTCTCATGTAGTTCAGATCCAGTGCTTGATTTACGTATAAGCTAAAGAAACTATAGCTTAGGGTCCCATGCAATTGGGAGCCCCAAAATTAAAAAAAAAATTAAATGCGCATTTCCAAAATGTATGTTAATCAATAAATAAAGTAAAATCTACATATAGCAAGAGTGCTTAGTTTGTGTAGGCCCCTAAGATGTAAGTAATGGGGTCCCTTCTGCTAGCCTGCTGCCTAAAAGAACACTAGTTTCTTCATTTCTGTAAATAGGGTCCTACGTTCATCTGGACACATAAAGGACCCCATTATCTTCAGTAGCTTAGGTCCCCACGAAACCTAAATCCAGCTCTGTTCAGATCCCATGTTAATCTCTAGGTTTAAGACTTACACATTGTTGGCTCGGAAAGGGACGTTAAAACTTACAACCAACCAAAGCATTTGCGGAGTAAATGTAAAAAAAAATTAAGGATTACCTCTTCTTCATCCAATAAGGATTAGCTTCAGTTCAATACTATACATCTATTTGACTTCTTTTAATTTATATATACATGATCGTATAACTTCACACAGTGTGTCTAGCAGCCCCATAGGATGTGTCTTGAAATTTGAAAATTTTTAAATTATTAAATAATTAGTTAAAATCAAATTTTCAAATAGACTGAACCAGGCGGCCGTAACAATACTCGGTACTAGAACTACATAGAACCACTTAACACAATTATAGATCTACTTGATATTATTACCAACAAATAACGAAACAAGTTGGGAACTAGTTGTTTAATGGAATGTGGGATGGAAACAGCAATTCTTGCTTTATATTCCGACGATAGCCCTCTTTATAATGGTGCCGCGATATGTAAATAGTAAGCTGTTCCTAGGCACACACGTGTAAAGTGCTCAACATGCTACTGCGGTTTATGTTGTACGTCATTGACTAGGAGAAAACATTTTTAACGCCTTATTAGATTAGTAACATCAATTCAGGTTTTGCTAGGTGATGGGTGGAGGACAGGACTCTCCGACCTACATAGAATTTCAGGTCTTTTATTGGTATTAGAACTTCAACTGTCCCCCTGTCTTCCTGTCCTGTATTGGGTGTAACTACTAATCCTGTATTGCTAGGAATGATGGTTCACGATCCAGTTCTTCGATTTCGCCCCTCCCCGTCTAACTCGATTGTTTCTTAGTGAAACAATTTGCTCGGTTTCATTACTTAGAATAGTTCATAAGAGTTTTCACTGATACAGATAGCATTTTAAATAGATGGAAAGATTTCTTTGAGGATTTGCTTAACACACAGTCAAAAACTAATGTGAGTGAAGAAAGGGAGATACTCACCCCAGAACCGTTTATTCCAGAACCCAACCGAATAGAAGTAGAAATCGCTATAAAGAAATAAAGAAACACAAATCTCCGGGTGTAAACTAAATTCCGGCTGAGTTGATTTTAGCTGGAGCGAAAAATTGTGGAACAAGATACACAAACTCATTCTCCTTATCTACAATAAGGAAGAATTGCCACAAGAGTGGAAAGAATCAATCGTTGTAACAATCCACAAGAAAGGCGACAAAACTGACTGTAATAATTATCGAGGCATCTCTCTTCTGTCAACATCCTATAAAATCCTTTCAAACATTCTATTAGCAAGATTGACCCCATACGCAGATGAAATTATTGGAGATTATCAGTGTGGATTTAGACGAAACCGATCAACTATCGACCAAAATATTTACCAATCGTCAAATACTCGAGAAGAAGTGGGAATACATTAGCCCGGTACATCAACTATTTATTGATTTTAGAAAGGCATACGACTCGGTTACGAGAGAAACATTGTACAACGTTCTTACAGAATTTGGAATACCGAAAAACCTAATTGGATTAATTAAGAAACGTTTAATTGAATTCCAAAGTAAAGTCCGGGTAGGAAAATGTTTGACCACGAGCTTTCACGTCGAGAATGGCCTGAAACAAGGAGATGCGTTGTCACCATTATTATTCAATTTTCTCCTGGAATACATTATAAGGAAAATCACAGATAGCAACCAGGGCCTAGGGCTGAACGGTGTTCACCAGGTTATGCGTACGCTGATGATGTAAATTTAATAGGGAATTATAGGAGAACAATAGAAAGAAATACAGAGGTCTTATTAAACGTTTGCAGGGACAAGGGTTTAGAAGTAAATGCAGAGAAAACTAAATACATGGAAGTGCGTCGGGACCGTAATACGGCAAATTATGAATGCGTTAAAATATTACATAATACTTTTGATAAAGTGGATACTTTCAAATATCTAGGATCAATATTAATAGACGAAAATCATATTCACGAAGATATTAAATGTCGACTAAAACCAGGGAATTCGTGTTATTATTCAGTTCAAAGTCTCTTGTCGTCGCTAATTCTGTCGAGGAACTTGAAGGTTAAAATATATATAAAACAATAATCATACCTGTTGTTCTGTATGGTTTCGAAACATGGTAGCTTACTATGAGGGAAGAACATAGACTGAAAGTATTTGAGAACAAGATCCTGAGACGAATATTCGTACCCAAGAGGAACAGGAATGGGGAACTTCATAACGAGGAACTACGTAAATTATGCGGCTTATCAAACATTCTTAGGGGCATCAAGTCTAGGAGGCTTAGGTGGGCAGGACATATAGCCAGGATGGAAGAAAGTAGGAACGCTTTCAACGTGTTAGCGGTAAAACAAATCGGAAAACGGGCATTAGGAAGACCTAGGCGCAGATGAGAAAACAATATTAAGATGGATCTCACAAAAATAGTAATACAAAATAGAAACTGGATCCAGTTGGCTAAGGATAGAAATCAGTGGAGAGCTTTTGTGAACGCGGCTTTGAACCTCCGTTTTCCATAGGCTATAGATTTAGTTAGCTCACGAAGCATGAGTAGATGCCTAGGCTGATACTACAAATAGATTAAATGCGCATTTACAGAAACGATGGGTTGTACTGAAATTGGATAGTCGGATAGTCTATATACTCTTCGTGTGCTAGGGTCTAGGGGATTGGAGGAGATAAGATTTCATATCAGGTTACGTCACGCACAGTCGAACGACTTCATTTTCATTAAAAATGGAAAAGCCAAGAGAAACAAATCTCATCTCACTTTCCTTTGTGTCACTCGGACACAAAGCATCACATTTATTTCCAAAAAGCACTTTTCAAATCGGATTTTTGGGAGAGCCTCCAGTTCCAACCTTGGGGGGACATGTTTCCCTATTTCCCCGGAATGTGTGCCCGTGCCTACAGCTGAGACAACTTTCCAACATGAGGAGAGAGGCATATCCTACTCTAGCATTTATTTCAATTTGTGCCCAAGTAGTGAAAGTGGAATTAATAAATACTGATGAGACTACTAAACTCACTACAGCAAGAAGTTCAGTTTGAAATACTACAGAATACGATTCTTTTTAAAGAAATGTAAAAGCCAAGAGAAATCAATTTCATCTTCATTCCTTTGTGGTAGTCGGACACAAATCATCACACTTATCCCAAAAAGCCCTTTTTAAGTGAGATTATTGGGGGGACATTCCCCTCAGGTTCAAGATGGGGGACATGTCCCCCTCGTCCCCCCGGAATTTGCGCCAGTGACTGTGTGATCTATCCTTAGTTAGCCCTAGGTAGTAGATATGTTTCCCGAAAACATCTTGAAAGTTTGTTTTTCGTACCCTGTGAATAAGAGTTTATTACTAAGTTTAAGCACTATATCATGCTTCTTTCTGAACAACCATAAAGGGTGATTGAATTTTACAGATTAAGCATCCTCCGGAAACAGTTTTGCAATAATGTCTATCATAATATTATTCATAAGCGCGTGACTTTAATGCTAAGCGTTTCTACGAATTGATCGTCGTAAATTCTGTTTAATTTGTTTGCCGTATTCAATATAAGTAATATCACAAATTTAGTATTTAGTCCAACATCAACGATGTTCATTTCCTCGGAGCTATGTAATCTGCTGGGTATTTCTACTATCTACCTCAATCTAGATCAGGGTTTGATATTTATGTTTACCTATTGTGTTAACCTCTGATCATAATGTCAACTTATTTAATTAACAATCCTATATGAGTATATAGATTAGAATTATGTTTTCTAATAGAGTTTGAGGGGTTAAGGTCCAAAGTTGGACGTCCGTTTCCAGCAAAAGTTTTAAAATTTACAGGGAAGTAATGGATAATTTGATCGTTTGTGTGCTTGAATATGTAAGGGTTTCAAAAAATCCGTTTATTTGTTACATATAAGCGGTTATAAACATGGGAATATACGGCGAGCGGAGGGAACTACTTGGCGCAAGGTAACTTAACAGTTGCATTGTGGGAAAGTAACGGGCACTTATATTATCAACATGGCTGATGTACAAGGGCTGTGAACAAACAGTTCTACCATTTGTGAAGCAATATGTTGATAACGAGCAAAATCTTTTAAAAGTTTGTGAAGATCACGGATTAATGAACCTAATAACAAATTCCTGAAAATGTGGAAAGGAGAAGACAGCGAAAAAACGTGATGAAAGCCGACGTCCAACTTCGGAATAAATGGAAGATGGTAGTCGACCATAGTGGATACGTTTCCTTTCACGATTTTCCTGAAAACATCTAAAAAGTTTGTTTTTGCACTGTTTTAATAAGAATTTATTACCAAGTTTAAACAGTATACCCTAATTCTTTATCAACATCCACAAAACAATGATTCAATTTAACAGATTAAGTGTCCTCCGAAACAGTTTTACAACAACGTCTATAATAGTATTATTTAAAAGCGTGCGACCATCAGGTTATTGCATTCCTACGAACTCGCTGTCAAAGATTCTATTTAATTTGTTTCCGATATCCAATGTAACACCAGAAATTTCACATTGTTGTCCAACATGAACGTACTTTTTTTTGCCCCGGAGCTACATAATCTGACGTGTCATTTCTACCATTAAGCACAATATGTGTCAGTATTTTTGCAGTAAAGTAAGACAAACTCGACGCAATGTGCACTAAGAGAGTGACAAATTACCGAAAAACTTGAATTTTATGGACTAAAGGGAGAGTTATTCACAAATTATAATACAGGGTGTCCCAATTGAATCTCCCTATTTTCATTTATGTATTTTTCCCACAATATTTGAGATTTCCAAATGAACTAAAATGTACTAAGAAAGTACACTCATTAAGTTTGTATACAAACATCAAGAAAGTCAGAACACTTCAATATGTGCCCCGCCAGTCACACGAAGAATATTCAGGCTATAGTCGAGCTCCAGCTATGTGTGTGGAAGCATTTCAGGAGTGACGGTCGTAACAGCGTCCTGAACCAGTCGCCAGGAAATTATGTTTCCATACTCGAATTGTTTTTGCATTAGGGGATTCTCTCTGGTATTCCTGGCGGAATCGTCGTTGCACTGCGACAATGGAACCAAGTTCTGTATATCACCACATTATCTGCGCTTTTTTTCTGCATTTATCGCTATTTCACTGTTCCTGCTGCCACCAGCACACATAGGGAGATTTTTGGGATCCACAAATTTCTAACAAAACTATGGTGTTTCTTCTACTGTATTACATGTGGAAAAGAAAGAACTACACATAAATTAATTTACTACTACGAAATGAAAATAGGGCGATTCAATTGGGACAGACTGTATTTTACTACATACTATACTAATGAAGTTTGTAGCACAACATAGGACAGAGGAAAGTACAACATACTCTGAAATGATTGTTAAAGTGGTAGAGCATGAGCTGTGGATATGATGTTGTCATCCATAAACTTCAGTGGCCGGAGATCGAGCTTGGGACCCCATGCACGAGGCATAAGTGCTCTACCATTGACCCACCGTGGCCACTTAAAAAAGAAAAGGTTAGGGGCACGGTACGTGTAGGTAGAACCAATTAATTTTATTCACATTAACTTCAATGGGTAAAATAACTTGGATTTACAAAACAGCGTTACGGAACGAATTAAGATCGTAACCCATTAAGTTCACACTGTACATAAATAAATGCCCACACTTCCAGTGGACTAGAAACCAAAGATGGCTCTAGTACTCCAAACATTTAATATTCATACATTAGTACATTTCACTTTTCACATTTGATTATTAAGCACTGAACTCATAACTACCTTTTATGTAATTTTTAATTTTCGGTTCTTTCTAATTTGTTTACTTTACTTTTTCGTTACGCTATGTATTATATACTTAGTTTTTGGATTAGAAAAAAATACGTACACCATCCAAATGTAGAGAAATACAAATTGTGAGTAAATTTTGATATCAAAGAAAGAGTACAGCAGAACATTTAACGAAATAAATATGGAAACCATTTCAATAATAATTATTCTGTATGGGATAATTTACACACACCGAGAATGATAAAATTACTGAGATTTTCTAAATATTTTATTAGGTTCACGCTAGTTTGACATACAACATTATAAAGTTAGTACTATTTTCGTTACATTTTCTTTCACTTTACACGAAAACTCTCGAATGAATGCGAGACTATAGTACCGGTTCAGACGTGCAGAAAAGTCTGTTGCGGGCCCGCAACAGAAAACTCTGTTGCGGACCCGCGCGAGCCGGAAATACATTGGTTCTTATCATTCATGCCTCACGTGCAGACTTTCCCGCACGACTCTGCTGCGGGCCCGCAGCGGGCGAAAATTGAGTTGCGGGGACTGCTGGCTCGCAGCGAGTCCGCACAGGTGTTGCGGGTCGGAAAACCATTGCTGGCAATGAGGCAAGCCACACGTGCAGACTTTCCCGCGCCCGCAGAAATGGAAAGCGAAGAATTGAATGAAGAACTATTCATTAACGAAATACAAAAATATCACGAGATATGGAATTTAAAGTGCGAAATGTATAGAGATAGAACTAAAAAAACGGGATGCATGGAATAGGGTATGTGAAACCTTATGTGAGAAATTTAATGAAAAAACAGAAGAAAAAAAAACAGCATTGGTATGTATTATTATTACTTTTCAATGTAAAAATTTAATATTCATGTAGTATTTACACTTGATTTTCGTCGAGCGTCCCTTTCCAGCAGCGAGGCTATGAATACTTTTTTGTGATAACAATAAACAAATACGCTTGGAGAACAAACCTTTATTGTTAATACAGTTTCTTTGATAAGATTTCTTGTCACTCACTCCGGAATGAACCGAATGTTTATAACGTACGTTGCATTATACTTTAGGTCAAGGTCACGTATTATATAGCCTCTGTGCTCAAAAAGGACGCTGAAGTCCAAAACAACCATCAACATAATAGCAGAACAGAAAAGAAAGAAAAAACATCGTTTTTCGGCTGACAATTGTTGTCTTTATTTGTTAATGTACTATTAAAAAAATAGAGTTAACACGAAAATTGTTGAACATCAGGGCACTCATGTGGTTAAAAAATAAAAAGCATGCTCGAGATGTAACAGAAATATTTGTGTTTCTCGTACAATTCATAATATTGTGCACGTCGTTGCTATTCTAGAGATAGCAACTGTTTTTTTTTTTAACATAAAGAACAACTTAAACAAAGTTATCTTGCCATAGAACTCTACCTACATATGTCGCTTACAAAATAATCAACCCATCTGTTTCTGCTTCCGTTTGCTGCATTGCCTCCTTGTGGTGTGCTACACGTATTGGGGATTTTCTCAAAACCTTCTATCGTTAAATGTCACAATTATAAAAATGTTTCCTTTTTCTAACCTTAGAAATGGATTATTCGGAAACACTAAATCCATTATTTTTATTTAAGAGTTTACATTAAGAATTTCACATCTCCAATCTAAGCGAGTCCTCATATTAAACGCTTTTTCAATATATAACGGGAAATGTCACTACTATAGGAATGAAATGAAATCCTTGAGTTTTACGTCGCACGATTATACCGGGTAGGCTAAAGGAAATGATGATGATAAATGAATGAAATGGTGCAATGAATAAAGTGGAAGGAAACGGGAGAACCCCGAGAAAACTCACGCACACGGTGCTTCTCGCACCACAAAGCCCACTTGACGCAAGCTGGGATCGAACCAGAGGTGGACACACTATCACTGAGCCACCAGACCCCACAACTATAGAAATCCCCCATCTCCACTTCAAGAGAAAATTTTCAAAGACGCTGAAATCTGTGCTCCATTATTTTTATTGTGAGTTTACATGGCGAATTTTATATCTCTAACTGAAGCGAATCCTCACATTCGGTAAATTTTGAATAAATAAAGGGAAATTTTACTATTATTGAAACGCCCCCTCTTGAGCGGGATATTCGGGAAGTCTAAAAAAATGTCTAATTTTTAATTTAAACCCACCAACTATGTCAAAAAATCTAAATTAGTCACGCAATTGTTAAACTATGCCAGTGGCCCATAATAACATTTGAAAATGTCTATGAATAGATCTCCGAATGTTTAACTTTCTGTGCTCTTACAAATGATAATTAGTTAACATAATTAACTTACCTTAATGTAACAGCCAGAGCTCCTCCGTGGCTAAGCGGTTAGCGTACACGCCTTTGGCGTGGAAGGCGCGGGTTCAATTCCCGTCGGGACCTCATATGGTTCGGATTCCACGTTAATCAGTAGGACCACGTCTCATATAGCCTCGCTGCTGAACGGAACGTTAAACTCAAAATCAACTCATTAATGTAACAGCCAATATTTCAATTGGTGGTATCGCTAGTCTCATGAAAGTATCTTCTGCTTTAATTTTATCACTTATTTTCGATAAGAGTTCATCAAATGAAGTGATGCACATGCAAAAATAATTAAAGAACTTTTCTTCGTCATTGTGCAAATCAATAAACATGGAAGAAAATTCACCTTTAAGCAGTCGTGAGCTTACGTACGGATGAACCCAGTATCGTCTCTGTTTCTTCCTTAGGATTTTACTGGCTAAGTGTACAAAAACAGCACGTTTTTTTCTTTCAATTTCTATTTTCATTTAACTGCAGCTGAAAATAAAATGAGCTGTTTTCTATGTCTATGTGAAGTGGTTGGGCTGAGACGCCCGCACGAGTCTGCTGCGGGCCCGCAGCAGACTCGTGCGGGCGTCTCAGCCCAACCACTTCACATAGACATAGAAAAGAGCTGATTTTATTTTCAGCTGCAGGTAAATAAAGACAAAAATTGAAAGAAGAAAACGTGCTGTTTTCGTACACTTAGCCAGTAAAATCCTAAGGAAGAAACAGAGACGATACTGGGTTCGTCCGTACGAAAGCTCACGACTGCTTAAAGGTGAATTTTCTTCCATGTTTATCGAATTGCGCAATGACGAAGAAAAGTTCTTTAATTATTTTCGCATGAGCATCACTTCATGTGATGAACTCTTATAGAAAATAAGTGATAAAATTAAAGCAGAAGATGCTTTCATGAGACTAGCGATACCACCAATTGAAATGTTGGCTGTTACATTAATGAGTTGATTTTGAGTTTAACGTTCCGTTCAGCAGCGAGGCTATATGAGACGTGGTCCTACTGATTAACGTGGAATCCGAACCATACGAGGTCCGGGAATTGAACCCGCGCCTCCCACGCCAAAGGCGTGTACGCTAACCGCTTAGCCACGGAGAAGCTCTGGCTGTTACATTAAGGTAAGTTAATTATGTTAACTAATTATCATTTGTAAGAGCACAGAAAGTTAAACATTCGGAGACCTATTCATTGACATTTTCAAATGTTATTAGCGGCCATTGGCATAGTTTAACAATTGCGTGACTAATTTCGATTTTGACATAGTTTGTGGCATTAAATTAAAAATTAGACATTTTTTTAGACTTCCCGAATATCCCGCTCAAGAGGAGGAGTTTCAATAATAGTAAAATTTCCCTTTATTTATTCAAAAATTACCGAATGTGAGAATTCGTTTCAATTAGAGATATAAAATTCGCCATGTAAACTCAATAAAAATAATGGAGCACAGGTTTCAGTGTCTTTGAAAATTTTCTCTTGAAGGGGAGATGGGGGATTTCTATAGTAGTGGGGTCCGGTGGCTCAGTGATAGAGTGTCCACCTCTGGTTCGATCCCAGCTTGCGCCAAGTGGGCTTTGTGGTGCGAGAAGCACCATTGTACGTGAGTTTTCTCGGGGTTCTCCCGTTTCCTTCTACTTTATTCATTGCACCATTTCATTAATTTATCATCATCATTTCCTTTAGCCTACCCGGTATAATCGTGCGACGTAAAACTCAAGGATTTCATTTCATTCCTATAGTATTGACATTTCCCGTTATGTATTGAGAAAGCGTTCAATATGAGGACTCGCTTAGATTGGAGATGTGAAATTCTTAATGTAAACTCTTAAATAAAAATAATGGATTTAGTGTTTCCGAATAATCCATGTCTAAGGCGAGAAAAAGGAAACATTTTTATAATTGTGACATTTAACGATAGATGGTTTTGATTAAATCCCCAATACGTGTAGCACACCACAAGGAGGCAATGCAGCAAACGGAAGCAGAAACAGATGGGTTGATTATTTTGTAAGCGACAGAGGTAGAGTTCTATGGCAAGATAACTTTGTTTAGGTTCTTCTTTATGTAAGAAAACATTCAGTTGTTATCTCTAGAATAGTAACGACGTGCACAATATTATGAATTGTACGAGAAACACAAATATTTCTGTTACATATTGAGCATGCTTTTTATTTTTTAACCACATGAGTGCCCTGATGTTCAACAATTTTCGTGTTAACTCTATTTAAAAAAAATAGTACATTAACAAATAAAAACAACAATCGTCAGCCGAAAAACGATGTTTTTTCTTTGTTTTCTGTTCTGCTATTATGTTGATGGTTGTTTTGGACTTCAGCGTCCTTTTTGAGCACAGAGGCTATATAATACGTGACCTTGACCTAAAGTATAATGCAACGTACGTTATAAACAGTCGGTTCATTCCGGAGTGAGTTGCAAGAAATCTTATCAAAGAAACTGTATTAACAATAAAGGCTTGTTCTCCAAGCGTATTTGTTTATTGTTATCACAAAAAAGTATTCATAGCCTCGCTGCTGGAAAGGGACGCTCGACGAAAATCAAGTGTAAATACTACATGAATATTAGATTTTTACATTGAAAATTAATAATAATACATACATACCAATGCTGTTTTATTTCTTTTTCTGTTTTTACATTAAATTTCTCACATAAGGTTTCACACACCTTATTCCATGCATCTAGTTTTTATTATTATTATTATTATTATTATTATTATTATTATTATTATTATTATTATTATTATTATTATTATTATTATTTCTGTCTCTATACATTTCACACTTTAAAGCTCATATCTCGTGATACTTTTGTATTTCGTTAATGAATAGTTCTTCATTCAGTTCTTCGCTTTCCATTTCTGCGGGCGCGGGAAAGTCTGCACGTGTGGCTTGCCTCATTGCCAGCAATGGTTTTCCGACCCGCAACACCTGTGCGGACTCGCTGCGAGCCAGCAGTCCCCGCAACTCAATTTTCGCCCGCTGCGGGCCCGCAGCAGAGTCGTGCGGGAAAGTCTGCACGTGTGGCATGAATGATAAGAACCAATGTATTTCCGGCTCGCGCGGGTCCGCAACAGAGTTTTCTGTTGCGGGCCCGCAACAGACTTTTCTGCACGTCTGAACCGAGACATAAGTTTCGCGTAACACTGATATGCAACCCTCATAACATTTGACTTGCGGGTTACATAAACATTTAGGCGAAAATGTTTATATTTTCTTATTCCCTATTAGAGACGCAAGCCCATTCGTTTATAAGTGTACATTTTACGAAATTCTCTTTACTGCATTTAGTAGAGTCAATTTCTTATGCTGTAGATAATATATTTATCTACGATGGACTACAAAATAATTCGAGTCTTATATTTTAAGCAATATATAGTAGTATCGAAAAATATTTCTACATAATCGGATAACTTTCAATGGTGTCGTACCCTATAACCCGAGGTATAAATATGCTGGTATCGCAACACACGTACAAAATGTTTCTTTGGCTACATGATTGGATATTGCGCTTGGATTTCAGCTATCGATGAACTTAAATAACGATTAATATTATTTGAATGACGAGTCCTCAAGCTAGCGTTTTGCTTTAGTTAGTCTCTTAAATTCTAGAAAGAATCTACTATGACTGGGAACAATGCATCGATCGGATTTTCTTGTATATATATATATATATATATTGTATAACCTCGTTACTTCTGATACAGATATAACTGATTCTAAAGATTCATATTTGGTGCTATTGCCCCGAGCCGATTACTCTAAGATCATGGATGAACATTTTTAAAATCCTTTCCTGAAGAAAATGGTGTGATGCCTTATAGCCCTACATTTGGACAGCAGACAAAATAATTCCAAAGAGTGTATTTTCTTTCTTATTTTATATGTTACACAAATCACTCCACAACTTAGTTACTAATCATCTCCCGGAAACTGAAGAGAAAAGACAAGCTAAAAGGTTCATGAGATTTGCCTCTATGCTTTATCTGATGCTGATTATACACACTGGATGCTTAAAATTTTAGGAGATATTTACAGAGCACTGCATTGAGATTCCAAATCATTTTAAAATGCGTAACTGGTTTATATAAAGGAGGGGCAGCCAAACGTGTCTGCCGTGGTTTACAGATATAGTTGGTCGGCAAATGGTGACCGGTAGTCCGCAGTGGACTTTGTCGATAACTGGTATAGTTTTATGATCCTGTCTAGAGGGCTAGTTAACATATTTGGTGACAGCCAGTAACTTCTGAAATGAAAAGTAGCCCTGAAAATCTACCAAGGTTGGCCACCCCTGATATAGATATACGAAAAATCAGATTACTTTCCCTTTCTACATTGCATCCTAACAAAATGAATTAGATGATGCTGTCAGCCATGAGCGAATTGGCCCACTCAGCCAACGTTTTCGTGTAAGACATGATAAATACCAAAGTTTTAGGTGGGCCAACAAGTTAAAGATAGATGTGTATATGGTTAGGTTTTTCAACTCTGTAACTAATTGGCCTACCCGGCGAATGCTGTTGTGTGAGTTAACATGACAAATACGAAAGTAATAGGTGGGCCAACTCTTTAGCTAAGCTGTATTAGCCAAAGCTTGCCAGTCAGCCCCGTTGTCAGCAGCAGACTAGGTACAAGATATTTTCCTAACAGGTAACCAATATACAAATAAAGAATTGATGTCTCAACAGAGTGCCCATTATCAATAAGCTCCTTGCCAAGATAATAGCGCGCTTCAAAGTGATTGGCTCTGTGCAACTTTCACTAACGTTTAAAGTTATGTTAACAAATAGTACACTTTGATGAAACAACATATGTTTATTTTATTAGCGCAGACTGTGGAGCAATTAGTCAATTGTCATCTTGACAATGCACCTAAGATCAGTGGACGGAACCTAATATAGATGCCACAACGACACTTGTGCTAAAAATCCTGCCTATTGTCAGCCTCCTTCGACAGCTCTAAATGCATTGTTAAAGATTCTATAATTGATTATTTTTATAATTCGTATGTCCCATTCTAGACAATGAAACCGTGCACAATGTTTGATAAGCTGCAATGAACAAATGGGAAAAATCCGAAGAACTAGACTGCGAATCATCACTCATAACGATAGCAGGAGTAGTAGTTACATCAGTATGAGGGCGTCATTTGGGGAGGGGAGAGAGGATAATTGAAATACTATTACTGATGGAAGACGTAAATTTCTATGGAGTTTGCAATGATGTACAACACGAAGCATAGCAATATATACTCGTGTGCATCTAGGAACTGCTTACAATTTACATATACGCAGCACCATAGTATGGAGAATCATCATCGAGATATAAGTGAGATTGGCTGTTTCCATCCCACATTCTATTAAGTCACATTCTATTTTCAACCTTTCTTGATTGATTACGCACTTTACTGAATGCTCGCGACATCACAACGTATTGTTTGGTCGTTTGTTAATAATAACGTCAATTATACTAGTTAAGTGAATCTATTTAGAACTGATTATTACTGTTGCTTAAAGCCTTGAATGGTGCAGTCTATCTGAAAATTCATGTTTTAATAATTATTTCAAAATTTTAATTCTTCACGGTATGCCGTATGTGACATCGAGGCACACCAGTTTCTCGTGACGCATCGGTTGAGAACAATTATGTGAAGCTATACGATCATGTAAATATAAATTAAGAAACGTCAAATAGATGTATAGAGTTGGAGACGCTGAAATGATGTACTTTATACATTTTACTCAGCAAATGCGTCAGTAGTTTGTATCTTAGTTTTCAAGCCGACGTTATTTGAGACTTAATCCTAGAGATTAACGTGGGATCTGAACTACGTAAAAAAACATCAGAAATCCTACCTTGGGTATAACCGGATCCAGAAGGGTTCGCCCCATCCTTCCAGCGTTAGAACACTCCAAAAGTCAGGTGAGAGTAAAGTTGAGAATCCTTCATCGTCTCCCCAGGAATCCATACCTAGATCCATCCATGAGATGGTCAACTTCCTCGAAAGTGTTTACACTACTCTTGTAGCCATAAAGGAGCTCACTATGGGTGCTTTGTTATAAGGAAATGTCAGTAATTAAGATCACAAAATCAGTACATCATGGAACGAATTGAACATTAGATTAGTTTCAGGTTATATACTTTGAGTTGTTTTCGACATTAGATACAAATATTAAAACAAGTTACAAAGTTATACCTTTTTTTAGTTTATTCATTTATTTATTATTTACTTTTTACGTACAGTGCTTTGTTAACAATTACAATCATGCTAAAGTTCTTAAAGCATTTCAAATAGATATTACAGCTGGAGCGAAAGCAATTCAAGTCCAATTACCAAGGATGGTGGACAATATCGTGTCCATGGGTTTTATCGGTGTATTCCCGTGCCGTCTTACATTCTCATTCTAACAATACCTACATCATCATTCAGCTGCCTTAATAATACTCTCCCTTAGCCTAATGGGCATAATTACGGGAAGTCAAACTGATTTTTTTTTTAATTCCACAGTTGTGAGAAAAGTCTGTATGCTCATTTTATACTGCAAAGCGAACACTGTTGTTTTACATTATAAAAGTTACTTACAATATTTGGCCGTGAATCTCTTTTATGCAGTGAAAAGGCCTTCATGTAGATAATTTAAATTTGTCGAAAACGGCCAAAGACAACTTCAATACTTTTTGTATTAACGAGAGAAGGGCGCGATTTCACTCCAAATAATTGCACCAAATTTGATGTAGGAGTAGGTAATGAGAACAGAAAAGAACGTGTGGAAGCATTCGTTTCGCAGCGCGTTCGGAATCAGAAATAATGGGTCCTACAGTTCTGGAGAAGCATGGCCTGCCAATCAGATACTGACGGGACGAAGCCTTTGCTCGCTGTTGTGACCAATGCAGAAGCTAAATAAAGTAGGATGTAAATAGAGAAGATGAGCCGAACAGAAAATGTACAAATGTCCGCCCTCAGTCCCACCAGACGAATGCCGGGATACTAAATCAACAACTTCCCTTTCCATTACAAACTTTATGACATAAAGATTAATTGATTACATTTTTAAAAAAAGCAGTCCCATTTGTCTCAGACTGAACGTGTGTTGTTTTTTTAATCATATTTATTTTTTCAATACAGTTCCTGGCAGTACTATGTGTGCCTGTTATATTTTCTAATGCTTCTGTTAACAACTGTTTCATTATGTCAAAAAAAGTATGTAACTCACTGTACGATATATTCAGGTTAATAACGGTATTTTCTAATCTTGTGGAGACCAATTAGGAGGTTAACTTTACGAACATGGCATGTGCGTAGACAGTAAAGACGTTCTGTCTCATGTGTGCTAGGCAACAGAACAAAAACGCTCATGTTCATTTTGTGTTCACACTATTAAAGTGCATTGTTTGTGAAACATGCGTGAGTTACATTTGGAGTCTTGGACGCAGTTGTTACGAGGCTGTTTCTGTCTAACACATTTTGCTGCTTTCTTGTGGTGAGTAGACCAAATTCCAATATTTCCTTTATCGTTTGCGTTAATACAGTTGTGTACAGTCTTGTATGTGTACAAACGATTATTTTTGTTATGGTCGTCCACATTGTTCGCTAGTGGTCTACTATGCCACGCTTAGATGCATGCATGGAGAGCATGCCCGCGAATGTTCGGTCTATTTAATGGACGGGTTCCGCAAGAATGTAATGCACCCCGCCCGTAGTTCCACAATACGCTATGTATTCTCGTGCACAAAGTGGACCGTCAGAATTTCTCCCCTAATTCTGACTCGCCGAAGCGATGTAACCCCCATTCTCTGATGAGTGAGATACGCCCACTGCGCGGCCAGAGCGAAGTCCTGAGTGCCTACCAGTTAACCTACTGGTTGAGGCAGACTGCTAGCGAGTCAGTCCTATCATGATATGCAGGCATGGCGCCCGAGCGTTTCAAGGCAAGTTCACCTCCCCCATACGCTCACCGTTACCCAGATTCCTGGGATTAGCTCCCGCATGGTACCGAATTCCACGGTATGACCACAGTCCGGCAGAGTCCAACCGAAATCCGGAGCCCCAAGGCAATGCCCGAGGGGGCTTGTTAAATCCCGGCCCTGACTACCGCTATCGTTCAACTGGCGACCGCCTTGTCGTGTAGAGGTACCACGCACACGTCGAGATACTCCTGTATCTCATCCCGGGCCCAATGGTACACCTTGTCTCAAAAAGGTTGAGCGCATTCTTTATTGGTGTTTTGAGGCAAAAATTTTCTAAGTCCAGCTTCGGGTATCTTCGGGAAAAAGTAAGCCAGGTTCGAACCTCCAAGCCAGCCTTTGCAATCGGGAAAAAGTTTGCAGATGTGTTTTTCTTCTTTTAAATATAATAAGACTTGTTACCAAGTGTTTAAAAAAGCAACATTGATTGAAATACTTAGTGATACAATATTTCGAAACCTTTTTTTTTTTTTAATGTTAGCACATGCTTGTTTGTCATTTAGCTCTCCATACGTAATGGAACATTTAAATACGTTAAGGAATCTTTCCATATGTAAAAGAATGCTCAAAGTTAAGAAATAGAACATAATTATCGCCTGAGTACTAAAATAAAAGTCAAAGTAGAACAGAAACAGCGTTTGTAATGGATATGAATGTTATAATTATCTTGAGATCCGTTATACATCGCTAGAAGGTTGTGTTAGCTCATTGGTAAGCTGTCGGATTTCAAATCATAAGGTTGAGGGTTCGAATCCCGTCTAGGCTAATCCTTTTTTTAAAATTATATTTTCCGCAATGCATGAAAAATTATATAAAATAATTACATTAGAATACATAAGTTGTGTATATATAACATAATCATTGCAGAACATAGTAATTATTATGTTTAAAATATAACATCGGGATAATTTTCACAGTAGGTCGGTATTATATATGAGGATATAAATACAAGTTAGGAAAATCATTTAATAGCAATAAATAAGTTATGTAGTGTATTTATTTGCATCTATTTGTCATACAGATGTAACTTCTCAATATTCTCATTACAGCATGTCATTTACATTCGTGAAATACAATATATTCCTACGGATATAGAAAGTGTATAAACAGAGTATCCAAAGTCGTATCCTGCTTCAAGACACATAACTTTTCCCGATCCCCTTAACGTCACGGGAAGAAACACAAATTCTCTTTAGAACGGAATGTCGTTACTTAGAGTCTCATTCGAATACGTTGAATATGCTTTTGTATATTCATCTCTCTCTCTCTTTCGCTTTGTTTATATATGTGTGTGTGTGTGTGTGTGTGTGTGTGTGTGTGTGTGTGTGTGTGTGTGTGTGTGTGTGTGTGTGTGTGTGTGTGTGTTGCGGAATATCCCAAGTTGAATACAACATTTGCCAAGTATATGAGCATCATCGTCATCGAATACCAGAAATTGAAAATCGTGTTTCTTCAGATTGGGTTTGTGTGTTCATGTTAGCTCACTGGTAGAGTACGGACTTGCCAATAAAGAGGTCTTGAGTTCAAAACCTACAGCTAATTATCATTCTTTTGTTGGTAGGATTGCACAGAAATCGGATACAAGGAGTGATTTACTTCTAGAAATATTTTCAGAAGCGTTTAGGTAGCCCTGAAAAGGGCTGTTTTCGGGAGTTAAGACGGGGACATTAATATTGTGTCCAAGACCCTTCTGAATTTATTACACGCTCCATTCTTCTGGGCATGGAATCTATTACATGGGTGACAAATCTATCTCCTTCCCCTACCTCCAGCCATGCTTCGGAAACAAGATGCCACAGGTCATCCTGAGTTCTTGGTGGATCTGCCTCAGGCCAACTTTCCCTTAGAGTACGCTTCACTTCTGCCCACATATTTTCCATGAAATTGAGGTCTGCTCCACGAGCGGCCAGTCGATTAAATCAATCTCAGGGTGCCCTGCGAACCATTCCTGAATCACACGGGAAGTATGTATTGGCGACTGGTATAGCTGGAACTGAATTACACCATCAGGCTGAAATACTCGTACAGATAGCACCATGATATTACTGATAATGTCTAAGTACTGAGCATTGTCCAGATGTCCTTCAATTCTATGAAGCTGTCCTGCTCCGCGACTGGAAATCCAACCCCAACATAAAATAGATACATGGCCACTGCGATTGCAAGCAGCCACATATCCATGGTCATATCGGGTGCCTCTCGGACGATACACAAAACGGCGTCCCTCCTTTGATGTTGTGAATATGGATTCATCTGAGAAAACTACGTTTTCCCAATTGAGACCCACATTCGCCTGTGCAAACGCGAGACGGTAAATTTTGTGGTCGCCTGAGAGTTTTTCCTTCACGGCAGCAACACGGCCACGTAACCCAGCATGACGAAGCCTTCGCAGAGCTGTATGCTTACTACCAGGAAAGAGAGAAACTTCCCTTAGCTGTCTAGACGTCCTTAGTGGGTCTAACCGGGCTTCGTTTACTAATCTCGCATCTTGGGCTTCGGTTGACACATGCGGACGACCAGGAGATCGTAAATTATCAGTCTGACCTGTAGCACCATATTTCCGAATCCATCGCCTTCCTGTAGAGGCCGGGACACCTACTCGCCTGCTAGCTGCAGTTGCAGAATAACCTTCCAACTCACATAAAGTAATTACTGCTGTACGTCTATCCATAGTTACCAATGTTCTGAGCTGTGAGAAGGAAGCAATAGGTAAAAGCTAGTACCTGACGTGTGATTGGTTACTTGCACGACACGCCTATTGTGGGGAACAGCGTTGCCAGATCTAGCATAATGATGCTAGATCTAGCATAATTTGCATGTCTCTAGCATCTAGCATCTTGCTTTTAGCATCCTGCCCAAATCTAGCACAATTTCAGCAAGTTTGTCAAAAAGCCGTAAAACCTGGAGATGAGAAAGAAGTTGGTCGTGGGAAGAAAAAGAACGGCAGAAATGTATCCTCTTCCATTGATTCATACAGTCGGTAAACCATACAGGCAGTCTTATTTTTCGAAGTAAGTTCGAAACGTCTTTGAGCTTTTTTGTGGCTCCACCCAGGGTTTTCTAATCCTTTAACTCCGACGCATGGGCGGAGCTATGGGGGCCATTCTCCCCCCAACTTTTTGACAACTTCACCATCTTTATTTCTGACTTCATGATCATATTTATTCCTGAAATGACAGCTCCGAGACCGACCAAATATCTTCCCCCCCCCACAGCAGACGATTCCCAACTCCACTTATGCTGCGAAGTAATTTTCTTTCAAATTATGTAAACAAAAACTTTGCATTCATTTATACGACATATACGCCATTGAATCTGGCAACGACTGCATTAATTTAGTTGAGTTAAAATTTTGGTGCGTGAAGTATTGAGTTCTATCCATGCATTCTTGCTCTCTGTGTATTTTAAGTTACGTTATCGTATCTCAACTTCGTTTTTTTAAACTCCTGAATTAGTAATTATGAGGATCTAGCATAATTTGACCGAATCTGGCATAAGTTCGATCAGGTTTTAGAATAATTCCGAGCTGTGAGTCTGGCAACGCTGGTGGGGAACGACTTGGTCAACGACTCGCGAAAGAAATCTGAAAATGGTGCGCCGTAATAATAATATTAAAAACAGTTTTTATAAAGGAATATTAATACATACGAAAAGCTGTTTAAAGAATGAATTGTTATACTGACTTTACACGTATAAAAACATATACCATATACCAAACAGATTGAGCGATATGATGATAGCTGTTTTGAGACAAACACTTTCGAAGTCCAACTTCGGGTATCTTCGGAAAACAGTAAACTAAAGCTGCTGGTTCGAACCTCCAAAGCCAACCTTAGTAATCGGGAAACGATGTACAGATATGTTTTTCCTTCTGTTAAATATAATAAGACATGTTGAAATGGTATTAAGTGTAGAAAAAAGTAACATTGAAATACTTAATGATACAATATTTCGAGACTATGTATTCACACTCTCGTTTCGTCATTGTGATTTCCATACGGAAAAGAGCATTTACGTATGAGCTCAGTTATATTTCAGAAGCAGCTTCCGAAAAGCGGTCATATTAGCTCAGTGGTACACCACCGAGCGCTTAAATCGTGAGTTCGATACCCGTTCAGGTGAAATTCTTTTATGATATTCTACTTTCCTCAATGCATGAAAATTATGTAAAATAGTTACATTACAATTCATCAGTTGTATATATCAGTTGAATATATATATTCATATCATCAGTTGTATATATCAGTTGAATATATATATTCATATCATTTCACGACATAAGTAATTCTTATCTTTAAAATATAACATCTGAGGTATTGACAGAACGTCGGTGTGTTATGTGTGAATATTGAATACAAATTTTAAAAAATCGTGTAATAGCAACAAATAAGTTATGTAATGTATTTATTTGCAGCTACTTTCATCGCAGATAACTTCTCAATATTCGCATTACAGCATTTAGGTAGAGCATATCGAAAATCGGATCGTGGTCCAAGGCAAAAAACTAGCTAGCCCCAAACTGTCACGCAAGAAATTCGCGAATCGCAAAAGTAAAGTGAAGAGATTGAGAGCGGCAATTCCTTAATCGCTCTCTCTCAACTCTCTCTTATCTGCATTTATACACATAAAAGTGTATGTATGTATGTTCCAACATAACTCATGTATGCCTAGAGCAGGGTTTCTCAACCTGGGAGTCGCGGCCCCTAGGGGATCGCGAAGATAGGCGGAAGAGATAAATATAGTTAGAATCTAATACCAGAAATTATTTTTAAATATTATTTTTAATTTTGTTCTGATAAGCATACTTTTATTTTTTATACACACTGTAAAGAACAATAAAAAATAAGTCTACTGAACATTTTCAAAGGGTGTAGAATTCGTGTTACTATTCGGTTCAAAGTCTCTTGTCGTCGCGAATTCTGTCGAGAAATTTGAAGCTTAAAATATACAAAACGATAATCATGCCTGTTGTTCTGTATGGTTGCGAAACATGGTCGCTTACTCTGAGGGAAGAACATAGACTGAAAGTATTTGAGAACAAGATCCTTAGACGAATATTCGGACCCAAGAGGAACGGGAATGGGGAATGGCGGAAACTTCATAACGAGGAACTACATAATTTATACGGTTTACCCAACATTGTTAGGGTCGTCAAGTCTAGAAGGCTTAGGTGGGCAGGTCATGTAGCTAGAATGGAAGAAAGTAGAAACGCTTTCAAAATCTTGACTGGAAGACCAATCGGAAAACGACCATTAGGAAGACCTAGGTGCAGATGGGAGGACAATATTAAGATGGATCTCGCTGAGATAAGAATACAAAGTAAAAACTGGATCCAATTGGCTAAGGATAGAAGTCAGTGTAGAGCTTTTGTGAACGCGGCATTGAACCTCCGGGTTCCATAGGCCATAGAGTTAGTTAGTTAGTAGAGTTGTTTAAAAATGAATTTAAATCAAAGAGGTATGATATAAAACTAATGAGAACTGTATATAGAAATACTAGAAAAATACACATGCAACAAAACCTGCACATTGAAATACAATTAAAATTAAAACCTAATGAGATACCTAAGCATGGTGTAATTTCACTAGTGCAGCAATGTCCGGTTCAATCTTCATGACGAACATTATCAAACCATTTTCAACTGATAAGCGATTTCTTATCTTTGTTTTAATGTTTACCATAAAAAAAAACACACTTTCGCACAAGTATGATATAGCAAATGGAATTATTACTTTTAAAGCAGCAATCCCCAGACCAGGATATTCTTCTCTCCTCATCAGGCAGAACTTGTCCAAGTCTTCGTCACAAAAAAACCAGTTGCAAAGACTTGTCGCATGATCATTCTATTATTTGGTCAAGAAGTTGTGGGCTTAGATCGAATACGTTAATGGCCCCTTCAATGAAGGAGTTTAACATCCATCTTGAACCAGCACCTTCGTCATTGGGAATATAGATATTACAGTTACTGTATCCACTGTCAGTGCCGAGCGCCGAGCAAAGGGGCCACACATTTCGGAGGAAGTGTGTTACTCATGTTAGGAAAGTACATGTGCACATGTGTAAAATAGAAGGAAAAACGTAATAAAATGTGCTCAAAATTAAGGAAAGGTAGGGTTTATTTTGAAAATGTTATTGAGCTTCGTGCCAACCATGGTGGCGCTTCGTAGCTAGTCTGTCGACGTCACTCATATATACGGTGACATCGTACTATACTCTCGCTCCGGGCACTGATTTTCCATGGCACTGTTCACTATAAACAAAAAAATGGATTCTACTATTATAGAAATAGGTATGTTAAAAATCCCACACAAGCTTATTATAAAACAAATTATAAAACGGTCGCTGGCAAGAGCGTGTGATAAAAGGGGATCGTGACAGAATTAGATTGAGAACCACTGGTCTAGAGTAATTTTAACCACATTTCTTATAGTTTCAAAAAGATTGCTGTCGGGTTACCTATGGTGAATGGGAGGGGGATACATATAAAAGATTGCTAGAAAATGATCGATATTAGATTCATAGTTTTCGGGGTCGCTTAGATAAATAGTGAGACTTTCAATTTCGCTTAACTCCGATTAAGCTCTCATTAGTAGGGATGGGCACGAACGACTTTTCTTTGAAACTCGACTCGACTCGAAACAGACATCTTTGAGGTCTACTCTTGGACTCGGCGCGAAAAATATCTTCCAACTCGACTCGGATTAGAGTCAAGTCGAACCAAAACGAGCCAAATCCTGTGTGTAGTCCTACCTAGACAATACATAGACAATAATTATTCTATCATCAATTATACTACTATTACTACAAATAATAATAATAATAATAATAATAATAATAATAATAATAATAATAATAATAATAATAATTATTATTATTATTATTATTATTATTATTATTATTATTATTATTATTATTATTATTATTATTATGACAACACCGTGTACAAACATGAACAATAGATGGTTAGTAAAGGAATACTAAAAGCTAGTTGACTGCCGACGTCGGTAGTCATGAACTCTACAAGGCAAAGACATCGTTCATTACTCTAAGCTGTAAGCGTCGGTGGACTACAGATGGTCAACTATTGACCTCTCGCCAGAAATTGGTGGCCCCGCAGCGACGATCCGTGGTGGCCCAAGTTCCATTTTGAAAACTTTACCACCAGCAGCAGAGACGCGATGAAACGCCAACGAACCACAAAATTACTCTCCCAAAATATGTCAAAATGCCTATATGTGTGATTTGTTTATATTTAGGTGAATCAAAAAAACACAAAACAAATACCCGGGGTGGACGCAAACTATCAATATTACGATTACTAGGCACGTGTTCTCCTGACTTCCCCACGGAAACGATCATAAAAAGCTTGGTTGTTGAAGGATAAATCATTGACGTCTTAATTTAGCCAACCAGACAAACCCCTACATCTCGAGTTCTAGAAGGTGATACCGTGAACCGTTTCAGATTTATTGCTTCCTGGTGGAGTACTATCCATGAGCAAAATTTGAGCATAATAGCCGACATGCATCTTCGGTGCCTCTTATCTTTAGTACAATTTTAACCAGAGATGGTGTGGGTCAATGAAAATTTGATCCACGACCCACCATGACCCACTATCACCCACCACCCAAATGCCCCATTGGCCCACTCTGACCCATCAACCATCGTGATCCACTCTGACCCACCACCAACTATGAACCACTCTGAACCATTGCGACCAACTCCGACCCACCAAAACCCATCGACATCAACTCTGACCGATGGCCCACGTCCTCCCCTCCATTGACTAAAGAGGTTACACTTGTAATAAAACAAGACTGTGAAATTATCACTTATCGGAGTTTGAATTTCTACCGTCAATGGCTCAAGCACCTCTCTGTTACAATACTGGTGGGTCTGACCTTTACGATATATAATGGCAAAGTGTTTCTCATCTTCCAAATTAAAATGAATTTAAATTTATCATATATAATTATTTCTTTGTTGCCTTAAGACACATTTCAGTAGAAAATAGGGTGAAATTTGAAAGTTTCAAATCAAGGAAAAGTAGACCAACGTAAAAAAAAAAAAAAAAAAAAAAAAAAGAGAGAGAGAGAGAGAGAGAAACTAATTTTCTATATAATTAAGCATGCCGTACTAATTGAAAATGCCCATGTAATTAAGTTTAGAATACAAATTTTATGGCCATTTTTCTCTAACTTTATGGCTTGATTGCCTTATGCTCGGAACGCTCCATACATTAAACACCAGCTTCAGCAATTATAAATAGAAAGCAGTGGGTATAAAATTAAAAAAGAACTTTAGTTTGCATTACTCAATTTTTTTCTCAAATAATATCAATCGTTTTCGATTATTTTTACAAATCAACCCACTACCAATTTCCAATATATAGAAAATGCACCCCCGTCCTCCCGCTCATAAAAGATAATTTAAAAAAATGCCAGGACATATTTTCTTTATTTTTAATAAAGAGTTATATGTTGAATTTCAGCTCTCAGTTGAACGGCTTGTAAGATACTAAATTTTTCGCAAAAATTCGGACTTCTACTCCCCCTAAGGATATGTATTATAATGAAAGTGACACGCGTATGGTAACTTCCCAGTTGGGAATGGAGCCTGATTATATACCAAACGTCAATTCATTTGACTTTGCAATTTGACCGTGATGATTACGCAGACATAGTTACTTTCAATTTTTTATGATACATATCCTTATTTCATATGTTACAGATGATTCAAAAATATTTTTTTCAAGCAGTTAGCTCCTCTAGAATCTCACAGGCTGCATCCCAAAATCCAACTCCTACTATCCTATGACAATCCAAAAGTGACTGAACTTTTTTTATTAGGAACAAATGACAAAAGAAAAATGGAGATCTTGAAAGTAAAATGTAGAAAAGCTCGGTGCCCCCAATAACTACATATTTCTCCACCCCTTCATCCCGAACTTAAAAATAAAACTTAATTCGAATATGGTTAATTAGTGAATTTATTACAGTTAAATTCCACTCACTACATGCTACAGCTACAACTATGTAACAAAAAATAACAACTGTGAAACATGTTCTGAATTACTATTAGATTTCTTACGCTATTATTAAACATATTAGAATAGTAAAAGAGGATTGTTCGTGAAATAGTATATTTGCTCTTGATTTATAACTTTTTCATACGGAAAAAAATAAAATATTATTCAAGTTTTAAACTTTGCACTCTGCAAATATGTTGCCCTCTAGGCAATGGGACTAATGTGAAATGTGGACTAATGTGGACTAATGGGAAATGCTGCACTGTTAGCGGCGCTGAAAACTTACGATTCGATTCTAATATCGAATGATTTCGATATCTTTATGTCGCTACGTAACCACCCTGGGTGCTAATGGAAGCTTAATTGGACTTGAATTGAAAGTAGAACTATTCACCTAAGCGACCACGGAACTATAGATTCGATACTAATATCGACCCGTTTCTAGCATTTTTGATATGTATCCCGACAGTACTCTTTTTCCAGACTGTAAGAAATATAGTTAAAATTGCTCTAGATATATCAGAATTATGTTGAAATACACACATAAATCCACTTTTATATTCTGTATAAATAGAGAGTGAGCGAGCGAGCGAGCGAGAGAGGGCGACTCAAGGCATCACCACCTCCACATTGCAAAAGCATATATCAGGAATTGAATTGAAAATCTATGTAAAGACTTTCCGCTGTGGCATGCTTCATAAGGACAATTCCAGTCTGCTCACGTGACCTTTGGGGTTCATGAATTTTTTTGCGAGCGTTCCGACTTTGGATTCTCTGTTTATACCTTCTGTTTATGCATCGAATAACTTTTCAAGAACATAAATGACATTCTGTATTATGAATGTTGAGAATTACCCTCTATATGACAAATAGCTGCAAATAAATACACTATATGATTTATTTACTGCTATTGAACGAGTTTCTTAACTTGTATTTACATCCTCATATATAATACCGACCTACTGTGAAAATCATCTCAGATGTTATATTTTAAACATAATAATTACTATGTTCTGCAATGATTATGTTATATATACACAACTTATGTATTCTAATGTAATTATTTTATATAATTTTTCATGCATTGCGGAAAATATAATTTAAAAAAAATGGATTAGCTTAGACGGGATTCGAACCCTCAACCTTATGATTTGAAATCCGACAGCCTACCAATGGGCTAACACAACCTTCTAGCGATGTATAACGGATCTCAAGATAATTAGGACATTCATATCCATTACAAACGCCATTTCTGTTCTACTTTGACTTTTATTTTAGTACTCAGGCGATAATTATGTTCTATTTCTTAACTTTGAGCATTCTTTTACATATGGAAAGATTCTTTAACGTATTTAAATGTTCCATTACGTATGGAGAGCTAAATGACAAACAAGCATGTGCTGACATTGAAAAAAAAAGTTTCGAAATATTGTATCATTAAGTATTTCAATCAATGTTGCTTTTTTAAACACTTGGTAACAAGTCTTATTATATTTAAAAGAAGAAAAACACATCTGCAAACTTTTTCCCGATTGCAAAGGATGGCTTGGAGGTTCGAACCTGGCTTACTTTTTCCCGAAGATACCCGAAGCTGGACTTAGAAAATTTTTGCCTCAAAACACCAGTAAAGAATGCGCTCAACCTTTTTGAGACAAGGTGTACGTGTTAAGTCACCATTTGAGTTTGGTGCCGGCCCATATCCACAGAGTTTCCTCCCTTTAGCAGGATCAGAACCGTTACCCAGATTCCTGGGATTGGCCCTTTCCTCCTCCGTTTGGTCCCAAAACAAAATCGGAAAATAAAGTGGTCCTCCCACTTTATTTTACGATTTTTTCGAATTTGAGACCGGTACAAACAAATATTTTAACGGTACAATCCGGTACAAACGTAGAACAAACTATTCAAAGAGAAAAATGTTAATATTTGTAGAAATTTGTATTTTGGCCCTGCTAAGTTTACGTGAACTTTCCAGGACCACATTATTTTTCGATTTTTCGAATTTGAGACCGGTACAACTGAAAATTTTTACGGTGCAATCCTTCACAAACGTAGAACAAACGATTAAAAGAGAAAAATCTTAAGATTTGTAGAAATTTGTATTCTGGTCCTGCTATGTACACGTGAACTTAACAGGACCAATTTATTTTTAGATTTTTTCGAATTTGTGACCAGTACAAACGAAACTTTTTACGGTACAATCCGGTACAAACGTAGAACAAACGATTCAAAGAGAAAAATCTTAAGATTTGTAGAAATTTTTATTCTGGTCCTGCTATGTTCACGTGAACTTAGCAGGACCACTTTTTATTTCGATTTTTTGGAATTGTGAAAGTTACAAACGAAAATTTTTACGGTACAATCCGGTACAAACGCAGTACAAAGGATTGGTAGTGAAAAATCATCAAAGTTGTAGAAATTTATCAGTGTTCACTTTATTTTTCGATTTTTTTCGAATTTGAGACCGGTACAAACCGGCTCAAACGCAGTACAAACGTGTGGGGTGAAAATATTTATAATTTTCAAAAGTGGTCCTGGTAAATTCCTACTCGTGTTATGAACTACATTACTATTCACACTAATCACCTTCGTTCCTTATCTTGTTTATATATTTATCAGTTTTATATGTGAATGCTTTAAAGTTTTAACAAATAATTGATTCAAAATAACTTCAAAGGCTAATAACTTAATAATACATACCACATTGTTTTTAGTTAAACAGGTGGATTGTCATTTTTAGAATTTCCAATAAGCACTAAAATTGAACCTGGGTGTGTATACTTTTGTAATGGTTTTACCTGACACCTCTATTCGCAGTACAAAAATTATTGATTTTCTTTTCAATTGAGAAACAGTAGGAAAGGGTGTGTCGTTAACGTACCTATAGATATAATTTATGACAACAGAAAGATATATATATATATATATATATATATATATATATATATATATGAGAGAATATCATACTTTAGTAATCCTTTTTTACAATTGTACAGTCCACAGCAAAAAAAAAAAAAAAAAACAGCAACATGAGCATGTATGTTTATTGTGAAACAGGCCCGTATCCAGGGAGGTCTAGGGGGCCTAGCCCCCTCTAAATTTTTGCTGGCCCCCTAAAATTTTCACAGAAGACTTGCAAATGAATTATAATATGGTGATGAACTATAATATGGTTGGATCGGGCCCCCCTAACTTTAGCCGGCCCCCCTACATTTTTGGGCTGGCTACAGGCCTGTTGTGAAACGACGAAGTCTTATGCTGCAAAATAAGTGTGCAGGGGAGGACACCAAGGTTTCTCTGGCGTGATTCTTGCCACTTAGACATTATGTTGATTCCCTGCGATATTAGGCGTAGTTTCACAATAAATTTACATGCTCATGTTGCAGGTTTTTTTGCTGCGGGCTGTACCGTCTGACCTAAGTTAATCGTTATGAAGAATTCATGTTTCAGTGAAATCTAAGGATCGTTCTTTCAAGTAGTAACGATACTAGTTTTAACTTTGACAACAAGCGGAAAGGCAGTAATAAGGGGGAAGTGGCGGGCATCCCATTGTAATGTAGATTAAGTAATATAAAACTGCTGTTTTGTGTATGATCTGTCAGGAAAGTAAATGTACACCTATTTTTCGAGTCTGGCATTCCTGCGCTCCATCCGTTGAGAGTATGAGAATTAAATCAATCAAATGTTTACTGAGGGGCAAAAAGAAAAGCTTAATCTGAATAAGACATTGCAGAGGGGCACAAGCTGTCAATACGAATAGTGCATTGTGTAAATAAAGGACGACACCGAAAGAGAAAGCCAGAAACAGCTGTTAAACTTACAAAAAAAAAGAGTAAAAATTGTCGAAGTGGGAACATAAAACACAAATACAACAAATACGCCGACAACTAAAAGATCACCACGCCATGATCTTGGTGTAGCGGTTAAGGTGCTGGCTTACAAATGCAAAAGACGCAAGTTCGAATCTTAAGCAAGGACATTTTAAAAATTTTTGTTAATAATACATACAACTCATGAGAGATGGTAAAAGAGGTCGTATTTAGTTTTTCGTAGCAATTATTATTGGTAATGTTTAGTTTGTCTTTGCGTATTGCTTTTGTTCTTGTCTTCATTTCGAAAGAGAAGAATATCCGAACAAATGCTACCAAAATTCCTCATATTTTGAATGTTAACGCCATTTGCAATTAGTAAAGAATAAAAATTGAACGTTCCGAAGTAGCTGCAAAAAGTAAAAGGAAAAACATGGAAGTCGACCATACTCATGGTTACTAAAAATACAATTTCTACATGCCTTACACCTCCCGACCACGTTTCTACGTTAGCAAGTAAGAGGCTTGTGTTTAGGTTAGGCTCGTCAATACGTTTTGCAAAGGGGCCCGGTTTAGCTCTGACGCACCACAGGTGCGAGAAGGGAGAAAAACACTTTTTCTCTCTCCCTCTGTGTGTCTATTTATCTATCTATTTGTATATATATAACGCTATTTGTGAATGCCATAACCACCCTAATTTTCAGCGGATTGAGACGAAACTTGGCACAAACATTAATTGTTGAAATATCTTGATGAGTTCGTTAACCAGAATAATCAGATGAAAATGTTCAAAATGGCGACCCTTCAAACTCTTAAAAAGTTCCAAGGGAACCAAATTTCGCCCATAAATAGGTATTCAGAAAGTTTGAATAACTTTTCCTATTTTCCTGAAATATTTCTGAGCAGCGACTATTTGAAATATTGGACCCGATTAATCGCCTAAAGAGGGTTCACGCCCTTTCGCTACCGTCAGGCTTTTTTTTTTTTTTTTTTTTTTTTTTTGCAGGAGGGGCTTATTTTCCTATCGGAACAAGATGATTATTAGTGATGATATGCAATTACACATTGAAAGTGAAGTAACTTGTGAAACGTGTTATTTGAAACAATAATATAATAAATGTGCTTTCCCCTAACACAGAGAACTGTAAATCATGTGTTTCGAGTTCGGGAGCCTGAATGGCGAGGAGTGTTATTTGATTTGCTTTTTAGTAACACATTGCATTGCAAATAAAGGTAGGCAACATTAGTGGTAAGTAAAACAATAATAATAATAATAATAATAATAATAATAATAATAATAATAATAATAATAATAATAATAATAATAATAATAATAATAATAATAATAATATAAAATAATAATAATAATAATAATAATAATAATAATAATAATTATATGTGTTGTTTGTGGCAAGGCAATATCTTCCTCAGTTCTTCTTCAAACGTAATGATTGTAACGCCATATCTCCCTTACAAACAAAATATTAGCAATTTATATCGAGAGAACGGGAAACTGTAGAGCGATGGGACCAACGTTGGACAGTATGCACTCATAGTACTCAGAAAAGTAAGCGATTTCAATGCAAAATGAACGAAGAGTCATTGTCATGGGTACTCATGGGGCCACGGCAGAGCCTCTTCAGTCAAAATGTCGATAGCTTATATCGAGAAAACAGGAGGTGATACTGGGATGGGACCAACGTTGGACACCGTGGACCCAAAAGGCGCATCGAAAAAATTAGGGAGGCGGGCGCCAGCCAGCCTTACTTATTTCCACATAATAATATAAAATTATATTGTCGAAATACACACACGAGTTAGCTACTAATATTTCATATTATTATTATTATTATTATTATTATTATTATTATTATTATTATTATTATTATTATTATTATTATTATTATTATTATCTACAGCGTCTTTTCATTACGTGAGCATGTTTGACATGAAACCAAAGAGAAAATCCATCCTGTAGCGAAAAGAAACAATACTTTCTCTCAAATGGATAAAATATCAAGCCGAGATTGATTTGAACTCGCATGGACGGCGCGAAAAGCCAGTGCTTTGTCCACTATTTTTTTAACTGACTCACCGAACGCGTTTCAGTAACTTACTTATTGCTAATTTTACTTGCTTCACTCGTTTAATTTGCTTTTTCTAATAACTTATAACGACAGGGACACGAACACAGAAACATCGAGAACAGTTAAAAATGATAGATGCTCTCCCGCCGAGAATCGAACCCGAGACTCCATACACCCAAGGCTCACGTGCTAGCCTCTGGACCAGCGGCGATGGCAACGCTCACTTCCTGTGTCGTTAGGGATTACGACCACTGTATTGCCAGCTATCACTTCTGTGGGTTGTATACTATGATCACATGTTTCTTCTTTGCTGCAAGAGTAAAACCTACATTATATGTAATACATGAGGTATTTAGACCTACATGCTCTTCATATAATGTAATAAAAGGGTCATGGTGTCGGATTTTAATACATGACGTATTGCAGTATACAACATGCTTTGCATTACTTGTTTGTTTGTAGACAGCTACTAGCTTAGTGTTCTGAAAGGTTGTGTATAAACTAGGGATAGCCCGTTCCGGAATTATTAGTTTTCGGACTCCCGAAAGTAAAGCCGGACAAATTCCGGAATTCGGAAAATTCCAATTTTGTAATAATTTCGGAATTCGGAAAAATCCGGAATTTAGAAATTTCTGATTTCGATAACATTCCGGAATTCGGAAAATTCGGATTTTTCGAAAGTCGGAGTTTTTCTAAATTCCGGAATTTTCTAAATTCCGGATTCTTTCCGAGTTCCGAAATTCTTCTGAGTTCCGGAGTATAACTGAATTCCATAATTTTGCGAAATCCGGAAAGTGAAAGTTCCGCATCCGAAAAATGAATTTATTTTGGTTAATATGAATCGTGGCGGAAATAAGTCTTTGACCAGGTAATGGCGACTGCTTTGAAAGAAATGGGGAGTATGAGAATTCAATCTGTCATATTTGTAGTTTCGTGTGGAGAAAGAACGAACTTGTGAACCAGTGGTTTAAGAAAAACTCAAGTTATTAATATAAACTTTACCGACTTCATAAAAGAAATACGAAAGACATTTTGAATCGAAAAATATAACATACAAGTTTGCAAGCGGAGACAAAGAAACCTAACGTAACCAGACTAAAGACGGATCGTTTACCGCGTAGCGATCGCGGTTCAGTGGTCAAGGTGCTTCTGCGAATGCACGTTGCAATTTTTTTTCTTACTTTAGAATTTTTGATGGCGATTGATCAGCGATAACATACGTTTTATTATATTCAGATATTTGAATACTCGGATGTTTCAATACTTGAACTATCAAATCTTCAGGAATAATAATAGTAATAATAATAATTATTATTATCTCGTAGAAGATTAAAAGCTAGAAGCTAAATTATCGCTCAGGTCATACCATTACAAGGAGAAACGTGACATTTGGAAAGAATATTTCGGTTTGGTTTAATGTTGCTCACGAGAAGAGGAGTTTCTCATCTCGTTTCTAAAACAAATAAAATAACATGAGAATTAACATTTTACATTCGAGACGGGTCAGGGCTAAATCAAAATTTTCGTCTCTCTTTGGAGATGAGAATCGAGACGAGACGAAAAGTATCGTAAACATTTCCCGTTTTGTCTCGATTCTCGAAATAGTGTATGTCCATTCTTTAAGTAACAATTGCTCTATAGACTGAATCTCATAGGCTATTTCGTTACATTGTATTTCAGAGCTCATTGAATTATGCTCTGTTTAGGTATTTTTGTAGCAAAGCTTTTATATTTACCTCTGCATATTCTAAAAATTAGTTTATTATATGCCTTACTGTCGCGTGATATTCAGTTATATTTATTACAGTTATTTTCCTCAAAACATACTTTCTACATGAAACTTCAATAAAAGGTTCTAGTTTAAAATGTTGGTAGTTGCAGAGGTGTGTCTTGAAGGCACGGAACCCTTTCCCCGAAATCTCTACTTTTAAGTAAGTTTTGCCAAATTTCAGGGCAAGTTTAAAACTATTATTATTATTATTATTATTATTATTATTATTATTATTATTATTATTATTATTATTATTATTATTATTATTATTATTATTATTATTGTTATTATTATATCAACTCCATGTATAATCTTTAAAATATATACGGTTTGTATCTGAATAGTAAAAGCTAATTGACTGTCGATCTCGGTCGTCTGGAAGTCTTCAGGAGGCAAGGACATCGGTCACGTTCTGGGTTTGAGTTCCGAAGGGGCAAGTATTCGGGCTCGAGCAAAAAATTGTTAAAAGTTATAGGCTTCATCCAAACATATTCAAAACAGCTGAGACCGGGTTTGGGCTTCTCAACGGCTCGAGCGGCTCGGCTTAAGCTCATTCAATATCGAACCGAATCGAGAAGTGAGCCGAGCCAACAGCTCACCACACCGAGCCGATTTGAGCCATCGGTTTAGTTGAGCTGAGTCGAAACGTGCTGATGAACTAGTTTCAACTTAGCTGGCTCGAACCGGTTCACATGAGCCGAGTAGGTGACCCATCCCAACCGAGAAAGCTCGAGCCATCGGCTCAATTGAGCTGAGTCGATGGCTTGTTCCAACTAAGCCGGCTCGGGTCATCGGCTCATCCCAACCGAGTCGACTCGAGCTGTTCGCTCAGTTGATACGAGCCGAGCCGGTTGATATCACTACCCGAGTTGGTCTTCTGCTTGGGCTCAAGAATTCGACCGTGCAGATCTCAGCCTTGATTTTAAGAACTACAGTATATACTTATATTGGTGATTACGACATTTGAGGCTGTCTTGTAATAATAATAATAATAATAAACTCTTGTCTTCTCGTTGTCTAGACGAGACTAGATACACTAAAATTGCCCCACGAGATGCACTAAAATTACGAGATGAGACGCACCTCTGTCGTGAGCAACACTAAAAGTATTCCACATTACTGCTTACATTTCTCATTGCTTTTGCTTTCCAGTCTGATCAGGCCAATATTTCAAAACGAGTTAAAACGAGCTGAACGAGCGAGAGAGACATTATCAAACTCAACTCAACTCGAAACTAGACCTCGAAAACAGCGACTTGGCTCGGAACTCAATTCAAGAAAATTACCTTTGACTCGACTTAAATTGTACTCGAGTTGAATTGAATTTTTGGCTCGACTTGTGCTCATCCCTATTCGTGTTTGTATTTTATGTTTCCACTTCAACAATGTCTATTCTTTTTTCTCCTTTTACCTGCTGTTTCTGGATTTCTCTTTCGGTGTCGTCCTTTATTTACACCGTGCACTATTCTTATTCCCAGCTTGTGACCCGCTTCAATGTCTTATTCAGTTTAGGCTTTTCTTCTTACATTGACTTCACATGTGATTGATTTAATTCTCACTTTCCGCACACGACCGATGAAAATGTTTTATTATTATTATTATTATTATTATTATTATTATTATTATTATTATTATTATTATTATTATTATTATTATTATTATTATTATTATTATTATTATTATTATACTATTGAACTTGCACGGCGAAATTACTGTATAATACGATATCATTTCTGTAATTTTACTCCATTGTATGTTATTTAGTTTATTAATGGGCACTAAATTGTCTCCAGATCAACGAATAAATTAACTACGGCATGCACTTTGGTGGAAATATCGTTGCAATAAGATTATTGGTTCGTTCCAAACATGTTCATGTAATGATATTTCCACCAAAGTGCATGCCGTAGTTAATTTATTCGTTGATCTGGAGACAATTTAGTGCCCATTAATAAATTAAATAACATACAATGGAATAAAATTACTGAAATGATATCGTATTATACAGTAATTTCGCCGTGCAAGTTCAATAGTATAATAATAATAATAATAATAATAATAATAATAATAATAATAATAATAATAATAATAATAATAATAATAATAATAATAATAATAATAATAATAATAAAACATTTTCATCGGTCGTGCGCGGAAAGTGAGAATTAAATCAATCACATGTCAAGTCAATGTAAGGAGAAAAGCTTAAACTGAATAAGACATTGAAGCGGGTCACAAGCTGGGAATAAGAATAGTGCATGGTGTTAATAAAGGACGACACCTACAGAGAAATCCAGAAACAATAGGTAAACGAAGAAAAAAAAGTGTAGAAATTGTTGAAGTGGAAACAAAATACAAATACGAATAGGGATGAGCAGGAGTCGAGCCAAAATTCGACTCGACTCGAGTTCAATCCGAGTCGAGTAAAAGGTATTTTTCTTGTAGTACTTAAAAGTATACTGTAGTTCTTAAAATTAAGGCTGAGACCTGCACGGTCGAATTCTTGAGCCCAAGCAGAAGACCAACTCGGGTAGTGATATCAACCGGCTCGGCTCGTATCAACTGAGCGAAGTTGTTGTATTACTATAAATCTGCTTCCGCCCCTGTCAAATCTGGTCGATCTCGTTGACGCGACATATTTGCTTTTTTATACCCCTTTCTTCGTTTACTGAACAAAACAGTAACTATTCTGAAATATACTACTGCGCATGCCTCGTAGATAAATATTTCTGATGCCAATAGTTTCCGTTTTGTCCAAGGAATGTTCTTTTTCTTATTCCCAGCATGACCCTTTTATTACATTATATGAAGAGCATGTAGGTCTAAATACCTCATGTATTACATATAATGTAGGTTTTACTCTTGCAGCAGAGAAGAAACATGTGATCATAGTATACAACCCACAGAAGTGATAGCTGGCAAGACAGTGGTCGTAATCCCTAACGACACAGGGGGAAAGTGGTGCCCTTCCCGCTGGTCTAGTCGCTAGCACGTGCGCCTTTGGTGTATGGAGTTCCGGGTTCAATTCCCGGCGGGAGAGCATCTATGATTTTTAACTGTTCTCGATGTTTCTGTGTTCGTGTCTCTGTCGTTATAAGTTATTAGAAAAAGCAAGTTAAACGAGTGAAGCAAGTAAAATTAGCAATAAGTAAGTTACTGAAACACGTTCAGTGAGTCAGTTAAAAAAAAGTGGACAAAGCACTGGCTTTTCGCGCCGTCCATGCGAGTTCGAATTAATCTCGGCTTGATTTTTTATCCATTTGAGAGAAAATATTGCTTCTTTACGCTATAGGTAGTCCACTCTTTTCGTATTTTTCGCTGTCGTTCACAGTTAAAGTAACTGACTATTATTCTTTCTACGAATGATGGATCTTTTCTTTGGCTTCATGTCAAACACGTAATGAAAAGACGCTGTCGATAATAATAATAATAATAATATGAAATATTAGTAGCTAACTCGTGTGTGTATTTCGAGAACATAATTTTATATTATTATGTGGAAATAAGTAAGGCTGGCTGGCGCCCCCCCCCCCATATTTTTTTTCGATGCGCTTTATGGGTCCACGGTGTCCAAAGTTGGTCCCATCCCAGTATCACCTCTCGATATAAGTTATTGACACTTTGCCTAAAGAGGGCTCTGCCGTGGCCCCATGACTATGACTCTTCGTTCCTTTTGCATTGAAACCGCTTACTTTTCTGAGTACTATGAGTGCATACTGTCCAACGTTGGTCCCATCGCTCTACAGTTTCCCGTTCTCTCGATATAAATTGCTAATATTTTGTTTGTAAGGGAGATATGGCGTTACAATCATTACGTTTGAAGAATAATTGATTAAGATATTACCTTGCCACAAACAACACCTATTATTATTATTATTATTATTATTATTATTATTATTATTATTATTATTATTATTATTATTATTATTTTACTTACCACTAATGGTCCCTACCTTTATTTGCAATGCAATGTGTTACTAAAAAGCAAATCAAATAACACTCCTCGCCATTCAGGCTCCCGAACTCGAAATACATGATTTACAGTTCTCTGTGTTAGAGGAATGCACATTTATTATATTATTCTTTCAAATAACACGTTACACAAGTTACTTCACTTTCAATGTGTAATTTCATATCATCACTAACAATCATCTTGTTCCAATAGGAAAATAACCCCTCCTGCAAGAAAAAAAAACTGACCGTAGCGGAAGGGCGTGAACCCTCTTTAGGCGATTAATCGGATCCAATATTTCAATAAGTTTCTGCACACAAATATTTCAGTTAAAGAGGAAAATTTATTCAAACTTTGTGAATACCTATTTATGGGCGAAATTTGGTTCCCTTGGAACTTTTTAAGAGTTTGAAGGGCCACCATTTTGAACATTTTCATCTGATTATTCTGGTTAACGAACTCATCAAGATATTTCAACAATTAATGTTTGTGCCAAGTTTCGTCTCAATCCGCTGAAAATTAGGGTGGTTATGGCATTCACAAATAGCGTTATATATATACAAATAGATAGATAAGTAGACACACAGAGGGAGAGAGAAAAAGTGTTTTTCTCCCTTCTCGCACCTGTGGTGCGTCAGAGCTAAACCGGGCCCCTTTGCAAAACGTATTGACCAACCTAACCTAAACACAAACCTCTTACTTGCTAACGTAGAAACGTGGTCGGGAGGTGTAAGGCATGGAGAAATTGTATTTTTAATAACCATGAGTATGGTCCACTTCCATGTTTTTCTTTTTACTTTTTGCAGCTACATCGGAACGTTCAATTTTTATTCTTTACTAATTGCAAATGGCGTTTACATTCAAAATATGAGGAATTTTGGTGGCATTTGTTCGGATATTCTTCTCTTTCGAAATGAAGACAAGAACAAAAGCAATACGCAAAGACAAAAGGTATTATCAGTACTAAACATTACCAATAATAATTGCTACGAAAAACTAAATACGACCTCTTTTACCATCTCTCATGAGTTGTATGTATTATTAACAAAAAAATTTTAAATGTCCTCGCTTAAGATTCGAACTTGCGTCTTTTGCATTTGTAAGCCAGCACCTTAACCACTACACCAAGATCACGGCATGGTGATCATTTAGTTGTCGGCGTATTTGTTGTATTTGTGTTTTATGTTCCCACTTCGACTATTTTTACTCTTTTTTTGTAAGTTTAACAGCTGTTTCTGGCTTTCTCTTTCGGTGTCGTCCTTTATTTACACAATGCACTATTCGTATTGACAGCTTGTGCCCCTCTGCAATGTCTTATTCAGATTAAGCTTTTCTTTTTGCCCCTCAGTAAACATTTGATTGATTTAATTCTCATACTCTCCACGGATGGAGCGCAGGAATGCCAGACTCGAAAAATAGGTGTACATTTACTTTCCTGACAGATCATACAAGAAGATGGAACCACCTAAAAATATCTCTTCCACTCCATTTGTCACCTCAAGAGATTAAAACTGGCGTCGTCACTGAGGGTCAGAGACATTTTTAGGGGGGGGGTAGCTATTTTTTGTGTACTGACAAGGATAGTTTTATATTACTTGACTTACGTTGAAATATACCATGTTCTGAGGGGGAAAAGGTCAATAGGGAGATCGGACTAGCATTTGATGGCACCCGCCTCTTACAGCTTCTAGCGTCGCCTTTGCTTGCAAGTAATATATGTTTCATTATTAAAACTATTTTTGTGTCACTGTTAAGAGAAATGAAATAACAATAAATATAATGTGCTACTTTTATATATATATATATATATATATATATATATATATATATATATATATATATATATATCCAATAGGCCGATTATCTCGAACGAATTCATTAATCGACTCAATTCGTTAATATCTTAACGGGTAACGGTGACTTTAACGGTAGTTATCCATATCCCATTCATGCATTGAAAAATGTACGTTCGCGTGACGATAATATACAACCCGCAAACCATATCAGAGTAAAAGGTTGCATAAACATCTAGGCACAAGTATTTATATAACTTCATCATTATTATAAACGCAACAACATTTACTAATAAATGTATATTTGCGGTTATACCTTTACTGTTTTCAATATAGTTCTTAACATATGCTGTGGATAATATGTATATCTCCATGTGCTACAAAATAATTTCAAGTATTTTAATCAATAGAGAGAAGTATTGAAAAATATCTCTACATATCAGACAACTTTTTTCGAATATTTCGATTTTTTTTAAAAAAATTCGATTTTTTTAGCCCTCAATTTTGTGCATGTGTGTTCGTAAAACAACATATTGTACGTACAACGTTTTAACAGCTTTCCTCCTTCGTATAAACTAAACACTTTCTTATCACTCCCGATTACATTTTCAGAAGTCTTGTGACTTATTCATGTAGGTCCTTGTGTACTTCAAGCGAGCTGTTAGTTTGACCTGCAAATCAGAACAAATAATATGAGTACAGTTACATGTCTGTGCACTGCATTTCAGACATAAAGTAGCTTTCAGGTTTGTTACAGCAGCGAACAGGTTTTCTGCGTTAGCTTCAATAATCAAAACATTTTCGCCTTACGTTGTCACTTGCGGTCTAGTCACTTTCGCTTTAGTTTGTAGTCCCTGTTCCCCTTCTGCTTCGAATAGTTTAATTCAATATCTTAATCTTTAAATAACCAGGCTCATGGCTCGAGCAACTTGCTTTATGAAGCATTCTTTCTCTAGTCTTAACACACAAATAGCCAACCATCTTTGTTTATATATATATATATATATATATATATATATATATATATATATATATATATATATATATATATATATATGTGTGTGTGTGTGTGTGTGTGTGTGTGTATGTGTGTGTGTAAGCAGTTTGGAGTAAACAAAAAGCTGTTCTTTTAAAATTCCTTCTGAGAATGCTCTTGTTTCCTTTGAAATATATATTATGAAAAAGTAAACAAATTCACTTGCCCAGCATTTTATTGATTATTTCAATTCTTCTGGCACAGATAAATCTCTGATTCTAAAGATTCAAATTTAGTGCAATAGTCCCGAGCAGACTACTTGAAGGTCATGGATGCTAATTCTTTAAAACCTTAACAAAAATGTTGTGACGCTTTGTAAATATTCTCAGCAGGCAAAATAATTCTACGGAGGGTGATTCGTTGTTATTTAAAATTCCACACAGATTACTCCACATTTTAGTTGTTAGTCATCTCTCTGAAAGTGAAGAGAGAGCACACGCTCAGAAGTTCATGAGACATCCTCTATGCTTTATTACATAAATGTTGATCATACATACTGGATGCTTATACTTCTCTGAAATATTTACTGAGAACTGTATTTGGATCACAAATCTTTCTGAAAGTGTTAAAAGTCGTAATTAGTTTGTATAAAGAAGGGCTAGCCAACGTGTCTACCGAAGTTTACCCGCCTAATCTACCAATGTAATCGGCCGGCAAGTTGTGACCGGTAGCCCGCACTGTTCTGTGACATTTATTGCCTGTGTGGAACATTGTTATTGTTTCATGATCTCGTGTAGCGGGCTATTGAATAGATTAGTCGAATGCTAGAGATTTCTGAATTGAAAAGTAATCCTCAAAAGCTAAGAAAGTTCGCCATCCCTGATATAGAAGATACGAAAAATCGAATTACACTCGCTTACTACATTTCATGTCCTAACAAAGTGAATCTTATGATGTCAGCCAGGAGCAGTTTGGTCCACTAGGAAAACCCTGTTGTCTCAGTCAACATAGTAAATACCAAAGTTTTAGGTGGGCCAACATGATAAAGATAGAAATATCTAATCTTAGGTGGTCCAACTCTACAGCTATGCTAGATGAGCCAAAGCTTATCAGTTCGCCCCTGCTGTCAATAGCCAAGTAGAAACGAGACTTTTCTTTCAAATGGGATCAGATTGCATTAATTTGGGCTTAACGCCTGTTTTCAGCACCAATGAGACGAGACCTATTGTTTAAAGTTTGAGTTGAATTGGATTCATTGGATTGGATTGGATTAATTGGATTGAACCTCTTTTTTCAGCACCGAGGTAATACGGGATTACACCTATTGTATAAAGTAAGAATAAGATTTCTTTGATTTCAGTTTAACGTCTTTTTTAAGCACCGAGGATGTAAGAGACGAGACCAACTGTTTAAAGTGGGATCAGATTGGATTGGTTTGAGTTTTTCGTCCGTTGGCAGACCAAGAGTGAGCTGGACAGCCAAAAAAATTTCAAGACGAAGAATTGACAGCATTGCTCGAGCAGGATTCGTGTCAAACGCAGGAACAACTTGCAGCAGCATTAGGCGTTGATCAAACAACAGTCTCCAAACGCTTAAAAGCCATGGGAATGATTCAAAAGATGTCACATTGGGTTCCACATGAATTGAAAGACAAAGACGTTGAAAGACGAAAAACCATTTGCGAATTGCTGCTTCAACGACAGAGCAGAAAGGGGTTTCTGCATCGAATTATTACGGGTGATGAGAAGTGGATCCATTACGAGAACCCTAAACGAAAAAAGGCCTGGGTGAAACCAGGTGAACCAGGTCCATCACAACCAAAACGAGATATTCACTGTGCAAAGGTTATGCTGTGCATATGGTGGGATATGAAAGGTGTGGTGTACTATGAGCTGCTGCAACCGGGTGAAACTATGAATGGAGAACGTTATCGACGACAATTAATGCGTTTGAAGCAAGCTCTGGCCAGAACACGACCAGAATGGGAGAACAGACATGATAAACTTATTGTTCAACATGATAACGCTCGCCCACATGTCGCAAAACCGGTCAAAACCTATTTAGAAAATGTCGGATGGGAAGTTTTACCCCACCCGCCGTATTCACCAGACGTTGCTCCTTCGGACTACTACTTGTTCGATTGCATGAACAACGATTTGATTGGACAGCGGTTTACTTCTTCAGAAGATATCGAAACATGGGTCTCTGACTGGATCGCTTCCAAGGATGAGGACTTCTTTCGCCACGGAATCCGTACATTGCCTGACAGATGGGCGAAAGTGGTGGCTAGCGATGGACAATATTTTTCTTAAGGTATTTATGTATTTTGTGTTTGTACTACAGCTTCAATGTGTGCGTACCAACCGCACGAATTAATTCCTAGACCAAATATATATATATATATATATATATATATATATATATATATATATATATATATATATATGAAACGAATATTCTTGTTTAAAGTAGGATTGCATTAGATTGACTTGAGTTTAATGATATTTTTTGGGCATTGAGGACATATGAGACGAGATCTATTTTTAAAAGTGTGGGGATTAGATTGGATTGATTGTGTTTAGTGTCCTGTTTCAGTACTGAGGCTTTATGAAACGTTTTCAAGAGTTGAAGGTGGGATCCGCACCACTATTTAGCTTTATTAATATATTTGACGCAAGTAAGCTTACTCTGAATCAAATTTGGTATCACATGTATCATAGGCGCCGACTTGAAGAAAACAGGGGGCACGGTGTCTCAGTGGTAGAGCGTTCACCTCTGGTGCTTGGGGTCCCGGGTTCGATCCCAGTCCCCGCCAAGTGAACTTTGTGGTGGACAAACACCGTGCTCGTGGGTTTTCTCGGGGCACTCCCGTTTCCTCCCACTTTCTTCATTCCACCATTTCACTCATCTCTCATTATCACCGTCTCCTTTAGCCTAACCGGCATAACCGTGGGACGTAAAACTTACAGATTTCATCTCATTTTTTGAAGAAAACATTGGGGGGGGGGCAATGAATAAATATATCATCATATTCATCCGCTTTCTATCAACTGCTTGACGAAGTAGTCCTTCCCCCTCGTTCTCGGTTAGCTGCATCCACTCCGCTGAATCCAAATTCACGACCTAATGCAAATTTGCCTAAAGGTTTTAAAACAAGTGCAAGTTCAAAATTTGGAAACTTCACTGCACGTTTGCTCCCACATTGATCTTCACTTGTCATATCAGTGCTGCCAGAGTGTTTGTTGAAACGTCAGTACTCCATTAAACACAGTTTTTCTATCGAATAAATAAAAGTCTTCCTATATTGAATTAAAAGCACGGCGAAGTTTACGACATAAATTCTTGTTCCTCTTTGTTAATTCTTCCTCGACTGGATTATATTGGAAGGGGGGGGGCGAGAATCCCACCTATAAATATTGGCGGGGAACCAAAAGCGTCTTGCCCCCCTATGAGATGCATTGACCATTTAATTCCCTTTACAACTGAACTACCGAAAATAGTTTAGTTTCTTATTTAATGCTTTCTTAAACATTAAATTTTTGCTAGACTCAACAGGAATACCTACACAGAAATATCGTGCACAGTTAACAATTCCTATGCTTTTCAATGGACTTGAACTCACGAATGGTATTTTCCTCGCAATGCTCAGCCAAACGCTGGTACAGACGGTTCGAACACATCACATTGGCACCATTCTATCAAGAGATTTCGCTTGTTTGATTGTGTTTTAGTTCTTTTTAGCGCTCCTTTTCAGACTAGGGATGTGGGTCCTGAGGTCTGGATCCCCTAATATCTTAATTTCTCTGTAAACATGGTCGAATTTTAGGTGTGATTTTATGCATTTTAGTGTAATTCATCCTCGTATTCAATTTGGACCACCCAAACGTTTTCTGTCTCTCCTGCAATAAATTCCTACGTATTTTATGAGAGAACAAACTACCAAATGGGTTCTTTACCACTAATTCAGACAGTATTCGAGGCTAGTTCGCTTAGTGAGAATCAAGCTGGGGCCATGAGTACGGAAATGACACCTGCTATCCACTTATAATTATCAACAAAGGCGCACTAAATCTTCCGTATGGTGCATTTCCTTATAATGAATAATCGGAAAATATGCAATATTAAGACAGGCAGCCGGAAAACACTCAGGGAATCAAGCTCAGAAGTTCTCCGTTGGAAGTTTGTACCCTGACCTAGCTCGGCGACTAAACATAGCAACACTAATTTCTTCTACGATTGGCAACTTGAGCACCAAATTTCGTTGATATTTAGCAAGTAGTTACCAAGAAATTATACATACAAGGTGAGCCAAGTCTTTGTCTGACCGAGCTCGGCCACTAAATATAGCGATCTTTATTCCTTAGACAATGGACCACTTGTCTACCAAAATTTTGGTCCACTCAGTTGTTACCAAAAAAATAAAGTACCACTTAGACACACATACACACATATACATTTGAACTAAAACTACGAGGCTACTGTGTCTTTTTTCAAGGGGAGCTAAAATTAGCTTAAAGAAATTTCAATATTGCAGATATTTTTGACCTGAAAAACTGTCTTCAATTTAATGTATCACAAATAGTCCTTAACGTTAAAGAAAAAAGTGACAATTACCAAATTAATCGCTGTAGAATAAAAGATGGAATAGACATGTATTAAGAAACGATTGACTTGGTTAGTTACCTTGATTTATATTTACGATTTAACAGCGAGGCTAAATAGGGGAACATCTACATTTTAAAATTGGTTTCTGAAAATACTCTGATGCATTTGATCCTTTTGAAGTGGGAATCGAACCTGGACCCAAAGGTGCACGCGCTAGCTACAATATCAGAGAGGAGAGTAAGAGAAAATCTCTAGAATAGCCACGTAGATGGACACTCAATCACGCCCTCAAGTCGGAACAAGGACCGTTCGCGTCCCGCCACTACGTCCCTCCGCTACCTGTCGTAATGGTCTTTGAAACAAGACTATAAGAACAAGAATTAAGAATCACTGACCTTGACCTGCACAAGCTTGTGGGTAGATTGATCTTATACGTAGTAACAATGCCCTCACTGCTGATCTAGTTGTAATGCGCATGCCTTTCCTGTACGGGGTCCTGAGTTCGATTCTCACTGGGAGAGTGTTGGAATTTGAATGTATTACAGGTGGTTCGTATTCCACTTTGAATTGGAAGTTGACTTCTCATATAGCCAAGATGCTGAAAACCGACGATAAGATTCAATAAACGACAACAATAACAAAACAGTGGTAACAAGAATTTTGAACCAATGACCTCGACGTATAGAACATAGTGGACACAAGCTGGCTAGAATAGTAAAGTAGTATTACACGAAGTACAAGTTTTGGCTTCACGTACGCGCTACGACATCAACATGGGCGCCCAAAAGGGGACAAGGGGCCCTGGCTCACGAAAATTTATTAACTTCTTAACATTATCTTAATACAAATTAAAAAAATACCAAACGTAATATAGCAATCAGGGAGATGCTCCCCCCCCTAGAAAATTTTCTTCGGGCGTCCATGGACGTCAATAATGTTTCTCAACTTTCTATCAGTAATATCTACTTCTAATTGTGTCGTTTACTGTTTAAGAAGATAAAACTGAAGAATAATAAGTACATAAATAAGTAAATTACCTCCCCTTCTAAAGTTTATACGTATATCAAAGCGTGCGTGAATCTCTATTGAAAAATGTCGTTACATTTGGCAACACTTATTGTGTACGAAAGCGCGGGTAAGAACTTGGTTGGCGCGTGCGCATAGGGGAAGACGTAGGGTAAGCTGATGCGGTGTCTAGCTAAAGGGGAGAAGGGTTAGTACAAGTCTCGTATTGATTAATTTCCGGGAGAATTGGACAGTAGATGGGGATAGTGTATGCGTGGGATTGGTTGGTATTGTGTATGTACAGGTTTCTCCTCTTAATATTTGACAGGAAAAAAATGCATTTCATTTGCATCAAATAATCCTATATGACTTCATAATTAATTTGTGCTTCGTTTGGTACATATTCAGACGCAATTTTTCAGCTAAATGTAGGTACGTTGTGATATTAAATCCTAGATTGGAAGTTTCGCTTTAATAGGCAGTTCTTTAATATAACGATGGAGTGCACCATTAGAAAATTTAAAGATTTGATTCATTTAAAATGCCCCCAACCACCAGCGTACTGTCCCATATAGTGATTGAATTCAATTTTAGTTGGTAATTTGCTAAGTACTTTTCGATGTATATATCTTCCTAGAATTGCTATACGTAAACAGAAAGTAAATAGATCTTCATATTCACGTCGTTAGTATCTTACTGTAACAGTCAACAAATCATTCTAATTTATAATTATTTCCCTATTGCTTGATGTATGTCCTTAAAGTTAACCAATACTTCTTTGCAAGGTAAATTAATACAGTATAATGGTATAATGAATCCGGTCATATTTGTTAATTCTAGTGGCAAAACAGTAGAAATTTTACATTTCCGAACGTCCAAACACACAAACTTACCGACTTAAAAAAACGCATTGAAAAAGCATGGGAACAGTTACGTAACACATCGGGAGTGACGGAGTGCATTCGAAACTCGATTAGCACATTGCATAGATGTGGGAGGATAGCACATTGAATATCTTCTGTAGTTATGTTTATTGTTAACACTTATGACATAGTAGTTTGTAGTGCTACTTTGTGTAAAATACTACTTTACAAGTACAGTACGTCGTTGTGTATTCTGCATATTTCATTACATGACACGACTAGGTACACTAGTTCTTAAACTATGTACACTAGTTTTGCAGAACCTATAAACAGGCCGCAGAGTTGATTTAAGAGCAACTGTGTTCATATAGGGAAAAAAATTTACAGCGTTGATGTGTAAATACCATATATGACTTTACATGAAGAAACAAGCCCTCTTTGTTGGTCTAGTGCCTAGTGTATAGTCTCTCTTGTGTACGAGGTTCTGTGTTCAATTCTGATGGGAGGCTATTGAACGCAGTGTTGGGACTAAAAATCCCATTTAAAATTGAACTCTGGCAGCACACAGTGCAGGCCCAAGAGTGGCAAACGGTTGGCTATCCAACTGCCAACGTTGACCATATGTTGCAGCTGGCCAATAGTTTTAAACAAGCTTAAAAAGCAACGTAGCCCCCTACGGAAGAAACAAAATTTTAATTCACCTTGTGTATGGGTTTCCCGGGGTTCTCCCGTTTCCTTCGACTTTCTTCATTCCACCATTTCACTCATTTCTCATCATCGCTGTCTCCTTTAGCCTAACCAGGATAACCATGGGACGTAAAATTCAACGATTTATTTTCTTTCTTTTTTCAAAATTTTAATTAAGAGTGTGAAATAGAAACTGTTGAATAAATGACGGTGAATTGTTGGATGGCGGACATACATTCAAAAGCTACGTTGGGCCATGTTCTAAAAACATGCCGAGCGTTAACTAACGTAGCAGTGGAGATTTCTCCAGGCAAAACACGGTACAGCCTGTTCCTTTCGATTTGTCCCTCTCTAATTAAGATTTAAATTATTATAAAACTTGCATTTTCTACGAAACAAAAGTTCATTCGCTGTCGTACTACAATCAAGGGCCATGTCGTCACATCTGCAGAAGTGCAACGCTGTTCAGGTTAATATTCAACTACCGTCGGTGGCAGGGATAAAAGTGGATCTGAGAAGGTGGGGCGGCAGGTAGCGGCATGATGCCACGTCGTTTCCCCGGCCTATCTTTGTCCATTGTATTTTTTTAGGAACTGGGGGTACTCAGTATATATCTTTTTCGAAGTGGGGGACGGCGTCCCCCCGCGTTCCCCGCACTTCTACCCCTGGTCGGTGATGAAAAGGAAAGTTTTCTTCTTAATGAAACCGAACAGAACTAAACATAGCGACTAAGCCAGAGGAATCTGTGCGTTTAGCCTGTTGCTTGACACAATAGCGTTTAGTGCATCATACAGCCCGATGTGTTTTATATAATTTAAATTTGCTAAAGAATAAATAAATGAGTTCATCCTTTTTTATTTTGTTGTACATTATATTGTACCACTACTTGTATCAAAATCCGGAAGGCTTAAGTTTCCAGTTAAAGCTGTGCAAATAAGACGACAACGGAACAGGTACGTTCTTAGAGTTTCAGTTTCAGACTTTTTTTGAGTAATAATTACGAGATATTTTGCTCAAAAACGGGACATTTATACAGCCCGTTTGAGAAGAAAAAAGAAAAGAAAAACGGACGGAAATGAACTGTCCAGACCAGAAAGGGGAGGTCTGATTATCTTATTGTTACAGGAAGTAAATTATACATTTGTGTTTTTAATGCTGCCTTAGTGCAATTTGAGAAGCCCTTTTAGAGCAGAAAAACTAAAGCTTAATATTGCATATAGAGGATATTTGACATGATTTTTTTTATTTTACAAAATCTAATATATCTATAGTATTTTGTGCATATGATTTATTGACTTTTTCACATTCTCTATCCTTAAATTTAGGAGCGGTTAAATAACATATTGTTTTAAGAATCAATTTACAATACAAGAAGATTAGTAAAATTATAAGAAGAATAAAAAGACAAAATGTAGAACAAAGTTAGGTCTCTCATTCGAAATTTAAAAATTAAATACTACCAAATATTATATCATATTTAATTCTAAATTGTTCATTGTGTTTCATATGTTCATGATTATTTAAAGAGAGAAAGATCAAAACAAGATGAGCGCAACTTCGTACATGTATACTCAATGTCACAGAATTGATCCAAACCTCTACCAAAAATTCAGTCATAATTTGTCCTAATTTGATCACTATGTCCCATAATTTGTTTAGCCTTATATTGGCACATAACGAACAATTAGGCGTAAAGTGGCCCCGCGTAGCGGTCGCTAACAAACTCGCCTTCGGTTCAATTAACGGTGGGGGCACCCAATCGAGAAAAGTGAAAAACGCTTTTTTAGGCCAGCCACCCTGAATGAGGTTTTCCTGATTTTCCTCATTTATACCAGGCAAATGCCGATGTGGTACCTAACTTATAGGTCCCAGGCCGCTTCCTTCCTTCCCTTTTCCCGGATAGTGTGCTCTCCGAGGGATATCATTCCTCAATACGTGACGGGCGTAATGGCCATAGATGCCAAAATCCCAGAAATCTAAATCCTAAACCCTTATTAGGTGTAAATTTGGGACAAAAACAGGATTTGAAATTGCAAAACAGAAAAAAGGAACAAATGATACTCCATTAAATAGTAAAACCGTAATTTGTTCCAATTTGTTCATGATGTCCAATAACAAATTCAGGTTTATATTTTTTCACAGTGTAAAATTAAGTGTAAAATTTAAACATAGACTCAGTTCTATATTGTAAATAAAAACAACTACAGGAAACCTAACAAAAAATATAATAATTTTTGAATTTGTCTACTGTGTCACACAATTTGTTCACTTTTTGTTGGTTCATAGCGTACAATCTATTATAAATTTAGATAAAATAATTTTATTACTGATTGAAAGAACCATAGCAAACCTTACGAAAAAGTTAGAATATAATTTCTTTCTATGTGTGTACTATATAAAATAGGATTACAGGTTTATAATTGCACGCATTGGAAGACCAAGTCTAAAATTAGGACAATTACAGAATTTTATATTGTAAATTCAAAGAAGTACAGGAAACATTACTAAATAGTAAAACATAATCGGTTCTAATTTATACACTATCCTATAATTTGTTCATTCGTATTAAAGGACAGATGTCTCACACGAGGTTGGGCAGCCAGATTCACATACTGTACATATTTTGTGTCACAGAAACAATCCAAATCAGCACAAATAATTAGTCATAATTTGTTCAAATGTTTTCACTATCTTCCAGTTGCTGTTGACTTTTACGTTGTTACTTAGCGAAAACCTAATTGTAAATTCCCAATGAAGGTAGAATTTTAAATTGCATAATAATAGCAAGAAAACATATGAAAGGTAAGCAAAAACGGGTTCTTGCAATCTTTCAGAAAAATGCCGATATGGACACTACTTGTTGGTGCTAGTTTGTACTTCTAAATGCACTACACTGTTGCCAGAGCTACTGATTTTGCAGGAGATCTCCTGCTTTCTTCACGTTCTGATCTACTGCGAACGAAAATGAAAAGTTAACAAGCTCCTACTTTTTCTTTATTTCGAGAAGTTAAAGAAATATATTATTATTAATATTGAATTTTCATTTTTTCCTTTCATAAAAAGGTGAAATTTCTCTATATGCATACACAAAGATCTGTAGAGCATATAGTTATAGAGCTTTGCTGTATATAATATGACTACAAGGATACAACTGTACGTCATCTTCTGTATGCATGATGGTTGGTGATCTTTATGGCTTACTGTAAAATTTACGAGTACATGTTGTTTAGATTGGGACTTGGGTTGGAAGAGTAGCTTAGATCACCTCTCCACGATCGTTAGCGAGAAATCGTATTAGGCCCTACGTCATGATCACGTGTGATTGTACCATATAGCTATACTATCGCTAGCTGCATGATAACCGACATTTTCGCATTCCACTTTGCTCTTTCACTACATCTTACTTCACACGCATGTGTATCAAATATTATTGATATAAAGGGGCCATGAGGGTCTTTCTACCTCCAAAAGATTACCTAATCATCGGAATACATGAAATTTAAAATTCAAATTTTTTTGTATGTATTGTTTTATTTTCTAATGAAAGTAATAATGAATTCTGGATTGCTTGATTTGACCACTGTCCCCTTAATTAATGGCAAATTTTTGCCCTCCCTCGATTTGCACTCAAATGACGCCCCTTTATGTTTCTACTGCTTTCTCCTGTTTTTTTTTTATCTTTGAGTCTTCTGCTTTTCCATCTAATCGGTCTGGCAACACTGATGCACTACGAATATTGCTGAAAAAAGTGAAATGAAATGAAATGAAATACTTCAGTTCAACGAAATATTTCATTTCATTTCATCTCACTCGTTGCAGACTAACTTACACAAGAAAAATAGTCATACAAGGAAAGAAGGCGACCATCAACATTTTAAACTGCTTCTCCTGCAAAACATGTAAAATGTCGATTAGCCCCTTATTTCCTTGTACTCTTCATATGCAACCTCACTAAAGAACAGAACGTTTCTCTAATTGGTTCACGTTGTCCAATAATTAGGAAAATAATTATATTGGGATACAACGTACAATGAATCGAAAAGTTTTAAACAAGGAAAATTTTATATTGCAAATTCAAAGAAATCTCACCAATAGAAATTTGTATTCGGCGTTTCCACTGTAAATAAGAGTGCACAAATTATTGGACATATAGCGAACAAATCGAAGAATACTATGTCTTCATTATCGGTGGCAGTTTCGATTGATCGCTTCCTAGTTATAGCATGTAGGGCCACCTTGGGGCCCAATATTTCTGAAATTTCTGAGTAGGAAAAATAAAAATTTTGTAAAAGTTGACAGAGTATCTGTGTGCGCAATATGTTACAAGAAGAACCATGGAGCAATTACGTGTTGGAATAATCAAAAAAAATTCCAGCGAGGGAAACGCATAGATGGGCTCGCAGGAAAAAGTCAATCGTGGCGGGCCATTTCAGAGAAGTCGGCGCGAGCCACTTTTGGTTACCTAAGTAACAAGAATATTTTTTACAATGCATTTTCTCTTATGAGAAAGCGACTTAGGTGTTGAAAAATTATCTAGAATTAGCTCAGTGATGTTTTGGGAACCATCAATATGGCGGAACCTCACAAAAAATATGTTAACAAAATTTTGTGAAAATGCAGATTCATAAAATATATTCTTGTACGTGAAAAAAAATTTCAGATAATTTTGTGGACAGGGTGGACATAAGTGAGGTGCCCCGAAGTTGATGCGTAAAAATACGCCACAAAACAAATTGTAGATAAATTGTCTATACCTAAAACGTGATCTTGTACAAGGACCAACATTTTCACAAAATTATATGAACATTCTTGTAAGTCCTGCAACAGAATGAACATTTTTGTTGGAGGTATCAGCTGAAACTGATATGTATATATATATACATATTACATTTTAAATAAATTAATGTTATATTTTCTGTGTTACTAAAGTACACAACCTATTATTTTGTTTTCTCCTTTATTTCAGGCAACTTGAACGAAATCATTAGGATATCATTAGCACTTAATGCAGTTTCCTGTGATTCTTTAATTCACAGCAATCTTTGTCAGTGTCAACAACCTCTGAAGAAAAGAGGCTAGATCGCCTTCAGAAATAAGCTTTTATACGCAAAAATTGGCTAGATTTTGAATTGCTAACCTATAATCCTCTTTTGTATGTAGCATTATAAGTAAGTTATAGTAAAATTTGAAATGTTGAATTTTATTCGTTGAAGACAAGCAACCAACGTAGCCTACATGACTTTACAATAAAATCCATCAACAACTAATCTGATTTTTGAAAATCAACAGCCATATTATCAGCTAAATTGAAATAAGTCATCATCGATGACGTCGCAGCTAGCCTAGAGTGTACGTCTGATGAGGATCTTGGCTAGAAGATCGAAACGTCACGTGTAAATGTGTTTTTACATTAAATAAGTGCAGTCTTGTTCAGCAGTGTGTTTATTATTCTGATTTTATTCGCAAGACGTTGACTATGATTGTGTGTCATGTTCTACATTAATTTTGAGTTTCTAAAGTTTCAAATATAAAAATATCGTGTTTCTTTGAACAGCATTAAGTTTAAAAAATTGTGTTTTCTCAAAAACTACTTATGAAGATTTCATTTCTTTTTTGTTAAAATAATGCTGTTTCATTTCTATCAATTATGTGATTCTAGTGCTACATTAATTTTGAGTTTATAATACTTCAACGATACGAAAATAGTTTGTCTTTTTCTGTGAAGATTTATAGTTCATTTTGGATACCTTTAAACCGAGCGAAGTAGCTCAAGTGGTAGAGCGTTCGCTTCGCATTCGGGAGGTCGCGGATTCGAATCCCGTTGCCGATCATCTTGACTGAGATTTTCCAGGGTTTTCCTCAGTCCTACCAGGCAAATGCCGGGATGATACTTACTAAAAAGGCCTTGGCCGATATTTTCCCAAATCCTTTCCATTGTTGTTGTTGTTGTTGTTGTTGGATATTCAGTGTAAAATGGGCCTCTGAGTTGTTAAATAAATATACACATTTCTCTCTGTCTTACTGATGAACGTATGCATGAAGAAGTAGCGAACTGGGAACTAAAATCTTAATTCGTTTCTCTTTCTTTCTCGTTTTAGATATTTTTCTTTCCCCACATTTTTATTCCTTTTGTTTATGATTTAATATGGCTACATCCGGGTTTACTGTGTTGAGAGAAATCAACAGGCATCGGTACTTTAACCTCCAGGGACGAATGTTGGAAACACGAATGTTCGAGAGAAGTCTGACATCATTTTAACAAATGCTACCTTTTTTATGTAAAATGTCGACGAATTATCCATGGTAGGATTATCCATATGATCACATCACTATTCATTCTATTTATCCTTCAGGGGGGAAGGGGGAAGTAATCTGACCTTGGAGAGTTTACAGACTTCGCCAAACTGTAGGCAAAATGGTTACAAACGCCTATGTATATTTATTGGTTTGTTCATACAGGCGAAAAACAACAGAGCTGTACTGATTATTTTTGTAATGTATGCCAGAAACACGTTTGTCGCTCCACCAGTGTAACACAATGCCACATTACACAATTAAAACCTGGAATTTTATCATTGTTACATGGGGAGAACGCCTGGTTGAACTTTATGACATTGATGCGATTCAGGACGCTATATTTGATGATGACACAATCATTCATTCACAAACCAAAGTTACTAGTAACCCAACAAGTGTTCTACAACTATATTAAGAATGAAGACATACACCATCCTTATGAAGTTTGTAGACAGAGATACATATGTTTCAAGAAGACCCAATCAATGACTTTCTTACATATTTATGGCAACGAAGACCTAACATAGAGAATATTATATGTTTGGCACGTAATTCCAAAGATTATGATGGTGATTTTACACTCAAATCCTTAGTGAAAAAACACCAATTAAAACATATCCTCATTTTGAAAATAGCAAAGATTTTAAACATAAAAATTAATCATTTATTATTTATTGATTCGTTAAATTTCTTGCCAGTGTCACAGAGTAAATTCTCTAAGGTTTCATTTACGGTTGACCAAAAGATATTTTTTTGTACTTTTCTAAGTCTGCTGCAAATCAAGCTATGGTAGTAAGATGAGGTGGTTATTTTCATTATTATGTTGCGCATGAAATGAAAGTGGATAAAAAGAGATAAGTTCGTGAAATGGTACAGCAAACACCAGGACGTTGCGAATATTTTTCAAGAATAATTAGTGAAATACTGTGCATAGAACATCAATGTACTTTGCTCTTTATGATCTGTTTATCTTTCATGACTACCTTTGAAGAGGAGACGCACGTAAACTCATTTCTGGACAATGCAAAAAAAATATCTAATTTCTGCCATCTCATTTTCAGTCGAAATTTCATGAAATCCGTTACCATTAGCAACATTCCTATAAGAGGCTACCACCATAGAAATAATCAATACTCTATTGCCTTTCAATGTCTTGCCTTATGTGGAGAAAACAGGACATCGAATTATACATGCTACAAGAGTAAATGTAATTTTTGTTGCTGATTTTTATCTGGACAGCTACTATGAACACCTTGACACATAAGAACATGTTTATAATTTTCAAGGTTATAATATTCACGGGCGTTGGCAATGTTTCCCTACAGGCAATAATCAATCCATTTATGAAAATTGAGAAGAGACCATATATTATACATACCAAAGATCACAGTATAAAATGAATGTATTACTGCATATGGGATATAAGGTATACGGAATGTAGGAGTGTGAATTCCGTCAACTGCAAAAATCCTATCTAGCATTGACATCTTATTAAAACACATCCCTACACCAACAATACACTGATAAATTAACGGGGTAGTTTCTATGGTGGTCTTATCAATGTCTTTAAATTGTATCATGTAGCAGATGAAAATGAAGGCGAAGAAATTCAACAACTGGACATTTTTACTTTTTATCTATTTGTTAACAAGTGCGGACGACATCCTCTGGGAAACACACCAATCTATCGACAGGTTTTCCAGAAATGCTAGCCATACTGTGTTTCCATTTTGTACTAATATTAAGTTGTTGTTTCCACTTTTGTGCTATATGTTCCATCGAATTAAATCAATATTCTCTATGCAAACATTCCAACAGCGAACAATGCCTGACAGATACGTGGATATCCTACAAAATTCTAAATGCCTTAGAACTTGGATATCACGTCATTGAAGTGTTCGAAATTTGGGACTACAGCATTACAGTGCATCATCCTGAAACAAAGACGTGCGGCTTGTTAAGTGAATATTTAAATACGTTCCTCAAATCCAAAATTGAAGTTTCTTGATGGCCAGACAACAGTGTGACTGAAGAAGAAGAGCACTGAAATATTTTTGTTTATTATAATAACAAAAATGCATCTTTCTTGAAGTTTAAGTTTCCATCAATATTTTTGCGATAATATGGAAATTATACATCAACACTTATATACTAAAAATATTGATTCTGCATGGTGATCCGTGCAGACAGCATTTTCAGAGATTTAACCATTTAGAATTTCTACTTTTTGAGGTAAAGTTTAGACTTTCATTCAAACAGCTACTGCTTACTCACTATTTATCATAGTATCATGGTTCGTAGCTTGATTTTTTCAGAATAGAGCATACTTTTCAGAGTAAGCACATGCTTGTACGTATTATACATCAAAAACGGGAAAATCGTTTAAAACCGGAAGAGCTTTCAAAAAAAATCGCAATTTTTGCGCCCCTCTGGCTCAGGCCAGAGTTCACGAACGGACCAGCTTTTCAAAAAAAAAAAAAAAAATGTTGCTATGTACGTAATACGTGTGGAAAATTTCAACCTTGTATGTTGAAAACTAAGGTCGGTAGAAATGTTTGAATGTCTCAAGATGATCCATTATTCAAATATGTATATCTCAAGATGTACGTACTGCGCTATTACTATTTGAATTACAGTCATGAATTTTCAAATGCCATTTTTCAAAATTACGAATTAACATTTTGCCCCTCTGGCCCAGACCTGGGTTCACATAACGATCACAAGTTTGTAAAAAAAAAGAAAAGAAAAGAAAAAACATTGTTATATACATAATATGTATGAAAAATTTCATTTTGTATCTTGAAAACAAAGGGCGGAAAAAAACTGTTGAAAGTCTGAATTTAGGCATACACACACAAACACACACACACACACACACACACACACACACACACACACACACACACACATATATATATATATATATATATATATATATATATATATATATATATATATATATATATATATATATATATTCATATATATATAGAAAAAAATATATATAATAATAATAAAAATTTACTTCATCATTACTATTTGACCTAGAGTTATTGATCAAACGTCATTTTCTTTAGTATAGAAGCACATTCAACTGTATCATTCACATGTCCGTATCATACACCTGAATCATACAAATCGGGAAAAACGGATTTTTTTCTATAAAAAAACCTCGGAACACTTGCGCCAGGGCCCGGTTTTACGTAAGGATTTAAAAAAAAATGAGAAATACCCAAATATATACACAATCCGTATGGAAGGTTTAAATCTGATATCTTGAAAACTAAAGACGTCAAAATTTTTCAAATTTACCTTAAAAAATAAAAAGTAATGGCCCTCTGTCCCCACTTAGCGATGTGAAGTTGAACATCCGTTTGCGGTTCGAAACGCGTCTGGGGTGTTGTTGGTCCATCCTTGACTTGACCAATAAATAAATCTGCTTAAATAGCAGTTACAGAACCTAAACAAGCGGTCAAAGACGATTCTACGCCATGATAACAAAATTTACAAAAAAATCTAAAAGGGTTAAGTGCTGATCGTGGTTCACAACCTACATTTAAAATAGTTCCTTCCGTTGATATACCAATGTTGCTTAAGAATGAAAAAAAATACAAATTCCTGAAATAAACAAACAGGGGATACGGAGATTCTGTTAGTGATAGTGCAGAAGATTGTGTGTAGCTATATAGATAGCCCTTTTATAATTCCAAATTCCAAATGTGGATGAAGCGTTATCATTGCAAGTAATGAGCACATTATGCATGGATTGAACGTATCCCGATTTGTGTATGTTACAATACATATATATAATTTGAAAAAAAAAAAAAAATTCTGATCTTTCCAAAGTTAAAGCATATGCGTATTAGGTTATACTTGTGCAAAAATTAAGTAAATGATAAAAGTGTAACTTTATAAAATAGAAAGTAGCTTAGAAATTTATATTTACGTATTAACTTAAAATCAATTTACAGAATTATTATTTATATTAAGAATTATTATTATTTATTATTTATATATTGTTATTTATAGAAGATATTATTACTATAACAAAATATTCATGACAATTACAAGTACACCACAAAAGCCACACCTGCCCCACTGTGAGGTAAATTGTGACAAAACACTCTTTCTTCTGTTTTGTTTCTCGTTCCTATTATTCTTGTAATGTAAAGTAACGTAACAAAAAAATCACATATTTATTATATCACATATCTACGTACAATGTTCATAGTACTATTAAAGTAAAATATTAGAAATTTAAAGAAAATACAAGTCTGCGAAAAAAAAATGCTGATTTTCTAACAACCAACCTTAGTCTCAATGATTTATGACCTCCAAGTGTAAAAGAACATTGCTTGAATTTATCTTTGTACACCATTCTTAATTATCTAAAGTCATAAGTGAGTAAAATAATATTATCCAGTTAAAAGCAGTACAAGAATAAAGCATGTATACGAAACAGTGGCATAAATAGTTGAATCTGAAAGCACATATTGTATATTAAAGTTTGGTAAAACCTACGTTCAGAGTTGGGTTGGATAAATCGCTCACAGATGGCAGATGCTGTCGTTTTAGTTAAAGTTACTGTTCTGCCATCTGGTAGCAAGTGCGAAACTTCATATTGGTCCAGAGAGATGAATGGTAATACTATCCAAAATGAGTGCCACGATCGTTACTCTGTTCTTGTATACGCAGTATTTCTATTTAGTACATCGAAGGATTGGGTGGTATGTGCTTTCCCTTGGTATCCCTTCTCAATGCAGATATATCGTATTGTAACGTAGGTCAAGTAATACAAACATATCCTTTTCGGTATCCAAATAATAGGGCCTACCCCTTCCCCCCCCAAAAGAAAAATACATCTGCAGTTGTTCCCGAAAAACTTATAGCTAGTATTGTTACTGAGTATCCCTATATCTAATTCTCAATAGTTTCCTGGCTGTTTTGGTGTGCAATGCGCACTTAAATATTTGCTCCAAACAAGGGCGCCCATCAGGGGGGGGGCAAGGTGGGGCTCACCCCCCCGCCTATAGGAAATTGTACTTGGGAATATCGAACTTCCAATAGAATTTTTACATTAGTTACAGCAAAGTTTGAAACTATGTTTGAAATATCGCTTATACTTGCCCCTCCTTGGAAACCACAACATAGGCGCCCTTATCTCCAAGCTATGCTAATATAAATCGGCGACACCAATAGGAAATATAGTCGATTACGTTGAAGTTAGGTCGGGCGCGTATTGACCACACGAAGGTCAGCAGGCTGAGGCAACGGATGTTCAGAGAGGATGTACAACATGCATTGATTGTGTGCTTCAGTTACAAAGTTGGAGAAGTCCTTATCCTTCAATGTAGGATATGCTTTCCCATGTTGAGGTTGAATCACATGACGCCGCTAGAGTGCCATCTGAAATGTAGGACAAATGTAGCTATTGGTTGTTGTCAAGCCTGTGGCATAATATTTGCTTTTCGTCTCAAAAACGAAGTGAAACAGGCTTAATATAAAAAAATGACACTCGTTCGCTCCTTGATTTGTGTTCATTTTCAATGGAAATACGTCTCCTTTTGTAATAGTCAATAGACCACTACTTGTGGTTATAGATTTCACAAGCTTCTACGACCCTTAACGGTACAAAATGAAATGAAATCTTTAAGTTTTACGTCCTACGGTTATGACGGTGAGGCTAAAGGAGACGATGGTGATGAGTGAAATGGTGGAATGAAGAAAGTGGGAGGAAACGGGAGAACCCCGAGAAAACCAACAAGCACGGTGTTTGTCCACCACAAAGTCCACACGGCGCGAGCTGGGATCGAACCAGGGACCCGAAGCACCGGAGGTAAACGCTCTACCACTGAGCCACCGCGCCCCCCTTAACGGTACATTTTCCAGATAAATATGTAGAATAATGATGTTAAACTAACAACATACCCAAAATAGTCATTTATGAATTTTTGATTTTATATACTCAGCACTGAAACACAGGACAAAATGATACCCGAACGAAGAAAATGTATAAGAGAGATTTTATACTAAAACAAAAGTTGCTTTGTATCTCTTTCTTGAATCATAATACATTTTTCCTGCCTAGCAAATTAAATTTAGATAACCAGTAAAACATGTATGTTAAGATGTATAACTTCCAGACACTTGATAAAATGTTTTAGGCAATAAAAATAATTGAATTGCATAACTAACGCTTACAGGCAACAACTACAATGCCAGATTGAAGACTAAGTAAGAGAACCTACTACAAACGGAACATTGACTCAGAAGCACTGAATGTTGTAAACGCACTTTCTTAATTGTAGAATATGTTACAGTGTTACAAAAGTGGTGTTTGATCAAAAAAATAGTAACTAGTGTCAAAAAAAGCGAGAGTTTCTACTTGGCCCTAAAAAATTCGATTTTTATGACAGAAGAACCTTTATCTTAAAACGATCGTCTTTTGTACATATTTAGTCTGGATCATGCAAAAAAGCGAAAGGCGCCCCAAGAATACGTTTAACTTCTATCCTTCAGTCTATTTAAAACCGAACGTGATGGAAATTCCGGTTTCTGTACTGATCTACATACGGCAAAAATGATAACAGATAGGGAAAATATGTTTTATTATGTTGCACACAATGAAATTAAATTAATTCGTATCAACAACTAAAAATACAATGAACTAGTAAATGAGATGAAAGGTGTAGTGGTTGGAATGCCTTATTGTCATGAAGGACAATATTGTATTAATGAAACCCAATGGTGTACAGAAGAATTGACACATATAGAAAGCAAATAAGGTACTGCAGTCGATATATATTTTTTTGTAACAGCGCTAGCTTTAAACAGTTAGTCTTGTTGAGTTCGACAGCTAATATACAATGTAAGTTTAACTGCATGTGGTACCTATCTTATACGTCCTAGGCCACTTCCTTCTTTCCTCATTCCTTTTTTCCTTCCCTTTCCCCTGATAGTAGGGCGTGTCCTTTTTGAGGGTGAAATATACTTTTTGCAATTTTTCATGATTAGGGGTCTTAAAAGTATGTTTTTAGGTATGTGAAATTCAAATCCATACTTAGTTTTGTGATTAAATGAATTCTAGCTAGGTAAATCAAGATTTGAATATAGCACAAGAGCAGTTTTCAGAATTTCATACTGAAATACTTTCGAAAATACCATGAAATGCTATAAAATAAATTATTTTTCCTTATGAAACATTTTATTAATCATCAAACATATTAATAAAGCTAGAGGTACAGTAAGAAAGAGTATATAACCAATACTTTGAGAAAACACTCAATAAAATTTCTGTATACATAGACGTACGTACTGAAATATTATATTTAGACTTTATATTATTGCATTGCAGTTACTAAGAACAGAAAGCATTATTTTGATTACGTACTATTATAGTTTATAATTGTTTAAGTAAAAACATGTAACATTCTCCATGTTTGAAGTGTGTAACTTCTGTTACAAATCTTGAGAAACACATTTTTCATTGATTTTAAAAATACCTTACTCAACCATATTGACTAACTACTAATTTTCAGTTATAATGAATTATTTTGTAACTACTGCATCATACAGTTCAAACACTTCTTACTTACTAATATAGTATTACTATATATATATATATATATATGCTACATTTGTGTTACATTTTGTGATAAAGCTGTCCTTGTTTTACTTAATACAAATGCATTCAAGTAACAGCAACAAGTAAGCAATACTATTAACGCACAAGTTATTCACAAAAAAGTTTCACTATGTCCTGTTTTGATTCATTTTCGGACATCATCTGTGCTTCTTGAACTATCATGTACCACTCACGTATCTCATACGTATAGACTTTTGCTGCTGCGTCTGTGACTTATTTCATACACCTTTCTATAGATTGAGCGTGATTAGGCCATTGTGGTCCTTTCATCGGAGGTCTACAAATTTCTTTACCACTACTGTTGAAAGTTTGCATGTGAAGGGAGATTCATAAACACCTTTAGACCAGTCGATTATCTCTAGCACGAACGAGGCATTGGGGTCGATAGCAGGTGTACAGCATCCACAAAAATCTTCTTCTGCATATTAGGTCACTGCAGTTGAAACAAGATGTGGCGTAGACTTTTTCCCAACAATGCTTGACTTTGATGTTGAACCAACAGGGTAATGGACACTAACAATGTATTTCACTATCCGCCTAAGATTTATGAGATATTTGACGTTAAGTTCATGTTTAAAAACCCACAAACGATGCAGTCTATTCGCTGTGGTCAACCATCTTAAATGACTGACTGGACCAATTTCAAGAAGCTCCAGATCCCATGAAGATTTTCCAGTGAGAATGGCCTGTGTAATCTGATATCCGTATGCTTGATCTGTAGATAAATCTTTTACGATGATTTCACTCAGCGCAATAAGAGGCTATCCAATTGGGAGTTTTTGCTATGAAGGATCGATTTCAAGTCCAGTAACTGCGTCTAGCATATCTCCAATAGTACCTTTCCACTGATTGCTAGACAAAATTATGCCATCCAGTGTTGTGATTAAGTGTCGCAAAGGTAACCCGCTGGTGTGAAGAGCATGCACTTACCAATTTAGCTTAAGACCGAGTTTGACTTCTACGCAATGCATAGTACAACCTTCCCAACCATTGCTGATGTTAGTAGAATCACCTCCAATTGCTTGTAAGACTTTATCAATGCCCTTCTAAAATCTTCAAGATTATCAGCAAAAATTTCAGCTTACTTTCTATTGCCACAATCTTTCTGAGGAATGAAACGATAAAAAATAGCGTCCATCTGGCTCCCTGTAAACAGAATAGTGTTGTTCCCATATAATTCCAGGGAACTAGTGATTTGAATTTTCTGCTACCAACATAACGTACGTAATATCTTCACGGCTGTCAAAGAAGATGCAGTCGATTATACCTTGCTGACAGAAGTCATCAAATTCTTGGTCCACGGATTTCATTATTTTTTTCTTGTGCTCTCTTTACTTTATTGTGATCAATCACAAGCCTTTGGTCTTTGTCGGTCATCAAGCCAACATCCATAAGGGCGGCAGTAGATATGGCAGCTGTGGTACGCAAGCCGACACCATACCAAATGCTCTGCATGACAACATAGCTTAATGACGGGAAGTTCAGAGGGTAACAATTCTCTGCCGGTTCCAATCACGTTCTGTTTTCGTCCACGATGTTAATATAAGGACTAGTTGAAAAAGTTTACACACTCAAATTTGAAGATCTCAATATTATACTCCTGGAGTTATATAATAAATGTGAAAATTTTAGCACCCGTTTAAAATTTAAAATGTATCTTATTTAATGATTGTAGAATATAAATTTGATATAATATTAAAACTGTAATTCACCATGTGCAAATAGATAAAACTAATCTTAATAAGCATGTATTTATGCTCAATAAATGAAATACAATGCTGGCGCCATCTATGAACAACAAAAGTAAATTTGTAAAACAAACGAACGAAAATGACAAAACTTTGGACTGATATTTACCTAGCAAAACAACATTATATGAATTTGTAAATATATGCTTCGAAATACAATGTCAGGTCTCAACTTTTTAGCACCCATTATTTCAGGATTTTGAAAATTGAAAAAAATCAACACGCCCTACCCTGATAGTTTGCTCATCCCTCAAAACGTGAGGGGCTAAATCGCCACACATGGCAACAGCCCAAAAATCTAAATCCTAACCTAACCTTGGCACTATAGTATTAATCAATAAATTGAATGTTAAAAATATCCTGGATATTTAAGTACATAAATTTGTGTTTCAGTTTAGAGATTCGCCCCCCCCCAAAATAAAATATGACTTGCAAATATATACTTTAAGATTTTGAAGCTTTTTAATGTCATATTTTATCTATTCTGATGTTAATTGGCCATGCAGTCAGGCACAGCCAGGATTTCATAAACGGAGTGGGGGGTGGGGGGTGTCAGTGACATGAAATACTATGGTCACTCACCACACTGAGAAAAATCCGTTCTCCGGACAGCGGTATATTGTATTAATATACGGTATCCTCTTGCTTACTACAGAAATCAGTACGGAGCATACGTTATCCCTATGCTACATAGGCACTGCCCTTAGATGTTACATCATGCCGTTGCAGGATGTCTGACATCTAACAGTTTTTCGTATATCACATGCATATACTTATGTTACATTCCTCAGTTGTATGTTATATAAGTCCATTTGTATGTGAGAACCTGACCGCCTATATTGTTTCATACGGAAAGTACGTATAGATGGAACACTTATACAGAAAGTATTATAAAACATGCGTTTTCAGTTATACGTCTGCTGTACGTTAAGTCCAAAAACTACAGGAATTACGCATGTAACCTATCTTTTTAAGTACGCCACCTACAATTTTTTTTCTCAGTGCAGGCCCCGATCATTCTAAACTATTTTACTGGCAACATATATTGGTTCGTTTAGTCAGGATTTCGTATTGTGGGGGGGGGGGGGAGTGACATGAAATACTGTGCTTATTACATCAAGGGCTAGATCAATCTAAACTATTTTACTGGAAGAATATATTGATTTGTTAGGACAATAAAATGAGGATATGTTAGTAAGTATTTTAATAACAAACTGTGAAGAAATATCGAGTAAAAATATTTTAAAAAACTATCGACAAAGGTTTTGCAATATCTACGTTCCTTCCTCTGTTCATTCAACTATATCAATTTTCGTTTCATCACGGTCTCAACTATTATAAAAAGGGACATATCCACTATTATAAGAAGTACATATCCAATTATGTCCTGTAAAATATTATGCAATTTGTGCGTCCTTTTCTTTGTTGAATCAAATGTTAACAGAACTTTCTTTCCACATAACTTGTTTGTTTTTATTATTCCGTCAACTACAGTCTGTTCCAAATGACAAATTAAAGTTGCAATAGAAAACTGTTTCTGAAATAACATGTTTGATACTGCAGAGAAACGATGACGAAATATTATGATAAAAATGTCCACACTGTTTCAGAACGGCACTATGCTTTCGAAAATTTGAAATTTTCCTGATTACTAGCAGACATTGTGAGAATTTCAGAACTTTTCTAGAAATTTCAAATACCGTGACTTTTCCAGGATTTGTACTCATTCGCCACCATGTATTGCAAGTAATACAAATCTCTTCATAAAAAAGAGTAACCAAAATCTTTCTGTAGCTTTTTATTTTTAACGTCGATTCTTCTTTTTCTCGTTTCTTTTTATTTAATTCTTTCTTAATTTTTTCATTTCTGGTTTCGAAGGGAGTGTCCGGATCCCCTGGGGTAAATGCCAGATGCAATGGTCTCTCTTTTGGTGCTTGAATTTTTTTCTATTCGTTGTTTCCTCTTCGAGACTTCTCCATTGTCACTCTGAAGTTCTGCGACTCGTTACCAGGAGATCAAGTGGAGCTGGTCTTTTGGTTGATAACCTGTTTTTTCATATCAGTTATTGACCTTGTTAGGTTCAACAATTTTTCCTTCTAATTTGCTAAAAGACCATTAGGACAATGCTTAGCAGAAGGGATCCAGCTATTATTTCTGAAAAAAAAAAGTTACTATTTCGGTAGTTTCTGTTTACATTAGGTTAGTTTAACTTAATTTAGGTTAGTTTAGTTTAGGTCCGTGTAACGTGGGTTCCTGTCACCACGGCATGGCGCGTCCTCAGGTCGCGGATCGAGGACAAGGCCTCTAGATATAGAGGTTAACTGCGAATATACTGAATAAGCAGTCGCGGACAGACGACTAGGAGTGGTCCTCCAGCTTGGAGGTTTGGGTAAGGCTAACACCCTCATCCTGTAAAAAAAGGTACTTGTTCAGAAACATTCATAAAAGCCTCGGACAAGCACTGATAACTTGGCACGACATCAATAAAAGAAACTGTACATGAGATTTGGAACATGGAATATTAGAAATCTTTATAGGGCAGGCGCGTTAAAATCTGTAACGAGTGAGTTAGAGAAATACAGGATGGACTTAGTAGGAGTTCAGGAAGTTAGGTGGGAAGGAAATGGATCTGAGAATTCCGGAAATTTTACGTTCTTTTACGGGGAAGGAAATAAAAATCACCAGTTAGGATCAGGGTTTTTCGTTCACAAACGAATATTACCAGCAATTAAACGGGTTGAATTTGTTACTGACAGACTTTCTTTTATTACTCTTAAGGGACGGTGGTGTGATATTATTGTTTTAAATGTACATGCTCCAACTGAAGATAAGGGTGACGATATAAAAGATAGTTTTTACGAAGAAGTGGAACGGATATTTGACCAACTCCCGCGATACCATATGAAGATTCTATTAGGGGATTTCAATGCGAAGGTAGGACGAGAGGATATTTTCAAACCGATTATAGGGAACGAAAGTTTGCATAAGGAAAGTAATGACAACGGTGTTAGACTCGTGAACTTTGCAACATCTAAAAACCTAATCGTGAAGAGTACAAAATTTCCACATCGCGACGTTCATAAATACACTTGGACATCACCAGACGGAAAAACACATAATCAAATTGATCACGTTTTAGTAGATAGAAGAAGACAATCTAGCATAATTGACGTCCGGTCGTTTAGAGGGGCTGATTGTGACACTGATGTAGGGTCACCTGGTACGAACCTGGTAGTAGCGATAATACGGGAGAGATTATCGTTGAATAAAGGTAATGTCCGAAAACGGAGAGATTTAATTTAAAGAAATTAGAAGAAAGCCAGGTAAGAGAGGAACACCAGATTGAAGTTTCGAATAGATTCGCGGTTTTAGAAGACTTGGAGTGCACTAGTGTTGAGGATACTTGGATTGAAATTAGAGATAGCATTAAAAGTTCAGCAATAGAAAAACTGGGACACGTGGAAATACGTAGGAACACACCATGGCTCGACCAAGAATGCATTAAACTAGCAGAGAAGAGAAAACAGACAATATTACGGTGGCTACAAAATCCGAATGAAACAACTACACAAAATTTCTCAGATATCAGGCAGGAAACTTCCAAAACTTTTAGAACAAAGAAACGCGATTTTTTGAAAGCTAAAATTAAGGAACTTGAAGATAATAGTAAAAATAAAAATATTCGGGACATGTATAAGGGGATCAGCGAATTTAAGAAAGGCTATCAATCTCGTGCTTATATATTAAAGAAATCTGACGGAACAGTTCTCACCGATACGGATAGCCTCTTAAATAGATGGAAAGATTTCTTTGACGATTTGCTGAACACGCAGCCAAAAACTAATGTGCGTGGAGAAAAAAAGATACACACCGCAGAACCGTATATTCCAGAAGCCAATCGAATAGAAGTGGAAGCCGCTATAAAGAAATTGAAGAAACACAAATCTCCGGGTGTAGATGAAATTCCGGCTGAGTTAATTTTAGCTGGAGGCGAAAAATTGTGGAACAAGATACACAAACTCATTCTCCTTATCTGGAACAAGGAAGAATTGCCACAAGAGTGGAAAGAATCAATCAATGTTCCAATTCACAAGAAAGGCGACAAAACTGACTGTAATAATTATCGAGGCATTTCTCTTCTGTCAACATCCTAAAAAATCCTTTCAAATATTCTGTTAGCAAGATTGACCCCATACGCAGATGAAATTATTGGAGATTATCAGTGCGGATTTAGACGAAATCGATCAACTATCGACCAAATATTTACCATTCGCCAAATACTCGAAAAGAAGTGAGAATACAATACCCCGGTACATCAACTATTTGATTTTAGAAAGGCTTACGACTCGGTTAGGAGAGAAACATTATACAACGTTCTTACTATAACGAGATACTTTGTATCAGCTCATAATTACATATATCTCGGGCAGAAAGTGCTTTTACACAAGCACTATACCTGTTATAATATTAATTAAAAATAATAAAAGAAGAATGTTTTTAATATATAAGAAATATACATTATTGTCTAGTTGGTTGCTATGTCGTTGTTTATAGATACTCAGTTAACATGTATGATTGCAAGTCGGTTTGTGTGAATATACATTAAAAGGGAATCAAAGAATAAATTATTTAATATTCATTATGGACTTGTAATTTCAGTAGAAAAGGTGAGCAAATTAGTGAATATAACTTCACAAGATATTTTAAGGTGAAAACGACTATTGCCACTAAAGATATAACTGAACTAGGGTTAACGACTACCTTTGGTGAGTCGTTGTAAAATTTTTGGTTTACCTCACCCGAGATTCTTGTAAATTCATATCCCGAAGTCTAAAGTAAGGGTGAATTTACCTTAGTAAGAAGGTTCATGAATACGAACTTAACCGTTCTTAGAAGTGGCAGAGTAATCACAAGAAAAATCATGGTTGGTGAGACAGTAGAGAATGTAACAGTTGACAGTGCTAACAACGAGCAGAATATAGCTCCTATTGCACCCGGAATGTTGACATTAAAAGACAACATTCTACTAGCATTACAGCGCCAGGAACAAAGCCGAAAGGATGATTTAGAAATTATGAAACAAAATTTAGCCCAGATGTCCGAAGAAGTAAAGCAAACAGTACAGCAAAAATCTGAAGAATTGAGTAGACGGTATGAAGAAGTGAATGGACGATTAGAAAGACAGTATGAAGAATTGAATGGACGATTAGAGAGACAGCATGAAGAATTAGGTAGGCAAATAGATCAAAAGTCCGAAGAAGCAAAACAATCTGTAATACAAGCTGTGACAGACATCACGTTCCAATTCGACGAGAAGTTAAAAAGATTATCTGAAGATTGCAAGGATAATTACAATCATGTAATCCAAGAAGTTAATAGTGTAAAAAAAGATTTTGAAGTAATAGAATCTTCTGTTCGTCAGCAAAAGACTTAGGTGACAGATAATTCTAACCAAATACGTGCAAATGCACAATTGATATCTACCTTACACGAAGAAATTAGGACGTTACAGATTAAAGACAATGCTTACAACAACAACATTGTTACTGATCGTTTGGAGTTCCCTCATCCACAAGTGATGTCCTTGCATTCACCCGAAGCAGATCGACAAGGACCTTGCGTTATCTCTTCTTCAAGTAACTCATCCGATGAGGATATTATTTTGGAAAGAATTCAACCAAGGAATACAGATGGGCGGAAAAGAGATGGTGGAACCCCGCATAACACGCGGAAAAGAGATGGTAGAATCACACATAACGCAGTAGGTAGAAATTTTCACTCAACACGAACACGAAATGGTGAAAGAAATGTAAAGTTAAGTGTAAAAATGAGCGAAATACGTGCTATGAGTAAGTTTAGTGGTATATGTAATGAAAATGCTACTTCTTTCCTAGAAAAATTTCAGGACGAATGCAGTATAATGTGTATAGATAAATCTCAATATATGAAACTAATCCCTCATTTATTACTTCCACCGTGTTCTTTATGGTTTAAAGCGGTACGGGAACACGTCAACACATATGAGGAATTCAAGGCAGCGCTGATTGCAAATTATGAGAATGACTTTCTACTTGCAAACAGAGACGCTACGATTAGAAATCAACCTTTTAATCCTCGCTTGCACAAATCTGTTGTTGATTTTGTTGTGAATACGTATAATGAATTCAAAATCGTAAATCCACTACAATCCGAATCTAGAGTGATCGCATCTATTCGAAATCTACTACCGTTTAAATTACAACAAATTCTGTTTTCTACGCAATGCATGAGTTTTAATCATCTATTGATGCTTGTTCAATGTTATGAAACTCAATACCAGGCACAGAATCATCAAGCGGGAATAGGCAAAATTAAAAACAATTCAGATAACTTTAGATCAGTACCAGTCCGGAATTTAAATATCCGTAATGTAGACGATACGGAACATAACCTAAATCGAGTAAATTTAAACAGTCAGAACAATCAGAGTAGGCAAAGATATGATGGGAACACACCTAACCTAACTAATCGTGACCATAATTATGTCAGACCATTTAACCAAAGTAGATTCAAAAACAGACGAAATACATGGCGAAATTCTAGAAATACTGTAAACTACATTGATAGACGTAACCGTAGTTCAAGAGATGGCACTTCGTATCAAAATCAGAATAATGACACAATTCCTGTAAGAATAATAATGCGGGACATAATCATGATTGTGCGGTACAATGTACTTTATTAGAAGCATATACAAGTACGAATCTAAACTGATTGCAGTTGATGTGGTAGGGGTTAAACCCATATCAGCTATTGGTTCTTATGAATATTTATGTGTGAAAATAAATTTAATTTCTTTTTTTCGTTCACTTGAACATAGATTATTGTATCTACCATACGGGAAGATGTTAATGTTGTTACTGATTAAAAACAAAGATTATTTATATTATATTGATTTATGTTGAAACTTTATTGTCAAAGATTATATTCCGTAGAAGGTTCATTCTATTAAGCTAATTATCCGACGACTGTACTCATGTGTAACATTATATGATACTTGGATAAGATTCTTTTGTATCATGACGCCTTGTTGATATGATGTATACTTTAAAATACCATCTTACGTAATTGTTATATAGTGCGCCCTGGAAAGAGCAAACATTTTTTTAACATGACCGTTTTTAATGATGAATCAAATCGTTGATCATTGTAATTTGTGTTTTAAAATGTAATTATCTCTTACGCTTTTGATTTCGCATCCTTCGTTGATTTTATTAGTAAGCGACGACATTTTTAATGATAAAAGATAAATAATAATGGAATAAAAGTTTTATTATAAATGTACTTATATGAAGGAAACTTAATGAAGTTATATATGAAAGGCGATCAAAATGTAGAGAACACAATTATTATCATGTAATTATTATAAACGGACCAGTGGTTCTTAAATATAAAAGTCAAGCTCCCTTGTAACTTTTATATTTAGTCCCTTTATCGGGCGACATTTTATATAACGAGATACTTTGTATCAGCTCATAATTACATATATCTCGGGCAGAAAGTGCTTTTACACAAGCACTATACCTGTTATAATATTAATTAAAAATAATAAAAGAAGAATGTTTTAATATATAAGAAATATACATTATTGTCTAGTTGGTTGCTATGTCGTTGTTTATAGATACTCAGTTAACATGTTTGATTGCAAGTCGGTTTGTGTGAATATACATTAAAAGGGAATCAAAGAATAAATTATTTAATATTCATTATGGACTTGTAATTTCAGTAGAAAAGGTGAGCAAATTAGTGAATATAACTTCACAAGATATTTTAAGGTGAAAACGACTATTGCCACTAAAGATATAACTGAACCAGGGTTAACGACTACCTTTGGTGAGTCGTTGTATTACAGAACTTGGAATACCGAGAAAGCTAATTATATTAATTAAGATATGTTTAAGTGAATCCCAAAGTAAAGTCCGGGTAGGAAAATTTTTGTCCACGAGCTTCCACGTCGAAAATGGCCTGAAACAATAAGATGCGTTGTCGCCATTATTATTTAACTTTGTGCTGGAATACGCCATAAGGAAAATCAAAGATAGCAACCAGGGCCTAGAGTTGAACAGCATTCACCAGGTTATGGCATATGCTGATGATGTAAATTTAATAGGGGATGATAGGAGAACAGTAGAAATAAATGCAGAGATCTTATTAAACGCTGGCAGGGACATGGGTTTAGAAGTAAATGCAGAGAAAACTAAATACATGGAAGTGCGTCGGGACCGTAATACGGCAAATTGTGGAGGCGTTAGAATATTAAATAATACTTTTGATATTTACCCAACCCAACATTGTTAGGGTCGTCAAGTCTAGGAGGCTTAGGTGGGCAGTTCATGTAGCTAGAATGGAAGAAAGTAGAAACGCTTTCAAAGTCTTGACTGGTAGACCCATAGGAAAACGACCATTGGGAAGACCTAGGCGCAGATGGGAGGACAATATTAAGATGGATCTCGCAGAGATATTGGAATACAAAGTAGAAACTGGATGCAATTAGCTAAGGATAGAAGTCAGTGGAGAGCTTATGTGAACGCGGCACTGAACCTCCGGCTTCCATAGGCCATAGAGTTAGTTAGTTAGAGTTAGTTTAGTTTAGGTAAGGTCAGGCTACTTTATGTTATATTATATTAGTGTAGGTGTTCAGCATACTTTTCGAAAAAAGTAGAATTTCTCATATTTCTATTAATATTAGGTTAGTATAAGATGGTTTAGTCCAGGTTAGGTTAGATTTGGTTCGATCATGTTAGGTCTTAGTACGTATATGTTCCGTTTCTCCCGTGAATTTTGTATTTTTTACGTACTTTTGGACCCCTTCTGCTAAACATTTACTCAGCATTATACTGTAAGTTAAAAAATTCCAAATGTGAGGAATGTTCAAATGAAATTTTCTGGAAAAACACTTTCATTTTTTTAATGACGGCAAAAAATAAATAAATAAATAAAAATAAAAAAATAAAAAAAATATAAGAAGTGGTGTTTTGGGAGTAAAACATATCTCTCCTAACTTGTGTAAAAAAAAGTTTATTATTATTAGTGTTATTATCACTCGTTACTCTATACATGTGTATTTAATACAGAGTATTTAGTCATTTACTGAAGAATTTTGTTAGTTAAATAAGGGAAAAAAATATATTTTTGGAATATTATTTCATGTTGTTAGTCTGGATTATAATTGAAGGCAGTAGCCATATTGAGACCGATTTCAAGTTAAAACATGTATTATCATGATGTTGAGGAATAATTTAGTGTATGTATGAAATCGATAATCGAAGATAACTCGAGATTTATATATGTCTTATTCTACGTGCCAGTTATAGAAAGCTTATTCTTGTTACATTTTGAATCTTTTTTCATTATTTTTTGTTTTGTTAATAAAAGTTGATTATGCCGATTTTACTCCAAGGTGTTGTTTGTTATCTACTTAATCCTCAACCAATGAAAACTGAATATTCAAAAGTGCTTAATAATTATCTTTTTTCCAGCTATATTCTCATTTCTACGTACGCTAAGCGACGTTATAAAATACATACCTGTTGGGGATACGTTTCTCAGGAAGGACAACTTATTTTTTTCCTTTGCGATTTTTTTTTAAATTTAGTCATCGTAAAACTTGAACGTTCTGGGAGGGGGCTGGTAATGGCGACATTATCCACCCACAACAACGGTATAATATATATATATATATATATATATATATATATATATATATATATATATATATATATATATATATATATATATATATATATATATATATATATATATATATATTTGGTAACAACATTTCAAGAAAGATCACAAGCTATGTCAGTGATTTTAAAAACAATACTCTGATTTTTACTAAATTTAAGCTATTTTAAAAATGTTACATCAACTTTACAGACATAATTGATATTTTGATTTTCATGAAAAAAAAAATACTTTTTCTATAATTGAAATTTCGTAATTATTATTACAATTAAAAATATTTTAGCTTTTCACTAATAGGTACCATCCTCTCTCTCTTAACATTCTATTCAAGCCAAAAGTGACATAAATCGACCACTTTCAACTTCAACATTAATCATTATAGAGATTGTAATATGTAATCAGACGCGGTTTTCTGGAATTAATGAAGTTTCCAGTTCTCTCTACTAAAACCGGAAATTGTAATCAACTACTTCCGGTTTTAATGTCGGTCGCTATACAGTGAAATCGGTAATAGATACCGAGAAGCGCTTTTCTGTAATAAATTAAGCGTCCCACGTATATATTCCGTCACTATTCCAAACTATCAGCTAAGACTGAAGTGATAGAAATCGTATTACCACTACTAGTTACTGTATGTTATTAATAAAGACTATGTTTACGTGAGGTGCACACCAAACACCGTTTTGTTGTAAAGTTAATATTTTTGGCCATTTCAAGAAAGCAACTGTGGCGTGGAAGACTTCCATCCTTCGTCTCTGATATTGTACTGAGTTCTGATGGAGTGGGGCGATTACGAAAATCTTGTAGTAGTAATTGCACTACACAAGGTCGGGAAGACAGGAGGTAAGATTTTCAACCTCCTGAAACCCCTACAAATCAGCAAGAGATTCGTGTATCGCGCCATACAGCGATACACCGAGACTGGGACGGGTTCCAAGGGTTCAGAGGGAACATCATCTGCCTCAGTTATGGTTTGGTGCGGAGTGAACTACTCAGGCACAACCCAGCTGCATTTTTGCAAACAAGGTGTTAAAACATCTGCCAAGATGTACCAGGACATAGTATTAATACCTACCAGTATAGTGAAACCACTGTCTGCTACCATGTTCCCTGGAGAAAGGTGGACCATCCAGCAGGATTCCGCTCCAGGCCACAAAGCGAAAACAACCCAGGACTGGCCGGCACGGAACGTCCCCGACCTCATTTCTACCATTGATTGGCCTTATAGCAGCCCGGACCTTAACCCGTTGACTACAAACTATGGGCAGTCCTTCACGCAAAGGTCTGCCATAAACGGCATCCATCCGTCGACAGTCTGAAACAATCCTTGACCCGAGCAGTGAACAATTTTCCCATGGACGTGGTGCGTAATGCAATTGACCAGTGGCCGGATAGACTTCGCGCCTGCATCAAGGCCAAGGGAGCACATTTCGAAAAATGATTCATGCGTCAAATGTACAACATATCAATATAAAACATGACCAAAATAAATTGCCTTGGTGTTAATACTCTGTGTGCTATTCACATTCAAACTTGTGACAGTAATTATGATGTTACTAGGTATTAGAAAGTGGGTGTGTGAGTGTAAAAAAAATAACATATATCTGGACGTCCAAAAACAGCAAAAACAGGCTTTAATCAGGTGTTGGAAAGTTTCTCAAGCTTCAGAAGAGAGGAATTGAATTTCTAGGAAAGAGTTGTGACAAATTATAAATCACAGAATCAATTATTCAACCCAGAAAGAAGAAGGCCGCTGATGCAATGGAAATACATATCCTCCCCCAATTTGTCAGTCGCATCAAATGGCATGTTGCTTTATGATATCTTCTGTGATTCCCAGGGTGTGATATTGTCCCTCCTTGGTCCGAAAGCTCATACAATTATATGCAAGTATTTTCGTACCTTTCGAATACATAATTTTTACCAACATTGTCTGAGAAACGACCATAAATGCCACATGACAATTTCATCCCCCACATAGACAAAGCGCGGATATACTGTGCTAATGTTTTGAACTCATTATTGGCTGACGATAATATTCCAATTTCTACCACACCCACCCTACTCACCAGGTCTATCCTCAAGTGACATAGTTTTCCCAAACTTTAAAGATTGTCCTCGCGTAGGCCATTTTGCGAGTAGATCATCTCTGGGAAATGATATTTTCCAATATCTGAAACATATCTCCAAAGATGACTATGACACATGTTACTCAAAATGGATGGAGTGATGATAATTCTGTAGCAATAAAGAGGAGAGTTTGTTGAGAAATAGATACAGGTTAGTTCCATGTACTTCCTTGTTCTTGGAAGTTAGAATGAAAGGGCATGTAGTTTTGGTGTGTATCTCCTAAATAAAACTTAACATTCCTAATAACAAACAGAATCATTGAGAATATGAAATAAATTTAGTGAAATAAATTTAGTGATTAACTTATTTTTAGTGACTAACAAACTTTTTAAGGGTTATCTAAAAAAAGTACAATTTAGACGAGCCAATGTAATTTATAACAAGAAAGCTATTACGTTTTACAATCTTATTTTAATACTTAGTTCTGCTAATGGGTAATGTTTCTCATGATCTGGTTCGAAGTGAAACGCACTGATTCTCAGAATATGAAATTAAATGTCCATCTGTCAGTCTGCTTCTAATGCAGCTCTTTCCATGTAATCATAATATTATTACGTCATTCGTGCAATTAGGAATCATGTCGATGGTCAGATAGGATCTTTTAGGAAAATGCATTTGACTGCAGATCGTAGTTTTTCAAACACTGCTTTAGTTACACGTGGCTTTGTGTAAGGTTCTTTTTAGAGGAAAACGGTTGGTAAATACAGTTGTTAATATAGTTGAGGGAAATGTTTGGTAAAACCTGACAGTAAAATATTTTTGGTTTATTGGTATTACATGATTAAAAGTTAGTGAAGACTGCAGGAGTGACTGAAGGGGGGGGGGGGGGGTTAATGCCTATTCTGGTGCATACGCCTATCTTGCTACTGCCTTTTCTCCAAACGTTATAATGAAAGTCAGCAGAATATTATCACATTTTTCGGTTTACAAATACCAACTCACCGTTCAACATTTTTTTCTTGATTCAATTTGCCTTCCCCATAGGAAATTAAAGCTAGTGTTGGCATTGGTGTGAGTAGAGTAGTATTTTAACTATTTCATACTAATAAGACATAAGAGTTAATTTTGTTTCCATTGATAGGTGTAGAACAGTTCCTGTGGGGGGACGAGCGGGGCAACGGCCCCGGGCGACGATGTAAGGGGGCGCAAAATTCGGAAGAAAAAAGGAAAAAATAAAAGAAAAATTACTTGGAATATATGTATGGGGACGCAGTCGTATACTCTTGCCCTTGGTGCTGATTTTCCACGGCATGGCACTGGAGTAGAAAGAACTTTCTACACGGATGTGCAAAAAGGGAATAAAAGTCTACCCATCCTTTCACATTTACATTCTCACATGCTCGTTTAATTGGGTTTTAAGTGTTTTACAATTCATTAAATGATATTTTAATGAATGGCGATGCAAAAGGGCAATATTCTCAGCCAGAATTTTCGAAGCGTGTCCAGTTCTTGGAAATACATGTCAAGACACATTTATTTGTTGCAATTAATAATGATATGTGCGTATATAATTGTTGTTTTATACGATATACTATGTGCACGTGTGCACCAAAGTGTATGTATTTTGGGGACTGCATTTATGTTTCGCTTTTTCTCTGCCCTGGAATTGGTCTTTAGCCTCCCTTGGAGAAAGCCCTACGATTATCCGTCAACGCATGGCATTTGGAGATGAATAAAGAGTAAAAAAAAAAAAAAAAACTTTGTTTTGTTGTGTGTATGAGCACATTCGGCACACTCCTTTGCTACGCATACTTTCCACATATCTCCAACACAGAGACACTGAGAAGATCTCTATTACATTCAGTTGATAGACAGGACATGCACTACCCTCGTGAAAAAACGAAAGAAAAAGAAAACAGATAAATGAATTAAATAAATTGCTCTTGCGACTATTGAAAGAGGTCTCTCATTACCTTCGAACGGAACTTGATAACGGAAATTGGTAATAATAGTACTTGAAGGTACCGATTTAGTTACAACAATAAGCATAATAATAAGCTAAGTGCTACCTTCCAATTCTAAAATAGAAATGAGTTTTTTATGTTTCTGTATTTATTGTAAACTCCTTAAAATTCAAAGCTGTTTTAAACACAAAAATAAATGTTGTAATTCTTTCTGTCTACGAGAATAATCTTTTCAACATATTAAAACTATGAATTACCTATGATAAACAAAAAGTCAATATTATCAGAAACCAAATTAACTCCTCAGTCTTATAACAATACGGAAACTCTATCCAAAAGGGATTATCTACAGTACGGCCATGAAGTCCGTGAAGAAAACGAAGAAGAAGGAAAATAACGTAGAATTAGCCATTTTATATAGGGTAACACAAATTTTTGGGACCATTCTTTTAATTATTGTTAAAACACATAAAATATAACCCGTTTATATGACCGCAGATTTTTTTTTTTTTACAAGAAACAAAAACTAGAATGAAAGTAAAAATAAAAATATAGACAGTTCGTTTTACTCAGCCATCTCCAAGTGGATGTTTCATAATGCCACATTTTAATACTCTGATTATTTATTATCAGTAAACCCTTCACACAGAGCAAGGAGAATACAGCAATCCTAACGTACATAGAAGGCAAATAGTGAGAGGTATAAAAGTCTTAGTCATTGATTTTGCAGAAACATCACTCATGCGCTCGTGATTCTAGCTCAACTGTTCCCTTTCTGATGATTGTAAGGACGGCCTCACAATGACAAGACGACAGAATACCTGAGCCGTAGTACAATATTGTGAACACTGCAATATTGTGAACATCGTACTATATATTAACTGGAGCATTTGATAGAGAAATACCTCTTCATTGTTGTGATAGACGTTCACAGTGTAAATACTGGGAATTTTCTCTTCGCACTCTCTTCTGATTCCTTCTGCAATGGCTTGGCTGCTCAGCCTTTTGTCAATGTGAGTCCGGCCTGATCGTGAAAGCCTGCTTCTACGTCATGTACTGGCGAACTTGAAACGTTTGCTTTTCTATTTCATCTCCCTACTAGATATTGTGAAATGTAATGATAAGGTCAATATAATGCAAAATATTTTCGTAAAGTTACATGTAATAGGTGATTTATTCAAACCAAATTAAGGACGAATTTGTGGCACCTCATAGTCAGCTAAGTCATACAACTCCGATAAATCATGATTCTGTGTGGCCGCCCTAGCTCCTGCAGTGGACACATCGTCAATTTGCACCAAGGATGCAACTGGTACCTCGTTATCCCCGGTGGGTTACGCACAGGTGACCAGCCTGTGGATTGTCTCCCAAACTGAACCGCAAAATTAATTTTTAATTTTACTTTTAAATATATAATTTCTAACTATAGAGCCGAAAATGGTCATACACCCTTCGCATACAACTATCACTACAATCAATTAAAAAAACTCTTAACACAGTATTACACATGCTACAGTACACATGCTAACATTTACCATTACACCATTTGCACATGCTACACTTATAGTAGCTAGTATTCCATACGACAGGCTTCTAATGAAACGCCTATTTATTGTATATTTTACCATTCACTTAAATGGATTTTTTAAGTAATACATTCTTGAAACACAACTACAAGATCAAATGCATTCGTTCTGTCTATTTCAATAATAACCCACAATATATATCCAAAATGATCTAACTAGGTATCGAACCAATTTTCCACTAACCAGGAATCGAATCTTAATAGCCCCAACTACTACGGCCACTTGGGACCGAACCTGCGCTTCATTAACCCTACGTGCACCAAGGGGTTGCGCGTAACATCGTGCACCAAGGGAGGGTTAAAAAATGTCCACCAGATAAATTGTAATTATCTGTCCAAGAAAATGTAATTTTTTACTCTATTTTGTACTAAACGTACACTAAGACAACTAAAGGCCACGAAGAGAACTATTATTATGTATGTTAACAATTTTATTTGTTATTTTCATAATATATTTTAAAAGCAAAGAAATGCTATTATCATATTTTCCTAATTACAAGAATAAGGATGTGGTAGTACAAACATAAGTTATTTTTATTGTCGAAAGCTACAGAGTAAACGTAATGTTATTATATTACTTGCCATAAATCATTGTCGGTTACTTTGAATCAATAATATTGCATTTACAAGCGAGGCATATGTTGGTTTTTTCACTATGTTTTCCACAAACAAAGGCTTCATATTTTGAGCATACAATTGTTATTTTTGCAAGTTTCTTCAATTGAATGCTTTTCGATTTGGCTTCTTTGCAACAAAGAACTCATCTTCCTCTTCGTGTCTTTGGTTCTTTCAGTTCCGTAACACTTTTCGTATCTGTGTGTCCCAAACATATTCTATTGCTGCAACAACGTGATTCTGGAGACCAATTGAATCACCAGCCCTTTCCTTCACAGTTTCTTTGATAAGTTCCCTGCCGAATTGTTGGAGGAAACTATACCGTTTGTTAGATCTTTTTTATGCCACCCTGGATTAGTCAACACGTAAATAGTATATGAATTGATACAAATAATATCCAACAATGAAAGAAACACATATAATGGCCATCTTTGGGTGTTCCTTTTCATGGTATACTTCCTGGCCATTTGGTCAATGGAGTCGCTCCGTCTTTGGTCGAGTTATAAAACAGTATTATAAAACAGTAAAACAATATCGGACTTATTTTTTATGACTTTCATCGCATTTTGTATCCGCATGCTGTGTCGAGAGCATGACTAGTACTTTCTTCGGTTTTTCCTGAACAATGTACCACACAATTGTGACTGGTGTATTACCAGAAGCAGGATCCGTAAATGCAAATATGTTGGAGTGTAATTCTCTGCCTTTAGTGAACTTCAATTCTTCTGGAATGTGCTTCCTATTGCACTGCATCGTTCCAACTAGAGTGAGATTATAGTCCCTGTACAATTCTTTGGCAAGCTCTACAGATGTATAATAACTGCCAGTTGTCACATTGCGTCCTGTATTTACAATAGGAACAACAAGTCGTTTCACTATTTCTTTAGGGCCCCTTGTTTGGGGGATCGATCCTTCTACTTTGCTGACATAAACTTACATATTGAAGACATAACGCTGTTCACAGTCTGCTAACATTCTTAACAATATCCCATACTTTTTGGGCTCAAATTGTTGTCTTATTTACACCCATCAAAATCAAAATTCCAATCAAAAGCCGTAGAGCTTACGCCGAACAGGGTTTAGTATCAGAATTTTAAACTTAGCTTGATATAACTTCTTGTACATTATGGTGACACGGTGCACCAAGAGTGGGTACTTTATGTCCACCACGAGAACTTTCTTTAAAAAATAGGTTAATTTTCAGAAATTGAAAACACTGAAAAGCAGAAAGTACAGTTTACATTAGTTTTTACACAAAACCTGAGTTATGGTGTGATACTAACGAAATATCCATAAAAATTGTCATTTTTGGAAAGGGTGGACATTTTTTAACACCCCTTGGTGCACGTAGGGTTAATCCGAACCAACTATTGTAATAACCGGTATTCGACCCAACATATACAATAACCGAGATTCGGCGATTGGTAACATCTAACGTACTCCGGGATAATAGAACCGGAACACTTTATACTTAATTCCTTGTATGGCCTCAGAATGCGACTAGAGGAAATGCGATTACATTCAAAAAGGTTATTCAGCTGCACTAATAGGAGGGTCGTAAATTAATATTACTTATATCAAATGGACGGACGTTTCAAAGTATATATCTAACATTTATTTTCAAAATGAATAAATATAATTGGAACAAAAAATCTTCCTTTAACGAAATAGATATATCATTCAACAAGCAATACTTCTGAAACTAAAATCTCAGAAACGACCTTACACGATCTTATATTCATATCCTGACGTTTTATTAGTCATATGATGCCACCAATTTGCAACTACATCTTGTATTTTCAGTGTAGTTTTAAATATCTTTTCTTATATTTCCGGGCAATGTATGATTTTAAAATATGCACTAACCAGTTGGAAGAAGAAAATACGAAAAAGGAAAGGGAATAAAAGTTGATTCTAATATGATGATTTGTAGTGAATTTTTGTCTTTACGTTGTCATAGCAACGTTTTGTAAATAAACGATATAATTCAGGAACCATCATAAAAAGGGATGTACGCATAATTATAAAGGTGTGCATTTATTTCAATAGGTGTGTGCCACAATAAAAGCCAGAAAAACTACACGCAGCATAAACTGTTTCAAGTGAACTTAGTCTAGCTGTAATTATGACTGAAGACTTGTATATAACGTGATGTTATAAAATTTTGGTGGTTTGTCGCCAGGAACCTTTAGGTGATTCGTTGAAGCAAAGTAGGCAATGTCCTAAATAATAAATTTCAACAATACACATTGACTATAAGGCTGCGAGGTGATTTCACTAAAGAGATAACAAGACCGAGTTTACCGTGTTGAGAAGTGGCACAGAAATTCCTTGGAATATTACAATGAGTCTCACTACTGTGGAAAACACTTCTGAGGCAAGTGATAATAGGGAGATTAACACATTTTCTCATTTAGCTGAATTTATTAAACAGCAGTTTGGACAAATGAGGGATCAAATGGATCAAATGATTGATCGAATGGATCATCAAATCAATAAAATGTATCAGAGAATGGAACAATGCAGGCAAGAACGGAAGCAAAGTTTACATCAAAATTCTACAGAAGTTGTCAGAACTGTAGTCTCTAAACATAACAATCACAGTAAGAATTGACAAGAAAATATGTCAGTTCCCGAAGAAATTTCATCACATGCTAGCATAAATGCGTTAAGTGAACCTCAACCTTCCACAGAAATTGCCGAGAATACAGATACTAAACTTGCATAGACGAAGAAGTATGACATTACTGATTTAAATGTGTATGTGGAATTTGCTGAATGTTCGACAAACATATACGGTATTGATTGGGTCAGATTATTATGACTTTTCTCTTCATTTGAATGTTTTTGATTGTCTTATTGATCTGTGTGTAATGGAGATTTTAGTATGTATCAATATGCGAAAAGTTATGACCATCTTCGTCCAGTGAATGTTATTGGTTGCTTGTATTCATGGTATTTTCAACATGACATTAATTCTGGAGACGAAGTACGGTAATGGAACCGTTTAATGATATGTATACGACATTAGTTAAAGTAGCAGGAAGAAAGTTGATTTCAGTTTTCGTAAAATTCAGTAAGAGAACGTGTGTTCCTACCAATGTTTATAGTGATTGGGCGATTGAGTTGAATCTGTTGAAATGTTCACTGAACGAGAAGACAAAAGAAGATGTTAGTAAACAATCCGATGATACTTTTACATAAAGTGATGCAGTGCGTTGATTTCAATCATCTAAGTATGGCATTGCAAAATTTCGAAAATCCATTAATGTTGCAACGAGTTCGAAATGTAAGATGAAAGTGTGATCTCAATGTAAAAGTGATGTTAAACTCAGGTCTACCGGTAATGTAACCGAACCTAACCTAATTACATAAAAAAAAGAAACCGTGGTAAGACAGACAAGTACAGATTCGCTAGGAGACACGACATCTCGCCACCAGTGAAACGAAGCAGAACTGAACCTAATTTTACCGGAAAGATAACCAAACCTAACCTTATTACTAACATTAATAGTAATCGCGTAACCGAACCTAATCTTGGTAGCAAGAGTGTTAGTAATCGTACAATTAAGAAGCATGTACTCATTAGATCTAATTTCGTTGGAATTGGATTTCGTAGAAATTTCATAAATTGTACAAATTCTCAAAATAAGAAACAAAGAACTGTAAAAGTAACGTGCAAGACTGTTCCGGTTTATGACTTTCAATGCAACTTAAACGAATTCATTGGTCATGTCATTAGACTAATGTTGTGGCGTCCGAAAGAATATGTTCAATTGATTTTTGTTTTCCTTCAGCGTAAATGTCGTCACGATTTGGTTTATCGTGTGCATTTTTCTTCATATTCTGTATATTCATAATTACCATAAGATCTTGTCTTTTGTTCAGAGTAACTTTAATTTTTGTTCTGATATTAATTATCCTGTTTTATTTTAGGTATTATTGTTATTGTTGAAGATATATATGTAATCGACCCTTTTTCGTTCAAAGAACAACCATTTCAATATTAAAAATACATCTTTCTCAAAACCTTTTTCATTATGCCCAAGTAAATGATTATTAACTTGTAACACCTTTCAACGGACCCGAAAAAGACTTAAAATTAAATAACTTGTAAATCAAGTTTCGAATGTGGCTTATCGTCGTTGAAATCTACAGATAAATGAAGTCAATGATAAAATTTAAAATAATTATATATATATATATATATATATATATATATATATATATATATATATATATATATATATATATATATATATATATATATATATATATATATATATATATGAATTGTAATTTCCATATATACGAGATACATTCGAAAACTCCAGTGATCAATATGTATTACCTAACGATCCAGAATTCTTTTCTTTTAAGAAAGTTCATAGTTCGGGTGACATGATGCAACGACATCTTGTGTTTTCAGTGTAATTTTAAATATCGTTTCTTATACTTCCGGTCAATGTATGATTTTAAAATATGTACTAACCAGTTAGAAGAAGAAGAAGAAAATACGAAAAAGGAAAGGGAATAAAAATTGATTCTAATATGATGATTTGTGACGAGTGTTTGTATTTACGTTGTCATAGCAACGTTTTGTAAATAAACGATATAATTCAGGATCCATCATAAAAGGGATGTACGCATATTTTTAAAGGTGTATATTTATTTTAATAAGTGTGTGCCACAATAAAAGCCAGGAAACCTAAACGCAGCATAAACTGTTTTAAGTAATTTTAGTAATTTAATCTAGCTATAATTATGACTGAGGACCTGTGTATTACGTGTTACGTTATACATTTTGCTTATAAGATATATTCATAATAATTTTTAAGGATAACATACACCAAAGAATTGAAATTCAAATAAATCTACCTAATACCTAGCCCATATGCCCATTAATTATAAGATAGCCCCAATCAAACTAACTCGATCAAACAGCACTTACAAAAAAAAAGGTTCAAATATATATTTTGATTAAAGATAGCCCATTAATGAATGTATATATGGGCTAATACAAACATGTTTCCTATTTTCAAATGCACCATATAACAAAGTTGAATATCACATCGATGTACTACAATGTTACAGTTTTGTGTATCACAGAAAATAGAAATTTTCCTCCATTCACTCTTATTACCAATCGCCGAATACCGCACTAGAAACATTTAGTAATTTTTCTTCATTAAGTTCACTGTCCTCCAGACAGATGGCACTATATATTTGAAAGTTAACCAAACAGACTATCGAGAGAGACATCATGTGGTGAAACTGATAACTAGTTATACTCGCGATATCACTACATTTTAATAATGACAAACATTACTTTCTTTCTTATTATTTTTTTTTACAATGTTACGTTTCAGTATTTACCGTTAAAGTAGGGCTCTTCCGATAATCGAGTAATCGATAACAATTCGATAAACTTTCAAATCCGTTTCATCCATAAAGGATTTTAACTTTATCGAATTATCGAACTTTCGAGTCTCCCGAAATGTTCGTGACTCGGAATGATCGAGACTTCCAAAATGTTCGAGACTCTCGAAATGTTCGGGACTCTAGATGTGTTCGAGGCACTCGAATGTAAGAAACAGTAGACAACTTCGAGACACTCGAACTGTTCGAGAGTCTCGAATTGTTTGAAAGCAGCAAATACAGAAATATATCAATATGATCGCATTTGTCGAGTCGCTTGAATATTTTGAAAAGTTTGGGATTATCGGAGTGTTCGGAAGAAACAATGTATTCGAGGTTATCATAGTTGTATATAATATGTATTACATATATGCAAGGTGTTCATTATAAAACTTCTATCCTTAGCAATGAAGTGAAGGAAAAGTTTTTTCCCCACAGATCTGTACAAGGTTTAAGCAGTCTGTCAGAAGAGAGAAAAAGGAAGAGAAAACATGCATCACCCGAATGGAATTACAATACAAGACAACATTAGTCTACTAATAGTCCGCCTATTCCGCCAATAACGGGGCAGGCAGAAAAATATTTTTACATATGATTTCGAGGGTTTAATTTAAGATTCTGTATAGAGACAGCTACTGATATACGTAGAGGTAAGGAAATTCGATAAGGCTGAGGACTTATCATACTTCCGTTTGAAAATTTAGTATCCGGCGCTCGAATGCTTTCGAGTATTTGAGATTGTCGTGAAACAAGCCTTGAGAATTTTCGAAGCTCCCTAGTACAGGCCGTCCTGTCTGCCTGTATGTGGCATCCGATGATAACTTTCGAACGGATTGTCCGATTTTGATGGAACTCATTTTAAAACAAAGTTCTCGTTTGCTTTCACAAGACACCTATTGTTTTGGTTGCCATACGACAAGGGGAATTTTCCCGAATTCAAATATTTGTTCTTATTTTGAGCATAGGCGTGTGAAAGCTACGATAACGTTCGAATGAATTGTCCGATTTTAAAGGGGATTGGTCTAAATGCATATGCCAGGTATCTGTTCCTCTTGGTTACTTTACAAGATTTGATTTGGTACATAAGATGCCGTGCGACTCTGGTGCATTACCAACCTCAGACTCAAAGCGTACCTCGGAGGGGGGGATGCGGCCGAAGCGTGGTGCAGACAACACTGCATTCATCTACGACTGAGATCAAGAAAGTTTGGAGAATTAACTCCACTCTCCCTATATGCCCTTACGGCATAGTGCTATGCACAACGGATAACTTTACATATGACAGAACAGAGACTAAAGGGAAATGAAATGAAATCGTCCAGTTTAAGGTATCACGTTATGCCCTATAGGCTAAGGTGAAGGATGATTAAGGCAAGTGAATGGTAATGTAGTAATTTGTAAATAAGAATATGGGAGTAAACGGGAGTACGTCGAAAAAAACTACGGACACAATGTTGTCCACCACAAACTTACTTGGTCTGTGATCGAACCAGGGAGAGACAAAAGGTATGAAGGGAAAAGGGGAGAAAACATACATGCTCTGACTTACACTTCATATCGCTTTGATTCATTTCCATATCAAATTAAAATAACTTCCAATCATTTCTTAAGGAAAAAAAACATTATTTCCTCAAGAGCCCTCTCAGCTGCTTTTTATATTGTTGCAAATAGACTTTCAAAGAAAGATTGTCGTGCAGTTATTTGCTTTGCAGTTGTTGAAAGAAATAGTATCTCTCCTGCCATGAAGACAATGTCTTTGAAACCGATTGCAATTACATTGCACTTCGGTTGTAATCAGACGTTTCTATGGGAAACAAAGTTATACTGTTAATTCAAGCTGAAAGGGTGCTGGAAAGTGTGCGTAAGTTACTGTAGTGAAAATGTAAACGAAAAGATCATATAGGATATTTGGATCATTCTGAAATTTGGATATTTAGATAGGGCACATACTAGTTCCTAAATAAAATCTTGACCCGACTACTGTAGATCCTATAGCATTTTAGCGATGGACCTATAAAGTTCATTTATTCATGTTTTTGGCAGCCTATAACTCCAAAAGGAAGCATTTGTGCACCCAGATTGGTCTATATCTTTTGTTCTATCTTGGTCTCAGGATAGGGTTGCTATATTTTGAAGTTAGAAAAGCGGAGGATTCTAAACCGTAAGTACTGATGTGAACTTGTCTATTACAGATACGGACGATCCTTCTAACCTATTTAAAGCAAATTTAGTTTTTGCCTTTAATGTTTTATTAAGTTCAAAAAGTTTAGGCTAACAAATGTGAGCCTCGAATTGTAAAGTAAGTATTAAGTAAGTATTAAGTAAGTATTACAGTAAGATATCTCTAATAAGGATACCTGTAAGACAAATTTTCCAAAGAAAAAAATCTCGCGATATATGGCAGATGTTGTTCATACGGTTTTCTCTCTACGAAATACAAAATAATTTTTAAACTTTTATCGTAAGAAAGCTAAAGTATATTTAGAAGTCTTGGACCATCTCTTATAAAATTTCTAATCATTTTCAAAGATTTCTACTTGAAATCATACTAACATACGAAATTATTTCAGTTTCACAATATATGAAATACAGTATAAACATTTTAAAACAAAAAAATACTAATAAGAATCTAATCTAAACAAAATGCTAAGGATACGGTAGTTCAATTTGCAATCATTTCTGAATATATAAAGACTAGTTGAATATATAGATTTCTAACAACATAGACTTGTTAAGTTGACCTGGACAGAATGTTATCAAAGAAATACGCACCCATGAGATCATACATTAGTATTCATAGGTTGAACCAAAATATGTACGATTATGGCATTTTTTTTTCATTTTTCATTCCCTTTAACTTTTTTTTAAAAAATCTCGATTGCATAAAATCTTATAAAATTCTTATAATACGTCTTTCATATTGTACAAAACCAGTAGTAATAATTAGACAGTTTCTACATTCTCCTTGTTTCTTTCATCTGTCCAGTTGCAATTGAGGTTGACACAGAGACAAGCGGTTTACGTTAAATATAACAATACTTTATCAACGAAGTCGTCTTGAATTTTTCTCCAATCCAAAAAAGGGAATATGATTAAGCGGGCGACAAATATAGGACCTGAAAATCTGGTGGTATCCGCTAAAATCAGGTAATTTAGCAACCCTATGTCACACTCTGTATAAAATAATGCACCACATTATTCTGAACTGATGCAAAACTCTTACGTTTGTATAGCCTACATTATTCGTCCAGGAAGCAATCTGCCTGCCCCATCTGGATCCGCTAGTCTGTGGATTCATCATAATGTAAAAACCGACTGTATAGAACATATGCTTCATTGTATATTCACTGTCGAGGAAATAGATTTATTTCCGTTTTTCATCTGCATTAAACTAAGTGATGATTTCAAGGTTTCCTCCGGGAAGGCTTACCATACGTCCTAGATTCAAGCCTGGTCCGGAAAACTGTCTGGGATAAACTAATGCCCGATGGGAAATTTCACTGCGTTTGGTCAAGTGCTTAGCTTGCAATTCTGTCTTGTGCTGATATTTATGAGAAAATCAATAGCGATAATGAGTTCTTCGCAAGAATACTTTACTCAGGAAAATAATTAAGACAATAATATAAAATATATATTTTAAGTATAGAAAATGAGAACAAGCATTTTTGGAACTTAAGATTAGACTTAACTTCTCAATAAACACACACCATTCTTAAAAATATCTAGAAATTATAGTAATCCTATCCCGGGGGATTTTGAATACATGGAGGGTGAATGTTGCAAAAATACTGGTAAGCCACTGTGAACATGGCCCGAGATATGTTTGTGGTGCAAGATTCCTCCTAAACAACCCCCTGAAATCACCACTGATTTGACTAAGATTTATTTTACTGAAAGGCTAAAGGGGGAGTTTGCGCCCAAAGCATTATCATATCTGATTGCGGCAATGTATACTAGTTGCCATTAAGAAAAAGCAAACACGACAGAAGATAACACATTCGACTTAAAAATAGAATTCTGCTACAAGATTTTAGCAACACTGTACGTGACTAATATGGTTGAGGTGTTGGGGGTATACTATATCGTATGAAGAGCAAATTACACTATTTGTACGTTTAAGACCGTACGTCTGGCAACACTGATACAATAGCTGTCAGCAAATAACAAGCAAGATATACAATTCAGAAAGAAATTGAACTTCCTGTGTGTGTGAGTGTCGAAACGAAAAAGCAATCCCTTTCTGTACGCTTTCCTTTCTACTCATAAACACAACCTGGCAATAACTTATCAGATGAAAAAAGTTGTTTGACTAGTTTGAAAAATGAAATCTTTAAGTTTTACGTCCCACGGTTATGCCGGTTAGGCTAAAGGAGACGGTGATGATGAGAGATGAATGAAATGGTGGAATGAAGAAAGTGGGAGGAAACGGGAGAACCCCGAGAAAACCCACGAACACGGTGTTTGTCCACCACAAAGTGTTTGACTAGTTTGACTGCAAGAAGGAATCATTGGAGAGGTGATGGAACCGAACTGTCCATCACTACTTTTGATAATACTGGAAATGTCGATAATACCCAAAACTTGGATAATACTAGCAATGTCGATAATACTCGAAAGTTTGATAATACTCGAAGTGTCGATAATACCAGAAACTTCGATAATACCCGAAACTTCGATAATACTCGAAATTTCGATAATACCCGAAATTTCGATAATTTCAAATACTCGAATGGTTTCTAGTAACCGATGAAACTCGATAAATTTTCACTCCCGAAATTCGAAAGGTCCTCAGCCTTATCGAATACCTCTACGTTAAAGTTGGCGTTGAAAGTTTTGATCTTTATGTATTTTGTTCTATTAACGAACTCCGTTGAGGTAAGCGCTCTAATGGCCTACTGGAAAGAGCAGAATTTAACAAAATTGCTTCTTTTAAGAGTTATCGTGTATAAAGAAACTGGGGTCATTGCGTGATCTTAATAAGTTCAGGTTACCTTAGGGCAGTACGTTGGTAGGAGTATTTTGTACGTGTCAGTTACGCCTTGTGGAAATAGACACACCCAAAGAACGAGTAAATTAAGTTACCTTAAATATTCCAATGAATTAACAAGGAAGTTAGAAATCCTTGGTAAAGTAGTTACGAAATGACTAATTAACACATATATTAATGATCGAGCAGTTTTCTATCATCACAAATTCCCGAAGAGAATTTCAGTGATAATAATTCTGCTTCACAAAAAGTATATCATCGAACATCCATATGCCTCCTTTAGTCAGTCTTACACTCATCTGCAAATATATATATATATTTAGAATCAATCAAACTACACGAACATTTAAATTTAAATGTATATTCTTAAAAATTGTACAAACCAACTTATTAAATGTGAATTGTATACATATCTAATAACAAACAAAATAAATTGTACACAGATATGCTAATCTGAGATGTAAGGCTAAATATTTTTGGAAGAAATATATTTATTATCGCAAAACCATCTATTGTCAATTGAATTCAACAGTGATATTATTACGTAGAATAACCTTTGTACTCTGCAATATAGGAAATAAACATTCTTAGGCACATTTGGATGATGAGTAAAGGGTTGGATCTAGCCCAGGGCCGTGATACCTGGGCCACTCCAAGTTTTTGAGCAACTAAAATAATTTAAGGTATTATTTATGTATATATTTCCAAATTTATAGTAATCTCAAAAAATACATATCATAGTCTGAGTTTTGACTTCCGCCCCCTCCCCACAGATTTTACCTTCTAGATTCACTTCTGGATGAGTACCTTTGTAATCTTATTCATTATTTACTGTTGTTTGGTAATTTGAGATTCTAATTTGTTAAGAATTTCCTGTGGTTATATGGATAGCTTAACCGCCTTTGGAGCGGGAGATCGGGATTCCATTCCCGTTGGCGATCTTGCGATTCGGATAACACGTAAAACTTTGTAGCTATGTCTCATATAGATTTGGGAAGATCTTTGACTCTAGCACACTATAAACTTGATGAGAACTCGAATCTACTCAAAAATCAGGGTGAAACGCTGAAAGAATGTTGCGAACTTATTAACGGTTTAAAAACAGTGAGAACATACGGTCACAGAAAGAAATTGACAAATTAAATTTGAGAATAGATGATCTAGATCAATATAGTTGAAGGAATACCTTAGAATTATATACCTCCAAGAATCGCCTAATAAAAATGTTACTGTTGTTAAAAATGTAGGTATAGTAGGTTGTCGTGAGTTGTATATATCAATTAATGATGACATGATAGACGTATGTGGGTAGGTTGGTCGGGAGATACTAAGCTTATGAAAAATGCTGAAGATAAAATTGTATATTCTCGTAGAACACTGGAGGACGTTAGGTTAGGCTGAAACTAAAGTAAGCAATATGAGTGTTAAGAGTAAATGTATTTCATGTTACACATCAATTACGAAACTTCACTAATTGTTTTTAACAGTGGTGCCTACATACTTAATATTTATCTTTCTGATATTAACATTGCTCCACCTTCAACATAATTTACGAATGCAAATTATTTTGTATCCATTGTACTTGCTTATACTAGACGTGAAAACATACCATTCCCTTCACGCGTCCAGTAAAATATGACAATTACCTTGTTAATATTGACTGAGGTAAAAGGAAATGACAACACTATGTAAATCTATTCTCAATTTGCAAAGATCATTTTAAAATTGTTTCTGTGAACTTAAAGAAACAAATCATCATATTAACGGAACCTAGAAGTACTCGAAATGGCAGTCATGAATAATGCGCATGATGCGTCATTGAATTTTAGAGTACTCGAGCAAAAATATTTTAAAATATTTAAACCGAGTATGAAGAAATTGTATAAGTATATTATTTTTAAAGCTCTATTTTATACAAGAAAAATACAAACCTGTATCTCGGTTGATTGATAGGTACAGCACAAGGATAAGCTTAAAATATACTCTTCTAAAGATAGTACGGAGAATCACACGAAACGTACATGTGTGGAATATAGATAACCAGAGTTAACATATAAGACGTTAATGGACCGGCTCCATTAAAGAACTCAGGCAGAATAATCGCTCTAGTTACCTACTATAAAAATAAAACGGAATTCAGAAATCAGTTTATATATATTGGAGATGATCTATAGATAGCCATTATGCAGATCGTTGCAACCAGCTAAGACATTATTAAGTTGACTCCCTTTACAAACTCGATTGTAATATTTGCTCAAGTTTTCTATAGCGAAAATTATGATTCAAAAATTCTGTTAGACGGATGGAATTGGATGAAGGTTATTGTCACAGTTGTCCGTTAATTTGTTAACGGATTGACTTCATTAAAGAACTGGACCTAGGTACACACTCTAGCTATCTATTGCAAAAATATAAAAAGAATTCTAAGATTCGCTTACATATAAGGGATATGGTCCATAGATAGTCAGAGTTAATGTCGTCGTTTCTTAGTTTTAACAGTGTTGTAAAAGTGTTAACGGATTTACTCTATTAAGAAACATAGCTGACGTAAAAGCTCTAACTGTCTACTGAAGAACAACAAAATATTAAAAATCGTTTCATTTTAAGAGTTATCGTAGGGACTAAGAACATGAAAATTTGATCCTCACTGTGTGATGTTAATAAGGACAGTGCAAGAGATATTTTAGATTGGGATAGATTATAGATGATGTCAAAATGACTGAGTCATTATTTTCCTTATAACAGACACTTGTTTTCTGATGGTTGGTTTTTGGGCATGCATACATAATTGCATGTATGCAATTTCTTGACGGAAGGAAGGTTTACAAATCATATAGAATATTTATAAGATATAATGGACTGGAATTTCTTCCCTTTTAGGAAGACCGCTGGTTTCCTTTCTTTACAAATTTGATTTGAATTCTACTTGAGTACACGCTCATACACAGGAAAGCGGAAAATATTATCAATAAGAATGAAATTTCATATCTATACGCCATCATAGCAAAAGGACAATCGACCCATCCATCTATCCACTCACCTCATATAGAGTGCGTTCTATGTAGATTACTCCGCCTTATCCGGTTTTCGAGTTTTGTCTGATCCACCCTATCCGTAAAGTACTGTGTATAAGGAAAAATATACCAAAAATCTCTCTCCACTTTCAGACTAAAAGCAACCAATGTTCCATACCCGCGGGACGACACCTCATATGATGCAAATATGTCTTTGACTTGTTAGGAGTATTTCGTAGTGCTGATTTATGCCATTAGGAATACATAACCTTAGAGAACCAGTAAATAACTTAATGATATAACTGTTGAGTAAGAAATTGACTGTAAGACTGTAAGAATTAGAAGACAATCACTGTGGTAATTTCTTTATGGGTGAAAAACTTTAGCGATTTTGCATAGCGAGATTACACGTAAGACAACCATATGAAAAAAACAAAGTTCTCTGCACTGGACCCCAGCGTATGGATTCGATGTAGTTTGGTACACAGGACACAAATGTGTAAGGCATCACACATTTTTCGCCCATAAAGCAAAATTGAAACGGTCAATCGTTCTGAGGTTTTCAAATTTTGGATTTTCTGTACGAAACAATATCTAATACTTAGCCTGGGGTCCGATGCACAGAACTTTTATTGCTGAGTGTGTATCTGTGTAATCAGCCAGACATTAAGTTTGTGCGAATGAAATGTGTAATTTTAAGTTTTATGGGTAATTTGAATCAGCAACACTATACAGAAAAGTTGTAAGGTTGTGTGTTTAACGTCACAAAATGTCCACATCCAGCAAAGAGGCTGGACAGGTTGCAACACCCCTCTTCCTTGAGAAATGCATGCTTTCTAATAAATTTTATGCTTATGCATTCTTGTACAACCTGAAACTATTACGTATGTCAATGAACAATCTTGCCCACTCTCTCGCAAAATCTGAACCGAAGCTAGGCAGTACGGCTGGTGTAGGAGTGCGATGATGAACAATTTAACATCTAAGTCCACCACGGAGACTAATCCCTATAGAGCATAAACGGTATTAGTTATCGAAATGCGGCTTTTAGCTTTTTTGTCATGCTAATGGCGCTAACTATATATACGAAAACTATATTCCAGAAATTTTTATATACAGAATCATTGTTTTCTAAAATTCCACTTGTTACAAATAACATAGAATATTCTAACTTCTTTCGAAACTTTCTTAACTATCTTATGTAGCAAAATGATTGTATTAGTCTAAGTGCAGAGTGTTCTAAATTCAACGTTATTATTTAATGTTTATTTCTTATTTTGCAGGAGTCAAAATATAGTGGAACGTACGTACCCTGCAATAAACGAAGCTAAATACATTTCCACTTAAAAGAAAAGAATAAAACTTCAAATGATTGAGTACTCAGTTTTGTACATTATTACGAAGGAACTATACAACACAAGACAGCTTAATTTTTTCTGTATGGCATTAGTGTAGGCGGCCCTCAATGGAAGATAAATGATAATCCACATATTTATGAAAATTGTATTATTCTTATTTGCAAAATTACATGATAGACATTTCCAACCAATGTTGTAAGATTTGGCTACATTTGCGATTACTGGTAGGCACTGTACACATACGAGGGGAGACCAAAAATAACTGAAATAATACTCCTACTCATCGTGCACTTGTAGTACGAGGTTCCGCCGCTAGGTTACTGTGGGAGGACCTCTCTTGACGGTATACCAAGTGTCGTAAACTGACAACGACGTGTGTGGTTCCACTGGCAGCTCTACATATGCGTATCTGCAGTGCATTTGAGACACAAAGAAACGGTAGATTCTCACGAACAACGCGTGGCTGTGAGGTTTTGTTTTTCACTCGAAGAGAATGTAACAGAAACTGTTGTGATCATGTAGCCATCTTTCAAGTGACATATTCTCAGTAAAATGCAATTGAATGAATGACTTACTCGATTTCAAAGGGGGAATGAACGTTGAAGAACACCCTCGTCCCATTTGCCTTTAAGTCGAACCGAGGACAACATCGCTTAAATCCGTTATTTCATAAGGTCCTCCTTGTAAACCGAGCAAATTATGCGTGGTACATAGGCTAATACTCTTTCGTATGCATGGGATATTCATGTATCACCACAGATTAATTAGTTGACTTGGAGCTTAATTAACTTTCAACACCGACGCTCAAGTCACATGTAATTGCATCGAAATCGAACTCATATAGTTGCTATGCATATAGCCCCGAGGAAGCTCTATTCCGACATTGAGTGTGTATATACCTTGGTATATACATACCAATAAACCGAATTATAATTTTATAATGAGCGTTTTCGAGTTTTTCAAACTTACTTGTACTCGTCTAGGACAATCTCATATTATCATCTTTGTAATAACTTATGAGCTAATATACTTTCATTCGTCCGAAGGATACACTTTTGCCTAGAAGCCATGCTGTTCAACGTATCTGGACAGAATTTTAAAATTAAAAGTTTTTATGTGTATAAGATTGACGTATCTTTTCTAATTTTCTTTCTATCCCGAATGAAAGGGTAGTTAGTTCAAGGGTCACGATGAAAATTCGTTATTTCTTCGAAAACAGTTTTGGTGATTTTGCTTGAACACCATTTCACAAATCAAAATAACATCAACCCTGTAATTTTATTATAAGAAAAAATAGATTTAATCTTTTAATACTTTATGACATAGTATAAGTAATCTTTTCTCGAGGAAATATATAGCTTCACACTCATATTTACTCCTAACTTCTGAAATGTGGCTAACAAATTGTCAAGTTTCTCGTAGTCGTCCGCTTTAAAGTTTCAAGAAAGTTTGTAACAACGGCACAGAAAGCATACCATGCTTCTCTTTCTTTGTAGCCCTTGGTTAATAAGAACTCTTTATCTTTCATTAGCAACCCTATCTGGGGGCCGTCAAAAATACCAGCTTTCACTGTGTCAATGCAGGAATTTTCGACCAAATGTATTTGAAGCAAGCACCATCCGGATTCAAAGCTTTTAACTACTATTCCACTAATGCCAGCTTTATGCGCAATATACATACATAAAGCATTTCATTCCCATCCGGAGATGGGCGGGCCACAGAAGGTTACGCCTTCTGGAGAGTATAACACTTTATCAGGGTCAACAAGAGGTTCGTTCTGGGTGTTTTCCTCTCCCACTTTAAAGTCTACTTGAGCAGGCCACAATCTCCATACCTAGTGTCCATTCCATACACAGCTGTCCCATAAAGAAATAAAGCAAGGATATTTCGTAATACCTGCTTGTTTGCCCAATAACATTGAATTTACCTTGAGGTTCCCACACGCTAAGCCATCTATCATTCTTATAATTCATCTTCTCAAGGAGTATTTTCAATGGTAGGTTTCCATCAAATGTGTGGGGTGACCAACAGGAATGGATGCCAACTTATTGCCATTATGCAACAATACGGACTTTAAACTCCTATTCGAAGAGTTAATAAAGAGCCTACATTCTTTCGCATCATAATCACATCCCATAGCTTCAATTAGGCTTTTTACATCTGTAAAATACATAAGTTTCTATCTTTTTGAAAAAAAATAATAGATACTTCTCTCTGTTCCTGGTGTCTTGAAACCAGCAACTCTGCTGATGCTTTTGGTAGAGCAAGGTCTCGAATTAAATCATTTAATTCTGATTGAGTGAAGGGCTTGCATGAATAGCATTAATCAGACCCCACAAAATCCTCGTCACTACGTTCTGTACTTGTGTTGACAGAGCAATAATCATCATCACTGGAACTTGCAATCGTGCTAAATGTAGGGATAGGAATTTCATTACTGTGAGGAACAGGTCATATACCAGAGTAAACATCAGGATACTGAATATTACTATTAGATTTACTGCTCATACCAGATACATTTACCATACAGAAATAGCAGTCATTTACACAATTTTGCTGCTCTCGCCACAACATAGGGATTCCAATTTGGGGTTGTTCATCGTCTTGCTCCAGTGTCTGAGATTCTCTATACAGGTCCTGCATACTTTATGTGGTGCCCATGGTTTAACTCGGTCGCCCAATTTAATTCAGAAATATGCATGATACACTTTTCGTACAAATTCCGAAATATTTATTCGTTGTTTTGGGGTTTGAGAGAATTACAAATATAGCAAAATATATCCGGATAGCTCTTACACTTTCTACGAATAGATTTCATGTTATTTTTACCCGATACAACTGTCAACTTGATCAGAATGTGTCTAGTCTACACTATAGTAGTTTGAAGCCTGTAGATATCAATACACTAATACAGTGAACCAATACTAGAAAAAACAGAGAAGTAAATGTTCGGAAAGCTTCCAAAAAAATCTAGCACATCTTTCGTAATCTATTAACTCGCGAAGTTATCTATAAACTTTTTTTTTTGCTAGCCGAGGCTAGCTACCCGCCCGAGGGTTATGCCCTCTATGGAGAAAGAGAAGCTGTGTAATTAAGTGAAAGGACTGGGAGATGGTCTAGGGGATTTTTCATTATTATATTATCTCTTTATTGCATAATATCAGGTATATAGAAGGTGGATATTAATACCTTTGTAATAGCAATCATAAGGTAGGGGAGTGTCAGCAGTGTTTCATAGATTGATTACAGTACATTGTAATATGAGAAAAGAGGAATGAGATGAGATGTACTTGACAACACAACACGAGGGTGATTCTTAGAGGACAGATGCAAGTTAATATTCTCGCTTGGGGGCTGCTTCAAGCATTGATGAGAGACAACGGGAAGCACTGTTAGTAACAGAGAACTATTGTGCGGTATACTACGGTTATATATGAGGTGTTCGATGGTCAATGAGAAAAGTACGAGTGAGTGGAAGATCAGGGTGGTCGGGTGGTAGAGAATAATGATGCAATGCGAAAAGAAGGGAAAGAGGAGAGTATGTGATGGGATGTAAAAGATCAAAATTGGTATGAGCGTTAATAGTATCATGGAGGAGCGGGTGATGATAATGGAGACGTGTCTGAAAGTGTTTAACGCGAAGCTTTTCGAGATGAAACAAGATGTGAGGAAAAGGCATTCGATCGTATAGAATCTGAGTTGGAGTCATAAGTTTGATGCGGTAGGCTATACGAAGGGCGTGTCGTTCTAGTGCTTTAAGTTTGTTATAATAGGAATGGGGAGCTACAATCCAGGCAGGGTGGCCATAGGTCAGCACCGGGCGAAGAAATACTTTATAGGTGTTTAAAAGAAGTTCGTAATGAAGACCCCAAGTTGTACCAGTTAGGCGTTTAAGTAAGTAAAGTCGACGGTAAGCTTTTGCCGTGACATCCTGTAGGTGTGCTTTCCAAGTAAGATGCCTGTCCAATGTAAGTCCCAGGTATTTGACTGTTTTAGAAATCTGAAGACGAGTGTCGTTAACAGTGAGATTCAATAGAGATGGATTGCGGTGAACTTTGGTGCGTTTATTTGGTGCTAGGAATAGTGTGGTTTGGGTTTTACTGGCATTGACCTTAAGTCTCCATTTATCACACCAGATGACAAATGTATTTATCGCCTCTTGTAATGTTGTGTTCAATTGGTGAACAGTGCGGCCCACGGCTAGAAAGTCCGCGTCGTCAGCATATTGAAATAAATGGACGTTGGCAGGAAGTGGAGCCATGTCTGCGACATACATCAGGTAGAGTAGAGGAGAGAGAGAAGAGCACTGAGGCACACCGGAATGTAGGAAAATGGGATGTGATGATTGCTGATTGATGAAAACGTAAGCGAGGCGTCCAGATAGGAAATCATGAATGAATCGAATATATGCAAGGGGAACGAAAATTGAGTAACTTGGAGAGAAGTCCCTGATGTCAAACTTTATCAAATGCATTTTCCAGATCAAAAAGAACCAGGAAGTATGGTTTTGCCGTATTGTACTGATTCGTGATAAAGTTTAGAAGACGCATGAGCTGATCTTTAATACTGAATTGTGGGCGGAATCCTGCTTGGTGTAGCGGCAGAAGATCGTACCGTGAAAGATGGAGAAGACGACGTTGGACTATCATTTTTCCAGAATTTTAGTGAAAACCGGGGAGAGCTGAATTGGACGGTAAAAGGATACTTGGGCGGGAGGTTTCTCGGGTTTAAGAAACATAAGAACTTTAGAAGTTTTCCATGTAGTGGGTATATATCCAGTACGAAGAATAAAAGTATAGATCAAGGCAAGAATATTTATCAGAACTGGTGGGCTTTCTTTCACATGGCGATAAGAGATGTTATCGATGCATGGAGTCGATTTGCGTTTGCAGATAACTACATTCGTGATCTCGGTAGGAGTGATAGGGGGAGTGAGTGCTTTTTGAGAAGAGACTGTATGATTGACATTAGGTTGAAGATGTGGAGACCAGAAGTTAAAGTGCTTTGTGGGATGATGACGAAAATGGCGTGTAGCTGACAGAGGAGTAAAGATATCCTGTAAATAATCCTGCATGAAGGCATTAGCTTTATCTTGATCTAAGTGAAGTGCTTGATCATGATGAATGAGTGATATGACGTTCGGGTGTATTTTCCGGTGAGTGTGTTGAAACGCTTCCAATATTTTGTAGCATGGGATGTATCAGAGAGTGAATTACAAATCTTGATCCATTGTCTTAATTTCTAAGCTTTAACGTAGTTGGAGACTGTACGGTGAAGGGCTTGATGATGCTGAAGAGCTTCATGGCTTCCAGATCGTATGTATTCTTTATAAAACTGCCGGGAGCGCTGTATGAAAGTAAAATATTGTGGGGGTTGTTTAGGTTTGTGAGATGAATATGTAGATTGAGGAATGAACTGTTCGAAGGCAACTTGTATATGATTAGTGATTTGATCCAGAGTAGAGTATAACTCATCTTCCGTAGTGAGAGGAACGCATTGCTCAATAGAGTGACTTAAATAAGTTCGATATTTTGACCAATCTGCTTTATCATAACGAGGGATGAGTCTTGGAGGGGGCGGTGTGTCGGTGATAGAGGTAGGGGATACAGGGAGGCTGAGTTTAATTGGGACATGATCGCTATCTATTGATTCTAAGATATCAATGAGAATACGGTGTGATAAAGAGGATGAAGTTATGGCGATGTCTAGAGTAGTATTGGATTCTGGGCGGATGGGTGTAGGTAAAGGATGAATTATACCTGTCGTAGTTGTAGCAATGAAATTCGTGAAAGCTGTTTAACCTGTATCAGAGTGGCTGTGAATATTAATGTTTGCTAAAATGTAATGATGTGATAACGGAAGTTGTTAGAGATGTATTGAAAGAAGGATAGTGGATTTGAGTTACAGGGACGAACAGAAATGGTGGCTACTGTTACACATAATGACTTATAATATAGAGTAGTAATGAGATGTTCTGGTAGACTATGGATCGGTGGAGAAGAAATACGGTGAAGTATATGAGGTGAAAAACCTATGGCAACGTCGCTATTGGCACGCGGGCGGGAGACGTACCGTCATGGTGAAGAATATCTTATCCTGGAAGGGGACAAGTGCGCTTGGGTGTGATGTGTGTTTAATTCGGAAGGAAAGTATTGACTTTTTCTTCTAGTGGAAGTTGTTCAAACAGAATTTTATAAGCAAAAAATCAGCGGAGGTTGAGGAATAAGAATATGAGAACTATGATAAAAGCCATATGGAAGATGGATATAGACAGCAGTTGTGAGTGGAGTTGCATGGAAATGTACGTAGGGGCCATTATAGGAAGCATGGAAGTCAAGATGGAAAAGGTTGCGAGCGGCATGTTGAACATGCTGTAGCATGAGTGGCCATGCAAAAGGATGGACGTTCTGAAGTGTCAAAGTGATGAGTGCTAATAATTGATGAAGGGCAACGTATTGATTGGGTTTCAGTGGTGTATGCAAAGTTTGATTCTGAGCGTTGTGAGTACGTAATGGTACTACCAGTTCTGGTTTAATCTCTTCGGGAGTAAGCCGAGATTTACATTTATAACTGTAAGTTGGACTAGATCTTTCGTGGCAACTATTACAAGTAGGAGCTTGTTGAAGATTAGTGCAGGTGCGAGTTGGGTGAAGTCCAGAGCAATAACCGCATTTGAATTGGTTTGTGCAGGGATGAGTGGAGTGCGTGTTGTAATCCTAGCATCTTGCGCATCTAAGAGGAAGTGGTGCTTGCAATCGTGACGGTTCTACACGATGTCGCTTTTTGAAGATGAAAACTCCATTATCTAGTAGATCGTTTATCGTTTCTTATGAAGTGATCAAGATCCGGATCATGTAGGTAGTCACCTTATTATTCCGAATACGGATACATTTTTTGAAGGAATATGCTTCCTCTCGTAGTTCATCTTCAATCTGTGAATCTGTTATCGACGGATCCATCCTGCGAACCACTACCGATATTATAGGAGGTTGGCGTGGGGGTGAGCGCTGTTTCTGCCTGTTGTTAGTCAGTAGAGAAAGTGTTGAGCTTTTGGCGAAGATTTCAAAGATATGTTTATCTCGGATGGTTGTAGCGAAGTTCGATAATGATGACTTAAAGATGAATCCGTTCTTGGTTTCTATTATTTGTGATATCTCAGAGCGTGGTCGGTATTTCAAAATTTGTAAAATAAACAGTTTTGACAACAAAGGGTTACGTTAGGAAAACAAATGAGTGTTATCTTCTGCCTAGGGTCATCTCTAGGCTAATGAGAACGATGGGAGCCCTGTTAGGCACAAGAGGTATCACTGTGCAGTAAATGAAAGGAAAATGTGAGGTAGATGGGCATGAAGTTGATATTCTTGTAACAGAACTTGATCTGGATGATCGGGAGGCAGAGTGTAGCAGTAAAGTATGAAAAGGAGACAAGGTGAAGAGTAAACGTATCTAGGCCGGACAGGATTAATTTCATGAAAATGCATACTGGCCATGAGTATTGGATGCTGAGGGCTGTAACGAGGTGAGATGAATTTCTGTCGGAGAGATTCTAGATGATATGTGGTGCAGGGGAATTTGATCAGTTCATAAAGTTCTCTGATGGGGCTGGGTAGCTGAATACGATGGGCTATGCGGAAACCATGCCGTTCGAGAATTCGCAGCTTTTCGTAAAAGGAAGCCGGTGCAGAAATCCAGGCGGGGAAGCCGTAGCTGAGAACTGGAAGCATGAATGCTTTGTAGGTATTAAGGACTACTGTCGCTTGGAGTCCCCAGGTTGTAGCAGTGAGGCGCTTGAGGAGATTTGGGCGTTGGTAGACTTTGCCAGCGATGGGCTGTAGGTGAGCTTTCCAGGTTAGGTGAGTATCATAAATGACGCCTAGGTAAGTGACTGTACTGGTTGGAATGATGGAAGTATCGTGAACCCGAAGTGAGAGCAACGACGGGTTTCGATGGACCTTAGAACGTTTGCGAGGCGGAATGAAAGTGATAGCTTGAGTTTTCGCTGCAGTAATAGAGAGGTTCCACGTGGTGCACGAACGAGTGAAGCGATTAATAGCCTCTTGCAGATGCTGATTAATTTGCCGAATTGTGTTACCCAAGGCTAGAAAGGCAGTACCGTCCGCATATTGAAATAAATAAATGTCAGGAGGAAGCGAAGGAAAATCGACCACAAAAATGATGTACAAAATGAGAGAGTTGATTGTTGATGGAGATGTAAGAAAGGCGACAGACCAGAAAGTGATAAATTAAACGAACGTAAGCAGTGGGAAATTTAAGGTCAATAAGTTTGTAAAGAAGCGCAAGGTTCCATACCTGGTCAAAGGCTTTCTCCAAGTCAAATAGTAGATGGCAAGAGGGTTTGACAGAATTGTAGTGACTGGTGATTAGACTGGTGAGGCGAAGAAGTTGATCGTTGATGGAGTAGGAGGGTCGGAAATCTGCTTGGTGAATAGGGAGTATACTTTTAGTTTCGAGATACGGATGGAGTCGCTTAACAATGATACGTTCCAGAAATTTACTGAAAGTAGATGTTAACTGGATCGGACGGTAGGAGGATGGGACGGTTGGAGGCTTATTGGGCTTTAGAAACAAGAGTTTTTGAAGTTTTCCAATCTGTTGGAAAGTAGCCTGTGCGAAGAATGAATGTGTAGATGATGGCGAGCAGATTCAATAATAATGGAGGACCTTCTCTGATATGCCTATATGTAATGTTGTCAAAGCCAGGGCATAATTTCGCTTACGGTTAACAACAGTAACGATTTCATCGGTAGTGATGGATGTTGTGAGTGAATGATTTGGTAACGTATGAGAGACGTTAGGCTGTAAGCCAGGAGATGCAAGACTGATACGGTTAACAGGGCGTGCATTGATGAAATTTGTAGATGGTGCAGGTGTAAAGATGTCCTGTAAGTAACCAGCAAAAGCTTTTACTTTCTCTTTGTCAGTTTGGAGCGGAGCGTTATTGTGGAGAAGTGGGTAATGCGGCTTGGTATATTTGCCACACAGGGCATTAAACCTTTTCCAAAATTTTGTGGAATGGCTGGTTTTATGTATTACACGTTCTGACCCACGGTACGCTGTAGCTGGGTGTGACGATGAAGAGTATCAGGATTTCTCGTTCGGAGGTATTCTCGGTACAATTGACGAAAACGGCGAATCATAGGTAAATACTGTGGGGAAGACTAGGTTTATATGGTGTGGAGAAAGTGGATGGAATGTAAATTTCTGATGCATGAGTGATAGTTGAGTTAATGGTATTAATGTCATATAACTGGTCTTCTGTCGCTGGAGGTTGCAGATGATGTAATGACTCAGAGATATAGTCACGGTACTTGTCCCAATTTACTTTGTCGTAGCGAAGAGTTGGCCGAAGATGTGGTGGATTGGTAGAGTGAGAGGCCTGAGTATGGGGATACGTCAGTCGAATAGGTGCGAGATCGCTGGCAAGAAGTGCAAGCAAATCAACTGTACAGTAGGAGGCAAGAGTACTAGAAGTGATGACTGTGTCGGGTGTCGTCTGAGAGACAGGACAAGATGCTGCTGGTAGATCATGAAGAATGCCTGTGGTATTGGAAGTAACAAAGTGCGTGAATGTGGTAAGTTCATTATCGGTACGGCTATGGAGATTGATATCTGCCATGATAATATAGTGCTTGTATGTGTTGGAAATATATTGAAGGAAAGCAATAGGTATCGGATGTCCTGGTCTTATATAAATGGTGACGAGTGTGATGGCAATTTGAGGGAAATATAGAGTCGTGATAACATGCTCGGGAAGATTTGTTAACGTGCAAGTATGGCGCCGAAAGGGAAGGGTATGGTAAAACACTATGGCTGCCCCAGCATTGGCTCTCTGAGCGGGAAGAAAGTGGTCGTGGTGATGGATGTTATAACGAGCGAGGTGGATAATGTCCGATCTTTTAAGGAAGGTTTCGATAAGGAGAAAAGCATTTTCTTTTTCTTCGAGGAGTAGTGTTTCGAACAGTAATTTGTTTTTAGAAAAAGATCGAATATTAAGGAATAAGAAGACAAGAGCCACAATTAAGTGCAATAGGTGATGGCAGTTAAAAGTGGGTGGAAGATTTGTTGTGTGAAAATGAGCATCCGTATTAGAGTAAGTTGCCTTGAAGGAAACATGGAAGATAATGCGAGCAGCGTGAATGCTTTGCTGGAGGATGTGAGGGCGAATGAAGGGATGGATATTTTGTAATTCCAATGTAGTGAAAGCAATAAGTTTATCGATGGTGACAGGAGTGGAGTCGTCGGGGAAGTCAGTGTTTGTGGAGGAGTCGTGAGTCCGGAGTGGAGCTACTAGCTCAGGACGAGAGGTTTCCGGTTGAGGCTATCCTTTACACTTATAGCTATAAGTTGGATGCTGTTCATTGCATGTAGCACAGCGAGGCGGAAGTTGTAAATTGGAACATGTGCGAGTTGAGTGACTACCAGTGCAGTAACCACAAACAACTGTGTTGCGACAATTAGCAGTGGTATGCTGATTGTAAGCTTAGCACTTTCCGCAACGAAGAGGAAGTGGTGGTGATGAGCGATATGGTTCTACACGGTGCCTGTTATTATAGATCAGTGCACCATGAGTAAGCAATGAATCAATCGTCTCCTGTGATGGGGATAAGATCCGCATCATGTATGTTACGAATACGAAGAACTTTTGTTATGTTGAGACCTTCAAGGTGCAATTCTTCGTGAGCTTTCTTATCTGTGTATGAGGGGTCGACTCCCCTAATAACAGCAGAGAGAAGAGGAGGTTTCCTAGGAGGTGGTGGTTGGTTACGTTTCGAGGAACTGAGTGTTTCTATTTTGGCAGTTTTCCCAAAGATCTCGAAGGAAGCTTTGTTCCGGATGGTGAGAGCAAAGTTGGGATCCGGCGATTTCAAGACTATTCCATTACGGGACTTCAATACTGGAGAAACAGCGATGCTCGGTAAGTACTTGCGCAGTTGCGGTACTTGCGGTAAGTACTTCAGCCAGCTAAAACTGTAACATAATTAGGAATCATTTTTGACGATAAGTTGCGATGGACACCCAACCTTCAGAATCTTGTTATCAAAGCAAAGAACTGCTTACAACTTCTTCGTCGTCTTTTTGCCAGACCTAAGGTTTAAATTCCAAATTATTGCTTAACACATACAAAGGAGTTATGCGGATTATAGTTACATTTGGAACACAGCCTGGTGTTTTACAATAGACTTGTAATTCTAGATAGACTTGTAATTCGTCTTGCATTTAGGATCAAACTTCCGTATCATAATACTGAATGGTATCACAAAAATACCATTCCTCCGCTTGTTCAACACATAGCACAATTGCGTCATAAGTTCATAAGTACCAGTCTCCATGATCGTAAAAATATCTTTCTTGACACCATATTTACTCATTTACAAGAAGAATCTCAATCTAAGTACTGCTATACACCACTCAGAGTTTTGCTTTAAATATACATCCGTACTCTTCCGGCAGATCAGTACCATGTCATCTTTTTCCGTCACCAACTCATCCGTCAACATCTTCCACATCTTTTTGCATCACAGCACTTGTCTCTTTACAACACTAATCTCGGCTTACTCCATGTTTCTCATTAGTCCTGAGACACCCCAGGACAGAAGATTAATCTGCATTTGTTTGTTCTAACATCTATATGTTGTGTTGCGGCGTTAAGAGCACCTCCTCCTCACCATTTATCCATTTATGCATTTTCTACGATATTCATTAGTTTCAGAGTTTTATCCGCACCTTTTGTTATCTATTTCTATGTGCATCTTTCATTACTAATTTCTTATTATTGATACATTATTAATGTTATTGTTGTTTAATAGTTATATTTTTTTTTAATTTTTTGTTAGTGTATAATAACGATGATTGTTTCGCAGCTCCTTGACCAACTATGAGTTTAATAAAGAATAATTTATGCTCCTACACTCCTGGCCAAGAGAGAGGGCGAAACCCTCTAGTGGCCGTTTCTTTATACCCATTGATTCCAAGTTCTTCAACAATCAACAAATGTTTTACTTAAGTTGATGTCCATCACTTTCCAATTGAATAAGTAAAGTATTGTTACTACCCACCACTCTAAAACAAATTTTCACTTTTATTTTCTTTTTCTTAATTTTAAAGTCAACGTCCTAACTATAAAGATCTCACGTCAATGGAAGACACATTTTATTGAATTTTTTTGGTTAATCCTTTCGAGACAGGGTGGCCAAAGTTTCACTAACGGTAGTGACACACACTTAATCCTCTATCGGGATGATTTTTTCTTTGCCAAATATGGTTGGACATAGTTCATCCTGATGGTAATTTTTTATCTGGGTGTCGAATTTCCGCCTCAAATTTAAGCACAAAGTAAAAATTCGAGATTTTTCGAGTTTTCAATTTTCTTTTTAGTTTTTCAGTATAATTTCCTTCGTTTTAATGAGATCTACTTCATTCTTGTCAAGTATATACCTCATATAATACCTAATTTTTTAGACGAATTGGATCAACTCACAATCAGTGTTGCGAACGAGGAAAATTCAAATTTTCCTTTTTTGCGGAAAGAAAATTCGAAACTTATGTTTGTAAATCCGTACTTATACGTACGTAGGTACACTAGTCGAACATCAGTCCTTTCTGAACGAAAGCAAGTACAGGTCATTTGCAATTGGGAAAATAAGGAGACATACTAAAAATTTGAATTTAGGTTCTAAACCTTCATTTTTCTTACTTTTCTGTTTATCACAATCTATTTTTATTAAATTACAAGGTTCGTTTCTTACATATCGACATGATACTTGTACGATATATTAGTGCTGTACCAAAGTTTATTTTAAGATTGTTTCCCCTTTCTCTGGCAGCAGTGATTCCAGCCATAGAGATTTTTAATTCCCTATTATAGGGGAAAATTAGGAAAATACCCCAATTTTCCCTATATAACTTCCTTCTTGTTTTCTACATTGGAACAAACGTACCAATATATAAAGCCTATTCTTACAGACCATAGAAAGTTTCACTTTGATAACTAAGGGAAGTACAGTTGAGGTTTTGAGTAGACCTTGTTCTGTAAGTGGAAACATAATTGTGATTTTTTAGGTATATCTTTTTTTAAAAATGAGATGTTTAATTTATTAAACATCGTCATGATACTTCTAGGATACATTTGTGGGGTACCAACGTTTATGATTAGTGTGGTACCAACGTATCAGTGTTTCCAGCCACAGAATATTTTAATTCCAGAATAATCGAGTTTCAGAAAACTGTTTATTGCGGGCAAAAACCGCAGAGACAGTGAAGGACAAAAAGTAATCGAAAGAATCGAAACTGTCATTGGTATTGTAGCAGCGGAAGCCAAATATAATCATAACTGTTAGAAGAGATTTTTCATTGGCGAGAAAGTCAGCAAAGTTGGGAGACCTGTGGATGAAATTAGACTCCACCCCTTGCATACACTCTTTGAAAATATTGACAGTATTGATAAATGTCCGGTTATTCTGATAAGCAGTTGAAGAAAAAGCTTATTTATCACTATGAATAGGGATAGGTCATAACAGAAGGTCGGACTTTATATGATAAAGAAGTAATATTCACATTTAGAGGCAATGCCAATAAGTTCTTGCAGGAAGCATGGTAGCGATAAACAAAGAAAAGTAATAAATTGGAAGAACTTCTTCGAATCGTCCATATAGCAGTAAAAATTATTAGAGATGACATTCGAATTTAACCGTACAATACTGAATACGCCTTTGGATAAACAAACAATAAGTGGTGATGAACTGGTACCTAAATCCCTAAAACTTTCATTTGTGAAATAACAAAGAAGAGGAACAATGACGACAATTCAGCGGCCAACCTTAAGCGTTCAGTGATAGATCAGCTATCATTTCAGGGTACCAGCGGCCATGCCACAAATTTTCATTTTATGAAGTTTCCGTCGCACTGTTTTCGATTAAACTGGCTTATGTAGGCCGGAATTGAGTTCAGACGTAATTTTCATTTCAATGGTCTTCTTTTTAGCTGCTACAATCCGTTTTAATGCCCTCCAGTCACTATCTGACAGGATTGTCTTCCGACCACTGTTGTGCTTTACAGACGTCGTTTGCCAATGAATTGTGATGCCCTCGTGACATTGGACACAGTGCCTTTCGATATCCCCACAATGTTTGCCACTGCTGCCACTGAAGCTCCAACCAGACGGGCACCAACGATCGTGCCTCTTTGAAAGTCTGTCAGGTCGCCCATTTTACCGCACCACTTTCACACCATGACACTCACAGGTGAACTGCTTCCTGCTAACGGAAGAGGGAAGTCCACAGGAGACATTGAAAACAAATAACTATCGGCAATTGTAACACTTGTTGTATAGTGGAGGGCCAAACTTACGTGTCCTGTATGAAGTCTTTTTAGTTCTGTGTATATATAACTCAGCACCATCTTCCGTAAACCGTCTGAGCAGAAGTTTGCCGCCTGGGATTGGAACCAGTTTGCGACGGCAGCTTCAAGACCCTCGTCGTTTTCAAACTGTTGTCCACCAAGCCACCGTTTCAAACTCAAGAACAGGAAGTAATCATTGGGGCAAGGTCGGAACTGTATGGATGTGGCCAAACGAGTTCTAACGAAAATGTTGATTCTTCTTCTCGACGACGACAGCTGTATAAGGACGCGTGTTGTGAACGAGGGTGATTCCGGACAACAGTTTTCGCCCACGTCGCACTTTGCTGAGCGCGTCACAGTACAAATCAGCTGTGAATGTTGTCCCATGTTCCAAAATATCAACTAACAGGACGCCCTTGTTGTACTAAAAGACGGTAGTCATCAGTTAGCGACTCGAATGCGGGGATTGTTTAACATTTTTGGTTGGGGGGTTGGGGGAACCTTAATGGCGCCACTCCATGGACTGTTGTTTGGATTCGACGTTAATATACGAGATCAACGTCTCGTCGCCCGTCATACTGTGGAAAAACAAATCATTTCCCTGTTATAGATGGCGATTAAAGACGTGTCGGGCACTGCACATAAGTTGCTCTTAGTGCTGGTCCGTTAGCATTTTCGGCATCCACCTTGCACTCAACTTATGATATCCAAGCGTTTCTGTGACAATCCTGAAGATGGTTGCTCGTGCAACGTGGGGTAAGTCATGAGCCAGAGCACTAATCGTCAATTGCTGATCACTTCGCAGTTTTTGGTTCACTTGCTCCACGAGGTCATCCGTCCGAACACTAGGCCTGTACTCCAGTCTTCATCGTGCACGTTGGTGCGACCATTTTGAAACTCGCGACACCATTTGCGAATCTTTCGTGCATTCATTACTGTATGTTCATACATTAGGCATAACTTCCGGTTGATATCAGCAGCAGAACTTCCTTTTGCAAGCAAAAAACTTACCCCACCTCGTACTTCACAAGTATTCACGCGGTTATCGAGATCTGCCTTCCACGCTGCCAAACTCCTACTGGCTCAAGACAACCACTGTAGTGGCTTCGTCAATAGTGCCACGTTGTAGCTTCATACGTGAAATTGTTTTCCGGTCTATCCCATTTCCTATACGTCAACAGCCCTTAATTACACGCTTCATATACACGCCTCATACATAAGATAATGATATATATATATATATATATATATATATGTAGAGAGAGAGAAAGAGAGAACCGGTTGTTAAAAATTAGAACACCACCAGTGCCTAGATCGTTTATTCTCCCCTGAAACTAGTGATGGATATGTACTGCCTGCGTCATTACGCATCTAAACAAATAATAGATAGTTTCACTTGTCTTGAAATACATGTTTCATACCAAGAGATAAGACAATACTAGTATTCAATAATAAATGCACAGGAGTCTACAAAAGGTAAGTTAATTTATTCAGTTCGCATTTGAAAAACAGATTTTAATAGAAGGATACTTGAGTGTCACAATACATTTCATAGCATGGGAAGAATAAAAATATGCACACCTCCTGAAATATTGAAAGAACTGAAATTTCCAGAGTCACTGAAGTTTCCAAATATTATCATGTTGCTATTTTTTTTAAAGAAACAAACAAAGTCTACAAAGGGCCAATTAAGTTAATGTGTGAATCAAGAGTTTGATAATGAAGGGTGTATTATCAGGGTCATATGACAAAATTGATGTTAAAAAAAGCTAGAGTTTCTTGACATATAATTTAGCATTCATTTCTTAATTATCTCCAACCCCTCTATGGAGTGGTTTTATGCACGTCTTGACAGCAAACTCTCTGCAATTAACTGAATAAGACACGTCTTATTGATAAACGTACTATATTGTTGATGTCTCAGATCGTTAATGTTTTGCAAGCGGAAGGAGAATCTCATGAAATGATCGAGTCGACAGTTATTTATATGTGTGCTACACAGCAGTCAGTTGCTATTGTCGACACAGACACTAATTTGTTGGCAAATATGATAGGACGCTCAAAACCAGAAAGTCACCTGTACTTAGTAGAACCAAAATCGACCACAACGGAAATAAAGTGCTACGATTTGGAATGATTAGTAAGAAAATGGACCCTCTTTCTGTTTCGATACCTGCATTACATGCATTAACAGGTTGTGACTCACAAGTAAAGGGTCAAAATGTATGAATCGATTTGCAGGATGAGACGTAGTGCTTCTGATAGAGGATGTGAAAATATGTATATGTGCAAAGTTAAAGTGGCTGAGCGGAATAAAAAACGGAGAGGGAGGGGGTCAAAGTTGATGGGGAAGGCCTATGCTATGTTACAGGAATACATCAAATAAAGTGTTAAGTCGTAAAAATAGTGAAAGATAGACAATACAAACAATACTACTTTCACATATTGGCAAAAGACGAATGGGCAGAGTAGATCATGAACCTCCGCCGCCATCTTGAAATCCGCCATTTTCAAATTTGTAATATTGTTTGAAATGGAAATGTAGTCATGTTAGAGACCTGCACGGGCCGAATTTTTCGGCCCGAGCCCAATCCAGTCCGAACGTAGCTAGGCCCGGCCCAGCCCGGGCCCGAACAGTTTTGGAGATTTTCGGCCCGAGCCCGGCCCGGCCCGATAAGTTTTTTAAAATTCTTGGCCCAAGCCCGGCCCGGGCCCGATAAATTTTAGAAGTTTTTGGCCCGACCCCGGCCCGATACATTTTTTAAAAAGTAGCTCTACCCCCAATCTTTATCAAAATTTAGTACAAAATTTGACCTAACCCTCAGAATCATTTTCTAAACTCTTGTTCACAACCTGACTCTTGCCTCCCGAATGGTACCATTGCCTCCTAGAACTTTGCCTGTCATCGAGAGAACAAAAACTCCATTCCCTGTACCAAAAATCTAACTTAATTGATTTTTAGCATAAAGTGAAGATGGCAATATTGTTTAGCGACAGGCAAAACATTCCCACCCCTTCTTGTTATATTTTGAGTTCAGTGAAGGTCAAGGTCAGAGCTCAATTTACCGCATAATGCCTGCAATCCTCTATAGTGAAAGTGGAGCCGCTAAGCAACACAAACTGTAAATAGCTACTGCATTCTTTGTAAAATTTTTCACGGACACACTTCTTCAACGTTTGGCTTTATTCCAATTATCGTTTAACGAAAGTCAATAATGATTAAAGAATTGCAATTGATCGGCCCAAGCCCGGGCCGACCTGAAGAGAAATCAGTGTCGGCCAGCCCAAGCCCGGCCCGGCCCAAAGAAATAGCAAAGTCGGCCCGCGGGCCGGGCCGGGCTTTGGGCCTCGGGCCAGGCCCGGCCCGTGCAGGTCTCTAAGTCATGTGATATATCAATTACGGCCAGCATATTCTCAAAAAATTAATTATAAAATTTTAGTGATCATTAACTGTACTTATTTGGAAGATTTAGGATCTACATTAAAGTTAGACCTCTTTACAAGAATCAAGGAGTGTGATACTTGTATGTAGAAAGTTTGTATTATCACGAAAACAAATTTAAGGTAAACATATCTACAAGCCAAGAAAACTAACAGTGAAATTTGATATCCAAGGTATATGTTACTGCATTATTATTTATGACTTTTCTTCTGATTTCCTTCATATAGTGCCGAAGAGAACTGTTCGGAACTGTCTGGAAGAACCGTTTCCGCTTTGTTTTTCGCATTTGGTTGAAAAGAATGTGGAGTTTATACAGCTACTTTTTGTTACACGACATACTTACTAATATAGATCATAACACAATAAAATCTGATAGATTGGAATGCAATTATAAAGGACTATATGTAGACAACTATTTTAATGACACTTCAAAGTAGAATAAAGTTCTGTGATGGACCTCCAATTATATAAATATCGTCATTACTTTAAAGGTCCTCAGTTTGTACTTTTTATATAAACAAGGCTACGAAAACCACATATTGCATTTAAACATTACCTTTTTATTATGGCACTTGACAAATTAAACAATACACTTCATAAACTTGTACATGTAATTCACAGCAGATGGATCCGTAATTATATATTATTTATCCTTCGTTGTCATGACAACTATTCTACATCGTCGAATTACTATTTTTAAGAAAACAGCAACGTATAACAACTAAAAAGAAAATACATCCATATTCTTTTTTTATATTCTTCTTCTTCCTTTCTTAAATAGCTTCTTAAACAGCTTCTTGCTAATTTAAAAGTAAATTCTACCCACTAATACAAATAAAGATATAATAAAAGACATTAAAATACGAGTATCGTTGTACTATTTTTTTTTCTCCCAATCTCCTTTTGCCAATATGTGGAACTAGTACTGTTTGCGTTGTCTATCTTTCACTACTTTTACGACTCAACACTTTATTTGATGTATTTCTATAACATTTCATAGGCCTTCCCCACCATCTTTGGCCCCCTTCATCTCCGTTTCGTATGGCGCTCAGCCGCTATAACTTTGCACATTCACATATTTTCACATCCCCTATAAGACACACTACGTCTCATCCCGCACTATGTCTTATGGAGGAGGGCAAAATGCCAGGTATCAAACTGATTCAAAGAGAAAACTAATTAGCCTCTTTTTAATGGTAAAAATCTAACTCTTTTTAATGGTAAAAATCAAGACACTGGGTTTGTAACGCATACAGGAGAAAAATTATTGGTGAGACTACGGCGATAAAGAAGATGAGGATCTTGATTCGCTTTTATATATATATATATATATATATATATATATATATATATATATATATATATATATATATATATATATATAACTCTTCTGTGACTTGTTATCCGCCCTTGATCTTGCGAACCTACCTCCAAAGTGTGCAGCTGCTACACTACATCCACTAAAAGCATACCAGTTTTGATTTGGAAAACTCACAGAATGGTACGTAAAGAATGAAAAATTGGTTCCTCTATTAACAACATTTCAAGCGGTTCCTGATGAGCTCTTGAATCAAATTAGTTGTCAATATAAAATCACTCTTCATAGTGATTGTTCAAGAAGATGTGAATGTCGAAAAAAATGGAGAGTCATGTAGCTGCAGTGAAATAACCAATATTAATGCTCAAGAAGTTGTTTTTGATGAACCAGATGGAATTGTCGACGATGTGGTATAAACTACACTTGTAGCTGCATGCAATTCCGAACTATTATCTTAAATCATCTGTTATGAGTGTTGTGCTCTTGTAAATACTTTTTTTATTCATAATAATCACATCACGCTGTCTACAAATTTGAAAAAATGTACTTAAAATTACATTTTTTATCTACAACTTGAGATGACACATTTACAAACAAAAATAAAAGATTTTTACTATATAAAATTTTCGTTTGAAACTTTACCTTAATTTAATAACTAACATCAAATAACTCATATTACTTTGTGTAATTGGGCGTTAATGTGAGAAAGTAACGAATTCTTGTGCCTCCATTTTCATACGCCATTTTCATAGTAAAACTTTAGTGGGATCGATGTATGTTTCAAGATTTAGTAGTATGTTTTAAGATTTAGTTTGAAATACCAATATCGAGAAATTAAGCTTTCATTTAATTTGTCCGATATTTTGCTTATCTTTCCTGGAATAGTTTATGAAGTTATAATATTACGTATGGCATTTCTCGTTTTAAGAAGTTCACAATGTGTCGTTTACTTTAAAGGTGTCTTATAATCAGACAATTTTCTCAAAAACTGCCCAGCCTATTTTGTGCCTATTTCATAAAAAAGTTACTAAGAACCCTATAATGTGATGTAAGTTGTTTCTACTCAAGATCTCCACAATGTATAGCTTATTCTTGGAGTCAGACACGTAGCCGACGGGTGGGTCCGGGGGTCCAGATCCCCCTTCGAAACCATAAATGAAAAAAGTAAGGAACGATGAAACAAAAAGGAACTTGAAAAAGAAGAATTTGCGTTAAAAATATAAAACTACAACAAACGTTTGGTTACCCTTTTTTATAAAGAGCTTTTTTGTGGAGGAAACTTAAAAGATTCAAGTTTAAAATGGAAATTATTGCAACTGAGCATTCCGAATTCCATTTAACTCCATGTTAATGCTATGACTACAAATGATGATGGATAAACCGGTTCGATCAGATAGACTTTCAGATGGAACTTAAGAAATTGCCACAATCACCAAATATGAGCCTAGCAAAAAGATTCTAGTTACACGTGTTAAAAATTTCAATTTCACAGCAACATCAATCTATTTTATAGGATGTCTTTACTGCCAAAGAGATGTCTTTACTTTGCGATCCTTGAGGGCATTAAACGAAGATAAGAACAAGAAGAAAGAAGACAAGACGAACCGAGTTTGAATGATATCGAAAGCCTATATCTTTTTCAATACTTTTACTGGAGATTTCTTTATAGTTTGTTATTAAAATACTTACTAACATATCCTCAGTTTATTGTACTAATAAACCAATATGGCTATGTTTCCAGTAAAATACTTTACATTGACAGAGCCCCTGGTGTGTAACCACAATATTTCATGTCACGACCCTCTGCCCCACCCGTTACGAAATCCTTTCTAAACGAACCATTGCCAATAAAATAGTTTAGAACGATCCAGCCGCTGATATGATAACCATAGTGTTTCGTCACGCCCCCCCTATTACGAAATCCTGGATACGTGCCTACTTGAAGTAGGTTCTCTTTGAAATTTTACAAAAAAAAAAAAAAAAAAACGTTTATTATATTTTTGTACCTATTCTATAATTAAATGTTTGGATATAGTATACATGAAGCTGCATCAGTTCCCGAAGGAGCAGGACGCTCATACTTTTAGGGATTATTCATTGAGTATGTACGAACTTACAAAGGGGGTAACAAAGTGACTTTTATTTACTTATCGACTGATACGAAAATAAAAAAGAACGTACCTGTACTTTATATCTGCAAGTTTAGTGTCCTTGTACTTTATCTATGACTATGTGCTTGTGTGTGTGTGTGGGGGGGAGAATTTAATGCAAATCGCATGTCTTGTGCACATGGATACTTCTTACTATTGCGCTACGTAGAAAATTTATGGTATTTATGTAGAAGCGGTAATAGAACACAGAAGAAATGCAGATCAGGGGATTCTCATGTATACTATTACCAAATGTTTTAGTAATAACTATAGTATGATTCGTTTTAATTTAATACGTGCGAAATTGAGAGTTTAGTGTAGTAATCTGTAATTTTTATTTCTTTTTACATAGCATATGCATTTTAATGCTTTTAAATAGATGTCTAGGATATCGATTTAAATATAATTGATATAGATTCAAATAATACAGATGTACTGCCCTACTTTCACCACAGTGCAGAAGGGTTATTACACTTCGTATTTTTTACATTTTAGGTTCTGCGTGTTGATAGAGACATCCACAGTAAAGGATATTGTCATTTCTACTCTCCATATCAGATGTACATTTAGCCTATGATTCCTGGTAATATTTACTGAATGATATTGAATAAATGACGTACTGGTATATATATGTGTAGATATATTGGGTATAGTATACGTAAGACCGTCTGAGTTCCAGAAGAAGCTGGACGCTCATACTTTTAGGGATTATTCATTGAGTATCTACGAACTTAGAAAGGGGGTTACAAACCCACTTTCATTTACTTATCCACTGATACGAAAATAAAAAAGAACGTACATATTTGCCCTTGTACTTTATATGCTATAGCGCATTACATTATATGCAACAAGGATTTTGGTCTGCATCATAATATAAATTTAAAAATATTTAACATTTTTCGAATCGAAATCAACAAAATTTATTGTAGAAAGTAAAAATAGAATGTTAAGCACATATAATGAAGACAACGCAGTGATTTAATTTGGTAACGTATAAATATATAATATGAAGTATCCTCTCGCACGGAAGACAGGGGGTTCTCATGTATACTATTACCGATATATTTTATTGGAGATTAATTCAGTTACTCCTTTATCAGCCTCTATCAATTTAAACATTATTATTATTATTATTATTAACATACACTTATCACTTAGGTCTACCATTATATTTATTTTCAATATTTATTCAAATGTTATTACTATATATAGATATATCATTCTATTGAAGGCCGAATCTAGTAATAATACACTAGGATCACATATCAACATATACAAGTAGGCATCATCATCCAGCTAATTATCCATCATACCGCGTTATTAAAATTACTCATTGCACTATCTGATAGTTCAAATTAAATCACAATATCATATACAAACTACAGTTTCGATAGAGACGATGTTCGATCCGAGGCTTATAAATTTTAAAGATACATTTCTACACAATGCATGTTAACTAACTCATAAAATGTCTTCTTTACTATAATATTTATCTCAGTTTGTTTATCCAAAAAACGATATGAAAAATTTAATTTCTTGTAGATTTTGTGATTTCCAGATTATCTGATACGGACCAATATCTCTTAAACATTCTCAGGAACAGTTTGTAATGCGTCGCTCAGCTATAAAATAGCGGCACATTACACGGAGTATTATACTTAGTTAATCTGGTATGTTCTTCATTTTACAATTACTAAGGTCATTTTACAATTACTAAATTACTTCATTTTACAATTACTAAATTAATAAATATCATTAAGAGTTTCCTCAGTTAAATTGCCCAACTAAAGTAAAGAATACTTTAATGATATTTGGTACGAAAACAATAATTGTGGTGAAAGATAAACTGAAAAAATTGACAAACAACATGAATAGTTCCATATGCTACTAAGATGCAGATTACTTACAACATACGAGGGTCAGCTGATAAGTTCTCGGCCAGACCCCTTCCAAATGTACTAACCTGATGAAATTGATGTTGCATGGTTGCATGCTACACTGAGAAAAAAAATTGTAGGTGGCGTACTTAAAAAGATAGGTTACATGCGTAATTCCTGTAGTTTTTGGACTTAACGTACAACAGACGTATAACTGAAACTGCATGTTTTATAATACTTTCTGTATAAATGTTCCATTTATACGTACTTTCCATATGAAACAATATAGGCGGTCCGGATCTCTCATACAAATGGACGTATATAACATATAGCTGGCGAAGGTAACATAAGTATAAGCATGTGATATACGGAAAACTGTTAGATGCCATACATCCTGCAACGGCATGATATAACATCTAAGGGCAGTGCCTATATTGCATACGGATAACGTATGCTCCGTACTGATTTCTATAGTAAGCAAGAGGATACCGTATGTTTGTACAATATACCGCTGTCCGGAGAACGGATTTTTCTCTGTGTAGGCACATTGGGTAGACAGTGCCCTTCATAGTCCACTTTGAAGAAATGGTGTGCTAAATTCAAGCGTGGTGAATTTTCAACAGAAGATGGTGACAAGTGTGGCAGGCCAGTGTCAGTGTCAACTACGGAAATAGTGGATCAGATTCATGACTTGATTTTGAGTAACAGACTGATTTCGCTTCAGGAGATAGCTGACGAAGTGCACATATGCAAAGAACTTGTTTTGTCATTATCAATGATCAGTTGGACATGTGCAAGCTTTCTGCAAAATGGATTCCGAAATGTTTGAACGCGGATCAGAAACACGAAGCACGATTATTGCAGGTGGTTTTACGGCATTTTCCGAACTACAAGAACGATTTTTTGAATCGGCTTGTTACAAAGGATGAAATGTGGTTGCATTGATTTGAGACGGACAACAGTCATGCGAGTGGTACTACTCAGGATCTCCAAGGGCCCAAAAAATGAAAACACAAAAGTCCGCAGGGAGGTGCTTGCCTTAATATTCTGGGATAAGGATGGTGTTATGCTCCCAGACTACCTTCCAAAGGGCCAAACCATATCTGCAGAGTATTACTGCAGTTTGCTGATAAGGTAAAGGACGCTATTAAAGAAAAGCGCCGGAGAAAGTTGACACGAGGTGTCTTGTTCTTGCAGGACAATGCTCCCGTCCACAAAGCTGGCAGAACAACGGATTTTCTGAGGGATCTAGTGTTTCAGTGCATTGACCACCCGTCTTACTCGCCAGATGTTGCCCCTTCTGATTATTATCTCTTTCCGAAACTCAAAACAGCACTGAAAGGACAGAAATTTCACAGTCATGAAGAGGTGATAACAGCTGCGGATAAGTTTTTTTTTTTTTTTTTTGCAGACCTTGAGATTTTTTTTGAGCGGTTGGAGAAGTTGCAACATTCAAGTGCCAAGTGTGTTGACCTTCTAGGGGACTATGTTGAATAGTTCACACTTTCATGCCTGCAGCTCAAGTCCTTCTGAGTCGGGCCGAGAACTTATCAGCCCACCCTCGTATACCGATCCATTCAATATAAGAAAGGTCACAAAATCCAATAACAGCATTAGTTTTTTTTTGCATTTTATACAGCATGCATAATAGAATAATAAATGTATTCACGTTATTATTATTATTATTATTATTATTATTTTACTAGTAGTAATGTAAGAATATAGGGTAAAAGGATAATTACAATGAGAATCTCATTATGATGGTACACATGCAATAACATAGTAGTTATTACTAAAGCAGTTTTGCATACTTTAACTTGTGTCTTCTATACATATATGTGGCACCCTCCCAAATTTATGTTCTGTTCCGAGAGAAGAAGATATCGCCTTTAGTGTACAAAACAGTGATGATGAAGGAACATAAGGATACTAAGCTTATGTGAATGATCTGAACGTGAAAACAAGTGTGAAAGTATGTGACGTTGCAATAAATTCCTTGCGAAAAATTGTTAGTACAACACGACCAATGTTGTACGATTCATTAATTTTAGCTATTTTCTAATCTCAAACAATAAGTTTTTCTGTTTGCATTTTCGTTTTATTATAAGAAAAATATTATGTGCGTACAAAAATTTTGTAACATAAAAATAGTAAACGTCATTTAGGTACAATATAATGACATGCCCTATCTATATATGTTCACAGCATGTTATCCAATTCTTACCATTGTACGTATATTTCATGTATCGTACGTATATACAATAGAGACTATACGATTAGTGGCAGTTAAGATTATTGTTTGCTAGAGTTTTAAGCACTGGCGTCTCTGGCATGTAAACTTTGGGGGGGGACATCCAAGAAAGTGATTTAAATAGTACTACCTAGCCCAACTTGTTTATCTGTGATTCCATTTGTAACCTTTTTGCTTACCTTCACGGACTCTCTTGAGACATATTAAGAACTTTGTTATAATCGTTTCATAGCCTGAATATTATATTCCAAATAAATATAATAATTACTGTTTATATGTTATTCTGTCGTTAGTAAATAAATTAAATTAAATAGAATATTGATCATTTTGTACTTCAAAATATTGGGGGGGACGCGTCCCCCTCGTCCCCCCCGCCAGAGACGCCCATGGTTTTAAGCTATTAATTTCTGAAATATTCAGTAGTATTTTTCCTCGAAAATATTGTGTCAGAGGGAGCCAAGGAAAGTAGTGAGCGGACGAAGAAAACACAGTATTAGACTCTGTGAGTACCAACTGCAGTGGAAGTGAATTAGTTGGTAGAGCTTTTGACTCTATTGTAATATGTGGCAGACAAAAACATAGGCAATTATTTCCTGAAGTAACCGTATTGCATCCAATAGTTACACATCAGTATGAAGAGATTAATAAGTATCCATGTATTGTACCTCAATGTGTTGCTAACATAAAGCTACAAAACATGTTTTGAAAGAAAATCTTTGAGTTTTACGTCCCACGGTTATGCCGGTTAGGCTAAAAGAGACGGTGATGATGAGTAATGAATGAAATGGTGGAATGAAGAAAGTGGGAGGAAACGTGAGAACCCCGAGAAAACCCACGCACACGGTGTTTGTCCACCACAAAGCTCACTTGGCGGGGGCTGGGATCGAACCCGGGACCACAAGCACCAGAGGTGAACGCTCTACAACTGAGCCACCACGGCCCTGACGATGTTTTGAAAGAAAACTGCGATATAAGGTGAAATGAGTAACGTAGGTGGGGTATCATGAGTCCAGGTAATGCAGTTAATGAACAATGCAGTTAATGGAACTAATATAACGGCAAGTCAGTATCAGTACAAAAGTAGCATGAATACGTGTCCTTTCAATGCAACATTCGTCGCAATTTAGTGTACGTATTATAGACAACTAGCATATATTACCCGCTTCGCTGGGTTGAAATGAAAATTTAAATGCACAACTCCATATCTCATGTGTTTAATACCCGTGAAATATGCTTGCAGTAAATGTTAACATTATATCGCCTGTCATTTATGTTAACCCGCCGAGTGACACGGTCATGCGGGTTGCATATAAATACGTTTATTTTTACCTATGATGAACTAACAAAGGATTTGTACGTTATGGACACTTGAATGGTCAATTATCTCAAGACACTGGTAATTAAAAATTAAAGTGATATGATAAAAACCATCTAGGGTCCAAATCCTAATAACCCCCCAAAAATGAAAGAAATTGGTTCAGCCGTATTAGCGTGGTGAGGGAACAAAGGATTTGTACGTTCTCTTTTATATAATAGATTACATCATTGAACCGCAAAAATGAGTATGTATCGTATTGTGTTTTTTGGCAACTGGGCGTAGGTGGAGATGGTGGCCATAGGGAGTAATACCCTCACTATCCTATCCTTGACTTTAATCGTGACAAGAGTGCCATCTAGGATGGGAGTTTGTGCACATGCCCTAAGAGAAAATATGAGTTGAAATTTTCTTATCTTGTTCGATAAACAATTGCGAGATAGCGAAAGAAAGTATGCAGGTTTCCTAATATTTGAGAGCAGTCAGTGATGTGCACAGACAAGTAAATTATTTTAACTAAATTATAACGGACATGATACGATTTAAGTAAATGGTTTGAAACACAGAATTCGCAATGAAGCTGTGGTCAAAATAAAAAGGCCATGATCTTAGCTTCTTGTTTTTTCTCCCCCTAGTTAAGTTCTGAAAATGCATTTAAAAAGTCTAAGATTCTTGTCAAAAATGCATATCAACTTAGTCTACTTCTGGTCGTATCAATTCCCTTAAGTTTGCACTACTCAATACCCGAATACCCTTCAACATTTCTCTTTTGAACGTTCTTTTATTCTCCACAACTCCCTCTACTTTCCACTACTTATTACCCGAATTTATTACTTCAGTTTCAAATTTTCTTTCCTGACACCCCGACCATAACTTCTCTCCAAATTGCAACTATATATTACCTATATATCACAAAGATCCAAAATTCGTCATTTGTCTATTCTGGTATCACGACTACAAGCAATTCCCGAATAAAAGATCTTTTGGCCAGGTTTTGGGGTATTTGTCACTCGGGTATTTGGTATCTTAGGCTTTTATCTGGGATAACTTTTTCAACTATATCCTAATACGGCCCTTTTGATCCGTGCTCTTTCGGCCCTGGCCAATCTTATAGCACTTTCGAACCAGGAACCTTTGCAATCCTTTTACCTGGCCCCCTTTTATGCCTATTGACGCAGGACTCTTTGCATTCGGGGCCGCTTTTTTCTCGGGACATTCCGTCCTCGCTGTTTTGTTTAGATTCTTCTTACATGGACTCACAGATAGCATGAAACAGACTTTGCAGTGCCGGTACTTGTTTCGCACTGAGTAATGGGCTTTCCAAACATTTTCGTGACAACTGCAGGCCTAAGCTTACCAGAAACCATACATTGTTTCTAAATAACTATACTCAGTATGTGGTTAAATGCTACTTTGTTAGATCAAAAGATTTTTTTTGTTTAATGACAGATGTCTCTACATTACAAATATAAATGTCAGAATAATCGTTGCTTCAGGTCGAAGGACGAGACAATTGAAACTGTCATTAATTTTGTATTTGAAGGTCAATCGGCTTAAGAAAATAGCGAGATTGTTGGGATTCCATATATAACACTGAGAAGACGAGAAAAGGTACAACAAGAAGGAACAGTTCCAGTAAACCTTGATTACTCAACTCTTTTAACGGCAGACCAAGAGTTTGCCTTAGCATATACATTAGAAGTAAAATCAGGAATAATATTTCCATTAAATTCACAAGATTATGCACGAGTAGCATTTAGATTTGCAGAGCGGATGAACATTAATCATACATTCAATCAGCAAACTAAGATTGTTAATTACAATTAGCATCATAGTTTCTTGAAGAGGCATCCTGGCCGTCAATTATGAAGTTTATCAGTATCTCTCAGGCAAGAGTGGCAGGATTAACACACAAAGCGGTTGAAGATTTTTCAATTTATTGGAAAATATAATAACAGTGTTAGGATTGACAGGTAAGGGTGAAATGATTTTTGACGTTGAAGAAACCGGGTTGCCACTCAATAAATATACCCTAGAAAATGTAATTGCTACGAACGGATAACGTAACGTTGTTCCGTCATGTGTAAAGTACGTGATGAAAATGATACTGGCATCGGTCGTTGTATTGCAGCTTGTATATTTATATCAAGTTTTGTATAATTGAAAGGTGTCAAGATGCGGACAGGTTTTGGTTATGATTTACCTGAAAGCTTACAGATGCAAATGCCAGATCTTATTGTCTTAATGCAAGTGCATTTCTGTTGTAGATCTATCATTTTGCCACATTTGTGCCTTTAAGACCTCTCCTGTTGTTGATGGATGGTCACTCAGCTCATAAGTCTTTGGATGTCTTGGAATGTTGATAGAACACGATATTAAAGCATTGTATCTTCCTAGCAAAACGACACAAGCACTAAAACCTCTAGATTAAGCATTTCTAAGCCTTTACCTACATATTATAAACCGGTTTCAACAAGTGAATTTTTTTATCATCAGAGTCATTCTAGCACTATGATCTAGTTTGACCAACTTTCTAACGAATCCAGGATAAAACTAGCTTCTGTAGTAAATACCTTGTCTCTATTTAAAGACACTGGTATTTTACCCTCCAAAAGATTGGTCGTATTGGAAACACAGATCATTTTCAGCAGTGAATTGCAAGAGAAAACTACTAAAAATCACTCCGCAAAAGAATGATGGCACCATGAATAAAAGTTCCGTTACTGAATCACGTCAGTTGATATTATGATACAAAAACAAAATTCCTGAAAGACCTGTTAATAAGCGAAATTGCAATCACTGTGCTGAAGTACCAACTAAGGCTCCGCGTGTGGAGGTACGTCTTAGGGAAGATCGTTTAGTGGCTTATTCGGTCGTTTCTGGTGGTTCCACGATTGACTGTTTTGGTTGTCAAAAAACATTCAACGCTCCCAGCACCACTTCATTCCTGAATCGAAATCAATGTCCACATTGTCAAGTATGGTTCCATGAGTACATTGATACGTTCGAATACATATGATACAAGTATTAGTATTAAAAACGAATTTAAGATACATATTGCTTCATTTTCAAACAGAATTAATGTTGATAGCCGTTCATATCGAAACAGATAAGGAAAACGTTAGATTCACTCATTATGCCTTCCTCTTGAAATTTTTTATATTTTTATAATTTGTCAAACAACACGGAATATTTATACTCGTGTTTCCATATTCTTACAAATCTTTGGCAATAGAAATTTCTCAAGTCAGACAAACGTTTCGTTAACAAGATTGTTAATCAGGGTAAACATCTGATTTAAGATTGAGCATTTATCAAGACAATTATTCATTAGAGTTCTAACACCTATTGGTAACAAACTAAATTAATTATAAATTAACATTAATAACAATATGTACAAAGATGTAAAGCTTCGTCATGTATATAAGATAAACTTCTTTAGGTTAATTTAAATGAGGATGGTTAATTTAATTACCTTCATAATATTATGCATTATTTATTATTCTTTGATAGTAGTAATATGAGATTCTAAACATGTTAAGACCCTATTTTTGACAATACATATTGGGACTTTTCTCATTTTTGTGACATCGTTTCTGTGGTTTGGAAGGCATGTAGGGTTAATGCAGTGTTGCAATCACATGGCAGTTCTTTTTATAACTATCGGGAACAGTTCGAATTATCGAGTCCACAAAATTCCTTAGGAAGGCTCCGAGTACCATGGAAATTCTTCCCTCTATGGACTCACTCTAACATGTGCCCTTTATGAGAGAGTTCTGGATCAAGCCCGTTAGTCACCGGATGCTGTGGATGCTATTGTTTACTGGCTAGTATGAATTTGTCCCTTATGCAGTCTTGTTGTTGTTGTACATTTGTTCTTCTCTATATACGGGCCTGATAATTTCTCAACTTTCGAGCTTCATATCTCCCTTGTTCCTTTGGGTACATTGCGTTTCATGGTACATTGCGTTATAACTCTCCTATTTGAGCTTTTTCGTCCGGTTTTTTTTCAGGTCCAGAGGCATTGTAGAAGACATTACATATGGTTTCACACCTTCCTGCGTCGAGACATAGGAGGTGATGACGACATAATTCTAAAATATATATTTTCTTTTATTAAGCCTATGTTCATTATTTTTTGGCGGACTTATTTTTGCACGTAGAAGATTGAAATTTTGCACAAACATTCAGTCCACCGAGTAGTATTTACCAGATTGTTTCAGATTTCTGCGTTAAAACAGGAGGGATCCAGAGGGGCAAAGAGTTGAAAAACGGAATATTTTACCCCAAAATCCCTTTTTCGGGATTTTCCCGCCTTAAATACATGATGCAGACACGTCGTACCGTCTGAAAGACAATTCTGTTCTGAAGAGAATGATTGGCGTATTATAGTTCTAGGGTAAAGAGAGATGTCTCAGGAAATTTTTTACCTGAGATCATGGCGTTTTGCGTTAATTTGGAGCATTGTAGTGATTCTTGATGAAATTTCTCCCGCCCTTAGTATTCAAGATAAAAGCTTGACATTTGGCACACAAATTCAGTCTGCCAAGTACGATGTATCAGATTTTTTTTAATTGCTCTACGTTCACACACGGCTGTTTCACAGGGACCAAAAATGTAAAAAAAAAATCCCGAAATTTTCCTTTGACATCACTTTTCCCTCTCCTGGTATATGGTATGAGCATGTAAGTGTTACCAGTTGAACGCCAAGTCTATTCTGAAGAGAATGAGGTATGAACCATGATCTTAGGGTAAATAGTGACGATGCAGTAGCTGTTTGACTGAAAGTCTAAAAATACCCCAAAAACCCAGGTACCCGAAAGTGGCAACACTGATGACCACTTTCTCTATATTTTCTTTCACATTGTATGCAAATTTTTAATGTAGAATGGTATACCTTATATTTGAAAACTTATAGTTTTAATTGGAGTGGCAACACTGTTTGCGTAACACTATTATCGTTTTGTTGGTCATGTGTCCCCCTTTCGTAAGTTTCAGGTTACTTCTCAGATTTTTCACTTTTTTCCTTCTTCCGGCGTTTTTGGAATATAACTCGACACATTGTCATCCGGTCACTGCCTCGTAGCGGGTAAACAAGGCATTTCCGGACCGTGTGACTATCACTAAGACGATTAATGGTCCACAATTAATCAGAATACTAATTCTGAGCATACACTCTTTGTTAAACAAATTAGACCCACAAAAGTCTAAAATTATGCAAGAATTTGCGGATATAGAGTTTGCATTCATTTAATATTCAAGAATATAATCAGACCTTACACTATGGAATAAGAAGAATAAACCAATGTAGTTATTCATAACTATTTATGATATTATATTGATCAAAATAGCTTTGCGGAATACGGAACTAGAAAATATAATATTTTCAATAAATATATTCATGAAGGAATAAAATATTTACCATATTACTTATGTTTTGCTTGGAAGAATAGAAAACTATATAACCATGAATTAGACATACGTGCGTATTATGTCAATACATTGACAACGAAACTTCTATTACAACTGTACAGAAAGGACGACAAATAGCATATCGCAATTAAGAGCAGAGATTTAGAACAGAACAAGCTTATTTTCAACGGAGATTATCAAATTCTCAGTTGCAAGTTGGACAAACAGAGACTACAAAGTGAACTCACGAATACTATAAGAATAATGAAATACAAGAAGTCAATACAAATCCATGAATTCCAGCTTGTATTAGACATGAATTAAGTATTCAAGAGAACGTTTCGCCCAAGTTCAATGAAAATTCATATGAAATTTTATACAAAAGCCCTTGGCATGGTTGGAAATTTCATTTGTTAGAGTTTAGAAAACATACCATTTTAAGAAAATACAGAACGTGAAGAAACATTAGCACACTAACCATTTTAGTATTACAATAGAAGATTACTAACAGGACAATTTTTCTATCCTTTATTTCTTATACTGATATGACTCAGGGACTTCATGTGCTGAAAACTCAACCAAGCACGTTCATTATTAGAGAAGCGTGAAATCTGATATGCAACTTCCTTTCATTAACAACAGAGAATACGATATTTCTTCGGTTCTGTATTATATTCTGTCCTATAAGTTAAATTGGAATACAATTACAATCAAAGTGATTATATTATTTATATGATAAGTAAACAGTTACAAGTTTTTTATTCTTATTACAGTAGTAGAGTATATACTGAAATGTTCCAATCTTAAACGCAATTGAGACACTCTTTCTAATTCATTTAAAATAAAAGACTTTATTAAATATTATGTCGAATTATTTTATAGTTACAGATTTTATAATGAATTTTAATTTTTTATTCTAAACACATTGACTTAATGTTAAAGACACTCGTAGCGCCACCAGATAAAACTTCTAAACGATTTGCATTTAGTAATTTATGCATTTTAGTGAGAAATCAATTTCGTAAATACGTCTTGCCAGAAGAAGTAGATATCACTGGCATTCATTTTGTAAAGATAGACAATCAAAAGTGCGAATGGAATAAGTTTGTTTATTGCTGTGGAACTTCGCACCTTATGCAAATAATAGATCGATGTACACCTTGTCTCAAAAAGGTTGAGCGCATTCTTTATTGGTGTTTTGAGGCAAAAATTTTCTAAGTCCAGCTTCGGGTATCTTCGGGAAAAAGTAAGCCAGGTTCGAACCTCCAAGCCAGCCTTTGCAATCGGGAAAAAGTTTGCAGATGTGTTTTTCTTCTTTTAAATATAATAAGACTTGTTACCAAGTGTTTAAAACACCAACATTGATTGAAATACTTAATGATACAATATTTCGAAACCTTTTTTTTTTAATGTCAGCACATGCTTGTTTGTCATTTAGCTCTCCATACGTAATGGAACATTTAAATGCATTAAAGAATCTTAAAGAATGTAAAAGAATGCTCAAAGTTAAGAAATAGAACATAATTATCGCCTGAGTACTAAAATAAAAGTCAAAGTAGAACAGGAACAGCGTTTGTAATGGATATGAATGTCATAATTATCTTGAGATCCGTTATACATCGCTAGAAGCATAGTTCTAGAAGTCCTTGTGCTAGCTCATTGGTAAGCTGTCGGATTTCAAATCATAAGTTCGAATCCCGTTTAGGTTAATCCTTTTTTTAAAATTATATTTTCCGCAATGCATGAAAAATTATATAAAATAATTACGTTAGAATACATAAGTTCTGTATATATAACATAATCATTGGAGAACATAGTAATTATTATGTTTAAAATATAACATCTGAGATAATTTTCACAGTAGGTCGGTATATATGAGGATGTAAATACAAGTTAGGAAAATCATTTAATAGCAATAAATAAGTTATGTAGTGTATTTATTTGCATCTATTTGTCATACAGATGTAACTTCTCAATATTCTCATTACAGCATGTCATTTACATTCGTGAAATACAATATATTCCTACGGATATAGAAAGTGTATAAACAGAGTATCCAAAGTCGTATCCTGCTTCAAGACACATAACTTTTCCCGATCCCCTTAACGTCACGGGAAGAAACACAAACTCTCTTTAGAACGGAATGTCGTTACTTAGAGTCTCATTCGAATACGTTGAATATGCTTTTGTATATTCACCTCTCTCTCTCTCTCTCTCTCTCTCTTTCGCTTTGTTTATGTGTGTGTGTTGCGTTATATCCCAAGTTGAATACAACATTTGCCAAGTATATGAGCATCATTGTCATCGAATACCAGAAATTGAAAGTCGTGTTTCTTCAGGTTGGGTTTGCGTGTTCATGTTAGCTCACTGGTAGAGTACGGACTTGCCAATAAAGAGGTCTTGAGTTCAAAGCCTACAGCTAATTATCATTCTTTTGTTAGTAGGATTGCACAGAAATCGTATACAAGGAGTGGTTTACTTCCAGAAATATTTTCAGAAGCGTTTAGGTAGCCCTGAAAAGGGCTGTTTTCGGGAGTTGAGGCGGGGACATTAATATTGTGTCCAAGACCCTTCTGAATTTATTACACGCTCCATTCTTCTAGGCATGGAATCTATTACATGGGTGACAAATCTATCTCCTTCCCCTACCTCCAGACATGCTTCGGAAACAAGATGCCACAGGTCATCCTGAGTTCTTGGTGGATCTGCCTCAGGCCAACTTTCCCTTAGAGTACGCTTCACTTCTGCCCATATATTTTCCATGAGATTGAGGTCTGCTCCACGAGCGGCCAGTCGATTAAATCAATCTCAGGGTGCCCTGCGAACCATTCCTGAATCACACGGGAAGTATGTATTGGCGACTGGTATTGCTGGAACTGAATTACACCATCAGGCTGAAATACTCGTACAGATAGCACCATGATATTACTGATAATGTCTAAGTACTGAGCATTGTCCAGATGTCCTTCAATTCTACGAAGCTGTCCTGCTCCGCGACTGGAAATCCAACCCCAAGATAAAATAGATACATGGCCACTGCGATTGCAAGCAGCCACATATCCATGGTCATATCGGGTGCCTCTCGGACGATACACAAAACGGCGTCCCTCCTTTGATGTTGTGAATATGGATTCATCTGAGAAAACTACGTTTTCCCAATTGAGACCCACATTCGCCTGTGCAAACGCGAGACGGTAAATTTTGTGGTCGTCTGAGAGTTTTTCCTTCACGGCAGCAACACGGCCACGTAACCCAGCATGACGAAGCCTTCGCAGAGCTGTATGCTTTCTACCAGGAAAGAGAGAAACTTCCCTTAGCTGTCTAGACGTCCTTAGTGGGGTCTAACCGGGCTTCGTTTACTAATCTCGCATCTTGGGCTTCGGTTGACACATGAGGACGACCAGGAGATCGTAAATTATCAGTCTGACCTGTAGCACCATATTTCCGAATCCATCGCCTTCCTGTAGAGGCCGGGACACCTACTCGCCTGCTAGCTGCAGTTGCAGAATAACCTTCCAACTCCCATAAAGTAATTACTGCTGTACGTCTATCCATAGTTACCAATGTTCTGAGCTGTGAGAAGGAAGCAATAGGTAAAAGCTAGTACCTGACGTGTGATTGGTTACTTGCACGACACGCCTATTGTGGGGAACAGCGTTGCCAGATCTAGCATAATGAAGCTAGATCTAGCATAATTTGCATGTCTCTAGCATCTTGCTTTTAGCATCCTGCCCAAATCTAGCACAATTTGAGCAAGTTTATCAAAAAGCCGTAAAACCTGGAGATGAGAAAGAAGTTGATCGTGGGAAGAAAAAGAACGGCAGAAAGGTATCCTCTTCCATTGATTCATACAGTCGGTAAACCATACAGGCAGTCTTATTTTCCGAAGTAAGTCCGAAACGTCTTTGGGCTTTTTTGTGGCTGCACCCAGGGTTTTCTAATCCTTTAACTCCGAGGCATGGGCGGAGCTATGGGGACTATTCTCCCCCCAACTTTTTGACAACTTCACCATCTTTATTTCTGACTTCATGATCATATTTATTCCTGAAATGACAGCTCCGAGACCGACCAAAAATCTGCCGCCCCCCCCCCACCAGCAGACGATTCCCAACTCCCCTTATGCTGCGAAGTAATTTTCTTTCAAAATATGTAAACAAAAACTTTGCATTCATTTATACGATATATACGCCATTAAGTCTCTGGCAACGACTGCATTAATTTAGATGAGTTAAAATTTTGGTGCATGAAGCATTGAGTTCTATCCATGCATTCTTGCTCTCTTTGTATTTTAAGTTACGTTATCGTATCTCAACTTCGTTTTTTTAAACTCCTGAATTAGTAATTATGAGGATCTAGCATAATTTGACCGAATCTAGCATAAGTTCGATCAGGTTTTGGAATAATTCCGAGCTGTGAGTCTGGCAACGCTGGTGGGGAACGACTTGGTCAACGACTCGCGAAAGAAATCTAAAAATGGTGCGCCGTAATAATAATATCAAAAACAGTTTTTATAAAGGGATATTAATACATACGAAAAGCTGTTTAAAGAATGAATTGTTATACTGACTTTACATATACCATATACCATATACCAAACAGATTGAGCGATATGATGATAGCTGTTTTGAGACAAACTCTTTCGAAGTCCAACTTCGGGTATCTTCGGAAAACAGTAAACTAAATCTGCTGGTTCGAATCTCCAAAGCCAACCTTAGTAATCGGTAAACGATGTACAGATATGTTTTTCCTTCTGTTAAATATAATAAGACATGTTGAAATGGCATTAAGTGTGGAAAAAAGTAACATTGAAATACTTAATGATACAATATTTCGAGACTATGTATTCACACTCTCGTTTCGTCATTGTGATTTCCATACGGAAAAGAGCATTTACGTATGAGCTCAGTTATATTTCAGAAGCAGCTTCCGAAAAGCGGTCATGTTAGCTCAGTGGTACACCACCAAGCATTTAAATCGTGAGTTCGATATACGTTCAGGTGAAATTCTTTTATGATATTCTACTTTCCTCAATGCATGAAAATTATGTAAAATAGTTACATTACAATTCATCAGTTGTATATATCAGTTGAATATATATATTCATATCATCAGTTGTATATATCAGTTGAATATATATATTCATATCATTTCACGATATAAGTAATTCTTATCTTTAAAATATAACATCTGAGGTATTGACAGAACTCGGTGTGTTATGTGTGAATATTGAATACAAATTTTAAAAAAATCGTGTAATAGCAGTAAATAAGTTATGTAATGTATTTATTTGCAGCTACTTTCATCGCAGATAACTTCTCAATATTCGCATTACAGCATTTAGGTAGAGCATATCGAAAATCGGATCGTGGTCCAAGACAAAAAACTAGCTAGCCCCAAACTGTCACGTAAGAAATTCGCGAATCGCAAAAGTAAAGTGAAGAGATTGAGAGCGGTAATTCCTTAATCGCTCTCTCTCAACTCTCTCTTATCTGCATTTATACACATAAAAGTGTAAGTATGTATGTTCCAACATAACTCATGTATGCCTAGAGCAGGGTTTCTCAACCTGGGAGTCGCGGCCCCTAGGGGATCGCGAAGATAGGCGGAAGAGATAAATATAGTTAGAATCTAATACCAGAAATTATTTTTAAATATTATTTTTAATTTTGTTCTGATAGGCATACTTTTATTTTTTATACACACTATAAAGAACAATAAAAAATAAGTCTACTGAACATTTTCAAAGGGTGTAGAATTCGTGTTACTATTCGGTTCAAAGTCTCTTGTCGTCGCGAATTCTGTCGAGAAATTTGAAGCTTAAAATATACAAAACGATAATCATGCCTGTTGTTCTGTATGGTTGCGAAACATGGTCGCTTACTTTGAGGGAAGAACATAGACTAAAAGTATTTGAGAACAAGATCCTTAGACGAATATTCGGACCCAAGAGGAACGGGAATGGGGAATGGCGGAAACTTCATAACGAGGAACTACATAATTTATACGGTTTACCCAACATTCTTAGGGTCGTCAAGTCTAGAAGGCTTAGGTGGGCAGGTCATGTAGCTAGAATGGAAGAAAGGTAAAACGCTTTCAAAATCTTGACTGGAAGACCAATCGGAAAAAGACCATTAGGAAGACCTAGGCGCAGATTGGAGGACAATATTAAGATGGATCTCGCTGAGATACGAATATACAAAGTAGAAACTGGATCCAATTGGCTAAGTATAGAAGTCAGTGTAGAGCTTTTGTGAACGCGGCATTGAACCTCCGGGTTCCATAGGCCATAGAGTTAGTTAGTTAGTAGAGTTGTTTAAAAATGAATTTAAATCAAAGAGGTATGATATAAAACTAATGAGAACTGTATATAGAAATACTAGAAAATACACATGCAACAAAACCTGCACATTGAAATACAATTAAAATTAAAACCTAATGAGACACCTAAGCATGGTGTAATTTCACTAGTTCAGCAATGTCCGGTTCAATCTTCATGACGAACATTATCAAGCCATTTTCAACTGATAAGCGATTTCTTATCTTTGTTTTAATGTTTACCATAAAAAAAACAGTTTCGCACAAGTACGATATAGCAAATGGAATTATTACTTTTAAAGCAGCAATGCCCAGACCAGGATATTCTTCTCTCCTCATCAGGCAGAACTTGTCCAAGTCTTCGTTACAAAAAAACAGTTGCAAAGACTTGTCGCATAATCATTCTATTATTTGGTCAACAAGTTGTGGGCTTAGATCGGATACGTTAATGGCCTCTTCAATGAAGGAGTTTAACATCCATCTTGAACCAGCACCTTCGTCGTTGGGAATATAGATATTACAGTTACTGTATCCACTGTCAGTGCCGGGCGCCGAAAAAAGGGGCCACACATTTCGGAGGAATTGTGTTACTCATGTTAGGAAAGTGCATGTGCACATGTGTAAAATAGAAGGAAAAAGTAATAAAATGTACTCAAAATTAAGGAAAGGTAGGGTTTATTTTGAAAATGTTATTGAGCTTCGTGCCAACCATGGTGGCGCTTCGTAGCTAGTCTGTCGACGTCACTCATATATACGGTGACATCGTACTATACTCTCGCCCCGGGCGCTGATTTTCCGTGGCACTGTTCACTATAAACAAAAAATGGATTCTACTATTATAGAAATAGGTATGTTAAAAATCCCACAGAAGCTTATTATAAAACAACTTAGAAAATTGTCGCTGGCAAGAGCGTGTGATAAAAGGGGATCGTGATAGGAATTAGATTGAGAACCACTGGCCTAGAGTAATTTTAACCACATTTCTTATAGTTTCGAAAAGAGTGCTGTCGGGTTACCTATGGTGAATGGGAGGGGGATACATATAAAAGATTGCTAGAAAATGATCGATATTAGATTCATAGTTTTCGGGGTCGCTTAGATAAATAGTGAGACTTTCAATTTCGCTTAACTCCGATTAAGCTCTCATTAGTAGGGATGGGCACGAACGACTTTTCTTTGAAACTCGACTCGACTCGAAACAGACATCTTTGAGGTCTACTCTTGGACTCGGCGCGAAAAATATCTTCCAACTCGACTCGGATTAAAGTCAAGTCGAACCAAAACGAGCAAAATCCTGTGTGTAGTCCTACCTAGACAATACATAGACAATAATTATTCTATCATCAATTATACTACTATTACTACAAATAATAATAATAATAATAATAATAATAATAATAATAATAATAATAATAATAATAATTATTATTATTATTATTATTATTATTATTATTATTATTATTATTATTATGACAACACCGTGTACAAACATGAACTATAGATTGTTAGTAAAGGAATACTAAAAGCTAGTTGACTGCCGACGTCGGTAGTCATGAACTCTACAAGGCAAAGACATCGTTCATTACTCTAAGCTGTAAGCGTCGGTGGACTACAGATGGTCAACTATTGACCTCTCGCCAGAAATTGGTGGCCCCGCAGCGACGATCCGTGGTGGCCCAAGTTCCATTTTGAAAACTTTACTACCAGTAGCAGAGACGCGATGAAACGCCAACGAACCACAAAATTACTCTCCCAAAATATGTCAAAATGCCTATATGTGTGATTTGTTTATATTTAGGTGAATCAAAAAAACACAAAACAAATACCCGGGGTGGACGCAAACTATCAATATTACGATTACTAGGCACGTGTTCTTCTGACTTCCCCACGGAAACGATCATAAAAAGCTTGGTTGTTGAAGGATAAATCATTGACGTCTTAATTTAGCCAATCAGACAAACCCCTACATCTCGAGTTCTAGAAGGTGATACCGTGAACCGTTTCAGATTTATTGCTTCCTGGTGGAGTACTATCCATGAGCAAAATTTGAGCATAATAGCCGACATGCATCTTCGGTGCCTCTTATCTTTAGTACAATTTTAACCAGAGATGCTGTGGGTCAATGAAAATTTGATCCACGACCCACCATGACCCACTATAACCCACCACCCAAATGCCCTATTGGCCCACTCTGACCCATCAACCATCGTGATCCACTCTGACCCACCACCAACTATGAACCACTCTGAACCATTGTGACCAACTCCGACTCACCAAACCCATCGACATCAACTCTGACCGATGGCCCACTTCCACCTCTCCATTGGCTAAAGAGGTTACACTTGTAATAAAACAAGACTGTGAAATTATCACTTAGTTTGAATTTCTACCGTTAATGGCTCAAGCACCTCTCTGTTACAATACTGGTGGGTCTGACCTTTACGATATATAATGGCAAAGTGTTTCTCATCTTCCAAATTAAAATGAATTTAAATTTATCATATATAATTATTTCTTTGTTGTCTTACAGACACATTTCAGTAGAAAATAGGGTGAAATTTAAAAGTTTCAAATCAAGGAAAAGTAGACCAACGTAAAAAAAAAAAGAGAGAGAGAAACTAATAAGCATGCCGTACTAATTGAAAATGCCCATGTAATTAAGATTAGAATACAAATTTCATGGCCATTTTTCTCTAACTTTATGGCTTGATTGCCTTATGCTCGGAACGCTCCATATATTAAACACCAGCTTCAGCAATTATAAATAGAAAGCAGTGGGTATAAAATTCAAAAAGAACTTTAGTTTGCATTACTCAATTTGTTTCTCAACTAATATCAATCGTTTTCGATTATTTTTACAAATCAACCCACTACCAATTTCCAATATATAGAAAATGCACCCCCGTCGCCCCGCTCGTAAGAGATAATTTTAAAAAAATGCCAGGATATATTTTCTTTATTTTTAATAAAGAGTTATATGCTTTATTTCAGCTCTCAGTTGAACGGCTTGTGAGATACTAAATTTTTCGCAAAAATTCGGACTTCTACTCCCCCTAAGGATATGTATTATAATGAAAGTGACACGCGTATGATAACTTCCCAGTTGGGATTGGAGCCTGATTATATACCAAACGTCAATTCATTTGACTTTGCAATTTGACCGTGATGATTACGCAGACATAGTTACTTTCAATTTTTTATGATACATATCCTTATTTCATATGTTACAGATGATTCAAAAATATTTTTTCAAGCAGTTAGCACCTCTGGAATCTCACAGGCTGCATCCCAAAATCCAACTCCTACTATCCTATGACAATCCAAAAGTGACTGAACTTTTTTTATTAGGAACAAATGACAAAAGAAAAATGGAGAGCTTGAAAGTAAAATGTAGAAAAGCTCGGTGCCCCCAATAGCTATATATTTCTCCGCCCCTTCATCCCGAACTTAAAAATAAAACTTAATTCGAATATGGTAAATTAGTGAATTTATTACAGTTAAATTCCACTCACTACATGCTACAGCTACAACTATGTAACAAAAAATAACAACTGTGAAACATGTTCTGAATTACTATTAGATTTCTTACGCTATTATTAAACATATTAGAATAGTAAAAGAGGATTGTTCGTGAAATAGTATATTTGCTCTTGATTTATAACTTTTGCATACGGAAAAAATTAAAATATTATTCAAGATTTAAACTTTGCACTCTGCAAATATGTTGCCCTCTAGGCAATGGGACTAATGTGGAGTAATGGGAAATGCTGCACTGTTAGCGGCGCTGAAAACTTACGATTCGATTCTAATATCGAAAGATTTCGATATCTTTATGTCGCTACGTAACCACCCTGGGTGCTAATGGGGGCTTAATTGGACTTGAATTGAAAATAGAGCTATTCACTTTATCGACCACGAAACTATGGATTCGATACTAATATCGACCTGTTTCTAGCATTTTTGATATGTATCCCGACAGTACTCTTTTTCCAGATTGTAAGAAATGTAGTTAAAATTGCTCTAGATATATCAGAATTATGTTGAAATACACACATAAATTCACTTTTATATTCTGTATAAATAGAGAGTGAGCGAGCGAGTGAGCGAGAGAGGGCGACTCAAGGCATCACCACTTCCACATTGCAAAAGCATATATCAGGAATTGAATTGAAAATCTATGTAAAGACTTCCTGCTGTGGCATGTTTCATAAGGACAATTCCAGTCTGCTCACGTGACCTTTGGGGTTCATGAATTTTTTTGCGAGCGTTCCGACTTTGGATTCTCTGTTTATACCTTCTGTTTATGCACCGAATAACTTTTCAAGAACATAAATGACATTCTGTATTATGAATGTTGAGAATTACCCTCTATATGACAAATAGCTGCAAATAAATACACTACATGATTTATTTATTTATTGCTTTTGAACAAGTTTCTTAACTTGTATTTACATCCTCATATATACCGACCTACTGTGAAAATTATCTCAGATGTTATATTTTAAACATAATAATTACTATGTTCTGCAGTGATTATGTTATATATACAGAACTTATGTATTCTAATGTAATTATTTTATATAATTTTTCATGTATTGCGGAAAATATAATTTTAAAAAAAGGATTAACCTAAACGGGATTCGAACTCAAAACCTTATGATTTGAAATCCGACAGCTTACCAATGAGCTAGAACAAGAACTATGCTTCTAGCGATGTATAACGGATCTCAAGAAAATTATGACATTCATAACCATTACAAACGCTGTTTCTGTTCTACTTTGACTTTTATTTTAGTACTCAGGCGATAATTATGTTCTATTTCTTAACTTTGAGCATTCTTTTACATTCTTTAAGATTCTTTAATGTATTTAAATGTTCCATTACGTATGGAGAGCTAAATGACAAACAAGCATGTGCTGACATTAAAAAAAAAAGGTTTCGAAATATTGTATCATTAAGTATTTCAATCAATGTTGCTGTTTTAAACACTTGGTAACAAGTCTTATTATATTTAAAAGAAGAAAAACACATCTGCAAACTTTTTCCCGATTGCAAAGGCTGGCTTGGAGGTTCGAACCTGGCTTACTTTTTCCCGAAGATACCCGAAGCTGGACTTAGAAAATTATTGCCTCAAAACACCAATAAAGAATGCTCTCAACCTTTTTGAGACAAGGTGTACAATATGGCGTCAAGCTCGAAGTCGATGCAAAGTGGTGCTCTTATTCTTTACCTTTTTTTCGTGGTTGTGTGTAGTGTTTATGTGCGTGCTCATCTTTCTTCATGTAGTATCGGTGCTGTAACTTACCCAAGTGAAGTAATGCCAATGAAACATGGACTGAAGTGTAGTAGAAAATCTTTCCATTTTATTGCTGCTGCCCTCATACCAAGAGGACCGCCATGTGCTCTCTGTGGTACTGCTAACAGTGACGGAGGAACTACCAGTGATTTTGTGCCAAGATATATGTCAAAAGTAAAAAAAAAAGTTCCTCATTCTTGTTTCTTTGTCCTCCTTTGTGGTGATATTCACTTAAACCCTGGCCCACCCTGTCCATATTTCACCAGTGCTTTCAATATATATTACCAAAATGTTCGTAGTATTAAAAACAAATTACTTGAGTGCTCATTGAACATAGGTGAGATAAAGGAACTGGATTGTTTCGCAGTGACCGAATCGTGGCTGAATGAATCAGTGAACGACAGTAAAAATAGCTTTTCTAATAATTTCATCATTTATCGTAAAGAATGCATAAGTCTTGAGGTGGAGTGATGATTTGTGTAAATAATAAGTGGAAGAGCAAGAGAAGTTTGGATCTCGAACGGGATTGTGAACTCATTTGGGTGGAAGTGTTTTTTTCAAAACCTTGTTTTGTGTTTATTGGGTGCTTCTATAGGCCGCACAAGAACACCCCCAGCACATCTTAGAAGCTTGCCATGGCTCACTGTTACATGGCCATGGCTTGCCATGGCTCACTGTTATTGAGTAGTTTCAACCTTTCCATGACGTGGCAGGACAGCAAGAATGGCGTCGCTAAAGATGCAAACGACAGTTATTTCATGGAAAACTTTATTCATGGACTTGGTCTAGGTCAACATAATATGCATAATATCCGCAATAATAACAATCTTGACTATATTCTTTCTAACTTAGAACCTCGTTGTGTTTTCCCATGCAGAAATCTTTTTCCCTCGGATCACGATTTCTTGGATGTTTCTTTCGATTTCCTCCCCTCCACTTATACAAATCATCCCCTCAAAAGTAGGTCACAACTTCTTTGGAAGAAAGCCCCCTGGGGTGACATCTGCCGGGCTATTGAACTATTTCCGTGGCGTTTGTTAGAGGTAGGAACTGTTGACGACGCTGTGGACTTATTTACATCGGTTGTCCACTCAGCCATAAAGGACTTTGTGCCGGTTAAAGCATCAAAATGGAACAGGTTTCCGGTCTGGTAAGACAATGAACTTCGTGAACTTCTTGAAAACAAAAATCGTGCCTGGGCTCTATCGAAATCACATCCGAGTGACTACACATACAAAAACTTTGCTAGAATTAGAAGTATTGCCAAGAAGGTACAGCGGCTTAAATATTTTGAATACATGGACTCAATTGGCGATTTTACTGATAGTAATCCTAAAGTTTTTTGGTCTGTAATTAAATCTAGAACAAAATCTCCGGGCACACCGGCAACAGTTCAAAATGAAAATACTGAAGCGAGTGATGATCAAAGACCCGGCCTCTTCAATAACTACTTCTGCAAACATTTACTTCCCTTCCCTCTACAACCCATCGTCTATCTCTCCGCTCCATCTGCTCGGACACCTTATCCAATCTTTCTACCACCCGGGCGAAATTCTGGCTCTCTTGCTATCGTTATCTCCACATAGATCACTTGGACTTGATAAAATTAGTCCTCTCTTTCTCAAGAAAACTGCTTCAGTTATTGCGGTTCCTCTATCTTATTCAATAGATGCTTCAAGGAAGCGTATTATCCAACGAGTTGAAACTAGCTCACGTGACCCCAATATATAAATCAGGACTTAAAGATCATGTATCCTCCTATAGGCCAATATCTCTTCTTTCTGTAATATCAAGTATCTGCGAAAAAGTAATCAAAGACAGGCTACTTAAATTCACCTAATCTTACATCCATAGTACTCATTACGGCTTTCTACCGAAAATCTCAAGTCTCTCAAACTTAAGTACTCTTCTTTCCTGTGCAGTCAAATGTATGAATAACAATACTCAATTAGATGTTATCTACTTTGATCTCTCGAAGGTCTTTGATTTCGTGAGTCACATTCATCTTCTTTATAAGCTCTCCAATAGATTTAATGCAAATGGCAAATTTCTCTCTCTAATAACAAGCTACTTGTAGGACCGTAAACGAAGAGTTGTTCTTTCAGGGGCGACTTCTAACCCCCAACCCGTGATCTCAGGGGTGCCTCAGGGGAGTGTACTTGAGCCTCTGCTGTTTGTCCTGTATATGGATGATCTCTACATGCACCTGTCAGCTTAACCTAGTGGCCTTCTGCTCTTTGCTGACGGTTGTAAGTTATACAGAGAAATATAGTGTCTCCATGACACAATTTCTCTACAGGAAGACATAAATCACCTTATATTCTGGTGTGAAATGTGGCACTTGAAACTCAACAGTAAGAAATTTGACAGTATTGCTATTACTTTGAAAAAGTCTCCAGTTCCCTCCACATACCATATCAACGATTTCCCTAACACACATTCTGCTAGTCACAATGATCTTGGTGTCATCTTTGATTCAAAACTCACATTCTCTGACAACATCTCCACAATACTAAAGAATTCAATGCGCATGTTGGGATTTCTTTATCGATTCACCGAACTACGCACTGCTTCTTCATTAGCAACATTTTATAAAACTTTAATAGCACCCACGATCAAATGCTGCACTCCATATGGGCCATGGCTGCACCTACACATCTCTCCACACTTGATTCTGTTCTCAATTTCTTCATCGCTATAGTCCGTTTTCGTGTTCCTGCACTTCGAATATTATCTAAGAAGGAACTCTTGCGACATCTTAATATTCAGACTCCTGAAGTACGCAGAATTCTCTGACTTGAAATATCTATATAAAATAGTTCATTGAAACTTAAGTTCGGAAATATTACTTCAGGAACTATCCTTACGTGTCCCTTCCCGCATCACCCGGAATACCTACCTATTCCATCTTGCCCGTCCTAGGCTGGCTATTATACAGAGGTCTCATTTTTATAGAATACCAAACTGTTATAATCAAGTAACAACTGATGTGGACATTTTTTCGAGCTACCCAGTGTTTGAAAGAGTAATTAAACGAGTTTTAACGGAATAGTTTTACTCTTACACCCTTTTTCTACGTTGTTGTTATTATTGTCTTGTTTTTTTTTTCTTTCTTTTGATAGCATGCCCCTGTGTATAATGGCAAAGTTACGCTGTATCTGGGAATTTGTTCAATAAATAAATAAATCTAACGTGTCAAGCAAAAAGCACTGTACAAGAGTTTAACACCAATGAATGTTTTATTCCTTAATATACATTATGGACTTACATTTAGGACCGGGATACTTTACTTCAGAAACATCATATGAGATTTTCCATACTATGCCTACAAAATGTGGAAAAAATAAAAATCAATTTTTACAGTATGACAAATTCGATATCGTACTCCCTCAAAACACAGTTGTATCAACAAGTAATATAGAGGTAAGTTTAAATATTTCTCAGTGCCATCTAGATGTATCAACTTCACTGAAGAGCCTCGTTGATTCTACTATATAATTACAAAATCTAAAAGATTTAAAACGACATTTAAAAAAATTTCAAATTTCATAAACGACATATCTAAATACAGATTGAGGCAAATAAAAGTTGACCGGACGAATGGATACGATTGGATGTGAATGTACGCATTGAACCACATCACGTGTAATCCCACCATCGGTTCAGAATTTAGTGCGAGCTGTGTCAGTGTGAGTTAGGCAGTGCATACGTGAAGATTGTACTCACAGTGCAGCAGGGTGTTCGTTGTGGAAATTTACGTCAAAACAAATTCGTGGAGAGAGTGTGGTCAGTTGTTTGATAATGAATTTCATGGTGTGAAAGTGCCAACGAAAAGTACAATGCAATAATTAGTCAGAAAATAGCTTCAGACAGAATCTGTTTTGAACAAGGCAAAAAGAAACATTCCGAAACCTGTCCCAACAGCAAACATTGTGCATACAGTTAACCAGAAACCAGATTTGACAATGAAAAAAAGACTTCTTGAATCTGGCTCTCGAGTTGGGCAACATTGTCACTAATGGAGCGGAATTAGTGAAAGCCACAGTGAAATGTTCTCAAAGGAAAATTTGTCTCCATGTAGCACATTAATCACTTGTTCACCATGCGTTAAAAATAATGTTTGTAGTGAGACCAATGGGCGTAGCGAGTAAGATTGAAAGTACTAGAAATTCATTGTATCGAAATACGACTCAATAGCTCAGATATTGTGATCTGACTATTGCTAGAGACACTATGTAAAATATTGTATTTTAGAATATATGTGTATGATTAGTCTCTGTTGCAGTATTCGATGATTCACTAAGAGTGATGAATAGAATGTACTGTAGTAATTTTCAGCGTTAGAGCAACGAATATTTGACTTGTTCCACTCGATACAAGTATAAACGGGATTAATCTCGTCAGAATACAGAGGTTGTTCAGTCTAAATTTGGCTACTTTCGACTTACATAAAAATTTAGAAGAATCCATGGCGTCAGGTTCATAAGTGCTCTACGTGTTTCCTTTGGTTCCTAACAATAGCTCGATAGCGTAATTTCTACTGTAATAGGCTTCTCTAAAGAACTGAGAGGGCAATCTTGTCCCGTTCCCTTTGCACAGTTTTCCACAGTTGCCACACACCGTTTTACCCAAAGCCCGCTTCAGCAATCCAAATCTACAATACTATATGGGATTTGCATCTGGAGATTTAACAGGTACCTTATTGAAAGGTATCACCTGTATACCACTTGCCTCCTCCATCTACCTGTAGAATGCGATTGACGATCGTGAGGTATGTGATGAGGCCTTGTCCATGTGAATGCACACCAGATTAGCGTCATTTGCATATATTGTTGGAATTTCATGCTCGTAGATCGGCCGCATGATCTGCTCCTGAAAATACTGCGAATTTATTTTGCAGTTCTTCACCACCCTCCGAATCTTCAGTTTACCTCGGTAACAGTAGCCAGTAACGACCATGAACCATTTTGGGAAGGATTATTTACAAACACGGACCCTCCTTCTGAACTTCTTGGTGCTTTTCTCTCGGTACATGATGGCTCTCGGCTTGCCGCAATCGGAAAGCTAAATCCATGCTTCTTCGAGCGTGATGACGCACATCCACCTTTGTTTTCCCAAATTCCGTTCCTACAGCTTCCGGGCGTTATACTTTCGTTCCTTTTGGTGAGCATCCGTGAGAAGATGGTCGCGAGATTTCATGGCTTTTTCCAGCTTGAGTTGATGGCGTAACGTCCGGCTCAGAGTCCGCAAAGACACGTCAAGACGATTAGTCATACACCTTTGTAGGTGCGGATTTTCTGGCATTGACATTTTGCGAAGTTTCCTCTGTATGGTGGAGGTGGCCTTGGTGCATTCCCACTTCCTAGGCAACTTCGTTGGTGATCCAAATGGTGGAGCTTCGTTTCCCTCTTACTTTTTAATAACATTTTATATTCCACTTAAACTGATGTTGGAACAATTCTTCTTGCACTTTTTTCTAATGACAGAAACACTAAAATTGGCGTCATAAACAACCGCAACATAGCCTTTCCAAAACCGGTTTAGTGTGGGTTGCATTTTGGTCACAGAGCGGAAACCCACACACTTGGAAACAAATTTAACACAACACTCACAACTATGGTCCTGTTTTGTGCGTTTTTGTTTTCCGCGCGGAAACAACTCCGTTCGCAGGAACCTGCTGCACAACACTGCAGGACGCTACGAGCCATGTCGGGTGAGTCCATTCTGCCCGGGAGGGGGAAGGAACGAAATCGGCCAAATGTAGGCTGAACAACCTCAGTAGTCTGCAGACACAGACATATTGGAAAAACAAGGTTAGTCTACTCATCTGGTATTGTTAAGTTTATAACATTTGGTTAGAATATTGGACTGGTATAGTTTGTAAGTCTACTGTATTTCCCGCTATGAAACAGAACTAAGTTGTTCAAACGATTGATTAGTTATATACTTACAGATATTATTTCACACAAACACATATAAATCTTACGCAGTGGCTTTCATTTATGTGATTCTTTGAGAGAGTTGGTTTAATTAGATGTGTATTTTGTTGTCAGATATTGTCAAAAAGATATCAATGGGTACTTCTAAAGAATTACTCGAGCCCAAAAAATTTTCAAAGTTGGTCGCATCTTCTGGTCTTTGTGTATGACATTAGTACTAATCCACATGTATCTACATAATTGTTCAAGCAGGTGTCTAGTCTATATGTATTCGTATTGCGAGAATTGCCTTATTTTGGATTTAGGCATTGTACATTATTAGCAGAGCTGATATTCTGTAAAATACAACTTGTTTTCTCATGTCAACCTAGATTATTGTGTTTCACCTCCAAAAAGTCTAACAAAAGTAAAACCCTAATTGAGAAGAAGAAATTTGTTATAAGATCGTAATGATTATATAATTTAGTTTCTATAAGATTCACTACTGAAACACAGATCTTCTTTTACTGTAATAGAAAGATTCATTTAGTTTCTGGCGACACCTATGACGCATTATAACGTCCATGTGCCACGAGAACTTGAACTGCTTACAACAAAATACTTTGGTTTGTGTAATATTTACCTGTACCTTGGGCAGAAAGTACTCATACATATGCACTATACTTAGTAGAATGTTCATTTCATATTAACAAAAGAAGAATGTTTTTAATATATGTAAGTGATTATTATGGGATAGTTGATGATATGGACATGTTTTATGGTTACCTAGTCAGTGAGTTTGTGTACTTAACAGTTTTAAGAAAAGGATATTATAAGTTATGTCAAATAATAAACCAGTTTAACATCGTTTATAGACGTTGTCAGTTTTATTAAAAAGGTGAGATTAATGATATTTAAATATCGAAGCTAATATTTTTATGCCAAAGAATTACTACCACTTCGGATTTTTATCTCAGCAAACGAACCAGGTTTACGACTATCTTTTTGATAAGTCGTTGTAAAAATTTGGTTTACCTCACCCGGGACTTTGTAAATTCAATTCCCGAAGAAGAGTAAGGCTGAATTTACTTTCATATTACAGTTAATGAATACGAACTTAACTATATTGCGAAGTGGTAAAGTAATCATAAGAAAAATGGACAACGAAACAATGCAGCAGGAATCAAATACTAGTGACAGCGATGAGATTAGTGTAACACCAGGATTGGCATCGGAAGATATCTTGTTGGCTTTACAGCGACAAATAATGCAGATGTTTACCGAGATAAAGCAGACCATAGAGCAGAAGTCTAACGAAGCTAACAAACAAAATGAAGAATTAAAGCAGACCATGGAACAGAAGTTCAACGAAGCTAACAAACAAAATGAAGAATTAAAACAGACCATGGAACAGAAATTCAACGAATCTAACAAGACCATGGAACATAAGATAGAACTGAAGTTTGACGAAGCTAACAAGCAATATGAAGAATTAAGTAGACGGATAGAACAGAAATCAAATGAAACGAAACAGACAATTGTCCAGGTGGTGAACGACATTTCCTCACAGTTCGAGGAAAAGTTAAAAAGGATATCCGATGATTGTCAAGAAAAGCACAATCAACAAAACCAAGAAATTAGTGCTGTAAAAAAGATTTAGAAGTAATAGAATCTTCCATTAAACAGCAAAAGATCCAGGTTAGCAACAACTCTAATAACATACGTGTAAATACACAGTTGTTAGCTACTATTCAGGAAGAGATTAGAACGTTACAGGCTAAAGACAACATTTACCGTAATAACTTGGGAAGTGATCGCTTTGAGTTGCCCCACTCACCAGAGATGAACTCGTCTTCGCCCGGATCTGTTGAGGATATTATACTAGAAGAAAGTTGTCCGAAGAGCACTGATGAGTGAAACATAGATGGTGTCATGACACAGCACGTCACGGATAGGAACTATCACTCAACAAGAACAAGGAATAAGAAAAAGAAGGTAAAATTAAATGTTAAGATGAGTGAAATTAGAGCTATGAGCAAATTCAGTGGTAAGTGTAATGAGAATGCTACTTCTTTCTTAGAGAAATTCCAAGACGAATGCAATATAATGTCTATCGATCGATCACAATATATGAAATTAATACCCCATGTATTACTCCCACCTTGTTCCTTATGGTTTAAAGCAATACGTGATCACATTAGTACCTATGAGGAATTCAAAGCGGCATTGATCGCAAATTATGAAAATGACTTTTTGCTTGCAAATAGAGATGCCACCCTTAGAAATCAACACTTCAATCCTCGATTGCACAAATCTCTTGTAGAGTTTGTTGTAAATGTCTACAACGAATTAAAGGTCGTTAATCCTTTGCAATCGGAATCGAGAATAATAGCATCGATTCGAAATTTGCTTCCATTTAAACTGCAACAGATCTTATTTTCCACACAGTGTTTGAGTTTCAGCCATTTATTGATGCTTGTCCAATGCTACGAAACTCAATACCATGCCATGAATTCACAATCAGGAATGGGTAAAAATAAGAATAATTCAGATCATTTGGTGCCTGTTCGGAATTTAAATATTCGGAGTGTGAATAATACAGAACCTAACCTAAGCCGAGTATACTCTAGCAATCCAAATGAGCAAAATAGACAAGGTTATGTAGGGAATCCGCTTAACCTAACTAATCATGGTAATTATGATGTCAGATCACTCAACAGCAGTAGATATAAAAATAATCGAAGTACTGAGCGAAATTCCAGAAATGCAACGAACTACGTGGATAGACGTAATTGGAGATCAAGAGATGGGACTTCATACCAAAGTCAGAATCACGATGAAAGACATGTACAACACAATGTAGAACCTAATCATGATAGCGCAGTACAGTGTATTTTATTAGAACCGTATGCAAGTTCGAATGTAACCTGATTACCGTTACTGAAATTAGGTTAAATTCATGTTAGTTGTAGATTCTTGTAAATTTTCATTTTAAGTTTATGTGTTAATATCAATAATGAAAACGATTCTTAAAAATACTTGAAATGCTTAAATAGAGTTTTAGGTAGACTGGAAAATTAATTTTCAAATGATTTTTATTCTTTCTTGTTAATATGAGGAATTATAATTCGATTTATAATCAATTAAAAGCAAAGATTATGTATATTAGATTGATTTGTGTTGAAAACTTAATTGTCAAAGATTATGTTAAAAAGAAGCTCTATTCTATAAAATCAATTATCCAACGACTACCTTGAAAGAAATTCTTCATTATAACATCTTAGTGCTACTATGTATACCTTTAAATGCAACATCCGACTTATTTGTTATTTAATGCGCCCGTAAAGATTAATATTATTTGTAACCCACGTTTGTCCTTTACATTTTTCGAAATCGCACCCGTCGACGATTAATTAAATAAGCGACGATATTTTAATAAGGAAATATATTAATAATATAGTGGATAATAATAAAATAAATATAATTAATGTAATTAAAGATAAATATTGATGAAATGAAAGAATTGTTATGAATGTATTTATATATATATGTATATGTGAAATATAATGCATAGATATACAAGGTGCGATCAAAATATGATGGACATATATAATATAAGAACACTAATGTAAACGGACCAGTGGTTCTTGAAGATAAAAGCCAAGCCTACTCATGACTTTTATATTCAGTCCCTTTGTCGAGCGACATTTTTATACAACAAAATACTTTGGTTTGTGTAATATTTACCTGTACCTTGGGCAGAAAGTACTCATACATATGCACTATACTTAGTAGAATGTTCATTTCATATTAACAAAAGAAGAATGTTTTTAATATATGTAAGTGATTATTATGGGATAGTTGATGATATGGACATGTTTTATGGTTACCTAGTCAGTGAGTTTGTGTAGTTAACAGTTTTAAGAAAAGGATATTATAAGTTATATCAAATAATAAACCAGTTTAACATCGTTTATAGACGTTGTCAGTTTTATTAAAAAGGTGAGATTAATGATATTTAAATATCGAAGCTAATATTTTTATGCCAAAGAATTACTACCACTTCGGATTTTTATCTCAGCAAACGAACCAGGTTTACGACTATCTTTTTGATAAGTCGTTGTATGCTTCAGGAGGAATAACTTTAGCAACACCTTTGATTTCTTCGGGTGTTTTAAATACGGAGGCTTGTCTACTAGGGAGGTTATTAGAAATATATCTTCTGGGAGAGAACTCGGCGGTGTGCTTTATCAAAAATAACATTGAATACTGTCCATGAGTCGGAAGCAGAACAGCGTACCTGGATTTAGAGACTTCATTAAATAGTAGTAACATGTAGTAAATATGGATTCGTAAAATATTGAAATCCAGGCAAATAGATTGAACTGGAGTCGGAAGTATTTTCCCTCATTTTCATCCATCTTATTTAGGAAGAACCGGTAATTCTAAATTCTTTCTAGATCTCTTTAAAGTTTTCTATTTTTGAGATCTTGTTCAATCATTTTTAAACGGTAAGCAGTAGTTAGGAATTGGATCGATCAATGCGGTCAAGTCTTCCGATTGCTATGAAATGATTTTAAAAAATACTGTCTGCGATTAGGTTCTTATTGCTCTTCACCATCCAATTTAAATTTTAGGATTTATAATGAAACAGTGGCGTACACACATTTTTATAACAGCTACCAGGTTATAGAAGGATTTTTTGTGGACACTCTGTATATTTCGTCAAGACAGTGATCATTATTTTCAATTTATACTTTATTCTGCAACGCACATAAGTTCTTTCTTTGGTGGGAATTGCTTCTTTCCCACACAATTGGACAAAGAAGTCTTTCATCGTTTTTTTTTCCACATATATATTTAAAACGTTGCTTTTGCTGAGAACATTTCAGTTAGTGACTAACCATTTCAGTGTTTCTCCCTGACTTATTATATGCACAGTATTTATTCTGCAGTTATTTGGAACTGAATTAAGTGTTTTCTTTAATCGCTTATGGAAACATTACAATAGATTAGAGAAATACGGGCTGACCAGATGTTCCAGCAACCAAAGTGGCACCAACTGCGTTGTTCTGCAGTTCGTTATCTGTACTTTCTCACGCCAAAGTTATCGACGTGTCCAGTGCATTATAGGCAGTTGACCAAAATTAACCTACATTGTTTTCTATATTCTGTTTGTATGTGCATACAGGTGAGTTAACGGAGTGATTTTTGAAATGAACTGCCAACACTTTTAGTTGATCATTGCAACCCGTAGCTTGAGCTTGGATGCTCAGGGAGTTTGACTCCAGGTCTGGAAGCCGTAACCACACATGTCGTGTCGAGCTTCAGATACGACTTATTGTGAAGGGGCACAAGCTATTTAGCCGGTGAAGTCTTTCATCGTTTTTTTTTCCACATATATATTTAAAACGTTGCTTTTGCTGAGAACATTTCAGTTAGTGACTAACCATTTCAGTGTTTCTCCCTGACTTATTATATGCACTGTATTTATTCTGCAGTTATTTGGAACTGAATTAAGTGTTTTCTTTAATCGCTTATGGAAACATTCAATAGATTAGAGAAATACGGGCTGACCAGATGTTCCAGCAACCAAAGTGGCACCAACTGCGTTGTTCTGCAGTTCGTTATCTGTACTTTCTCACGCCAAAGTTATCGACGTGTCCAGTGCATTATAGGCAGTTGACCAAAATTAACCTACATTGTTTTCTATATTCTGTTTGTATGTGCATACAGGTGAGTTAACGGAGTGATTTTTGAAATGAACTGCCAACACTTTTAGTTGATCATTGCAACCCGTAGCTTGAGATTGGATGCTCAGGGAGTTTGACTCCAGGTCTGGAAGCCGTAACCACACATGTCGTGTCGAGCTTCAGATACGACTTATTGTGAAGGGGCACAAGCTATTTAGCCGGTGAAGGACGATTTCTTACGGCTAGCCCAAACTAGTGAAGTCCCAGGTTCATAAACCTAGTGCGCTAAAAAGTTATACACGCGCCCTCCTATATCAGTATTCAACTGCGGAGACCTTCTTTTTGTTTATTTGCTGAAGATTCACCTTTACGCTGCAGGACTGTTCAGCGTAACAACTGGATTCATCGTGGGACGATCCAGACAACTCTTCCCCAGTGCTAATCCCCCAAGAAGCATTTACAGTGAAATCCGAATCATAATTTTATATATTTAAAGGGCTATCGCGCACTGAAAAGTTAAAGCGTGATTTCAGCGACGAAAATTATTATATTTATCAAGTCTTCAGTGTTGTGTCCATTTCTCTTTGCTATTTGTTTTTATAAAATAGTGTTCTAATAAATAAGTATAGTGTTATTTAATCCAATGTGTTTTCGTTGTTTGTATGAGTGATGTTTGTGTGCGTTATGGTCTGGATGACCGTCTGATCGTCCGTGAGGTTTTCGAGACGAGACACCCGAACCTCTCGGCGCCTAATGCTCATCTCATTATTGAGACCGACGAGCGATTTGGAAACAGTTTGTAACCTTTTTTCTTGGAGAGGTCCTTCATCGTCCTGTCCAGGTAAGTTAAAGTATCAGGAGTATACTTATTGGTAGTACCACGAGCCACGGACAGCGACACGAACTAAGAATGGTTACATTTTCATCGAGACAGGTTCTAGAACAAAACGTGATATCGTTACAGGTCACTTGCGATTTTTCAATACACACATTTTTTAACAATGATATTTTTTAAATTTTTCTTAAAACCTCGTTTTAGGGGAGTAAAATATCGGTAACCCGCTGTCTTGTGTATGCCACTAGTCAGGTGAGTATAATTTCCAATGATGTTTTAGAGGTAAGTGTTCGTTTTAGTGACAGGGGTGTCATTTAGGAGGCCAGGAGGGGTAATTGCCCTCCCAAAAGATTGAGGAACACATACACTTTAATCGGTTGTCTATTAATATACTAGTACAAAACGTGGAAGTCTTATGTCAGTGGTTCTCTTAACCCCCGTCAAGCGAATCTGCAATAACGCCCCTGTTTAGGGATTAAATGAAATGTAAATTAGAGAAAAGTCCCCAAATGATATTGGACAGTACCATCTGATCATTTTAATTTTTAAACAACTCAACATACATTTAAATGTATCTTTATGTGAAGACACATAAGTGCAGAGAAACTGCCATTTTTCGTGAATCAGGTATATTTCGAAAACTTAAGTCATTTCCTATTGGCCTGTGTTAAAATGCATTCTGTATATATTTCTTGTTCACCGATACTCTTCTAAATGACATTTTTGACAATTTTTAGCAATGCCCAAAAAGTCATTTTGAAAAATGCTCAAATACATAAATATATTTTTGGAGTGTAAATGTTCAGAAATTCATAAGAAAAATGTCTGCAGAATGTGGCGTTAGTCAAGTAATATTAAGAAACTAGTGTCAAAATGAAAACAAAAGGAACAGTAATCTAAGCAATTTCCGTGAAATTCAGCATATACGGTAGTTTGAAAATAGTCATTACTACATTGTTATTTTTTAAGGATTATGATATGGTTATGGCGTGAACTTGAGCGTACAGAGATACACTTAGATATAGAGGAAGTAGGAGTCTCACATAGTTTACGCTTTTTTTTGCTAGAAATTAGGTCAGCATTTACGAGAAGTGAGTGAAAGAAAGTGGATTATTTCAACTGGTTGGGTATCAATGGCTAATTTTTTATATATAAAATATCGCACGTATCATATTAATCTATGATATGGAGGAAAGAAACTGAGACATTTGAAGTTTCTGTCAGGTCAAATGATGTAAATCCGAGACTGTCCAGGTTAAAACGAAAGGTTTAAGAACACTATGAGTGTGATACTTACTATTAATTTGAGCAAGGGACCATGATCGAATTCGATTTCAATGAAATTGGCAGGTGCTGAGATTATCATGCAATATGAACTTTTTGTACATGTATACGGCATTCGTCATCAATCAGTCAGTGTCATATTCGTGGCTGTGATGTTTGATGAATTGTAGGGCCTAGCCCATGCCTTCCATGTTTCTTGAACTTGACTTAGTAGTCCGGAACTGTCCGGAACTGTAACTGTCCCTGGGGTTGCTCCGGGGTTGCTGCGCGGCAATGTGCGATATTTGTTGGTATGTAGATTCTCGTATCTTGCGCCAGAGGGATGCCTTTTCACTGTTCTCGTACCTCTGCCAGGAGCGGTTAACTCGAGACTTTTATGAATTTGTGCCACACTGGTGTCCATTGAATGGCCAGTGATTGCTCAGGAAGCTCTGTTCTTGACTATCTGCCCTTGTCGAAGATAGATGTGTGGGGCATGGCTCCATACTTAATGTCAGTGTTGTCACAGTCCTAGTCCTGGAGTGGGCTAAAAAATAGTATCAAATTGAAACAAAAAGGGCTGAATTAATTTCTTTATAACAATTGTAATACATGGCTTTAAAAGAGTAAAGTTTTAGAACACTCTTCCCCTCTTCCATGAGTCTAAATAAAGAGAGTGCTCTTTTTAAAAATTAATTTAATAAAAACATCCAAATAGGAGGATCCGGAACAACCATGGACTATATGAAGCTTTTCTCATACGTAGAAAGTATAACAGAGGCCGCAAATTTAAAGGGAAAACAGTTATCATCTTCGCTATGTATTTTTGGGAAAACAAATACGCCTCTATTTCAAAGTGACCAATAAACCTAAAGGTTATTATGGCTATATAAAAAAATACAAAAAACTAGGAAGAAATCAATCATCTCCGAGTTCGCATGTAAACAGTACGTTATAATAAAATATTAAAATATAAATTATCAGGATGCACCCATCTAGCATTACCTGTTTCCTGGTATAGTTCGATTTACGAATTTCGCACACAAAGTTCATGGTGTTATGTGATGCAACGTCACAGAATAAATGTTCAACATAATTTTCTAAAGAGTCCAAGACACAGTATGAGTAACGTGAGATGTAGGAAAAGTCTTATTGACACTTTTGCAAATGTGTATTTATATTTGTTAAATAGTGCTGAATTGGGCATAATTGTACCAATTTTTTCACAACAGGGGCTGAAAATGCCAACGTGGTACCAACGGGCCAATGAATGACAATAAGGGCGGAATTTGGTACCTTTGTACCAAGTGTGGCAACAGTGCTTAATGTGCATAAAGCAAGACAGAACGGATGAACAACTTGTAATTCGTCATCTAAATCATCTCGCATCAGGTAAAGCTAGATACCAAACCCATGCTATGCCATGTACTATTTTCAATAATAAATTCGTTTAAAATAATGTAGTACAGTTGGTTAATACTATATTTTATTTGTGTGAAATCTTTATAGTTATATTATTCTCCCCGTTTCCACGCAACTCAAAGGTTATATAATACAAGGTAACCTCAGTTTTATTTAACACAAAGTACAGTACCGTCATCTATTGTACTTCTACCTATTCAGATCAACAAAGTTAATATTTTAACTTTGTTGCACATTACTAGGATAAAATCACTGGGTCTTATAAGATTGCAATGTTAGTACGTCGGTCCCTCCGTCCGTCCATTATTCCCCATGATTACTCTTATTTACTTAAACAAATTTCTGAACATTGCCGATATCAATGGTTATTAAGTCCTTTATGCACGACGAATGATATACCTCTGCAAGTATACCATTCTGCGAGGAAGGGAGAGGTCTGGGATCTGCATGTTATATACTATCCCGGCATTTGCCTGACGTGAATGCAAAAAACCCTGGAAAACATACACACGATGACAGGCTTAAAAAAGCTGTTCACACTTTTCCGACCCCACCTGCACTTGAACTCCGGACCTCTCAACAATTACTTATGAATGGAACTTTTTTTGTAATTCTGTTTTGAATACATAAGTAAAACGATTATCTCGGCCAAGTTCGGTATTGGAATTAATCTGTTAACAAATTTCGTGGATAACGGTGGCTGTCCATATTTTATATCTTGTACATGGTAATATACGCTAAAATTAATAGGCTTACATTACAAAACTACAAAAAATGTGTCAAAACCTTAGATATGGGAGAGTACCGGTACTTATCTGACATAACTAGAATATGAAAGAGTATATAAAAGCTTAAATAATGCTGTGTTCTGGTATCAGTTTCACTTCACACATGACTTTTCGTATAAACCTCTCGAAATGAGAGAGAAATTTACGGTACGAAAGGCTATATATTACGCATCACTTTAATTTCCAGCATATATTCGTCCACAAATATTGGATTTGCATGATATTTGTTATCGTATTTTCCAGAGTATATTCATTGTGCTACTACTGGAAGGACCGGAACAGTATAAAATGAGAACCTACAGCTCAACATGTAATCTCAACCACAGAAGCTTTCCTGGAAGTTTAATCTCGGATATCACCTGCTCAAGGAGGAAGTAAGCGTTAATAATATAAACACGAGTGGATTCTTGGTTATATGAAAGTTGGTTTGTTCAAGTTTACAGTACCTTATGAGACATGAAATAAAGTTTAAGATGGAATCCGAACTATAATTGCGTTGAATGCTCTTCCATCAGAAATATGTAACTAAAGGTCCAGTGCATCGAAGTTACACACGCTATCCACTAGAACAGCCGGAAGGGCAGCAAATTAATGAGACACTTTATGACTATTTTATGGACTTGTATTGTTATCATAATTATTATCAGTATTATTATTATTATTATTATTATTATTATTATTATTATTATTATTATTATTATTATTATTATTATTATTATTATTATTATTATTATTATTTGAACTTAGCTTCCTGAACAAACGGAGCGAAGAAGGAAGATTCCTTTAACTAAAACTTCGGCAATAAAATGACAGTTATTCCATTCAATATTTCATTAGTGCCAAGAATTGGATAATTTAGAGAAATAAGTCAGTGAGTTCTGTGTATAAATAATTAGACATCATACCTTTAAATGTTTGTGCAACATTCTAGTTGCAGGGTATATATACTACATACCTGAAATACTAAAGTAATCATTCGCCAAATATTAGATATATATACAGCGCAAAAGCCACTTTAAAATTCTATTAAGAGCACCATAATTTATATTTTCTTTTTATTATTATTATTATTATTAATTTGTACTAGTTTGTTGCTGGTATAAAAATACGTTAGGAAACAAGTTGCAGCAATATGCCAAGAAAACTTTGGAAATTTTGAAATCTATTATTCTTTATGAAGATAAAACAAAACAAAAGAAATTGTGTTTAGTAGATTATAATGTGTATATGGTAAAACAAACAAAAGAATAGCAAAATATTCCAATATATTCTAGTTTTTTTTACTTTCCTTTGCAATGCGGTATTTAACAACGCTTCAAGCAACTGTGTCATCGAAAGTATCCACCCTTACACCTTTGGTGCGTAAGCCTTCCTTAGTACTTTAAAATGTGAAAGTAACTGTTTAGCCTAAGGGACAGAGCTCATATTACATATTTCTTATATTCATTAAATATTCTGGCATCTTTCGGAAATTTATCGGGCCTGAGAAGATGGCAATTGATTGTATATAGGCCATCAGCGCCCATGGCCTCCAAATTACAAAGAGGAAAGGAACCAGAGGAAGATACCACTAAGGTAAACAACCATGGAAGCTTCCTTTTCATAGTGAGATTTATTCCAGGGCGCTGTTCCCCTTCCCTCTATTGCTTGTAAGTACTCTTAACAGCCAAGTTACAAACTAGCATATTACGTAAATTCATGCTAGTCCTAATATACATGATGGTATCTGATTCCCAGTAAAGCTTTCAGCCTCCACGCCACTAGAAAAAAATAGGGGGAAATAACTTACCTACGTTATACACTACGTTTCATCACACGAACAAGATAAACTAATTCTTAGCAACTCTTCGCGTATTGATTGTTTAAATTTAACTATGAAGCAACACTGAACAATGTAGAAATGTTTCATTCGAATGCCTCTAATTTTCAATTTAATTACATTTGATTGTTAATATACAGCATAGTTTTAGTATGCATAAGTTGTATTGTGAAATCCAATTTTGTAAGTAATTATAGTACATTGTAATTAGGTAAAATAGGAGAAATATTATGTTTCAAAATTTTGGATAGACACGCCTTACAACAATTAAGTTCAATCTCTTAATGAGGGTGCTTTCACCTATCCCCTGAGATTTCGAAACACTAAAATCTTAAAATGTTTATCTTGTTAATAATACAAACTATAACTATGGTTTTAAAACAGATAATTGAGTTTTATATAAATTTATTACTTTATATTTAAGCTTATATCTACCATAATCTACTTGTGTACACATACGAGGTCTCTTGAAAATATATTATATCTTATTTTTCTCAAATGAACAAGTGTTGCTATTGAAATGTGGATTGATACATGCATGTAATTTATCCTAATGCGTATTTGTTTAGCCTGCAAAAGCAGGCTCTGCTGATGAGTGAGGGGGGATAAATGACGACGTCCGAATTTTAGTTCTTGGCAAAATTACTGATAAACTTGAACAATGCTTCTGCATTTAATTTTCTGTCAATCTTGGAAAGTCTCAAGTAGAAACTGTCCGTAGGGTTCACCGGGCCTTCGGAGACGAAGCAATGCGTACCACCATTCGAGTAATCTTCACATTTGATAAAGACTTAACTGGCCAAACAGACAACATATATGCGTCGTCAGGCTTCCTACTATAATGATTTAGCACCTCGTGATTCTTGTCTTTTTCCCAACCTGATAATGCTTTTGGAAGGAAGCAGATTTCAGTAAGAAAACAATATCACGCACACGCAATGGACCACCTGCGACCAGTTCAAAAGAGGAGTTCCATCGCTGCTTCCAAGAGTGGAAGGGCCGATGGAAGAAAAGTATGAAAGTCTAAGGACACTACCTTGAGGAAGAATAATGTAACATTGTAGCATCTGAACACACATTTTTTAGGTGTATACTTTTGGAACAAATCTCATATTTTAAATAAATGTGCAGTAAAACATCTCTATCTTTTTTATTATTAAAGCGGACCAAACTTGAAGTGTTTGATTTAATTTCATTTTCATCCTCCGTTTCAACAGCCAGGTTGTATGAGAGGTGGACCTACAGCTTAATGTAGTACATGAGCTCCAGCCGGGAATCTAACAAAATGATAGACATTAGAAAGAAAAGTGAATATTCCGACAGTGACTTTTACTCATCTTGACCTTGGGAAAATATAAGGAGCTAAGGTTACCTACCGTAGACGGGTCAAGATTTCACTTAGGAACTAGTATATACTCTATCCAAAAATGCGTGTTTCAGAATCCTAAGGTGCTTCCACAACAATTTTTCTAGAGGGAGTTTTACTACGGGCCTATGATATAAAGTACTCTCCAACTACCTTCATAAAAATTGTTGCGTAAGTATCTTAGGATTCTAAAAAATGTATTTTTGGATAGAGCACATACTAGTTCCTAAGTGAAGTCTTGACCGGACTACAGTAGATCCCATAGTTTTGGAGCTATAGACCCTGAGAAATCATTTTTTCATGTTTTCGGCAGCCTATAACACGTAAACGATGGGGTTTTTGCCATATGTTTGTAGGAACATTTTTGTTTGTTTTACTCTCAGGAATCACTCCTCTGCTTTTGTACAGTAAGAGACACTTCTGGATGGTACAGCCATATGGAGGTTTACGGCTAAAGTGCTCCACCAGTTGAGTCCGAAGCATTTGCCGGGAAGTATTCCAACCGAATTAACTTTAAAAGAAGGCGGGTGGCATAAACGCCAGGCACTGAAAATTCCCGTACACTTGGGCGAAATTCCCACTATAGTCTACAGCATCATTTCTCCAAATGAAATGAATCTACTTCTTATGGCAAACATATTACTTGATATTTGTTCTATTTGTGGAGATAAGTTCAAACAAAAAATTGAAGTCCAATCCTGTTGCTGTTGGAATGAACACTCTTTCTGTCGTTTGATCTGAAATGACTTTGCAGAGTCTGAATAAATATCCTGTCACTTCAGGAGGGTAGGAAGAGCGGATGCCCCCCCTCCATCAGTGTGAAAACACATACATTTAATCAAATGCTTAGTGAGAGTGAGCCCATTGGTATAGCACTTTTATGATTTCAATCTTTGCTCCCAAGCCATCTTATGTCATAGCTGATGACCTTGGAAAACGAGAGATGCAAATATGATTAAAGACAGATACAGTCACATGCGCAAATTTAGAATTTGAGACAAAATGATCAGATATCATCCATATTTTGTCGAAAATTTTGATTTTGTAAGTTGACATGTAAAAGCTCACCCGAACCTGAGAGCATCCCACTACCAATTGTTGAATTCAAGTGGAGAACTCAGTTGAGAGTATCAGATGATTACAGAGGGGGAGAAACATCATCAGATATAGGAAACAAACAAAGAAAAAATTGGACTGGCCTGAGCAGGACTTGAACCACCAAACTCATTATTACGAAGCAACGACTCTACTCACTCATCCACGGAGACACACAGAAAGGTAGGCAGTCATAAGTCAGACATAGAACGTTTGTTACTTACGAAACGTTTATATCTAAGGGGGAAAGCTAAGCAATTTCCCCGTGTCTAAAGAGTTTTTCACAGTCCTTTGCACCCTTTAAAAACAAACTGCGTCAATTGACGTTGTATTACTGCGGGCAAGACTATGTGCTGATTGGTTAAGAGGAAATTGTTTACTCTGTTTCCCGCAATATTTCTGTTGCAGCACGTGCATGCATATATTTCTGCCGCTGTGATGTGCATTACTCGTCTCACTCTCACACAATTGCAGCGATATGGGGCAAAATACCCAATACTATATAATTCTCCCTTATTTAAGAAGAACTGAACATTGTTATTTTTGTCCAAATTGTGATTACAGATAAAACTACAATGAATTGTGTCAAATTATCAACGATAAAGAGATGGCTCTGGTATGTAACAGCAAGCATATTTATCATCATGGGATATTATTTCTTTTTCATCTATTACCTAAATCATTACGCCGCATATCCATGAAAACATATGGTACTTTTCCTACTTAAGTTCAATTTCTTGATGTGCTTTCTTACATTGTATAGCATACGAACATACAAATAGTAACTTCAGTACTACAAAGTAAATAAATAATGTATATATATACTATTTTATGAGAACATGAAAATTAGCTACTTAAAGTCTTAATTTTCTTCAAGTGAATTGAACAACGTTGATATCGTTTGATAAACTATTTGCTTTTCTTCTGCACTTACGGGTTTGCCTTGTTTATGTTTAACAAAATAACTCGATCCCATATAGATTTCGATCCCATATAGATACACACTTTGAGTCGGATCCTAAATGTTCTTACTATGCCTTAACAATACATTAATTACCATAATATATTGCATTTGTTGATTACTATTTGCCAGAGATGGAGTGGGTCGGTGGGTCAGTGGGTCAAGTGGGTCAAGTTTTCTGAGTGGGTCAGTGGATCGTGGGTCAACAGCGTCTGACCCACTGTGACCCACCACCCACCGTGACCCACTGCGATCCACCACCCACCATGACCCACTCTGACCCACCACCCACCGTGACCCACTGCGACCCACTACCCAACGTGACCCACTGCGACCCACCTCCCACCATGACCTACTGCGACCCACCGACTCAGTATGATCTACCGACCCTTTCTGCTCACTGCATTGTAGACAGTATCTTCTGAAGACTGGTAAATTTGTCTTCGTTTTACTTTCAAGATCTTCATTTTCCTTCCTTTTCCACATGTTTCTGTCTACTTACCTGAGGTGAGTATATCTAAGTGAAAAAAGAACTTCAGGCACTTTTGGATATTGATATTTTTAATTGTAATAATAGCAATAGGACTTATACTACTACTTGGCTTTCGAGATCTCTGAGTTTTTAGAGGAGCTAACTACTGGAAAAAATAATTTTTGAATCACTGTAATATATAAATTATTATATAAAAAATTGAATGTAACTATGTTGCCTGATCATCACGGTCAAATTGCAAAGTCAAATGAAATTACTGTTGGTATATAGTTAGGCCTTAATCCAAACTGGGATGTTATATTGCTTTCATTATAATGCATGATATCCTAAGGAGGTAGTGAGGATCCGAATTTTCGCGAAAAAAAAAATGAGTATCTCGCACGCCGTTTAGTTACGGAGCTGAGATTCAGTGTATTAATTGTTTACTGAAAATAAACAGAATGTGTAATATCATTTTTTAAAATTCTCCTTTATGTGAGGAGGGCACTTTCTATATATGGAAAATTCTTAGTGAGTTTGTTTGTAAAAATGATCGAAAACGATCGATGTTAATTAAGTAAAAAAAACAGAAACAAAAAATAAAGTGCTTGGCTTCATATATCCGTTGCTTTCTACTATAATAATTGCTGAAGTTTATGTTTATTATATGGAGCGCTTACAGCACAGGGCAATCAACCCAAAAACTTGTGACTAAAATAGGCATAAAATTTGTACTGAAAGCTTAATTACACGGAAATTTTAAGTTTGGATTGTACGCATAATTATATGGAAAATTTTACACTTTTTCCCCTTTACGTTGGTCTACTTATCTTGATTTCGAACTTTCAAATTTCATCCTTTTTTCCACTGAAAAGTATTGATAATTCAACAAGGAAATAATTATACTATGATAATTTAATTTAAATTCATCGTAATTTGGCACATGGCAAACAACAGTGTAGTAATTGAAGGGGAAGAAGGAGGGGAATTCTCATTCACCTCCGAACACTCCAGGAATCTCGTCCCCTTTCGCTTTCTAGACGGGGGAGGGAACTTTGTAATGGCATCAAACCTTGATGTGTAATTGCAAAAATTAAATTTATAAACAAGTAAGAAATCATCAATTTATCAGGCTTTAATTGATAATTTATTCACAAGATTCTCTATCGGAGGCGTGGTAGATGAAGTTTCTGTTCTCCATGAGTCAACTGACATGGTCGATATGGAAAAGATGTTGTATGGTGATAAAGAGATTATACTTCTTGCTGAATATTTAAAAACTGACCAAGAAAAATCGTTATCATTAGTAGAAAATGGATCGATCTGGAACAACATAGGACAACATAGGACAACCTAGAACAACTCAGGAGCCCCTGGGAAATTGAGCATCGTACACCGTGAGCCCACGGTCTTTTAAGACCTCCATTTTAGGGGTGAATTTATTCCCTTTTATGAGCACTTTTTAGGGGGTGTATTCGTTCTCTTTTACGAGCACTTTTTAAGGGGTGATCTCGTTCCCTTTTATGAGCATATTTTCCAACCCCTATGAACAAACAACAGAACAGATAATACATAAGACTCGTTCTCTTTTATGACCACATTTTAAGGGGTGATCTCGTTCTCTTTTATGAGCACTCTTTCAGGGGTGAACTCGTTTCCAACCCCTATTTTAACATAGCAGAAATACAGCTAATAAAAGAGCATGGCTTATTTTCCAACCCTTATTTTAACATAGCAGAAATTACACTGAGACTATGAACATACAGCAGAACATAAGAATACGTAACATAACAAGGGTGTATTCGTTCCCTTTTATGAGCACATTTTTCAACCCCTATTTTAACATAGTAGAAATACAGCTAATAAAAGAGCATGGCTTATTTTTCAACCCTTATTTACATGGAGACTATGTACACACAGCAGAACAAAAGAGTATGTAACATAACAAGGGTGTATTCATTCTATTTTATGACCACTTTTCCAACCCCTATTTGAACATGAGACTATCAACACTACGTAACACACAACCACCTTAGCATCAGACTACATAGCACATCAGACAGAGACAGGGGTGAACATAACGAACATAGCAGAGAATAGGGGTGGACTCGATTACGAACACACAGCAGTTGAACACAGCACAGCTAATAAAAGAGTATGGTATATTTGAACATAGCATGGCTTACGTGAACCCATGGTCTTTTACGACCTCCGTTTTAAGGGTGAACTCGTTCCCTTTTCCAACCTCTATTTGAACATAGTAGAAATTACATAAAACTAAGACAATAATGAGGTTGTATTCGTTCCATCGAAGATTAAACATAGTCCATTTTAAAGGGTGAACTCGTTCTCTTTCTTTTATGAGCACTTTTTAAGGGGTGATCTCGTTCTCATTTTTCAACCCCTATTTGAGCATAGTCCATTTTTAAGGGGTAAACTCGTTCTAACCCTCTATAGTAAATATAATCATTTAAGGAGTGAACTTGTTCTAACCTATATTTGAACATAACAGAGATTATTTAAAGATTGGAAAGGAATACGAACTTCCGTGTTTTGTTATCAGTTACATAATAACTTCCGCCATATGTAGATAATTCTCATTACGTCATTCATCCGGATTTTAAAAACATTGAACTAGTTTTCTCTTTAACAGACAATACGGTCATTCAAAGATAGGATTGAAAAAAAAGGAATCCCTGAACGTAATGTAATTAATCACAAAGGTATAAAAAAAGAGGGGAATAGGCATGACTCATACCTATTGCGCAATATGACGTAATGCGATCAGACAGGTATAAAAGACTGACCGACATGTTTTTTTGAAATCACTTCCTGTCTGGTGTTTGAAGTGTAAAGTTCAGGTATTATATTATTAGTGTGGTTTTGTTTTCTTTTGTAAGTAAGACATTTTATAATAATAATATTATATTATAAAAACTCACTTCATAATTATTATAGTAACACTGAGTTAGTTTTAAAAAAAATGGCAAAAAAAGGTTAAATCAAATTCTATTAACTCACCAACTGATACCCTATTTAATAATAATTTTAAAAAATTATTTTAAAATGTGATACTGTTTTAAATGAGGATAGTGGATGTTTTTTAAGTAATAAAAGAAAAGACTGTTTAGATATATTAAAACAAGAACAAATTAAGACATCGTTTAAAGTAAATTTTTCTTTGGCTACAACTTTTGTAAAACCAGTAGATTTAGAAACATGTAGATTCTTTGTAAATAGTGGTAACGAAATTATTTTACCGAGTACAGATGTGAATTCTATAATAGAAAAACTATTTAATAAAATTTTAGTTGAACAAGAAAATAGAGCAATTAAGAAATCGGGGTGGTCTTTATGTTCTGAACCAAACCATCACTTAGAATTTAAAATCAGTAAATATGATCCTCTGTCAGCTTCTTCTTTTATAAAATTACCTCAATGGATTTTATCCAAAAAATGTGTTATAAATATTCAAAATAACGATAATAGATGTGTTATGTATAGTATTCTAGCTGCGTTGCATCCAGTAAAAGAACATCCTTATCGTGTTAATAATTACATACAATATATTAATACTTTATTACCGTTATTTGAAAAAACGAATATAAAATTTCCAGTCGAAATAGAACACATAAGCAAATTTGAACAAATGTATAATTCCGTATTTACTAAGGAACAAATTTCTATTAATATATATGGCATTGCTTATGATAATGAAACAATCTTTCCGTTACGTATAAGCGAAAACACATGTGTAGATAAACGTATAGATTTACTGTATTGTGAAGAAAATTGCAACACTTCTTATTGTTTAATAAAAAATCTCAATGCGTTATTGAAAAGTCATAAAGAGAAAACTTATGAAAAAATACCTCAATGGATTTTATCCAAAAAGAATTGAGTTTTACATATTCAAAATAACGATAATAGAAGTTTTATGTATAGCATTCTAGTTGCGTTGCATCCCGCAAAAGAACATCCATATCGTGTGAATAATTACATACAATATATTAATACTTTATTACCATTATTTGAAAAAACGAATATAAAATTTCCAGTCAAAATAGAACACATAAGCAAATTTGAACATATGTATAATTCTGTATTTACTAAGGAACAAATTTCCATTAATATATATGGCATTGATTATGATAATGAAACTATTTTTCCGTTACGTATAAGCGAAAACACATGTGTACATAAACGTATAGATTTACTGTATTGTGAAGAAAATTGCAACACTCATTATTGTCTTATAAAAAATATCAATGCGTTATTGAAGAGTCATAAAAAGAAAACTTATGTAAAATTGCCTCAGTGGATTTTATCCACAAAATGTGTTATAAATATTGAAAATAACGATAATAGATGTTTTATGTATAGTATTCTAGCTGCTTTATATCCCGCAAAAGATAATCCACATCGTGTGAATAATTACATACAATATATTAATACTTTATTACCATTATTTGAAAAAACGAATATAAAAATTCCAGTCGAAATAGAACACATAAGCAAATTTGAACATATGTATAATTCTGTATTTACTAAGGAACAAATTTCCATTAATATGTATGGCATTGATTATGATAATGAAACAATTTTTCGTTACGTATAAGCGAAAACACAGCTGTAGGTAAACATATAGATTTATTATATTTAAACTCTCATTATTGTTTAATTACAAATTTAAATGGTTTAGTTAGACATCAGTTAGGTACTCATCAAACATTTATTTCTAGACGATGTTTAGTATCTTTTTATAACAAATCAAAATTTCGATGTTTAGTATCTTTTTATAACAAATCAAAAAAGAGTGTACAACATTCCGCCACACATGATTCAGCACACTTACTTAGCAATCGTGGTAAGTTTCTGAAACTTTGGTAGTTCCAGCAATAGGTCGTGTTTGTTTGTGTCGTATTCTGTAGGAATTTGGATGCAAATTGATGTTAAGTGGTGCAGTTTTGAAGTGTCAGTCTCTTGTCACAGTACTTTGAGCTGAAAGCTCTTGTGGAATTTTTTAAGTGACATTTTTCGTCCTCGAGTCCGTTTCGTTTTATGCGTAGCGTATTACACAGAATTTCCGATATTTCGCAATAGTAATCCCTTTTTTGTTGCAAATTGTCGTCTGTCTTACTGACTTCTTTTTGTTTGTCATTCGTTTCCAGAATAACTGAGAACACGTGGATTACAGGGCGAATTTGCTACTATAATCAACTTACAGACAGACACGAACATAAATAATATAACAAATGGTTTAATGTTACGGCCATTAAAAAGCTACATGTTACATACTATATTAAGTGCGATTATCTGAGTGCACATCTATTAAGAATACATGTTCTACGCAAGTACTTAGATAGTTGTTTCGTAACTTTACATAAAAGCAAACATATTTGGAGATGCATTCATTATAAAATACCCAAACAACAAATATTTTCAAAGAAACATAATGAAACCGCACAACAGTAAAATTATTGTTTTGAAATATTTTCTATTCTACCATGGACCAACAAACCATGAAACCTTCCTGGCGGATTTATCGATACTGTGAATCTGTCATAATATAACGAATGAGAAAATCAACTAGAATAATTTGTATCACTTGTTTTCTATAGAGAAATAAAACGGAACATTAACAAAGTCATACTCGTACTTCCATGAAAATCAATTATTATGAACCCTGTGAAGAATATAAAATACATATTTCCTCTACTGCTATTTAATGGGTCGAGACGAAATTTTCAGTTTAAGTAGAATATAAAACAGAACACATAAATTAATTGTATTATTTACCTAGTTTGCAGTGTTGCTACGTAATAACTAAAAGAATCGCAAGACGGGACTTTTAAGGGATTTTTTTAAAATATCTCTCAATTATTTTCCTTTGTACGTAGAATTTTCCTTTGTACGTTCGTTACGTAAATAGAAAGTCTGCACTCTTACAAATCGATCGAGGTATAATTTGTTCCAGTGATGTAGTGACCTTCGGTACATTGACACAAAATGTTACTAGTACTTCCATGAAAATCTATTATTATGAACTCTGTGAAAACTATAAAAAAACATATTTCCTCTGTTCCTATTTGATGGATCAAGATGAAATTTTCAGTTTACGTTGAACATAAAATATGACACATAAATACATTTTACTTTCCACTTAGTTTTCAGTGTTGCCACGTAATAACTAAAAGAATCACGAAGAGGGACATTTTTAACGGAAAATTTTAAAAAAAATATCCCACAATTAATTTCTCTTTGAACACAGCAACGTCCCGTCCATTACGTATACTGAAAGCCTACAGTCTTAAAAAGCGATTGAGGTATACCTTGTTCCAGTGTTGCACTAACGGTCTGATCTACGGTCATTTAAAAATATCCCATCGATGTCTCTAAATATACATGGGTGCTAAAGGGCTCCAAGACCCAGCTGTTGTACTTATATTTTGACCAACATTTATTTTTTGATTCTAAAGACCCTAGGCAACATTTCTATTATAGTGGCAAAAGTTCTCTGGAGGGGAGTTATCACCTCCTTGGCCCTTGCTCTATATATAAGTTCAACACAGAAACAGTACCGCAAAGAAATACTTTCATACTCGCGTGCATATAATATATCTTACTATAAATAAACTACAGCCCTATAATACTTAATATAAATTTATTAAGTACTATACTACGTGATAACAAATTAATATGTTTTGTCTGATACTTCGAAAATGCAAACGTACAGGTGCGTCTCCGCTGCGACCGGGCATCTTACAAATCCATTTTCGTGGACAAGACTCCTAACCTCACACAACTTTGTCCATTATTCCCACGAATTTTCTGTTTGACGTTATATTGGGAAAGATAAATATAATGATTTTACCTAGGTACATATCAAATTTGCATTTGAGTGAACGTTACTAGAGATCTTACTTCAAAATGAAATCTTAACTAGAGGGCGTTGCCTGTTAGTGCGTAAATAAAAGTTTAAACCTAAGTTCTATAATATATAGTTTATTTATTTAATGTAGCTGTGAAATATCGTGCTGTACATTTAATAAGCGTAGTAAACTAAAGCTTTCACCAAGGAATATAAATTCTTTACCTGAACATATTGAGTCCAAATTGTAGTGTATAAACCACTGATAACACGAATATAAATTTTCTCTCAGTTTAACACAAAGTTTCATTTAACTTTCTGCGACATCTCTGCTGCATTAAGGGGCTCCCTAAGCCGCAGTAATGGGCACCTACATGAACGCTTTGAATCAATAACTTTGATTTATCTGTGTGTTTTATATGCTGAGAGATCCCTACTCTCGGGAGCTACTTATTATCCTTACTTATTTTTTGAAGAGAACTCGGATTTGAATCTAGGGACAGAAAATATAACAAAATACACTTCTCGTGGATTGGGAACACAGCAGTGTTCCTTGATGAAGGGAAATTTCTCTAAATTACAAAAAACAGTAGAAAATTTTAACAAATAGGGAAGGATATTTTTTTTTCAACAAAATATTGGAATACAGTGAAGTAATTTCAGTTGCAGACAGAATTTTATGTCCTGCTTTTCTTCTACTTTGTACTGAAAGAAACCGATAAGTATCAATTATCTCTACGTTTCTTCGATGTCTCCCGCCTCTGCGCTTTTATTCAATCCTTATTGACTCTTCAGCTGGACCCCCCCCCGTGACACCATTCTCTTATTTCTTTGAAGAAGGATAGCTGTGTTGAGATGTTGGACAGATCATCAGAGTGTATCCAATTTCACGCAAGAGAGCTGGCTTCGATTCACTACAGGTTGCTCAAGTGGTTCGAATTCCACATTAGGCTGTATGTCCACGTCTTATGTAGACTCGCAGCTTAGAGTGATGCTAAAGTCAGTGCCGGATTAACGTATAAGCTAAACAAACTATAGCTTAGGGCACCACTCGCTTGGGGACCCAAATAATTAAAGGAAAGACTGATTGTAATGTAATTTCCAAATAAGAAAAAGCAAACGATGTAAAACGCACATACAACAATGGTGTTTTGTATTGTTATGTAGCAGGCTGTTATAAAGCAAGTAATACGGCTCTATTTCTCAGCTCCATTTGTAATGAATCCCCTGCTTATAATGGAGCCCCTGTTTCCCAGTCCTGCTTGTAATGGGTCCTCGTTTAGATATCCATTAGGTCCATAAATTAGCATATAGCAAATATTCCAACCTAAAAACGGCGATATTTTGTCGCTGAAAAAGAAAGTTTAACCTATAAAGGGCCCCTAAGGCTTGACGTATAAAGGGCCCATTTGAATAGCTTAGGGCAATATCAAGCCTAAATCCGGCACTGGCTAAAGTCCAATTCAACCAAACGAAGTAATCCACCATATAATGTTCTACATAATACGAGTCTAAAAAAGAGACCTTAACGCTAAGCAAATGGGACTATCCCTTATTACGATCTTAATATCAATGACGTTCTATAGCTTAACGTTATAAATACTTAGATAGTTATGAACACAACACAGTTTGTTAACCTTTCCTGTCAGGGTTGCCACCTGTCCTCCCGCATATTGTCATTTTTTAGCCGTCACGAACTAAGCCGAATTACTGTATATGGCAGCAAATTATTCAGATTATTTACAAATAGTTGTGAGTGATATCCATAATTTCGACCTACGATGCGTATTAGGACTATCGAGATATCAATATGCTTCTATCGCTAAAACGTTTCTTAGTAAAATCAGCAATATTGATGTTCTTTGTACCACCTCAATGGCAAATAACCGCTATTTCGCCAAGATTACGCTACGTTTTTTCCCGTTTCCTGTGCTTTGGATTTAAAATTTCTTTGTAAGCTTCATTCAGAAAAAACATGTATTTTTTATATTATTCTTAATAAATTATTCCATATACAATTTTGGAAAACCTGCAAATCTTCGATAAGTGTGTTTCGTTTTAGGCTTAGCCAAACGTGGAAACCCTACATCAAGTATGGATATGCTGAAATATTATTAAATTAAACATAACACAAATAGCATTGCAATATATTCTTCATGCGTATTTCAACATCTGTTAGGATCATTCTGGTGAGACATGTAAAACCCTAATGTTAGTACGCATATTTGCTATTCCATACTATATCTCTTGAGTAAAAACGAATTTTTGAATTATGTTTCAATAGATAACTAGATCGATTATCTCGGCCAAGTGCGTTAATAGAGAATATCTATTAACATCTTTACGGATAACACTGACTGTCCATATTCATTTCACACATTAAAGGTATGTTTCGCTTGGCACTAAGAAGCAACTATCAAAACATTGAAGTAGTGATGGTTGCATAAGAATATAGGCGTGCTATTTAGATGTTTTTATAAAGGCAAGTCACACATTATTAAATATAAGTTTAAATGTTCCCCTTAGTCTTAAGCACTATTATTATTATTATTATTATTATTATTATTATTATTATTATTATTATTATTATTATTATTATTATTATTATTATTATTATTATTATTATTTCAGTAGACTCAAGTATCGAGCTTAATATGGGGGAAGGACAGGTCAGATAGAGCGGAGTTCTACTTACTTCCTGCCTCATCCAAACAATTAGAAACATACTTTTTATTCCAAAACCCGCTTTTATTAATATCTTCTTACCTTTAGTACCGTCAAGTAGTTCAAAAGTATTTGATATGTAATTCCAAAAATTGATTAGATAAAAAGATAATTATAATATCGAGGAATACATTTATTGTTTAAATTTTAAGAGGAATTATATGTCTAATTAATTGCAGGAAATATAGAATGATGTATGCTGTGGAGTATGATTACATATAACTTTAAAATAAATTAACATTAACGTTAAGCGTAAGCCTATTTTTTCTAAGTCGAGTTCCAAGTTTAAAAATGTATTTCTCACTTTATTACAGAGTGATTTATCTTCTCCTTTGAACTTATCCTGGATAGTACGGAGGTCAGATAGTGAATATTCTCTGTATTTTGTTTCATTAAGAATTGTATTAACAAACACTAGCTGTACAATTTTAAGTAAACCAATGAAAACACAGACCGTCAAATGAAAAAAGTATGATATCCATTCTCTTAGCGGTAGACTTAAATTTCTAAAGATAATGCTTAGAGTCTTTCGTTTTTCTGGTCTGCTACGTATGATTGCTTCTAATACATTTACTCCACTGTGTTTATTACAGGGTGTTTCAAAACAACACCGACAACGTTTGGGAAGTGATTCCTGACACCATGATAAGACAAAACGTATAGACCAACCTGGGTGCCCAAATCCTTCCTTTCGGAGTTATACGCTGCCGAAAATATGAAAAACAAACTTTAAAGGTCCATAACCCCAGAACTATGGGATCTACTGTAGTCCGGTCAAACCTTCACTTACGAACCAGTGTGTGCGCTATCGAAAAATACATATTTCAGATTCCTGAATTACTCACGTAACAATCTTTATAGAGGGAGTTTCGCTATGCGCATATAATTCGAGTACGCACCAACTACCTCTATAAAAATTGTTGCATGAGTACCTGAGGTTTCTGAAACAGGGATATTTGGATAGGGCACATATTAGTTCTGAACTGAATCTTGACCTGACTACTGTAGGTCCCATAGTTTTGGAACTATGGACCTTTAAAATTTCTTTTTTCATACGTTGTCAGGATTGTTTAGGAACACCCGGTAGAATAAGAAGGTTTGTTTGAAGAAAATTGGGGAGACAATTTTGAATCGTGTGATGTCACCTAAATATTTTCTCCGCCCATTTTTGTGAGTAATACCATCACAATGCATATTAATAGCTTTCTGGCTTACATATATACTCTCCTTCTTTATATAAACTGCTTCATGTAGGGAAAGGAGACCTATTCGTTACTACGGTCACGCTGAAGTCACGCTGTGCAACTTCTTGCTCCCTGTGCACGTGTGGTAGACCTCTAGCAGCATGACAAATATTCAATAGTTCATATCACTTTATCCATATCGTCCTTAAAGTTTTAAAAGCAGCAGATTTTCTGTATTAGAAATATTCCAAAAAATAATAATTTAATCCATTCATTAGTTTTCATTTTTTTTGGGGGGTGGGGGTTATGAAAATATTTTTTGTTGCTGGTTGTAAGAGGGATTTGCGCGGTTAACTCTGATAAATAATGTTAATCTTCTAGAATTTTAGACTCAAAACACAGGACATCCTATGGAAATTTATATTATATTCATAGTATGGACTTGCTTTTTGCTGAAAATTAGAGTTCATTAAATAATTTGTCTACATTTAGCAAACGTGAATGACAGAAAGTTTATTGTTCCCAATAGTTGAGTATCGATTACTAATAAAAGAGGACATTTTAAATATGGAACGAATGTCATTACGGTAATTACGTATCGGTGAAAACACGGAATTTGTTTAAGTTTTGAAAAATTTGGGGGGAAGATAGGATATAAATTTAGGATTTTTCAGGATAAACCGGAACGTCTGGAAGCCGTAAATGTGTAGGACTTGCTACTTACATAGGCTATTAAACATATCCATAATTGAATGCAGTGTGGTTGCACGCTGAAGGGCCATAACGAAATATCAATCCTTCCAGTATAAGTTGTTCCTCATTACACCATAACGCCGTCAAGAAAACTGGATAACAGACCCATGATATCATATAAATTAGTCATAATAACTTGGTTTAGAAATTAATACAAAAAACTTATTTATCTGTAACTAAAAATATGTACAATTATTTTTTCTTTTACAATATAACGCGAGCCTCTAGATATTTGCAAGGTAGCTTCTCATCCACTCGGCATGATTGGCCTACATCTAGTACACTTCAACCTCTTCACATCAACGCATGTAACTCTGGGATAAGCAGGTGACCTTTACAAAGTAGTACTGTTGCCACTACGATAGTGACCTTATAATATTATGTTAACACGTACCTCCACAATTTCACTAAATAACTCTTGACGCAATGTGTAATTTTTGAATTCTGTGTTTTAGCACCATACACTTAAAATAGTTACTTACGGCGAGTTTCTTAATAGAATCAGCCTGTTAACATCTTCACGGATAATTACATTTTAACGAATCCATGCATATCTCATATATCATTCATGCAAATATGTGCTGAGATTAGAATTGTTGGTGGTAAGAAGGAAACTATTTTTTAGGTTTAAAGTTTTTGGATATAATAGTGTTTTTGAGAATTATAGATTCTTTGCTCAAAATTCAAAAAATATTGGTGAATATAAACCTCTCATACCTGCGTTTTGTCAGGATGCATAAAGCATAGAATATTATTGTTTTGTAAAATTTTACCATGGTTTCCAAAGGTAAAACCTCACAAAATATTGCTGTATTGAGTTGCGTTGATTTTGAGTGAAATGTCCCGTTCAGCAGCGAGGCTTTATAACAAGTGAACCTACTGATTTACGTGAGATCCGAACCACATGAGCTCCTGCAGGCAATGGAACCCGGGTCTCACATGATAAGGACACGTACATTAACCGCTTAGTCACGAAGAAGCTTAAAATAATATTGGGGGGTTAAAATTACTTGTACTTAGGGCACGAGAGGGTATTTACCTTTTAAACTTGATATATAAGAGATTATACAGGGTAAGTCAAAAGTCCTTGGACACCTGCATAACTTTGAAAATCGTCAGGAAAAGTAAAAAGTGATGATGGGAACAGAGGTTTGATGAGGGGTCGCAACTTTTGGAGTATATGTCATTCATTGCCGCCATCTTGAAATTCGCCATTTTGGATTCAAGTCAATTTTTTTTAAATGTGAAGGGGGTGTATGACACATCAAATAACACTAGCTTGAGCTCAGGAATTTAGTGGTGTAATTCTATCTTGTACAGTTTAGAAGTTATTAATGTTCAAAGGTGGGAAATTACCTTCATACTGAATGCTACAACACATGTTCTACGTGTTGTCCATCCCGTGCAATGCACAACTCTAGTCGCCGCAACCACTCTGACTGCACAAGGAGGAGAATGTCTCCTGAAATTTGTTCACAGGCTTGTTGGATGCGTTCCTCCAGGTGTCTCAAATCACGGGTTGGGTTATCTCAGCATACTCTATCTGCTTAAGATGTCCCCATAGATAAAAATCAAGGGGCGTTAAGCCAGGGGATCTGGGCGGCCACTCCACGGGACCACGGCGATCAATCCACTTCCCTGGCAGTTGTTTATCCAACCATTCACGGACACCAAGTCCATAGAGTGGAGGGGCTCCATCGTGCCGAACATAAGATGGGAAATGTCGTCAGCGTTCAGTGTGGCAGGGAACACAAGGTCCTGCAGCAGCATCAGATACTGTGATGCAGTTACGGTGTTGTAAATAAAAAATGGCCCAATGATGCGGGTGTCCAATATGCCACACCACACCATCACCTTCGCTGGACTACGTTCTCGACTCGGGTCTACCCGTTCGGATTTGCTCCACACCAGTATCGACAATTATGTCGATTAATCTCCCCGTTCAAAGTGAAATACGCCTCTTCGCTGAACAGTATGCCCTTGACAAATGCAGGATCCAGTTCGTGTTGTTCAGTAGCCCACATGCAGAACTCCAACCGGCGATCAGGGTTATCCTCGTTCAGTTTATGTGCAGCTTATAAGGATTCCACTGATTGGCGTGCAATATCCGGACAACGCAGGATTGGCTTATTGCACATGCTAGGGCCACACGACGGGTACTTCGTTTAGGACTTTTCACAAACGACGCAATAACCGCCGTTGCAGGTTCCTCATTGGTGGCAGTCTTTGGTCACCCACTACGTGCCCCATCTTGAACAGAGCCCGTCCCCCGGAACCCGGAATTTGGTGATCACGTGAGCCACCGTGCTGTGCGATACCGGTTCTCTGTCTGGGTGCCGTCTGTTGTAGTCAGCTGCTATTGTTCGGTAGCTCTGTTCCCCTGATATAAGAATGATTTCGATCTTCTGTTCACGTGTCAGACCCACTTTAGATCACCTGGAACAAAGAGAGAACTGGGTCAGTATCAAGGTAACTTCCCATTTTGAACATTAATAACTTCTAAACTGTACAAGATAGAAAAAAACAAATAACACCACTAAATTCCTGAGCTCAAGCTAGTGTTATTTGATGTGTCATACACCCCCCTTTCCGTTTAAAAAAATTGACTTGAATCCAAAATGGTGGATTTCAAGATGACGGCCATGAATGACATACACTCCAAAAGTTGCTGCCCCTCATCTAATCTCTGTTCCCATCATATCTTTTTACTTTTCCCGTCAATTTTCAAACTTATGTCGGTGTCCAAGGACTTTTGACTCACCCTGTATTAGTCCAAAAATACTGTTTTTGCGTAACAACAGTTTTACTTCAAATATAACACTTTTTGGTTAAAGTTCAATAAATATTGTTGAGGTTAAAATTTCTTGTGCTTAGGGCATGAAAGAGTATTTAATTCACGAACTTGGTATATCGAGGGTATATAAGTCCAAGAATATTGATTTTGTATAGCAGTACAACACTCCACACGAAGCATTTTACGAGTCTTTTTCTCAACTCTCTATTCGAGGTCCCACTAAAGAGTCTTTTCTTCCTCCTAAAGGCTTCTTTCGCCATTCCTATCCTTGCTTTTATTTCACGTTCGCACTTCATGTCATTACTAAGAATACTACCCAGATACTGAAAACCATTCACATGTTCTATTTGCTCCCCTCCCATATTTATATTTGACACAGACCTCTTCGTTCCAATCACCATGTTTTTTGTCTTTCTAACATTATTTTCATCCCATATTCTTCAAAGCCCATCCTCAGGTTCTCTAACATTTTATTGATTTTCTTTTCAGATTCTGCAACAAGCGCCATATCGTCCGCAAATCATATGCATCTAATCATTCTACCTCCTACCAAAATGCCATTATCATCATATAAACTCTTTTTCACTATCTCTTCTAGATAAACTTTAAATAGTGTAATTTGGTGATGGTACTACAAAAAATTACCTCTAGTTTTCATACTAATTCTTTATTCCCTTTTCATGCTTAAAATAATGTTATTCTTTGGAAGCCTTACACGTAGAACGACTCTGACCGCCTGTTGACGTCTGTTGGCAGGTACGGGATGAAAGAACGGTAAGAAAAAGTGATATTTTGTCTTAATTAAATAAGAGTTTAGTGCTCCATTCCCTCTCGTAGCTCCCTATTTCAACCGTAAGTGGAAGAAACACTTTCAGCGTTACTTGCCATACAGCAAAAACAGTAACAAATAGCAAGAAGAGTTTTATTTTTTCTTAATTGATTCACAATATTAGATGCATATTTAAATTATTACCTCTACTGAAACTTGAAATGGTATAAACATGTGATACTACCTCCGATTTAACCATTGATTTCCTTAGAGAATAAACATCATGCTTTCGTGATACCGATTTATCAACTACGATTAAGATTCTTCTGAACTATTTTCCGACTATTGTGTCGTTACAGAGAAAGAAAAAGAAATAAAGTTGATTCATATCAATGATTAAAAAAAACAATCAATATTTTAATGAAATTAAATTGTTGTGCTTGTGATCTCGTCATGTCACGAATGAATATTTTCTTAATGAAACAAATAATTAACAAAGGAGTTGGCACATATAGAAAAGTAGGATACATGCAGGATATCTTTCTGCAATGTATTTACATCGATAATGTATATCTTATGTACTTTTAGGTATTATTTTTATTTACGGGCAATGTGAGCTATTTAAAAAGCACAAGCTATTAAGAAGAAGAAGAAATCGCATAAAGAAATAATTTAAATATTTTGTATTATATTGAGATTTTCTTATCATTGCTATGACGATTTGTTTACTTGTTTTAATGTCGTTGCTATAGTAACTACTATGATATAGGTGTAACAAGGAACCATCTTGTGTAATCTGAATGTACAATATTTTAAGGTGTCGAACAAGATATACGCTGAAGAATAATAATATATATATATGAAGTGCATAAATGTGTTGAATTGTTCCATACAATCTCGTGTATTACACAAACATTTAGAATCAGGGCATATGTAACGTAGCTGACGACAGAATTAGCGTTACATATTCACTGAACACTTAACATTTAATATTGTTGAGTTCGACGTCTAACACAGTATGTAATCTTAGTTGCTTAACAGATAATTTATATACTCACTTAACACTAAAGCAATTATAGCTTAGTTAACTAACAGAAGTAAGCTGAATATTTCTAAGTATTAAATTTGCCTATCTCTTTAGAGATTTATCACAACAACGTGATAAGCAAATATACAATTTAAGCTTTCTAATTCATACTTTGTATATTGCACAAGCTGTTTATGCTTGACCAGACATTAGTGCCTTTTTCTGTATTTGAATTTTTGCTGTATTTGTGTAGTTTTTTGGTTGCTTCTTAAAGACACTTCCATTGCGACTTGGTGCTTAAAGATTAGATGTAGGACGATACTCCGGTTGAAAACTGGTCTTTTTATGTGCGTTATTATTCATGTCAAATTCCACTTTTTTGTTTTCTTTTCTAATTTTTGTTAAAGACCATTTTATATTATTTCAAAGTTCTTAAAGTATTTTCAAGCTTAATTTATCCAATATATTTGCTACCAATTTTTCATGATTTTATATGACATGTTAATTAGTTTTATCTACGGACTATTTTATCTATGACTATACAAATGTAATCATTGTTTTGTAATCACTACAGGTGCTGTTTCCGACTATTCACAAACGTTTTTCTTCTACTTCTAAGTATTTAAAATAAATGAAAAATTAGGTCCTTTTGATTTTAAAAATAATGGCATGCATACCCTGATTTATAGTAAAATGTATTACAAAAATCTTATTTTAGCTTCACCAACAGAATTGGCATTTTGATTTTCAGGATTTTATCCCCTTAGTTATTTAACTGAAAAAAACTTAGCAATCTTCCAAGTGGATGTAACTAGTTACTCCATTCATAGTTCGTGTTATACTCATGACAATGATAAACATGAACACTGGGAGAATACTTTGGGGTAAAGATAATGTGTTAATACTTAAATAACTCCAATATTGCTTTGAATACTGAGTGATGAAAAACGGGGTCTTCAAATTGTCCTCATCGTAGCCATGGTTGCACTAAAAGTATTCCTACTCACCCAATAGAAATCGAACCAAATATTAGATGAAACGGAAAATGATCTAATCGTCAAGTGTACCTCTCTAAATGCAGTGGCTGAGAGCTTCTATTGACCTTAGGCAACTTATGATGGTTTCTAGAATGGTCCTCGTATTGACAATTACGTTAGCCCTTGTGATTGATGATGAACAGCTATGCTTTTGGTTGGGCATTTTTGCCGCACATTTTGCTGGAAGCTGGTGCTGAATGGTGTCCTGATTTCTTTTATACCAACCAAAGATCTTTGATTGTGTATGAAGAAGAGCTTGCAATATTTGTGCTCGTCGTGTGGACTTCTGTCGAGCTAAAGCTGCAGTGATTTATTATTCAAGAAGTTGATCTGAACCCTGGACCTTCTTGATTGAATTGAGCATCATAGCAATAACTGGAACCCGCGGTTGTAGTACCACCTATGCTGCTTAAGAATGTAAGTGTCGAAGTATCTGTGATGAAAGAGAAACATGAGAAGAGGCTGAATTGCATGGTGGGAATTCTGGAAGAGCTGAAACAGAGTTTGGTATTACTGCAAGGTAGTGGCATATTTACGATTTTGTTTCGGGAGGAGCTTTGCTAACTTTAGTCGTGGAAATGTAAAAATTCTGCAAGATATGTCATTTACTTTAATATAGTAAATACAATTTCTGGTGGTTTAAGCCCGAAAGTACCCCTCTAAATACGCCACTGCTGGAAGGACTAGTTGGCCTCCAGATGTTCTGATGTTGGAGAGAGAGAGATGACAGGATCTTGTATGGGACAGTTAGGAATGTGAATACCTCAGAGGGGTTCGAAGAATTTCGATGGGACAGACACTGAGTAAAATAGCATGGTGCAGGTGAAGGCCGGCTCAGGAACATTTCGAAGTAGACTCTTGTAGAGGCTGGAAATGGTATCTCTAAATGGAGTATCTCGAAGAAGGATTGTGCCGATGCTGGCAGACTGAATTTCACTGTAGAAGGAACTAGGTTCTTGAAGTGGTATCTCCGGTGTCTCGATACAGTTGCATGATGTCAAAAGAGATTGCATTAGTTTTTTAAAAGTATCTTCAACGAACTTAAAAAGTTCGTAACTTAATTCTCTATGTCTGTCTGTCTGTCTGTCTGTCTGTTATTTGTGATTTTTTTTCAATTTTGAACTCTGCATTCGATATAGCGTTACAAAATATCGGAGAAAGTGATTAAATTTTCTGCGTCACTCTTACCGTTCCCGATACATATGCAAACAATAGAAGATTTCGAGAGACTTATGGAGCCATATCTCGGAACCGTAAGTCATAGAGAGATCATATTGGTGTTGATCAATATCTAAAAGAATGGTAAATATTTTAGTATCAAATAGCAACCGGTGGCCAATGTTCAACTGGCCTCTGGTTTGGCCAATGGCCAGTTGGAATGTGGGCATCAATTAATATTGGTTCAAAAATATTTAACATTCTATTAGGGATTGATTCATATCAATATCTTCTCTCTATGACTTACCGTTCCCGGGATAGTGGCCAAAAGATAGTTCCGATTTTGGGAGATTTAAGGAGCCAAATCTCGGGAACCGCAAGCCACACAAACATCAAATTGGTCACACGGCTGGTGAACATTTTGGTACCAAATAGTAACCACTGGCCACTGATTAACTGTCTACTTGCCAACTGGCCCATGTTTTCCAGATATTGGCGAAAAAAAGTTCGCATTTTTAGATATTTAAGCAGCCATATCTCGAGAACTGTAAGTCATAGAGAGATGATATTTTGACAATTTTGCGAGAAAGAGAAGGAGTGGATAAAAAGATTTATTTTTACCTCTAGGAACAATGACAGTTATCCTTTCCGCTCCATCTTCATCTTCTTAAGTTCGTTCTGACCATGTTCATGAGTATTTTCAACTGGTTATTATTTTTAATTTTTGTTGTATCGCAATGTAAGTTAAAGGCAAACAGTATCGGAAATTATTGTAGGAATAGGGTTCATTATGAAAGTAATCAGCATTGCTTTAGAAAAACTGTTTTATTGTTCCGATTGTTACAAATCTTTAAAATTTCTCAAAATACGCTCCTTTTGCATCGATACACTTCTGGACACGTGTTTGTCACGCCTGGAAAGCATCTTCAAAGTTCTCGGCTGGAATGGCTTTTAAAAACTTTGTAACATGGGCTTGAATGTTCTGCACGGAGTCCCATGTTTTCCTTTGAGGTGTCTCTTCAAACGGGGAAACAAAAAAGTCACTAAAAGCCAAGAGAGGTCTATAGGGGGGAGCCACTGGGGTTGATCACTTCTAGATAAAATCCTGCGTTGACAGGTTGTCCTGGTGGCACAGACTCGAAATGGATGATTCCTCGAACGTCGAAGAAGTCAATGAGTATGGTTTTGATTCGGTATTTGCTCATGCGCGCCTTTTTGGGGCGGGGGAGGATGAGGTGTGTCACTCCGCACTCTTCCTTTTGGATTCTGGATCGTATTCAAACATCCAGGATTCGTCTCCAGTTACGACCGAGTCTAGAAAGTCCGGATCACTTTCAGACAATGCCAACAACTCCTTGCATCGCAAAACTCAAAGTTCTTTTTGTACGTTCGTCAACATCTTCGGCACAAGCTTTGCAAAGACCTTTCGCATTTGCAGGTCCTCGGTCACTATCCCATGTACCGCAGATGAAAATTATTGCAATCTCTTATTGTTACAAGTGAGATTTTTTTTTAATGAAACAAGTAGTTAACAAACGAATTGGCACATTAAAAACACTACTAAGGTAGAATATTCAATATCATTCTTCAAAACAATCTAGTCACTCTCCTGTTAACATTTAATAGTGTTGAGTTCGACATATAATAGTGTTGAGTTCGACCTAGAATGTAAATTTAACTGCTTTACAGATAATGTTTATGCTCACTATAGTAAAGCAATTATAGGTTAATTAAATAGCACAAATAACCTCAATATTTAATAATTTCAATAATTGTACACAGGGGACCGGATTTGTGTGTGTGTTTATAGGAAAAGAAAGTTTAGTTACGTTTATTTTGTTGTCAGGGATCGCTTAAAGAAGATATAAATGGGAGAGATCAATTAAATTGTAATAAAATTATGATAGGACAAGCAGAGGCACTCCCAGGATTTTTTCTAGAAGAAGCAGAAGACCGACTTCAAGGTGGGACATTAGACTGATTCCAAGAAGGGACAACACACAAACACAAACGAGAATATATACACACTTTTATGCTGATAATATATGATCTAAATTATTACTTATTTTGGTATATATCATTATTATGTAAACTAAAAAAAAACTACATTACTGTAATATTTAGTATAAATATATTACGATCAATAGAGCAAATTAATGTTTTTACATGTACTCTTGAAAAATCCAAGAAGGCAGGTGCCTCTCTGTTGCAAGCAGGTATTGGGCCAATTAATATTCATAGGAAAACTGCTCAATCCTACAGAATTCAGTCCCGTATTCTCATGAGTTATCTATGTGTAATGTTGTACTGATAAATTTAAACAAGGAGAAAAACAATCACCCGTAAACCTAACTATGCATTTCTCTTCAAAACGAAATATACATACACAACCAACGTAGTATCATACTTCATAAGTAATGGTTCAAAATTTATATTCTATAAAAACACTTTATTTAACAATGTAGCTGTGAAACATGTTCCATGGTTAAAAAGGTCTATTAAAATAAAACTGTAAGCAGAGAAAAGAAATTAGTTACCGGAACGTGTTGACTTTATTTTTTTTTGTCGTATATATAGTCAACGAATGCAATATATATACCTTTTTACAGTTTATAGGGGAAGTTTAACTTAATTTTCAGTGACATCTTTGTTGCAAAAACTTCACAGCTACACAAACCTTTGATGATCTCTGTGTGTTTTAAATTCCGAGAGTTGCCCAGTAGGGGGAGATACTACGAAACTATATATATATATATATATATATATATATATATATATATATATATATATATATATATATATATATATATATATATATATATATTCTTTAAAGAGAACTCGGCGGTAAGAGCACGACCAGTGGCGTATTTAGGGGAGCTTCCGGGCTTAAGCCTCCCCCCGAAAATCTTACTATAGTAAAGTATATGAAATATCTTACAGAATTTTCACATTTGCAGGCAAAGCCCCCCCCCCAAAGTTAGCAAAGCCTCCCCAGAAACAAAATTGTAAATACGCCACTGAGTACGACATAAAATATTATTAAATTTGCTCGTGTGTCAGGAACTAAGCAGCATTCCTGCATTGAGGAGAATTTCTGCCAATACAGAAAATTAGAAGAAATCTTTAATGAATAGGGAGAAGAAAAGTTTTTCAACAATATATTTTAATCCAGTGAAATGGGTTGTGTTGCACTACATATTTTATGCAATGCTTTTCTTGTTTTCTATATTTGTCACTTCTCTAGATTTCATCGAAGTCCTCCGTTTTCCAGATGTTGTTCAATCCTTTGCAAACCTTCCCTTCGATCTTCCTCCGTGTCTCTGTTCTCATGTTCCTTTCCACAATAATACCAGTATTGAAGTGTTGGATAAATCATCATACCATAGTATATGTATTCTGATTCAGGGAAGATTGCTTCGATTCCCTACTGGAGCCCTTGTGGTTGGTGATTCACGTTAAGCTGGTGCCCATTTCTCTTACAGGCTGGGTACTAAATTTTTAAGTGCAGTTCTATTCCCAATAATAGATAGGGGGCCACAGAAGGTAATGCCTTCTCTTGGACAAGTAACATCTATTTATTTTTAGTAAAAGCATATTAGAAACGAGTATTAGGAGTTATTTATTTATTGATTAATTTCCATTAATTCCTAAGAAGGCGATGAGTGATGAGCTTATGGTAGCAATGAAGTGTTGTTAAGATAAGGACACACGGTGTTAGTTAATACGAGGGGGCCGAGGTTTCTCAGTGGTAGAGCGTTCATCTCTGGTGCATGGGGTCCCGGGTTCGATTCCGGCTCCGTCAGATGAACTTTGTGGTGAACAAACACCGTGTGCGTGGGTTTCCCGTTTCATTCCACCACTTTTTTCATTCCACCATTTAATTCATTTCTCATCTTCACCGTCTCCTTTAGCCTAGCAGGCATAAACGTGGGACGTAAAACTCTAATGTTTCATTTCATTTTAACACAAGAGTGTTAATCTTCTGTTCTGGTAATACTCAAAAGAGATAGAGACAATAGGAGCCATGTTAGTGAGAACAAAGGGTGGTGATGGTAAACGCGATGATGTGTGTTGTAGAGAGGAGTGGCCGGATCACGCTCATGTAGTGCAATGTGATGATCGACTGGTGAATATGCATCACATGGCACAGCTGGAGTTTGATCTAATAGTTCATGAACGATCGGGTGAGCTACATTGAATATAGCGTCTGTAGAGACGGTAGAGATGCTGCAAAAGAGTAGGGATACTTAGACGGCGATGGACGTTTTGTGTTCGAGTTCGTGCAGGTAGTGAGTGTGCAAGGCGCAGGACATGACGTTCGATCACTTCTAATCTATCATAGAACTTTGGTGGAGCGGATAACTAGGTGATATGTCCATGAGTAATTGAAGCACGAACAAAGACCTTCGTAGTCTATGAAGTATGAGGTTCGTACTGAGACCCAGTTCCTCCTAAACCGCGCAACAAATTGATACTTTGGAGTATATTAGCTTCTAAATTGGTGAGATGAGCTTTCCAACTGAGGTATTTATCTAAGGTGACCTTAAGATATTTAATACTACTTTGCAAACATAATTCTGAACTTAGGAGGGAGAGAGGTGATCATCCAGGATTTCGTGTTAGATTATGTTTGGTGCATTTGAGGCCAAAGAAGATCATTTGAGTTGCAGGTGGATTAAATTTCAGTTTCTATTTGAGGCACCAAATGACAAACTTATCAGTTGCTAGTTGTAAAGTTACGTTTATACCATCTATCGACGAACAAAGAGCAAGGTCTGCGGTATCATCCGCAAGCTGTAAAGAATAGGTTCTCAATGGAGGTTGGGGCATATCGGCTAGTATAAAATACAGAATAGTATAGAGACAAAATATAGGGATAAAACAGATCCTTGCGGGCAAACGCTCCTGATGATACTGCCTTCTTTGTACTTTGCAATACAGTACAGGAAATCAATACACTTTTACAAACAGCCATAGATAATTTCTGTAACTGGTTCAAGAGATGACGTTTATTAATTAGCATTTCTAAAACTCAGTCCATCGTCTTCATACCGCCAAAAATGTCAACCGAAGTTCGCCATAATCTTAACCGCTTAACGACTCAGGTCGAAGACGTTCCAATATAAGCCAGTAAAAGAGCAACATACTTCGGTGTAATATTCGAACGACATCTTACGTGGAAGGAAAACTTTGCTACGATTACTAGTAAAGCCTAGAATCGCTTAAATCTTCAGAAGCGTTTAACTTGCACAAACCGGGGCTTAAACCTGCAACTGTACCTAATGTTTACAAAGTCTTCTTGCGTCAAATTCTTACACATTATAACAACTATTATATCACCTCCTTCTGGTCCTTAACCTTATACTATTATCTTGTTTGAACCACACAGTGGTTAAACTGAATGGACATAATGCAAAATGTCGTTTATTGTATACCTTCCTTTTTATTAACGTTATGATCCTTACAAGGTAGTTAACATTGTCTAACCTTTCTTTTGTTACCATAGAAATATCTAAATATGTCGTCTTGGTGATAACAACAACACTTTCATTTATTGAATACATTGATTTTATAATATGTTTTCTTTTCTTCTTCTTCTTAACCTAGCTGGCTACTGCATATTATGTAGACAAGATGAGACATTTTGCCCAAAGAATACATTAAAAATACAACATATCGTTGTACATGGCGCGCGAACATATGAGCATTCTTTTATTTAGTTTACAAATAAAAGGAAAGAATCGTGGACCGTTAGGATTCCTGTACTAATCATCAGTATTTTTTAGACATTCCTCGTATATCAACAAAATTCACATTTCATAATAACTCATATTTATGTTTCATTCACATATCATTATTAATATTTCATTTTACATTAATCTTATAATCATTTTTATATTTGTATTTTTATAGTATAACATCGATAAGGAATTCCGAATTATAAAGCTTTGGTAAGTCCATTCAGAGCCATACAATGTTCATTAACAATATTTAATCATTTGGGCAATTTGAGAAGAATTTGATATAAAATACATTTTATAAATTATTTCAATTATCTTTTAGTTTGATGCCTAAACTCATATCACAATTATATTCGAATGAAATAAATAAGAGGATTAAATTATTATTGAACACAAAAACAAAATTCAACATTAGGAAGTACAATCAACATAGATGGATAAATTGTTAGGTTAAATATAAGTTTGGAGATAAAATAACAGAAACTACAACACAATAAGTTAGAATAAATATAAATAAGATTCTTCGTTTTCTCCATTGAGATTACATACCATCTACCAAACGTCGCGTACATAAATAAGGTACGTTTTTCTCAGACGCCGTAACTTAAGCTTAAGTTACATGTCCAACGACTTCATATAGGTTACATTGAAAGTCGTAAATAGGAATACAGTATTGCGCGTTATTTACTTCTACAGTTCTTCGTTTCTTACTTTTATTACCTTAATTTCTGCCATTTACGAATAGATTCCGAAAAAAAACATATTATTTCTGTTGTGATTCCGGCTATTTCTGAAGTTCAAATTATCATTTCTACGGTTAGATTGCGTCGTATAACCGGTACAATAAGGTTCCGTTCTCATTCCTTTCACTGGTGGTGAAATATCGTGTCCCCTAACGGATCTGTACTTGCCCTTTACATGGCATCCATGGTAGTCTGTCCTGCCATGGTTTCTGTCCCGCGAAGATTCCCTCGGAGCATCCGATTCATATCTGTTCTGCTTCTTAGAAGTAGCTGCATTGTTGTCAGGCGGATAATTTCTATCTGACTTCTTTCTCTTTCTGTCAATCCAATCTTCTCTTCGCCAATCATTTTGACTTCCATGTCTGTAATTAGGTTTGGTTACGTTACCAGTCCACATTCATTTAACATCACCTTTTACTTGGAGATCACACTTTAATCTCACATGAATGTGTCGAATTTGATTTCGATTACGGTTAGTTTGATTCAAGTTGTTACTGTATTGTACCACTGAAGGATTTTCAAAATCTCGCAATGTCATGCTTAGATCATTGAAATCAACGCACTGTCTCATGTTCCGTAAAGGCATCATCGGATTGTTCACTATTACCATTTTAGTCTTGTCATTAAATGCAGAGTTCAACAGATTCAACTCAATCGGCCAATCGATATAAACATTGGTGGGAACACATGTTTTCTTTCTGAATTTCACAAATACGGGAATCAACTTTCTTCTTGCTACATGAATTAATGTCAGGTACATACCATTAAATGATTCTATTACCATTACTTCATCTTCAGGATTAATAGCATGACATGATACATACTCAACATGATACTGTGAATTCAAGTAGTCAATAGCATTCACTAAACGAAAACGATCATAGCTTTGCACACATTTATGCATATCAAAATCGTCATTACACACAGCAACCATAAGATAATCAAAAACATTCGACTGAGAAGAAAAGTTAGGATAGTCTGATCCAAACAATACAGCTGTATGCTTTTGTGAAAACTCGGTAAAATTCACTAATGTATACTTAAAATCTGCATTTTCCGTTGTTTCTGTAGAAGGTTCAGGTTCATTTAAAGCACTCATGTCAACCTGTGATGACATTTCTTTAACCTGTTCCATCTTTCGTCCAAAGAACTGTTTCAAATGCAGTCGTAGTTGAGAGAATTCATCCTTAAGTTGTTGTCGCTGTTGAGAGAATTCATCCTTAAGTTGTTGAGGTAATTGTTGTATTAGTTGTTCAAATATATCCATTACACTTTCAGTATGATTTGTTCCGGTCTTACACGTACTGTTATCAACCACTTCGTGTTCAATATCACTCATCTTGACACGTAGTAAAATTAATATTTGGCTCAAGTGTGATCTTCTTAATAAAATTTCTGAACGATTCACAAGGTTTCTCGGCGTTTCGGCACCATATAATATATAACAACTGTTACATCACCTCCGTCTGGTCCTTAACATTATACTATTATCTTGTTTGAGCCACACAATGAGTAAACTAAATGGACATAATGCAAAATGTCGTTTATTGAATACTTTCCTTTTTATAAACGTTATGATCCTTACACGGTAATTAACATTATGTCTATCCATTCTTTTGTTACCATAGTAATATCTAAATATGTCGTCCTGGTGATAACAAAACGTTCATTTATTTAATACATTGATTTTATAATATATATTTTCTTATTTTTCTTCTTAACCTAGCTGGCTAGTGCATATTTTATGGACAATATCAGACGTTTTGCCCAAAGAATAGAATTAAAAATACAACATATCGTTGTAACATGGCCATACAGCTTGGGTATCTGCTCCAGAAAGATTTTACCAGAAACTACTCATACTTGAAAGACATGCCTTCCGAATAGCTCACAGGATTAAAATACACAGTCCTACACAACAGCTTTACAGTCTTATCACATTTCCTGCCTTACAGTACCACACAGAGAAACTCAAGGTAAATTATATCACTACACGTTACCACGATCATCATCTTTTCTTGTTGGATACAATATATCATTAGGCACTTCACCTCGCATCTACTCGTTTTATGCACACATTAATGTTGCTGTTGCTCACGCTGTACCGCTACATACTTCCACCGAATCATCCTCATATTCACATACTTGACAATTTTCATATTCATCTTCATCACCCCCTCATCTTCCCACCTTATAGTGCACAGTGATGTTCCCTTTTAACTAAAATGGGCTTCCTTCTGTCTCCAATATAGCCTAGAGTAGCTCCTAGGCAAAAAGATGGTATCATTTGTGTTCTCACATAACCTGCGTGATGTGGCGTGATTTGCACATCTGATTCCTCATCTATATTGTTACATGACTTATTCCTATATCCAAGCCTTTATCTGATATACAAACATATGTAGCTAGGATTATTTCACATCATTATTATTTTACTTTCATTTGAATTCCCTTGCTTATGAATATGAATAATACATTGTTCCTTACCAAATATGTATATTATGTGATTTTCTGATTATGGTTATTTATTACAGCTTATATTGGATTTATTTTCATTGTTTGTTTGTTCTCTTTTCCTCTTCCATCCAACATGTTGAGATCGAAAATGGCCTTTAGTTCTCTGTTTTTCGTTGACATGTTTAAATAAATATTTCCTACTTTACACCGTCCCTTAAACCAACTATTATCTTTGACGTAATTGTTCTGATTTCCCTTATCTAAAAGAGAGTGTAATCCTCTACCAGGGAATTAGAATTCGACTAGCATCAACAAACTTTAGTGTTAATCCAGTGATGCATTACAATATCTTACCTCACAGAGGGCGCAACCTTCTAACGGTTGGTTGCTGATTACCAGCATTGGAAACCAAAAAAGGAAGAACTTTGGTGTTAACATAGGAGAACACACTACATGGAAGTTTATGTGTTTACAAAGTAATTTTACATTATCTATCCTATATAGCGCAACCTTGTGAATACATTAACTTCAGTAACTGGGATTGGATTTAATAACACTTTGCTGATGCACTGAGTGCCTTATACCGCGGTCTAGTTAGACGATGAGTGTCGTGGGTGCAAGCGGGAGCTGATCTGTTTCCCATATAAACGTGGCAATTATCATGGAGCTAGAAAGACGGAACAAACGGCACTTGATAGATTTTGCACAACTGGACACAAACGAAAGTGGGCCTAATTGTTGATTCATGCGTAGTTTTTGAGATCTAGCATGAAAAGTATCCTAACATTTAATTTTTTCCGGGCTACGACCATCGCCACGGACGTGCTTTCTTCGCACTTTTACCAAGTCCACACTTTTTCTCCATGTAATATAAGTCCTGATTTTTTCAATGGTTTATTCATATACAGAATTTATTTGTGGTGTAAGCAAGAATTTTTAGCACTTTTCCTGCCCCAAACATGGCAATAAAATCAAAAACTTCAGCTATGAGACCCCCATAAGTCTATGATACCAGAAGTATCATAGCTGTAGATATTTCGGCAGACTCTTTACATGCAGCAGTATGCAGAACAAAACTTGCGAACACTCAACTTTATGCCATTCCAACTTACAGCCCCTTTAAAAGTGTAATTTTCTGTGCTTTTTCTGGCTATTTCAAGTATTGGCTTGCAACCCTGCATATTTATTTAGAAGGAGGAGTATATGTTCTCCGTGTATCTCAGTCTCTCCTCTAAACCTTCGGGTTTTTTTTTTTTTTTTTTGGTGTTCCTCTAATTGCAAACGAAAAAAAATACACTCTTCCGACAATAAAGGTCGGCGCAATTCAAGAACACTTGTACAGTTACGAACATTAATAAATGGAGGCTGGTGCCATTATTTCTTGTGGCTACAATATCCGTTTATTAATGTTCATGACTGTAAAAACAACAATGTGAATAGTGCTATTGACCTTCCATATGCAAGGTTTTGTTACACTCAATTTTTTGTAATTTTCGGAGACGGTCTGGCAAACTGCTCTGGACCACTTGATACGGATTGACCCATTAACTGTATACTACATTATGTACCAAGACAAAAATTACGCTTCTCGTCCTGTGTAAAAATATACGTACATTTTACTTATTCTGCAGTAAAGACACCCGTCTTAATATTGTAATCAAGTGACTTATAACTTTGACCACAAGAGGCTTTCAAAGGGTTTTACTGTCGAATCCTTTTGGTAATATCATAAAGTTTAGATCAACATTGAATTACTCTTTTCAGAATGATCTGGGCGACTCTTTAGTCGCCATTAACTTTGCAAAATAATTAATTTAATTACTAGCGTTAACTAAAATTAAAAGCAAAAGCTCGGATGATAATTGAGTTTCTTTCAGTAAAACAACGTTTTTTTGAACATTATTATTTACATTAATAAGGATGTAAATTTGCAAAACATAAATGATTCAGCATAGGCCTATATAACAGGGGGAACTAGGGAGGGCCGGGCCCCTAAATTTTTACTGGCCTCCTAAAAGTTTTACACTGGCTTGCAACTGAGCTATAACATAGTCATAAAAATAATGTGGTTGGATCTGACCCCCTAACTTCTACCGGGCATTCCCTACATTCTTGAGCTGGCTACGAGCCTGCTTCAGTCGAACTCCCTTAGTTCCTTGGTTAGGTGGTTTACTGAAGATTATCGTCCTTTTTCAGCATCAAAGCTACATAAGACATGAACACACCGTTTAAGAAAGAATATAAACCACCGTAATACATACAAATTCCAATGTTTTCCCACAGAGAATCGAACCCAGGATTAGATGTCACTAAACCAACAGACGGTGAATTAGTTTATTTGCTGTATTAAAATGTGATCAGGCTCTACGAATAATTTTAAGTATCATACTAAATATTTCTGTGCATTTCTCAGACTTCAAGTTGAAGTATGCGAAAGTGAGGATGCGTTACATGTAGAGTGTCTCTGTCTGTCATTCTGCCTGTTGACAGATGTGAGTATAGAAACGGTAAGCGTAAGTGAGCAATATATATATATTAGTATTTTATATTTAGTATTTCAAGAACAGATTCCATCTACTCCACTTCCGGATTGAACCTTAATTTTCATAGCAAAAGAAACAGTAATAGATACCAAAAAGACTTCTTTTTTCCTTTTAAAGTAAATAAAAATTCATCTCACCCATCAGACTGAACTAAAACAAAAATGTGATATTAATATACTGTCACTTAAGCTTTCAATATTGATCTCCGTAAAACATAAGCAATAAAAGATGACAACATATGACTTGATGGTATGGAATTCACAAGAACAAGAACAAATTTCGTCTGAATTATTTTGTCCCAATTTGAAACGAAAAAGAGGAACCCAATTTGAAAAGTTTCTCCGCCCTACTCTGATGCATGGGATTTTTAGTTTGATTTCCGATCATGTAAGTTTGTGCTGGACAACATCGTGTAGGTGGTTTTTTTTTTCAGAGTATTCCAACAGCCTCATTCCACTAATTTTTCCATCATTACTTGCCTTAATCATCCGTCTCCCTTAGCTTAAAGAGTGTAATTGTGGTTCATTCAATTTGAAGATCCTTTTCATTTGGCTTAGACTGTACTTTTCTTTGATTGATAGTGAGTAACTTAAATAACGACTTAATTTACTTGTTCGAAGTAGGTTTAATAACTTCAATAGTTTTGACATATATTTAAATGATTCTTTAAGGTCATGTCCTGCCCAAGGGAAGGTAGAAACGAATCTTAGTACTCTTTATGAAGATGAAAATTGATCCATGATATATTTGTGTGCTTGAAACTGTTAATATATAATTTAATATTTTATGCACAATGATAAACACATTGGACTGCAAAGATTTAGGTCATTAAGTAATTCTAAATCGCAGCACCGACATCTTTCGCAGTTTCTTGAATAGCAATTGTTCAACTGTGTCTCTTTTGGTTTTTATCTTGTTCTCACTCTCTTCAGGGGAGCCCTTATCTTATATATTGTCTCCTCTAGCGTCGGTCCTAGTAATGACTTGTTATCACCATAATCAGGCCCGTCTGCGATATTAACGATGGCGGTGGACAAGTCTGCCAAAAGGGCGCCGACCAAAATGTCAATATATACACTCATGTCCAAAATTATTCTCGCATGTCTATGAACAGGTTTTGTAGGAATATAATTTAATAAAGAATTCGCCCGGTATTTCTTATAATGTTATGATGTATGGAATCAGCAAAGATATGAATGTGGCAAATTTCATGTCAAAAGAGCAGTAAATAAGAACAATAAAACGAAAATAAAACTCTCTTCTCTATTTAGCAAAATTTGGTTTACTCTTTCTTATTTTCGCATTTATAATTCTTTTCCTATGAAGTGTACCACAAATATACATTTTCTAATTATGCACATAGTATCAGTGTTGAAAGTACTCTGCAAAATCATTATCAAATTATGTTCGTACAAGAAGATAGTTATAGATATGCGACAATCATTTTGGACATGAGTATATATATATATATATATATATATATATATATATATATATATGTGTGTGTGTGTGTGTGTGTCTGTGTGTGTGTGTAAGGTGTAATTTATGTAATGTAGTAAATCTCGGGAGGTGATTTCTGTCCCCGAGATAAAACGGAAACTATAGATTACCCTGGGTGCAAAAATGTCTCGGACGAGGTACGAGCACCCGAAAATTTTCAGAGGCAGCTAAACAACAACCATACTCAAGAACAAAATATCGAATCGTTATGAAATAAGGTAAAAGAGAATGTCCATTATTTTTAGTCCTAGATTCCATTAGCGTACAATCGTAGGTAGTGCAGTGGTGGTGCAGGGGTCAAGTCGAAAGAAACTGGAGTATACTTTTGAGTATTTTATCAAAAGTTGAATGAGGGAAACTAACAACAAGTACATTGTTTCAACAATCAAAAGGTAATAGTACATTGTTCAAATTAGAACACTTAGAATTCGGAAGAAAGAGAGATACTCATGTGTGAGTCGTCTATGTCTCAGCACATAGAATAATAAACTCTCGGAAGAAAAAATTAAATGAAAAGAAGTCTTTAATGTATCACAGTTATATCTTCTATGCTAATGGTAATGTGTTATAAATGAACAGCTTCCTGTCCAAGTACGAGTGTGTGAAAATTAAAAAAAAAACTTTGATCCAGATTAGGTTTATAACGACTGTACATAAGACTGTGAGGCGGCAAAGATCATGTAGGATGAACAATGGTACAAGGGATTTTTTTTATATAACAGTGATTCCACAAGTTATGTGAACACAATTTGGGCAAAAGTAAGCCGCATTAAAAGATTCCCTCCTCGTAATTCGTAATTGCGTGAAAGATAATAATTCCGAACACAGAAGCAATGAAACTCGATGAAACTAAAGCTGTTGCGCGTGTTGCACAATGATACAAAGAAATACAGTTTCAAACTAGCGATTTATTCTGTTTCGTACAAAGTAGAATAACTGTGGAGCACTCAAAAGTACGTTGTACCGTATTTTTGCAGTGCAGTATGTGTACACGAGACAGCTGTAAAGAACAACGGTTCACAGTCTAATATTGCCGACCGTTCACATAATTGAAAAGATGACATCACGAAGGAAACTTTTCCGCGTGCGGTCAAACACCTGAAATTTGGAGATGACTCTCGAAGTATATTTACTCAAGCAAGAAGATCGGCCGTCGTGGCTGATAGTGCATACAAAAAACGTTTCATCCCCCCCCCCAAATAAAGCAAGGAGTGTGAGGTAGGGTGAACGAGCTAGTCATAAGGCATGTCCATATTTCCCAATCTGATAATGTTTAATTTAGGAAGGTGTGCATATTCCTGTCAAAATGTGCATTTGTATTGTCATGCTGGGGTTACATCTGCTGTCCTATGATCAAGGGCACACGTTCTAACATTTTTGGTAGAATATTACGTAAAAATAAAAGATACGTACTCCCACACTTGCAGACCGGTAACGAACAAGACCCTATCACAAAATAATTTACCATACTGCACAGCACAGTCACTGTAGACATCTGCTGCTGATCGTTCACTAGAGTTGCATGTGGATTTTTACGTCCTACACACTGCTACTGCTAGTTTCAGGACAGATTCTGATCATTTCTGGTATGCTGTCTTCAACTTCAACTGTCCACATGGTGCGATTTCTTCCGATTTCACATAGGGGAAATTGAAGCGACCCTATCAGGGGAAGGGCATGAAGTCGACGGTCACTATATAAATGCCTCGAATCTGGGTTATTTTTCCTTGCCTCTCCATAAATGAGGTACATATCTGCCAGCTAGTAGACAGAGTAATCTGCCATTACGCAGGCACGTACAGATTAATACAATCAATTTTACTTAACCACCAATGTCTACACTTTTACACGACCGTGAATGCCTGCACACAATGCTATACCGTTCAACTCAATACTTCCTATTTCGTTATAGAACAATTTCAGACGTAACACCAGAGCAACGGACTATGGTGTATATCAGTCACAAGTTGCGTAGGTGCCTACTACAACACAGTTACGCTAATTGACGCAATTCCAGAACAAAACTGTAAAACAGCCTTCTGCCAGCAAGCAATTTCCACAGAAAGGACAACAGTTCCGTAGTGTGCGACAAAAGCATTAGTAGAAGTATTATGACTTATGTACGTGCTTCTACGTATACGCAAAAGTGCCACATTCTCTTTCCTTCTTGTAGGTATTGCATCCAACTTCAGGGTACATTAGAAAGTCGAAAAAAGGTTTCCCCTCATTTTTTGGAATGTAATTTCAACGAGCTTTCTTCTAGAAAATTTCTGCAGCAGAGAAAAAATGAAAATGTACGGGGGCTACACTGCGACGCTATTTTGGTATATTCAAAATAGCAATGTAGTTTCTCGTAGCTCACGGGTAAGGTTTGGTTCGCTAACTCCAAGGGAGGGGAAAAGCCCCACGAAAGTACCCCTGGAAGAAGATTCATCTTACAGGTATATCAAGTATAATGTTCCAGCGGATTTCTTCCATCTTGTATGATCTTAGCATTTTTCGATATTACATGTTGCGTTTCTTTACATGCCATCTGATTGTCCTGTGCGCATTCGCTTAAAAATCTAATCTGGGCATTTTTTTTTTTTTTTTTTTTTTGGATTTTCACACACTCGTAACTTGGATACGAAGCCGTTCATTTATTATCCGTCACCATTAGCCTTTAAGATATAACTGTGATACGATAAATACTTAATTTAAATTCTTCTTCCGACAGTTTATTCTGTACTGAGGCAAAATTGGTTAATCATACATTTGTATCTTTCTTTCGAATTCTAAGTTTTCTTCTAACTTGAACGCTATACTTTCATGTTTGATTGTTGAAAACTTGAACTTGATTGTTGTTCATTATTCTCATTCAACGTTTGAGAAAAATAGTCAAAGGAATACTCCAGTTTCTTTGGGAGTCACCGTTTTGCCGCCACTGCACTATATCCGATTGTACATTAATGGAAACTACGACTAAAAATAATGAACATTCTCTTTTACTGGTCTTCTATCCGACGTTTTGTTCTTGTGTTATGGGTGTTTTTACATTTTTTTCCCACAAATTTTCGCGTGGTCCAAACGCCGAAAGGTGGCGTTTTTATTCAGGATGGTATATATTTTCGTGTTATCTCGGTGTCAGGAATCACCTCCCAACCCAACGCTTGTTATATTCATTAAGTGACATTTTATGTATTAAAACCACCAAATATGTTTATTAACGTAAATAGCTAAACTGTGAAGACATCTTTACTAAAGAAACACTTTTTAGTTCTTGTAATACATTTGTAATACGCTATAGAGTATTTGTAAGTGATATTTTGCAGGCCACCTTTTATAAGGGCGCACGGGTACCCTTCACAGGTTCTTTACCAACAGCCACTATATGAATTTACTATACAGAACTGGTGTACAGAAGAACACCTAAAACCAGGGCGCATTGTATCCTTCACGGGTTGTTTTTATCAACAGATCACGGGTTGCTATACAGAAGAATAATTAAAACCGTTTATCTTCAATGTGTTTCGGAAGGGCACCTTACGCATGGGCGCACTATACTCTTCACGGGTTCTTCGCGAAGAGTAACTGTATGTATTCTTTGAACAGAACTGTATCATACAGAAGACTAAATAAAACCATTTATCGTTAATGTGGTTTTGAAAAGGCGCCTTATGTAAAGAGCGAATTATGTATTTATCGCGGGTTCTTTACCAATAAAACTGTAGGAATTTGTTCTATAAAGCTTGTACCTTTATTTATGGTGTTTCAGAGGGCGCACCGGGACATGTTCCTGTGTCCCGATGTGCCAGCGCGGGTCTGACCATAATATCGGTAAAAACGCAAGAAGTTCTTTTCGAGTACTTTTGTGTCTTCACTCTCAATAACCTCGAATATCCATATGGTCTGCAGGTAGCTCTGGCCACAGAGTAATTTTATTAAGATTGAATGGATGTATCCTAGGAACACTTTTTTAGAAAATCTTCATTCGAAACAAAACAAGAATTCATTTGGTGAATTAAAGTGCCAATGAACAAAGTGGTAATAGTTATTTGAAATCATTATGATGGCGAAGATACAATATTTCTTTCTTTGTTTTATCTGAAAGGTTTGCAAAGCTGTAGCTTTGATCTAGTTATTCTCTTAGTTGGAGAAAACTTCAACATTGTAGGTAATTTCCGTGAGTTCTTTCTATATGTGTTTTGGAAATCCAGTTGTCTAAACGAATTGAGAACTAAATCCATTTCTTTCATCATGTAATGTAAGTGCAAAAGTTTGTTTTCTTTTTCAAAAAAATGCTGTAAGATGATCCAAGTCTCTCTTTTCCAGGTATATCGGAGTGGGGTTTGACAAACTGAATATCCAACAGAAGATTGATGCGAGAAGAATATTCTGAAATTAACATCAAGTGTCACGCAACTACTTTGATGTGACAGTAGACTCTCCTTTAAAAATCATCCACGCACGACTATAAGTGTATAAGAAACTACAATAAAATTACTCTTTCACAACCCAAAGGGAGGATAGTTTCAATAGGTAAAGTTACCATGAATTTTGTTTTCGAAGCAACTAAGTGCAGCAAGACACAGTTACTTTATTGTGTTCATCCTGTATATACTCATAGACCCTTATACTGTATATATATATATACGACATGTTGTTCTTAACTTGCTTGATATTGTGTTTAAGAAAACTCTCTCAATCTCACAATGTCAATACCTTTAAATAATACGCTATAAACGTCTACCTTAAAACATCAAACATTCTTTCTCACGAATTATCTACAATAATATTGCATTTCTCCGTAGGATCTTTATTTCGCTGTCCAATACTAACATATTTTATTCTCCAAACATCATCTCAAATCTTGAATTAATTACATCCATTTACTCTAACTTAATTCTGCTTATCACTTTCCAACATTATTCTGTAACAAACTCGTAACTTACATCAACTAACTTGAATCTTTCCAAACTATACAAACAACTCACTTAATATCTCCTAAACTACATAGCAACATTCTCACTTCTTCTACCTCTCTCTTTTTTTCGGTACAGTACTAACACTAAAATACTTTCAGCTCTAAAGTCTTAATCTAGAGTAGCCTAACAATATTTTATACCCCTAACAATATATACCTTGAATTGTTTTTGTATTCTGATCCACCAGATCAGTTACTCAGGACGGACCATTCAGCTTCATAAGTAATCCAAATCACTACACAACGTTCAGTCTATTCCCCAGGATACAAATGCTAAAGCACTTACAACAAAGGAGAAATTCATTAACTTTCGGCTGCTGGATGGCCCAAAAATATTCAAGTAGATATAGATATAGATAGCATTAGTCAATACGGTAGATTTACCAAACAAAATATTTTTCCTAGAAATAGGCACTTTCGTCTTTATCATGTGGCCTGCAGGACAGCCTTGGCCCGCCTGGCGTTTGGCTCACAAACGCTGGTGGATCAGGCTGCCCATGGTGCATACAATGTATTCCGAGGCATTTTGTGAACGTACTATTGAACAATTGGTGATGTAGCTGAATGATGTTATGTATATATACACTATTAATCACAGGGTTAATTCTCGTCTTAAATAATACGTATATATCCATGCTATGTTTTCTTTTCGATTATCATCAGCTTCTTTTTTAAGAAGTTATAAAAGCAATTTCTCAATACACTAATTTCAATATATAAATAACCTTATATGCGATGACCTATTTCTTTGCGTTTACCATGCAATTCTAATGTAGACAAATAATCTTGAGACCTACACAAATGACATGTGCATTGATACGTTGATTATCATTCATTAGCATTCAATTCAGCATATCGATAGCAATTCGTCAAAATAATTTATTGCGTGAGTTGGTATTTCTCGTAATTAAATATTTTCAACACTGTAAGCACAAATGAACAAAACTCGTGAGCATTACTCAAGAAATGTTAGATAAACGAATTTAAATTTGAGAACCAGGTTAATGGCGACACACACAAATGAGATAGTAAATATTTTCTCACGGTGGGACAACTAGGATTACTATAATTTCACGAATTACTGAACAAGCAAAAATTAAGTTCTAAAGAAGAGATGACGTAGTACACACATGTTGATGAACACGTGATGACAATCAAATAACAGACCTTCTAAATAATTTGTGTTGTACTGCACTGTTCCTCAGATATGTGGTAGCGTTTGAGTATCGTTGAAGATTTAGCTTTCGTAAATCTCAATGATTGCCCGCTAAGTTTGTAGCTAGAAAAATAAGCAAATGGGACCAAAAAATGTTATGTTAGCAGGAGTATATTAAAGGCGGAGCCAATGGAGCCCAGGAACAAGGGTACCCCAAAAACTCCCTCTCTTTAATACTAAGATATAGTAATCAACTTATTATATTATAAGCTTCAGACCCATGCTATTTTTTGCCGTTCGCTACGCTTGAGGTATCGCTAGAATTCAGTCTTCTTTCACCAGCGTCTTCACGATACTTATTTTGTGACGGAGTGAACTATTTTGGACCTCTATTACAAACGAAATTACTAGTTTGTGGTGTCAATTCCTTTGAAATATCTATCATTACATAGCAAAAAAAGATGTTGAAACAACACAAAATGGCTACCTATTTATCATGTTACTTGTGTGTCAATTCAACACCAAGTTTTTGTTACAAGCTAGCCTGAAGCGCTAGCTGCCATTTAGAGGGTTACGCCCTCTTTCAGGAACGAGATTTTATGGTTAACTAAAGAATGGGTATGTTAGATGGCCTAAGTGATGTTTCATCTTTATTAGTAACAACATTTACATAAATAAGTAATTTTGGAGGTGGAGACTTAAGAACTATTAATCCTTAACATTAGGTGCAGGTATATACACAAAGGAAAATAAGCATATAGTATATTTTAAACAAATAAATCATAACAATATGATAACGATGGTTAGGTATAGAATTCATGATATTTACAAGTATGGCAATGGGCATGAATATTGCGTTGAGGCACATACACGTGACAACACGTTGGTGATATTAATTTGACAAATTAGATTACCTTCAGAATAGGGGTTTCTCTAGGCAATGATGAAGACGAATGAGGCGTCGATATGTCGATACGTCACGTTATCTAGACCAGATGAAGTATTTCGTTTATTTCGGAAGACTTGAGAGATTTCGTGAGTGGTGATTGAGGCAGAAAAAGCAGTATTAAGAGGTAAAATATGAGAAGTATTAGGTTTTAGTTGCGGCGATGAAGTATAGAGTCTGCCTGCAAGGTGCTTTCTCAAATGACGATGTTAAAATACCTTGTAGGTGCTCTGGAAAGGCATTCGCTTTATCGTTATCGGTACTAACAGGTGTGTCACCCAATAAAACGGGGTAGGGTGTATTAGAGAATTTGCCTCACAGCGCATTGAAGCGGGTCCAGAATTTAGTAGGATGTTTCAGACAGAGTGTTGTATTTCTTCATCCAGCAGCTGAGTTTAAATGCTTTGATGTAATTGTAAACCATACGTTGAAGTTGTTTGTGATATCGAAGTGCTTCTGGGTTGCGAGTGTGGAGATAGTCTCGATAGAGCTGACATGAATGTTTGAGCATGAAGAGACGTTGTGATGGAATTTTAGGTTGATATGGGACGGATTGTGCTGTTGGAATATACAAGTTGCTGGCTTCCTGGATTGCGGATGTAAAGCGATCCACAGTCTGGTATAAATCGTCGCTTGCAGCCGGTTCTGTTAGATCACTGGTTAGATCTGAAATATGCGAAAGATATTGGTCTCACTTAGCGCAAGCTCACTCTTACTGGTAAAAAGGAATGGGTTGTAGCTGAGTATGGTTTGTGAACAAGCTTGATGGGTGCATGATCACTAACAAGAAGATCAAGGATTTCTCCAGTACAATGTGGGATAAGATTTGTGGAGGCAATAACTATGTCAGGCTTGCTGTTTGAGATTGGACTATGGCTTGTGGAGGATCAAGAATGACCCCAGTAGCGTGGGTCGTTATGAACTTAATGAAATTTGTCCGGTCACCATCGCTGCGGCTATGCATATTGAAATCGGCCATAATGTTGTATCTATTGGAAGTATTGGATAGATGTTTTGCGAACTGCTGAGGTGATTGATGATTTGCTCTGTTCTATGTAGTTGCTAGGGAGATGATGACATTTTTAAATATACCACTGTAAGGCGATATTCGGGAGAGCTGTAGCAGTATACTGTTGCTGGTGACAAAAGATGATAGGAGAAGTCCCGATGGCTACTTCCCCATTGGCTCGAAGTCCAGGGATGGGAGTTGTAGAATTAATATGGTTTATCGTGGTATATGATTTATGGTTTATCGTGGTAAAAAGCAAGTACGAGAGTTTGTTAGAATGATTTCATTGAGTAAGAAGACTTTGACATGTTCCTAAAGAAGATGCTGTTCAAATAAAAGTTTGTTTTGGGAGTGATCGTATGTTCAGAAAGAGAAAAGTTAAAGCCATCATGTTAAACGAATGAACTAGCATCGGATTTATGAAAATGAACAGTATTGCAGTAAAATTAACACGAAAAGTGGTTTTTGCTGCAAGAATGATCTGTTGTAGGATATGAGGCCTAATGAATGGATGGATATTTTGAATGATATCGTTAGAAACGTGAATAGCTGGCCTAATGAAACAGAAACGTCAATTGGATGTGGATGGGCTTGAACTGGTGCCGGTGGTCGAAGGGGAATAACGAGTTCAGGGTGATCCTGAGTAGGGTCCGGCTTTGCCTTACACTTGTAACTGTAGGCCGGATGCTGTTCAGTGGCGCATTTTAGTGGCAATTGCAACTTATTTCAAGTTCGGGTGTGATGGGAACCACCATGATAGCCACATTTACTGGAAATTTTACAATCGGATGTGTGATAAGAATTGTAAACCTGGCAATGTTCACAGCAAACTGACATAGGAACTGGTGTTCGTGATGGTTCTACTGTGTGCTTGTCGTTATAAATGTATGCACCTGATGCTAGTAACTCATGATGCTAGTAACTCAGGTAGTGTTGGCACGATAATATTAGTTAGATAACACATATTTCTATCGAATACACTTAAACTCGAATCAATTCATGATTTTTATTTTTATTTTCGTATTCAGCATCCTCATTTGCATACGAAAATATACTTTTCTTTTCCGAAGCATAAAGTTAAAATTTGTTGTTCAGTGTATTTAGAAACTGTATTCATGTGAACATATGCTGTTTTTTTTATCCAACGTTTCCATGCGTAAAAGATCTTTCCAATTAAATAAAGACAGTGAACATAGATCTTGCACCCATAGTAAAATAAAGAAGACAAATTAGGAAAGAAGAGTAGCATTTGTAAGTGATATGAACGTAGATTCAGGCATATTTCTTTAGAAGGAGCTCGGTGGTACCTGGAGCTCATGTTAACTCACACGAGAGGGTCCCAGAAGTTGTACATAAAATCTGATTGCCACATAGCACATCTGATACAGCATCACGAGAAATGAATACGAGCATTTTCAGCACATGTAGCTCCAATAGTGTGCAACACTGTACCACTATACTCCACTGTTATGCTTAGTGGTAATAGTGCATTTTAAATATGTGCAAACTTGTATATGATGCTATTTATAATAAAATTTTTATGCTGAATTAGCAACACTGGTTCACCTATGGCAACACTGTTTATGGCATTTTCTTCTCATTATATTGTGCAACTTCTGTTTTGAGTGCTTTAACAGTTTTCAAGATATTTACTTTAAACGTACATAATTCCATGATATAATTCTCTGGATATTCAAATTTTGAATCCCCGCTGCTCCTCTCCTTCTGGTCCATAACACCCTATATTTTGCTCGTGTTCATTTCTCATGATGCTCTATCAGATGTGCTATGTGGAAATCAAATTTTAGTGACAACTTGTGGGACCCTCCCGTGTCAGTGGTAAATCACGGAACTGCTAATCACAACGTCGTGACTTCGACTCCGGTTTAGAACAAACTTTTCGGTATGTAATGATATATTCCTCAATGGATGAATAATTATAGAATGTAAGTATTATATATATGTGTATATATACATATATATATATATATATATATATATATATATATATATATATATGTGTGTGTGTGTGTGTGTGTGTGTGTGTGTGGTTATGTATATATATATATATTCATAAAGTCATTTCAAGGGATAACAAATTATATGCTTAAAAATAATATCAGAGATCTGGTGGATGTTAACATCACCTTGGTATATTGTATGTGAATGTTAAATACTGGTTAACTAAAACCTATAATGTCAATACATGACTGTGTACTGTATATTTGTGCTCAGCTATCTACCATACAGAAGTTACTTTCCAATATTAATATTCTTATTACAACATGGAATTTACAACCTTAAAAATAATATTGTTATCTATAAGTGTCGCATTTATACCCGAAGTTTATTTAATTCACAGCTAAGGTTCTGTATTTATATATATGCACTTTATACGTCTAACGCATGATCACTGTTATGCAGACTAAAAAATATACTATGTCCTGCAATGTAATAAAAAAAAAATAAGAAAATTCGTATTCGAAGAAACCAAGCGAGTTTCGAAGCCTCCCCTTTGCTGGATATGTCATGCTGACTTAATTCTGGGATAAGAATGGTCTTTTATTGAACAATATATAATATCTGTACTTACCATGGTGACTAACAAAATTTACACCTTCAAGAACTATCTGAAGCCTGCAATACTTCCAAAGTGAAGGGGATTCAGATGTTTACTTCAACATAACATCCGTCCTTACTATGCTCGTGAAACCTTGAAAACAAACAACGACCTAATTAAGTGCCTTCCCTATCCGCAATATTCACTAGATTTGGCACCATCCGATTTCCGAATTGTAGGTTCATTCAACAAGCAGGCAGAGTAAGATATTTTTGTTACATTTCTTTGTTCATCTTTTATTTCGTTTCCTCTAAAGCTAAATAATCCCATTGCAAAGTCGAAATTTCCCTACTCTATGAAATCAAAGTATGGAACTATCGCCAATTGAAGTGCCTCTGTCTCTCAAGATCTTTAATTTACTATATTGGTTGTTGATTCTGCAACCCTTGTAACTAATATATTTCAACCTATAATAAACAGTATGTCTTTATATTAGTAGTCAAGCAAAATAAAAAAAATATATTATATATTTAAATTGACGGCCTATAAAACTCTAAACATTAAATATTTTAATGAGTGTACTGCAAGTTTTACTGTTGGGCAGGTTAGTATTATTTCAGTCAATAACTTCACAAAGCACTACATGATAAATTCTAACACGAAAAATATATTTTAAATTCAGGATTCGTTCATTTGTGTCGTGTTTTGTTCAGATACATTCCTTTTCCCTTGTTTATAATGAATGAAAAGAGCAGTCTCTAGGCAATTCACAAAACACTCCTAAAGAACACAGTTCTTTTCAGTTTGGAAAGAAACAACTTTTACTGGCTGCTAATAAGATTGTCCTATATACTATGTCACAATATCCATTGTATCAGTTGTGGTTCTAGAAGTTAAAACCTGGGTGTAAATTCTCAACGAGTCTAGACCATGGTGTTTCGATTTAAGAATTGCGACAATTACAAAACCGTTTGAGGTTTATACAATTACAAGTATACAGGTTTTACCGGAACGGATGTTCTATATGAAGGGCTTGATGGCGAAGACAACATCTTATAACATGTCACAAAAATATAATATTCGTACTGCACATGTTAAGAAGTGTTCGGATATGTGTAAATCGTTTACAAAAAACAGCATGTAGTTGTTTCATGTTGGAAAGCAATGTTCAGAATGCAATCTGAGAATTTTCAAGTCACATGCTATACAAATTATCTTACAGAACCATATCATAAGGGCCAAGCTCTTTGCAAAATGGTGAAACAGTGTTATAAATGCCTATGTTTATTTATTGGTTTGTTCATATAGGTGAAAAACAGCAGAGTTGTACTGATTATTTTTGTAATTATGCCAGAAACACGTTTGTCGTTCCACCAACGGTACATGATGCCTGATAAGGCACAATTAGAATCTGGAATTCCATCATTGTTACATGCAAAGAAGATTTGCCTTTCTTACATATTTATGGCAACGATGACATAAAATGAAGAATATTACATGTTTTGCACATAATTCCAAAGGTTATGATGGTGAGTTTACACCCAAATCCTTTGGTGAAAAACCACCAATGGAAACTGATCCTCATTTTGAAAGAAACAAAAATTTTAAACATGGAAATTAATCATTTGTTATTTACTGATTCGTTAAATTTCTTACCAATGTCACTGCGTAAATTATCGAAGGCGTTTCATTTCCTGTTGACCAAAATATATTTTTGGTGCTTTCCTAACTCTGCTGCAAATTAAGTGTATATGGGAAAATAACCACATATACATTATTATGTTGCGGCTGAAATGAAAGTGGATGAAAGAGATTAGTTTATGAAATGGTACAGCGACACCAGTATGATACATATATTTTTCAAGAATAATTAGTGAAATACTATGTACAGAACGTCAATGTACTTCGACTAGCCTGTTTATCTTCTATGACTACCATCGAAGTAGAGACTCACGTAAACTCATTACTGGACAGTGTAAGAAATATCTAATTTCTGCACTCTAGTTTTTGGTCGAAATTTCTTGAAACCCAAAAGCATTAGCATCATTTGTACAAGAGGTTACCATCATGGAAATAATCGATGCTTTATTATACTTCAGTGGTTTGTCTATGTGGAGAAAACAATATATCGAATTATACATGCTACAAGAGTGAAAGAGATTTTTGTTGCTGATTTTTCTCCTGACTATTATGAACACCTTGACACACAAGAACATGTTTATTCTTTTTCCTGGTGGCTACAGTCTTCACAGGTGTTTCCCTAATCAGTCCATTTATAAAAATTCACAAGAGACCATGAATTATCCCTACGAAAGAACACAGTGTAAAATGTATCTTTTACGGTATACAGGATGTAAGGTGCCAAGAATGTGGGAGTGTGAATTCCGTGACCTGCTAAAATCTAATCCAGCATTGGCGTCTTATCACAAAACACATCCCTACACCAACTAAACACGAATAAATCAACGGGTTTGTTTCTATGGTGGTCGTATCAATGTCTTTAAGTTGTATAATGTAGCAGATGAAAAAGAAGGCGAAGAAATTCGATACTGGGACATTATTTCTTTGTATGTGTTTATTAACAAGTGCGGACGACATCCTGTAGAGAACACGCCACTCTATCGACAGGGAGATCCAGAAGGGCCAGCCATTAATGATGTTAATGGCTTAATAAAATTCAATAACTTGCCACAAAACAAATATCTCCCATCCTGTTCTTCCATTTCGTACTAATATTAAGTTGTTGTTCTCACTCTGTGCTGCATGTTTCATCGAATTAAATCAAGATTCTCCATACAATCATTCCAACATTTTGCCTGACAGATGTGTGGGTGTCCTACCAAATTCTAAATGACTTAGAACTTGGATATCATATCATTGAAGTGTTCGAAATTTAGGATTACAGCATTACAATGTATTATCCAGAAACAAAAACAGGCGGCTTGTTAAATAAATATTTATAATCATTCCTTAAATCCAAGCTTGAAGTTTCTTGATGGCTAGAAAACTGTGTGACAGAAGAAGAAAAGGACTGAAAGATTTTAGTTTGTTATACATAACAAAAATCCATCTTTTTGGAAGTTTAAAGTTTCCATCATTATTTTTGCGATAATATTGAAATTATACTTCAACACTTATATACTAAAAAGATTGATTCTGCATGGTGGTCCGTGCAGCCAGCATTTACACAGATTTAACCATTCTAGAATTTCCACTTTTTGAGGTAAATTTTTGACTTTCACTCAAACAACTACTGCTTCCTCTATGTTTATCGTAGGGTCATGGTTCATGCTTCGATGTTTTCAGAATAGAGAATATATTCCAATGGTACCACTTGCTTGTTCGTATTATATATTAGAAACGTGATAATCGTTTAAAACCTGAAGATTTTGTTAAAAAATCGAAATTTTGAGCCCCTCTGGCCGGGCCTGGGTTCCTACAGTGTCCTGAAGTTTTTTTCAAAAGAATACATTGTTGTGGACGTAATGCGTGTTCGCAGTACAACCATGTATGTTAAACACTAATGTCGGGAGAAATTTTTGAATGTGTGACGGTGTGTACTTTTATGTATATGTGTGTGTACTTTTTCATACACACACATATATACACGCAAACATATGTATACTTCAAAAACGAATTGCACCGTTGCAGTTTAACCTAGAGTTATGATTCAAACGATATTTTCTTCAATATAACAAGCCATTTCCAACAGTACCACTCTCATGTCGTATCATACCGGTAACCTTAACCTGAAAATTTAACAAACACTCGGATTTTTTTTTGAAAATTATGCCAAAACACTTTGCCACTGTGGCCCGGAACTGCGATCAGAAGTTTTTTTTTTAAAGTATACATTGTTATGTACATAATACGTGTGCTAAATTTCAATACTGCATATTGGAAACAAACGGCGGAAAAATTGTTGTAAGTCTGAATTTAAGCATATATATATATATGTTATAAAAATTTACTTCATCATTGCCGTTTGACCGAGAGTCATGGTTCAAACGTAATTTTCTTCAGTGTATCAAGCTCTTTCCAACGGTATCACTCACATGTATGTATCATACACCTAAACTGGAGAAATCGAGAAAAAACGGATTTTTTCTGAAAAATAACCCTCTCGGAACACTTGCACCCCTCGGGTCCGGGCCCGGTTTCATGGGTCAGGACCCAGGATTTCAAAAGAAAATTGACAATTACCCAGAGGTACACACAATCCGCATGCAAAGTTTCAATCTGATACCTTGAACACTAAAGGCGTTAAAAAAATTGAAATTTGCCTTAGAAAAAATAAAAAGTCACGCTCCTCTGCCCCCACTTGGTGCCGCCTAGTTGACATCCGAATCCGGTTCCGGAAAGCATATGGAGTGTTATTTGTCCTTTCTTGACTTGACTAATAAAGAAACACAGCTTAAGTACTTGTTATAGAACCGAAATAAGCGCTCAAAGACGATACTATGCCATGTTAACAAAAGTTACCAAAAATCCTAAACTAGTTAAGTGCTGCTCGTGGTTCACAATCTACATTTACAAAATAATTCCTTCCCTTGATATATCGATGTTACTCAAGAATGGAAAGTACAAAATCCCTAACTAAACAAATAGGGGAGACTAAGATTCTGAAAGTAATAATGGAGATTGTATTTGTTGTGTGTGTAGCTGCAGAGTACTTTTATAATTCCAAATTCCAAAATAAGTGGATGTAGTGTTTTCATTGCAAGTAATGAGCAATGAAAACACGATTGCTCGATTTTAAAGAATTATTGTTATTTATTATTTATTATTTATTATTTATATATTGTTATTTATAGAAGACATTATTACTATAACAAAATATTCATGACCATTACAAGTACTCCACAAAAGTAACGCCTGCCCCACTGTCAGGAAAATTGTGACAAAACATTCTTTTTTCTGTTTTGTTTTTCATTCCTATTATTCTCACAATGTAAAATAACTTAACTAAAAAATCGTATATTTACTGTATCATGTACGTAGTAAATGTTCGTAGTACAATTAATATAAAATATTATGCATTTAAAGAAAACACAAGTCTGGGAAAAAAATGCTGATTTTTAACAACCAACCTCACTCTTAATGGTTAATGACCTCCAACTGTAAGAGAACATTGCTTGGATTTATCTTTGTACACCATTCTTAATTATCTAAAGTCATAAGTGAGTAAATTAATATTATCCAATTGAAAAGAGTGTAAGAATAAATCATATATATGAAACAGCGAGATAAATACTAGCATGTGATTGCACATATTGTATATCAAAGTTAGGTAAAACCTACTTTCACAGATGGGTTAGATAAATCGTTCACAGATGGCAGATGCTGTCATTTTAGTTGTAGTGGCTGTCCTGCCATCTGGTGGCAGGTCTGAAAACTTGATATTGGTCCAGAGAGATTGATATTAATACTATCCAAAATGAGTGCCACGAAGGTATCGTTATTCTGTTCTTCTATACGCAGTATTTCTATTAACTACATCGAAGTATGGAGTGATAAGTGCTTTCCCTTGGTATCCCTTCTCAATCCAGATATATTGTAATGTAAGTCAAGTAATAGAAATATATCATTTTCAGTATACAAATAATACCTCTTCCCACAAAAGAAAAATACCTCTGAAGTTGTTCCCGTAAAACATATAGCTAGTATCCTTACATCTATTCCTCAGAAATTTCCTGGCTGTTTTGTTGTACAATGCGTACTTAAATACTTGCTCCGAACTATGCTAATATGTATCGCCGATACCAATAGGGAATATAGTCGTTTTTCCTGAAGTAAGGTCGGGCGCACGTTGACTACACGAAGGCCAGCAAAGCTGAGGCAACGGATGGCCCGAGAGGATTTGAGGAGTGAGGACAACATGCATTGATTGTAAGCTTCACTGAAAAAAGTTGAAGAGACGTTTATCCTTCCTGTGAGATATGTCTTCTCCTGTTGAAGACGAATCACGTGACGTCGCTAGAAATGCAATACAAATGAGGGTATTGATTGTTGTGTAGCCTGTGACATCAAATTTTCTTTTCTGCTCAAAGACAAAGTAGAAAAGACTTCATATAAAAAATTACACTCGTTCACTCCTTGAATTGTGTTCACTTTCAATGCAAATAGGTCTCTTCTTGCAACAGTCCATCCACCAATGCTTTCAGTTATAGGTGTCACAAGTTATTACGACCTTAACCGTAAATTTTCTAGGTAAACATGTAAAAAAACAACAACAAAAAAAAAGATGTTGAACCAACATCATACCCAAAATAGAAATTTATGGGTTTTTAGTTTTATGTACTGAACACGGAAACACAAGACAAAATGCTACGTGAACGAGGAAAATGCATAAGCAAGATTTTACACTAAAACAAAAGTTGCTTTGTATCTCTTTCTTGATTCATAATACGTTTTTCTTGCCTAGCAAATTAAATTTATACAACCAGTAAAACATGAGAATTAAGATGTATAAGTTCCAGGCACTTGATACAATGTTTTAAGCAACAAAAGTATATTTATTGCATAACTTACGCTTATAGGTAAAAACTACAATGTTATATTGAAAACTAAGAGAGCCTACTACGAACGGAACATAGATTCAGAAGTACTGAATTGTAAACGCACTTTCTTAATTGTAGAATACGTTACAGTGAAACAAATATGGTGTTTGATCAAGAAAATAATAACTAATGTCAAAGAAGTTCCTACCTGCCCCCCCAAAACGTCGATTTTTACGGCAGAAAAACCTCTGTCTTCAAACGGTCCTCTTTTGTACATATTTAGTCTGGATCATGCAAAAAGAGCGAAAGGCTCCCCAAGAATATGTTAATTTCTATTCTTCAGTCTATACTAAAACCGAACGTGATGGAAATTCATTACAACGTCCGGTTTCTGTACTGATCTACATAAGGCAAAAATGATAACAGATAGGGAAAAGATGTTTTATGTTGCATACAATGAAATGAAATTACTTCATATCAACAACTAAAAAATACAACGAAGTAGTAAATGAGATGAAAGGGGTAGTGGTTACAAGGTCTTATTGTCATGAAGGACAATATTGTGTTAAGGAAACCCAATGGTGTACAGAAGAATGAGAACAGATAGAAAGGAAATAAGGTACTGCAGTGTACATATATTTTTTGTAACTGTGCTAGCTTTAAACAGTTAGTCCTGTTGAGTTCGACATCTATAAGCTTAACTGCTTAATAGATAACAATTAATTTACTAACTTAACACTATAGTATTGCTCAATAAATTGAATGTTAAAATTCACCTGGATATTTTGAGTACATAAACTTGCCTCTCAGTTTAGAGATCCCCCCACAACAATAATGTGATTTGCAAATAGATAGTTTAAGCTTTTGAATGTCATATTTTATCTATTGCTGATGGTGTTAATTGATCATGCAGTCAGGCACGTAACCAGGATTTCGTAGAGGGAGGGTCCGTCACATTACATACTGTGGTTATCACATCAGTCGAGTAAACAATATAAAAAAAAACACTATTGAATTTTTTTACAATATTTACGTTCTTTTCTCTGTTCATTCAACTATAACAATGTTCGCTTAATCCTGACTTTAATCATTATAAAAAGGATATATCCACTATTATAGGACGTACATATCCAATAATGTCCTGTAAAATATTTTACAATATGTGCGTTCCTTTCTCTGTTGATCCAAATGCTAACAGAACTGTCTTTCCACATAAATTTTTGTTTCTAATATTCCGTCAAGTACTATCTGTTCCAAACGACAGATTAAAGAAACAGTGGAAAATTGTTTTTGAAATAACATGTTTGATACTGCAAGGATGCGATGACGAAAAATTATGATAAAAAATGTCCACGTCTTTACAGAACGGCATTATGCTTTCGGAAGCTTAAAATCTCACCAATAAGTTGCAGATATTCTGAGAATTCCATAACTTTTCTAGAAATTTCAAATTCCCTGACTCTTAAAGGATATCTCGCTCACCTCGCCACCATGTGTTGTAAGTAATACAAACCTCCTCATAAGAAAGAGTAACCAAAAGCTTGTCATAGGTCTTCATTTTTAACGCTGAATATTCTTCTTTTCGTTTCTTTTTGTTCCATCTTTTCTTAATTTTTGGTTTCGAAGCGGGTTCAGGTACGTAGCACCCCACTTTGGCTACGTGTCTGATGCAGTGGTCCCTCTTTCGGTACTTGAAAACTTTTTTCTAAATTCGTTGTTTCCTCTTCGAGACTTCTCCATTGTCTCTCTGAAGTTTTGCGACTCGTTTCCTGTAGATCAAGTGGAGGATGGTCTTTTGAGTAGAAACCTGTTTTTCCATATCAGTTATTAACCTTGTTATTTTCAACAATTTTCCCTTTACCTGAAAGTACATTATTTACCTGAAAGTATGTAACTATTACTTTAGAGACTTCCGAAAATTTATGTGATTTGCAAATAGACAGTTTAAGCTTTTTTATGTCGTACTATCTATTTGTGATGTTAATTGACCAAACAGTGGTCCCAATTACATTATCTACAATATTTTTGTATTAGTTATTATCTCTTAGAGACTTCTTCATTGTCACTCCGAAGCTCTGCGGCTTGCTACTTGCAGATTAAGTGTTTTTTTTTTCAAAACCTGGTCTTTTCGTATCAGTTATTGACCTTCTTTCTTTCATTTATTTTTCTTTTCTAATTACATAAAAAATCATTACAATGTAAGTTAAAAATTACCTAATGTGAGGAAAGATCAAATTACATTTTGTGAAAAGCATTGTAATTTTGCTAATGACGGAAGAAAATAAGAAACGTTTTCAGAGCCTGCTTTACCAAAAAGTATTTACTATGAATTTAGCACAATTTTAAGGTATGTCTTTATTTATTTTATCTACTGACAACATCGCTCTAACACCACAAATGTTTTCTTCACTATTTAACAAACTCCTTTCTGTCGACATACAAGAATTAACGATATAATAATTGAAGAGAGATTACAAGCTATGTGCTTATGATTATAAAAGTAATGCCCCTGTTCTCTACTAAATTTGAGGAATTTCAAAAATCTTACACAAATAGTGTTGACATTTTGATATTCATGAATAGAATTAATAACGATTTTTTTTAAAAAAAATATAAAGTTCGTAATTTCATTTGAATTAGAAATTATTTAGATTTTCATGAATAGGTTCCACTCTCTCTCTCTTAACTTTCTATTCAAACCGGAAGTGACAGAAATCAACTACTTCCAGTCTTAGCATTGATCGTTATAGATTACAAACGATAATAGATATTCAGAATGGTTTCCTGCAATCAATGGAGCTTTCCAAGAGTTTATTCCATCTTCACGTCAATTTCTCTACTAAGTACCGTAAATTGTAGAAATTAATCAGTTCCGGCTTTAATGTCAGTCGCTACAAAGTGAAATCGGTAACAGATACCGTAATCGTTTTTCTGCAATAAATTATGTGTCCCATGAATATATTACATATCTATACCGAACTCTTTACTGAGACTGAAGTGGTAGAAATAGTAATACCACTACTTGTTACTGTCTGTTATTAATAAGAAATAAGTTTACACGAGAAGCAAATCAAAACTACTTGCGGTTTTGTTCTCAAGTTCATTATTAGTCATTCCAGGAAAACAAATGTGGCGCCGAAGACTTCTATCATTTAAATCTAAGAAGTGTAGGTTTTATTTGCTCACTGGTAGCAGTTCAGTCACAGTGGCAGAACGAGTAAGACATGTTTCTGATTCTGCTTGGGGACATGCAATATTTGATTGAGGAACAACTGTTAATTGCGAGATTCCTCACCACAGCTGGACGTTGTGCAGCCAACATTCTTCGAGAATTGAAGAGGTTATTTGGTGATAGTGCTCTGGTAGAAAATACTGTTAGGAAGTGAATGAGTGAGGTCAAAGCAAAGCGGACGAATAAGAAAGATGAGCACAGGTCTGGACGTCCAAAGATAGCATCAACTTACGCTGATATTGCTCATATTGAAAATTTCACATTGAAGATAGGGATATCATCATGTAGGAGACTTGAGATACACTGCAACTAACTGTGGGAACAGTAGAATGAAAATTTACAAACACACTGGGTCTGAGGAACGTTTCTTCTCACTGGTTTCTAGAAATGGTTAATGAATATCAAATAATCAAGGATTCAAGTACAAATTTGACACGCTTTAAGAAGAGAGGGACCTAATTCACTGCAAAGACTTGACAAACTATAAATCACAGATTCCATTATTCAATCAAGAAACTAAAACGCCGGCCTATGCAGTGGATACATACAGTCCCCATTTTGTCAGGTGGTATCCAATGAGAAGGTGCTGTACACTATCTTTAGGGATACCAGTGAGTGATATTCTCCACCACTGTTCCAATAAATCATACAATTACTGGCAACTATTTTCATATTTTTTGTATACATACTTTATTATTGCCAAAATAGACTAAAACGACCACAAATGTCAAATGTTAATTTCATTGTCAATATAGCTACACAATGCACCGCTACACTGTGGCTAATGTTGCGACTTCATTCTTGGCTGACCATAATATTCAATTTCTATCAAACCCACACTATTCACCAGAATTACATACGAGTGACTTATGGTTGTTTCCAAGCTTCACGAATTCTCTTCGTGCAGTTCATTTTGCCAGCAGATCAACTCTGGAAGTGCTATTTTTCGGTATCTGCAACATACCCCCAAAAGACAACAATGCCGCAAGGTACACAAAATTGACGGAGCTATGGCGACTATGTACCAATAAAGAGAAAGAGTTTGTTCAGAAATAAACAACTGTAGTGTGTTGTTGAAAATTAGAACGAAACGGCAACTATTTTTAGTATGTACCATACTTCATATGGTTGTATCGAACTTATATTTATAACTGTTGGGTATCCATTATATGGTACACATATTTTAATATTCCATTATATAATACACAAACACAGAAATAAGCTTAGTAATTGTCAACGATCTAATACAAGAACCAAAGAAAAATACAATTTAGGCGAGCCAATATAGAATATTAGAAGAAAGGAATTATACATTTTACAGAGCTATTTTAATACTAAGTCAGACTAGTGACTGAAATTTCTCATGGTTTGGTTCGAAGTGGAAAGCACTGATTCTCAAAATATAACATTAAATGCCCATCTGTCAGTCTGTTTCTAATGCAACTTTTTGAGGTAATCATAATATTATGTCATTCGCATAATTAGGAATCATGCCGCGAGCCGGATAGAATCTTTTAGGGAAGTGCATTTGACTGCGGATCGTAGTTTGCCAAACACTGCTTTAGTTACACGTGGCTTTGTGTAAGGCTGTTTTAGAAGAAAATATGGTAGTTGATAGATATAGTTCTTAATACGGTGAAGAGCAATGTTTGGTTAAACCTGAGAGTAAACTATTTTTTGTTCAATGTTATTTTATGAATAAAAGTTACCGACTAGAGCAAAAGGTGAGTTAAGTAGGAGTACCGCACAAGGTGAGTGAGTAAGCGCCTCTTGTGTTGCTTACGTCTGTCCTACTACCGCCTTCCTAGATAACATGTTGCATTATAATGAAGGTCAACAGAATAATAGCACACGTGTCGGTGTACAAATCTAAGTCATCCCTTAACATTTTTCATGCTAACGTTTGTCTCACCCTGCCACCAAAAAAAAAGTCTGCGTTGTCATTGGTAGCCTATGAGCAAAGTACTCTTTTAACTATTTTATACTAATAAGACATAAGAGTTAGTTTTGTTTCAACAGATAAGTGTAGCCAGAACTTTCCACATGGATGTGCAGAAAGGGAATTACCTATCCTACTCCAACCTTTCACTTTTATATTCTTACGTGTTTTTTTTTATTGCGTGTTACGTATTTCAAAAATCATTAAATGTTATTTGAACAAATAAACGCCCTCAGCGGGGGACAAGGAGCAACTGTCCATGCCAAAATTTTGGAAGAGTGTGAAGTTCTTGGAAGTACATGTCAACACATACTAATTAATTTCATTTATTTACTGTATAACTTAATATATAGTATTTGTTTTGAATACTACGGTACTACAGTTTATTTATTGTATTTACTAAGGTTATCTGTGTAACCAACCGTTGGTTTATACGACGTATTATGTGCAAGTATGCATCAAAGTGTACTGTATGTGGGTTTGCGACAGTACTTACGTGTTTCTTTTAATCTCTCCTGGATTCAGTCTATAGCCCCCCTTGGATATAATCCTCCGAGTTTCCCTGAATCCATGACATTTGAAACATAATAAAGAATCAAAACAATACTGTTGTGTTCATAGGCACATCCGGCGCACTCGTTAGCTACAAATATGTTGAACATATCTCAAACACAGACACATTGAGAAGAACTCTTAGTTAACGTACGTTCAGTTACTAAACAGAACATGCACTGCTCTTGTGAAAAAGTTAAAAGAAAAAGTGAAATAAATTAAATACATTGCCCTTGCGACTAAGGAAAGATGTCTCGCTTTACTATTACTCATCTGATAACTGAAATGTATGACAACATGTACTTGGATTTACTGATTTAATTATAATAATAATTATAATAATAAAATAAATGCTACCTTCCAATTCCATGGTGGAAATGATTTTTTTATGTTTATGTATTTATTTTAAACACCCTGAAATTCGAACCTGTTTGAAACGCATTTTGTGTTATCTGAACGAGGCGATAGAAATCTAGAAGACTAATAATGTTATCTAGCTGCATGATTCTGGGAAAGTAATCTCAAGTTAAATCTGAAGTATGGAGAACCATCATCAAACAAAGAACCAAATTAACTCCTCGCTCCTATAACAATACCAAAACGCTATTCAAAAACGATTATCTACAGTACAGCCATGGAGTCAGTCAAGAAAAAGAAGGATAATAATTTAAAGTAGAATTAGCCGTTTTATGTAGGGTAACACAAATTTTCGAGACCATTCTCTTAATTATCATTAAAACACAAAAAGCGCAGAATATTTTTACAAGAAACAAAAATGAAAGTAATTAGTCATTTACAACTGGATGCTTCATAACGTCACAGTTTGGTACTTGGATTCTCAGTAAACGCCGCACACAGCGCACGGAGAATACGGCAAACCTGACGTTCATAGGGCAAATAGTGAGAGACATAATCGTCGTAGTTACTGGTTTTGCAGAAACATTACTCTTGCACTCCTGATTGTAGCTCAACTTGTTCCCTTTCTAATGATTCTAAGGCCGGCCTTACACTGACAAGATGACAGGACACACGAGCTGAAGTACAATACTCTGAACAATGCAACAAAGACTTGTGTTATATATTCACTCTAGCACTTGATAGAGAAATGCCTCTTCATTGTTGTGTAAACACTGGAGATTTTCACAGTCACTGTAAGTTTTCACTATGTAAACACTGGGGTACACAGTATAAAGACTGGGGATTTTCACTATGTAAACACTGGGGTACACTGTAAATACTGGGGATTTTCTCTTCGCACTCTCTTCTAATTTCTTTTACGACGGCTTGACTGACCTGCCTTTTGTCAATGTGCGCCTGGCGTGAGCATAAAAACCTGCTTCTACGTCATGCACTGACGAGCTGCAATCCTTTGATTTTATATTTCATCATCTCCCAACTAGATATTGTGAAATGTATTGATAAGGCCAGTCTAAAATTGAACATATGAGTTAATTTCCAATAAACTGTTTAATAGTCAAAACAAGATCAGTTTTATAGTATGCCTGAGTCAGTACATTTACATAAGGCAGTGGCGTCATTTGAGGATTCAGGGAGACAATTAGCTCTCTGACTTCCAGTATGTATACCGGGTAGTGCCGGATTTAGATTTGATGGGTACCACACTATTGAAAGGAGCTCTTTATACTTGTAGCTTTCTTTTTCAATTACAAAATTTCGCCGTCTTATAGGTTTGAAATATGCTGTATGTTAATTTACGAACCTAATTGATATTTAAATGGAAACAAGGCCCCATTACAAGTAGGGCTTGGAAACAGGGGCCTCCATTATAAGCGGGGCTGGATAACAAGGGCCTCATTACAAGTGGAGCTGAGAAATATAGATCTATTATTTGCTTCATGAAAGCCTGTTATATAACAATGCAAAACACCATTGTTGTATGTGCGTTTTATCTTATTTTCTTTTGTTATTTGGAAATGACATTACAATCAGTTTTTTCTTTAATTTTTTTAAGTCTCCATGCGAGTGGGGCCCTACGCTGTAGCTTGTTTAGCTTATACGTAAATCCTGCACTGAAAACAGGTGTCAAAAGTCAAGCAATATAGGCCTACTCCCTTAAGACTAAAGACACTAAAAAGTGGAAAATGAGGAATTTGTTAGAAATTTGTGGTTTTCAATCTAAAATGGTGAAAGTATTTAAATCACACCAGTTGTTTATGCTTCACACCTGTAATATACCCTATGTGTTATTGATTAAAGTGACGTTTCCAGTACAATAGGCTGTTCGAACAGAACGTAAAAGCGTAAAAAATTACACAGGGTTTGTGTACATTGTTTTCTGAGGAGAATCTAGAACGCTTCAAATTAGTTTCTAATAATTATGTTTCTTTGGTATGGTGAGAACCAAGAATCTAAACTATATTTAAATTAAATTGACGCAAAAAACAAAGGCACAAAACTTTGGCGACATAGAAAAATATTTTACAATTTTCACATGTTGCATCTATACCAATTCTGAGTAGTGATGCATTGCTCGCGAGTGAGCCGATTTTTCTGACTAACTCTTTTGGATGAGTGAGTGAGTTGTTGATCACTAGAAACGAGCCACGATTCTTCGAGAGTCGTTGTTCTTCGACAGTTGTTGTTCTTTGTGAGCCGTGGTTCTTAGGGAATCGTGATTCGTAGGAAGTCATCGTTCGTCATTGTTCTTCAGGAGTTTCGGTTCTTCAGGAGTCATGGTTATTTTTGAACCAGACGATTCTTTAGGAGTGACAATGTTAAGAGAATGTGAATCTTGTACGTCGCTCACTCGCGAACCGCCCTCTTGCTTTTCAATCTTAGTTAGTTAGGTCAGTTGCTGTTTTGGAGGGGAGGTTTCGCTGGTTCTCACTGACGAGGGCGCCTCTTGAGTTGAGTTCGACAAATGTGCGTTGCCTTAGTGTATGTGTACCTCCGGCATGAATAAATTAAAAAGAGTACAAACAACGTAAACATTTAGCACTTTGATGTGGCAGTTGGACACACAATGATATTTTACACATAAAGCGAACACTTTTAACTACCAATTAACATGGATTTTGAAGAATGGGGAAGTAGGTCAAGTACGTAAAAGCCCGTAAGAGCCGGTTCTTTTCATGTACCTAGATGTGCTATTGTAATCATAGCACACGTAGACAATTGACTATTCATTTGAGAAATTAAACTATGAGAACGAGTGCGTGCATAGCGCACCAGCAGTCGTGATAAGAACTGATAGTCATTCTGCTTTTCTTCATACAAATAAGGGCGTAACTAGTAATTCTTCAAATTTACAGAACAGCAGAAAAACAGACGCCCTTATCCAATTAACTTAACCAACCTATTCACACACTATTTTTGGAGACAGTCGTTCGCTACGGAGCAGAGAATTTACCTTAACACCACCTAGATACATACGGACATGCTCAAAGTTTCAGAAAATATGTATATCTCATTCTACCGGAAATAGGGGGATACGCCCATATCCAAATTCAATTGTGTAACTGTTAATTTTGAACAAGGGTATGTGTTACATAATTCTTAAAGAGAAATGATATGTTAAAATTAGCATATGTAATTCAAATAAATTCTAAATAATTTCAGTGCATTTTAACTATATTTTATAATTAGAGAGAATGGATTCTATGTCTTAGTTCATTATTTTCATTGCAAAAGGCAATTTCAGTTTAAATAACAAAGGTCTACTTAAGAGTGTTTTAAGATACTTTTAAGATATATATGGAAATTCTTATAGCTGTGATGTACAAAATTCAAAACATAATTCCTGTAAGTTGTTTCTACAACATAACTAAATTTTATGGAAGCACATAGGGTTGGGATGGTTGCCCCCGTTAGGGTTTCCGGTACTTAAAACATTCGTAGGCCGCAATAATACATTATAAATAAGTCGCGTGAAGTTGGCCCAACCACATCGTAGAAATACAATAAAATTTATGTCAAGATTTAGTGCTTAATTAGTGCTAATTAGTGCTCAAGACCGCAGAATTAGTGCTCAATTGGTTTTCGAGTTATATTGATTATTAAGATGGTTGGGCCAACTTCACGCTTTCTAAAAGTTGTTTCAAAATTCAAATTAAACGGTATAGGTAATTAGTGCTTAATTAGTGCTCGTCATCCCACATGGTCCCAGAATTAGTGCTCAATAAATAAGGGTATACGGGGCATATGTATTTTTGGGGTAAATGTGAGTTGGCCCAACCACTTCGAAAGAAATCAAAAATTTTCATGTCACGAATTAGTGCTTAATTAGTGCTTTCAATCCCGCATGGTCCCAGAATTAGTGCTCAATTTATTCTCGAGATATATTGATTATTAAGATGGTTGGGCCAACTTCACGCTTTCTAAAAGTTGTTTCAAAATTCAAATTAAACGGTATAGGTAATTAGTGCTTAATTAGTGCTCGTCATCCCACATGGTCCCAGAATTAGTGCTCAATAAATAAGGGTATACGGGGCATATGTATTTTTGGGGTAAATGTGAGTTGGCCCAACCACTTCGAAAGAAATCAAAAATTTTCATGTCACGAATTAGTGCTTAATTAGTGCTTTCAATCCCGCATGGTCCCAGAATTAGTGCTCAATTTATTCTCGAGATATATTGATTATTAAGATGGTTGGGCCAACTTCACGCTTTCTAAAAGTTGTTTCAAAATTCAAATTAAACGGTATAAATAATTAGTGCTTAATTAGTGCTCTTCATCCCACATGGTCCTAGAATTAGTGCTCAATAAATAAGGGTATACGGGGCATATGTATTTTTGGGGTAAATGTGAGTTGGCCCAACCACTTCGAAAGAAATCAAAAATTTTCATGTCACGAATTAGTGCTTAATTAGTGCTTTCAATCCCGCATGGTCTCAGAATTAGTGCTCAATTTATTCTCGAGATATATTGATTATTAAGATGGTTGGGCCAACTTCACGCTTTCTAAAAGTTGTTTCAAAATTCAAATTAAACGGTATAAATAATTAGTGCTTAATTAGTGCTCTTCATCCCACATGGTCCCAGAATTAGTGCTCAATAAATAAGGGTATACGGATGATATTTAGAATTGGGTTATAATTGAAGTTTCTTAATTAAGCTATACTTATTCCTATAGAAAATATTCCTAAAGATATAGAAAATATTTTTGTAACCTAAAGATTGTTTCATACATTTCTTTTGTAGTATCTCTTTTCTTATAAAAAAAAAACATGTACCCATAGATGATGTACTGCGACCTTTCTCAGTCCTCGCAGTGCAGTTGACCCTTTCCCTCGCGAGGAAATTTATTCATTGCCCTCACTCTGTTTGGGGTACGGAAACTTGTCTTCGTCCTTGCGTATTCTCTTCCTCGCAGTGGCCCTCACACTCGTTCACCCTCACCCTCGCGAAGGAAGTTGTCTGGGGCCCTTCCTCGCCCATGTCCTTGTGTTGGGAATTTGTTCTCTCCCTCGTGCAATCTCGCCCTCCCTCTCGAAGCTTGTCCTCGCCCTCGTGTACCCCCGCACTCGCGTCATTGTGGGCAAAGAAATTTGAGAATGAGGATGGTCTCAAGAGGGTTACCCTTGCGAGAATGAACACCTCTGCATTAAGTTACATATTTTTTATATAAGAATTTGGTTACCAACACTTAAAAATTACTTATTGTCTTTAGGATTTTATAATAACACCGACTCAATGCTAGATATAGTGCCTCGTGTATTAGATCCGAAAACTTTGGACCCCTCCCAACAAAATTTTTGGGTGTGCGCCTGGATTTAGGGCTATGCGTTTGACGCCTTTAAGAACACGTGTCACGTCCAATAGAAGTGCCTACAATAAGAATCGGATAGTTCAACTTAATACGTGAGGATAGTTAATAACAATGAGCAACAGCGTTTGGCGCGGGATGCTCGGGATCGATTCCCGGCGGGAACTTATGTGGTTCGGATTCAACGTTAAGTTATATGTCCACGTCTCATATAGTCTTGCTGCTGAAAGTGACGCTAAACTCAAATCAAACTAGAAACAATTATCTACATCGGCACCTTTGCTATCTTAGTCAGCGTTTTTCAGCTCAAGAATGTACTATTAAATCAAAAGCAGTTTAACGACATTTTATCTTCATTTAATTTTTTCTCCCTCTCCCCTGCAAAAACAATTACGTCTGCCAACAGTTCACTTGCAATTGCATTAGAAATAGTATTTTGTTCTGATTACAGTTACATTCTGTTATGCATTTGCAGCATAAGAATCATCACCATTTGACATCTAAACGCTAATTAGTTTTTAAGTATGAGGTATTTGGAAAGGAGAAGGACTCCATGACTTACATTAAGTAAAACAATATTGTTACTACATGCCTTCCATTCAAGGTGACCAGAATTTTCACTTGAGAAAACGGGACGCATACGAATCGGCTACGTGGGGGGGGGGGATATCTGACTTCCAGATTGCATTTTGGGACTCAGCAGTGTTCTCAATTTACAAAATACACAAGTAAGAGTGATAACACACCGTTTCTAACTTCACGTGTACCACACAACGAATAATGGTTCCCGATTGTAAGTTCTACCCAACAATTGTTTTAACTAGTTGAACATTCAGAATTCCCATTCAATTTCCACTTGAACCACGAACACTCAACTCACATTTGAAAATCCAGAAGTTCTAGACACGGCTGAACCTTCCCAATGAGTGTTGGTACGGAAGAGAGTAGAATTTGCATTGACGATTTACATTTTGAATAATAATTACGGGACACCTAGGTCATTTTTACTTAAAAACGGGACATTTAGGCGTCCCGTTCGAGAATCAGAAAAAACGGGACAACGGTTGGAAAAAAGGGACTGTCCCGGCTAAAACGGGACGTCTGATCACCTTGCTTCCATTGCTCCAACAATTGGATTTGGTTTTGCTACGTTTCTTTATTTGAAACGCTTGAAACGCTAACAGTATTGAAAAATGAATGCAACATTATCAGAAGTTTGCTTAATTTTCAGCTTACAGTAAAAAGGATGAAAGGAAAATTACTGTAATATGATGTCTGACAGTGGAAGAAAATGAAAAGAAACATAGACACTAGAGACTAGTAGAAAAAATAGATTTTTATAACATAATAGAATATATGAACGATCATAACTTATACAGTAAGTGTAATATTAGCAGTGCAATAACACTAGAAAAAAAAACTCCTTAATATTGGTTATATTTTATGTTACCAGACATACTTCAGAATGCAAATGTTCCAATTCTTATAATACAATAAATTTTCATAAAACGAAGTAGATCATTTTCATTATTCTACATAAAAAGTATACCCAAATTCATGTTATAATTCAGTATCTAATAACGAAAATTAATTATAAAAGTAATAAAAAAGATTATTTTTTTTTATAATACAGTGTTCTCTTCTTTCTTGCCTCGACCATAGATTGGTGGGCAACATGGAAATTTTAAAACTTTTCTCTCCCTTACGAGAGCTGTTTTAATACTTTGATAAGGTCGTAACTGCATCTAGATTCCTTGGTCTTCCTCGTTTTCCTTTTTCCTTTCGCACTATCCACAGGATGATCCAATCGGATTGCCGAATAAGATGGCCAAGCATATTGTTTCTTCTTTTTCCTATTATCTTCACGATCTGTCGTCCTTCATTAAGTTCCTTTAGTACGTCTTCACACACACAATAATACAGTACCACACATAAAATAGTCTTAATCATATTTGCATTTTGTTTGTTTACAGATGATTAGACAAAAATTTACATAAAACATTTTACCCCAGAATTAACCCTCCGTTATAAAGGTAGGTTCGCGCAACGCCACTGAAAGGTGGGGTGTATTGCACCCCATCACCTCAAATAGCTTTGGCTATATTTTTACCACATTTTTAATGAGTTGGGATATAATATTGCTATTATATGATTTTACTATTATATTATTGATTGTTTTTGTTTTTTTGCTTTCTAACCCGTGGAGTCATCTAGTAGTTACAACTATAAGTCATACACCCCATCTTTACGACGGAGAGTTAGGAAAATGTTAAATTATCATATTTCATTCACCAAAGTCACCAATTGAAAACATGTAACTTGAGAAAGACAGACAATACACTGCAAGGGCGCGCTTACGGAGGGTCTACCGGGTCCGGACCTCCCCCAAACTTCGTAACTTAATATATACAATATGAAGGAAAGGTAAGGGAACTTTTTCTTTACAGATAACCACTAACTCCATCTATTGAAGCAACTTATCTGCTCAACAAAACTGCAATCATGAGAACCGATTAACAGTGTCAAGTTATAGCAAGAAAAGTGAGTGTATCTGGTGTCACCTTGTTACAAAAACACGATGGAGCAAAAAGCCAATATTAAATTTTGTTTCAAGCTACGTAAATCATTTAGACAAATATCGGAAATGATGAAACAAGTGTATGGCGATCAGTGTTTATCTCGTATACTTGTGTTCGAGAGGTATACGCGATTTCGGGACGGTCGTGAGTCCTTGGAAGACGACCCAAAACCAGGCAGACCGGAAAACAAAAATCTGGTGGAACAAGTGCGAAAAATGATCGTATACGGTGCGAATTTGACTGTGAGATGGATGGCGGAGGAATTAAATACAACAAAAGACATGGTTCACGAAATTTTACCAAAGGCTTTAAAGAAACAAAAAGTCTGTGCTCGATTTGTTCCGCACACCTTAATTGCTCGCGTTGAACATTGCAAGGACCTGATTAAAACAGCCGGATGGAACAGAACATTCCTGAAATCGATTGTAACTGCTGACGAGACTTCATGCTTCAAGTACGACTCGCAAATAAAACTCTAAAGTGCTACTTAGAAGTCCCCAAGTTGTCCGAATGTGAAAAAAATTGCGTTTTCAAAAGTCACGTGAGAAGACAATGTTGATTTATTTTTTGAACGCGTGTCTAGTTAGACCAACCGCCAACACTAAAACGACCGGAACATATCACAGAATTATGGGCTATTTATGGGCTAATTAGTTGCTCTAATCCCAATTTTTATGCTCCTACTGTTTAGCGAGAAATCGAATTCAAAATGGGCGAGTCTAGCTTGATATCAAGCTAGAACCCCCCATATGGTTACAATGGTCCGATCGAAAAAATCAAACGCCAGAATTATGGACTATTTATGGGCTAATTAGTTGCTCTAATCCCAATTTTTGGGCTCCTACTATTTAGCGGGAAATAGGAATCAAAATGTGCGAGTGTTGCTCGACATCAAGCTAGAACCCACCATATGTTTATAATGGTCCGATCAAAAATATTCAAACGGCAGAACTATGGGCTATTTATGGCCTAATTAGTTGCTCTAATCCCAATTTTTGGGCTTCTACTGTTTAACGCGAAATCGGATTCAAAATGGGCGAGTCTAGCTTGATATCAAGCTAGAACCCCCATATGTTTATAATGGTCCGATCAAAAATATTCAAACGGCAGAACTATGGGCTATTTATGGCCTAATTAGTTGCTCTACTCCCAATTTTTGGGCTCCCACTGTTTAGCGGGAAATCGAATTCAAAATGGGCGAGTCCAGCTTGATATCAAGCTAGAACCACCCATGCGGTAACGTTGCTCCGATCCAACAAAACTCAAACGCCGGAATTATGGGCTAATTATTGCTCTAATTCCGAGTTTGGAGGTGTTACCGTTTAGCAAGAATTCTTCATCAAGTTGTGGGATTCGGCTTAACTTCTAGCTACAAACCTAGTGCTATAACACTTCGATCAAATAATTAAAATGCCGGAATTATGGGTTATTTGTGTGCTGGTTAGTTACTCTATTGTCGATTTTGGTTCTTCTATCGTTCGCATGAAATCTCATGCAATTTTGTATTGATTTCTAGATAACATGGGATGATAATTTCAAAGTTGCAGTGTGGAAACGTCGATGTCTATTAACTGAAAATTGATTTATTTGCATTCTCAGCGAATGCAAATATATATCTCTACTAGTAAATCCATGAATTGTCTTTTCACGTTTTTATGTTCATTATATTCATTATGAATAAAGTGGGAGGAAATGGGAGAGCCCCGATAAAATCTAAACACATGTTGTTTGTCAACCACAAAGATCCCTTGGCGCGATCTGGGATCGAACCAGGGATCACACGCACAATCGGTAAACGCTCTACCTCTGTGCCACTGTGCCCCCAGCAACGGCGAAGAGGCATTTCTCTTGCACAAAAAATTTATTTAAAAAATAATGATATTTCACCATATAAATTCTATATATACACTACTTACTTCCAAACATAATGATGATAAACACGTGAAAAAAGAATTCATGGATTTACTAGTAGAGATATAGATTTACATTTGCAGAGAGTGCAAATAAATCAATTTTCAGTTAATGAACATCGATGTTTTCTCACTGCAACTTTGAAAGTATCATACGACCTTATCTAAAAATCAATATCAATCTTGCATGAGATTTCTTGCTAACGATAGAAGAAAAAACTCGACATTAGAGCAACAATTTAGCATGCAAATAACCCATAATTCCGACGTTTTGATTCTTTTCATCGGAGTATTATAGCCCTAGGTTTATTGCTAGAAGTTAAGCCAAATCTTACAATTTGATAAAGAATTCCTGCTAAAAGGTAGCAGCCCCAAACTCGAAATTACAGCATCAATTAGCCCATAAATAGCCCATATTTCTGACGTTTGGTTTTCTTCGATTCGAGACGTCTAACCGTAAGAAGGGTTCTTACTTCCTGTCAAGATAGACTCGCCCATTTTGATTCCGATTTCCCGCTTAAAAGTAGGAGACTAAAAATCAGGATTAGAGCAACTAATTAGCCCATAATTCTAGCGTTTGAATTTTTAGGATCAGACAATTGTAACCGTACGTCTTTTCTTTTAGCTTGATGACAAGCTAGACTCGCCCATTTTGAATCCGATTTCCCGCTAAACAGTAGGAGCCCAAAAATTGAGATTAGAGCAACTAATTAGCCCATAAATAGCCCATACATCTGGCGTTTGAATTTTTTCGATCGGACCAATTGTAACTGTAACAGTATGGGTGGTTCTAGCTTGATGTCGAGCAAGACTCGCTCATTTTGATTCCGATTTCCCACTAAAGAGTAGGAGCCCAAAAATTGGGATTAGAGCAACTAATTAGCCCATAAATAGCCCATAATTCTGGCGTTTGAATTTTTTCGATCGGACCATTGTAACCATATAGGGGGTTCTAGCTTGATATCAAGCTAGACTCGCCCATTTTGAATCCGATTTCCCACTAAACAGTAGGAGCCCAAAAATTGGGATTAGAGCAACTAATTAGCCCATAAATAGCCCATAATTCTGGCGTTTGATTTTTTTCGATCGGACCATTGTAACCATATGGGGGGTTCTAGCTTGATATCAAGCTAGACTCGCCCATTTTGAATCCGATTTCCCACTAAACAGTAGGAGCCCAAAAATTGGGATTAGAGCAACTAATTAGCCCATAATTCTGGCGTTTGAATTTTCTCGATCGGACCATTGTAACCATGTGGGGGGTTCTAGCTTGATATCAAGCTAGACTCGCCCATTTTGAATCCGATTTCCCGCTAAATAATAGGAGCCCAAAATTGGGATTAGAGCAACTAATTAGCCCATAAATAGCCCATAATTCTCCCGTTTGAATTTCTTCGATCGGACCATTGTAACCATATGGTGGATTCTAGCTTGATATCAAGCAAGACTCGCCCATTTTGAATCCGATTTCCCGCTAAACAGTAGGAGCCCAAAAATTGGGATTAGAGCAACTAATTAGCCCATAAATAGCCCATAATTCTCCCGTTTGAATTTCTTCGATCGGACCATTGTAACCATATGGTGGATTCTAGCTTGATATCAAGCAAGACTCGCCCATTTTGAATCCGATTTCCCGCTAAACAGTAGGAGCCCAAAAATTGGGATTAGAGCAACTAATTAGCCCATAAATAGCCCATAATTCTGAGATATGTTCCGGTCGTTTTAGTGTTGGTGGTTTTTCTAACTGGACACGCGTATTTTTTGGGGCTATGGTGGCTCATTGGTAGAATGTTTACCTCTGATGCATGGGGTCCTCGGTTCAAACCCTGCTTTCCCCAAGTGAACTTTGTGGTGGACAAGCACCGTGTGCGTGAGTTTCCTCTTGGTTCTCCCGTTTCCTTCCACTTCATTCCACCATTTCATACATTTCTCATCATCACCGTCTCCTTTAGCCTAACCGGCATAATCGTGGGACGTAAAACTAAAAAATTTCATTTAATTTTTTCATTTTGATTTATTTTTATGATTCCGAATGTATTATGCTTCGGAAATTCGTTCCACATGGTCAAACCGTTAATGGTGAATATTATCTGGGTGTTATGGAGCGTTTGTGGAAGCAAATCGTTCGCGTAAGGTCCGAGTGTCAAGCACCAGGCAGTTGGTCTTTATGTCGCAGTTCGTGACTTTGCTTCTGCATCCTCCGTATTCGCTTGATTATCACTGTGTGATTATTCCTTATTCCCAAAATTAAAATTGGCTATAAAAGGAACTTTTTATGACAATGTTACACACTTCCAGTCTGCCGTGACGACTTTCATTGAGGCGCTTCCAAGAAAGGGCATTAAAAACTACGCTAGCGTTGGTTGAACGTGCCCAGCGGTGTATTGATGCGGAAGGGATGTATTTTGAATTAAAAAAAGTACAATTGGTAAAATACTTAATTTATTTTGTTTCATTTGAAAAGTTACGTTATTTTTCCAACATACTGTGTACATTTGCACAATTTCTTAATAAAATTATACGTGCTTAGCAGATAAATCCTTGATATAGGCTAAAGATTTGACCTTACTCATCATCTGTACTATTTCTCTTCTGATAAAAACAATCTAATTTTATCAATTTTCGTGAAAGTATAACTGTTAGTATTTAAAAATTATTTATATTTTTGTTTTCGGCTGTTGAATAACACCCATTAGATACTAGATATATATAGTGTCTTGTATTATCGAAACCTTCCCAACAAAAATTTCCCTGTTATGCTACACAGTTGTGAGCAACACAAAATTTAACAACATTTACTTTTAGAACAACATCATAAAAATAAAAGTGAAACAACCAGATAAATATAAGATGTATCAACCTGTGAGGAACCGAACTCAGAAGCTCCCGACGTGCAAAGCTATGGAACACCTCCTATCCTGTCGAGCCAAACCTCTGTCTGGCCGAGTTCAGCTATCAAATATACCAAGATTTAAAGAATATTTAGTTGTAGTGGGACATCTTCAAATTTGAATTTTACCTACCTCAGCATTTTGTCTATTATTTGTACATTTTCGTACAACCAAGAAAAACTGTACCATTCAAATAAACAAAGGGGGCTCATTAAAAAATTTGAGCCACTTCGATCAAACGTAGTGCGACATCTTCAAATTCGAATTTTAACTAGCTCAAAACTTTGTCCATTTTTTGGATATTTTTGTACAAGCAAGAAAAAAATGTACTATTCAGATAAGAAAGGAAGCTCTCTTAAAAATTTGAACCACTTCGATCAAATGTAGTGCGACATTTTCAAACTCGAATTTTAACTAGCTCAGAATTTTTTCCAATTTTTGTACCTTTTTGTACCACAAGAAAAAAATTGTACCATTCAAATAAACGAAAAGGTGTCTCATTTTAAGATTTTGGGGTTGCATTTGGTTGTAGTGCAACATCTTCAAATTCAAATTTCACTAGTTCATAATTTTGTACAATTTTTTTACAATCAACAAAAAATTTTGTAACATTCAAGTTAACAAAGGAGGCTTATTACAAAATTTGGGCTATTTCGATCACCTATAGTGTGATCTCTTCAAATTCGAATTTTAACTAGCTCAGAAGTTTGTCCAATCTTTATACCTTTTCGTACCACCAAAAAAACAAAACTGTATCATTCAAAAAATGAGGGAGGACTATTTCAATATATTCGCCACTTCGATTACCTTCGGTGCAACGCCTTCAAATTCGAAATTTTACTAGCCCAAAATTTTGCACTATTTTTGTACCTCTTCGTTTCACAAAAAACAAAATGATACCATTCAAGTAAACGAGGAAGGGCCATTTCAAAATTTGTGGGTGAATTTAGTTGTAGCGCGACATTTTCAAATTCTAATTTTAACTAGCTTAGAATTTTGTACTATTCCTGTAGCTTCTTGTACCACCAAGAAAAAAAACTGTTCCATTTACATAAACGAAGGGAGGCCAATCCAAAACTTTTTGAGTACATTTAGTTGTAGTATGACATCTGAAACATGAATTTTGACTGGCTCAGAACTTTTTACTATTAATTTGTCTACGGAGTTCCTACAGGAAATGTTAGAAAATTTGATTCTTATCAGGGAAAGTAGGATAAATTACTGAAAAGTACCTTAATATCAGGAAATAATTGATAAGTTTTTGATAGGAAAAAGTAGGAGTTCCCGAAAATTTAGGAAATGTATACATCATTAAAATTTCAAAATTTTGGCCACTTCGATCATCTTCAGTGCGACGTCTTCAAAATCGAACTTTTACCAGACCAAAATTTTGTACTATTTTTGTAACTTTTCGTTCCACAAAGAAACAAATTTGAATTTGAAGATGTCGCACTAGAACTAAATGCAGTCCAAATTTTGAAATGGCCCTCCCACCTTTATTTCAATGGCACAATTGTTATGCTTGCTACAAAAAGGTACAAAATTAGTACAAAGATATGAGCTAGTTAAAATTCAAATTTGAAGATGTCGCACTACAATAAATCGGCCCTAAAAATTTTGAAATGGCTGTTCCTTGTTTGTTTAAATGGTCTCATTTTGTTTCTTCGTGAAATGAAAAGGCACAAAAATAGTACAAAATTCTAACCAAGTAAAATTTCGAAGTGGAAGACGTTGCACTGAAAGTGATCGAAGTGGCCAATATTTAGAAATAGTCCTCCCTCGTTTATTTGAATGATACAAAATATTTTCTTTTTGGTACAAAAAGGTACAAAAACTGAACAAAATTCTGAGCTACTTAAATCCAAATTTGAAGATGTCGCACTACTACTAAATGGACACCGAGATTCATCCCCCAGACGATGAGCTACTTGCCCTACAAATCATTGAGATTCGGTCAGTAGCCATCAAGAAATAAACCTGGAGTGAAACTATAAATTCTCGTATGTAAAGTGAAGTGTAAATTATTTTGATGCCTCGTAAAACACGACAACTTGCATAAACAACTTACAAATCAATACTTTAAACAAAGCTATTACGATTACAACCTCATTATTTGAGCAAAGTACCTCGGTCCAAATCAGTACTACATCCTAACAACAGTGGGGTTAATTTTACGTAAATCCAAACCATAAATATGCCAGATAAACTCTTACTTCCTGAGCACTAATTCTAAGGACGTTAAATGAAGACTTCTAAAAAAAATACTAAATCCTGAGAAAAACTTACATGATTTTTTTCCAAAATTGGCTGGTAACATACGCATATGTCGAAACTATAAATATGCCCTCCAAGCCTTTATTTGTTAAGATCTAACTCTCGGTCTATCTGGGACAAAAAGCACTAATTAGACATTAACACCTGCCGTGCCAAATTTTAATTTTCTTGTAACTGGTTCAGTCAACTTCAAATTTACCCCAAATATAAATGTGACACTTATGATCCCATTTATAGAACACAAATTATGGTACAATGCGGGATTGAAAGCACAAATTAGGCACTAAAACCTGATGCGAAAATTTTTCATTTTCTTCTAAGCGGATGGGTCAATTTCACATTCACACCAAACGTACATATAAGCAGTATACCGGTACCCTTCTTTATTGAACATTCTGGCATAATGTGGGATTGAATACACTAATCAAACAATAACTCTTAACGGGAAAATTTCCATTTTCTTGTAAGTGCTTAGGACAACGTCATATATACCACAAAAATAAATATGTCGCATATGTACTTACTTATAAAACAAAAAGTCTGGGACCTCGCGGGATTGAGAGCAAAAATCAGGTACTAATTGCTGACATGAGAAATTTTTATTCTTTTCTAACAGTAAGTAGTTAGGCAAAATTCACATTTACAACAAACGCACATATGCCCCGTGTACACATATTTATTTGGCACTAATTCTGGGACCATGTAGGATGAAGAGCACTAATTACTTATCCAGTTTAATTTGAATTTTGAAACAACTTTTAGAAAGCGTGAAGTTGGCCCAACCATCTTAATAATCAATATATCTCGAGAATAAATTGAGCACTAATTCTGGGACCATGCGGGATTGAAAGCACTAATTAAGCACTAATTCGTGACATGAAAATTTTTGATTTCTTTCGAAGTGGTTGGGCCAACTCACATTTACCCCAAAAATACATATGCCCCGTATACCCTTATTTATTGAGCACTAATTCTGGGACCATGTGGGATGAAGAGCACTAATTAAACACTAACTATTTATATCGTTTAATTTGAATTTTGAAACAACTTTTAGAAAGCGTGAAGTTGGCCCAACCATCTTAATAATCAATATATCTCGAGAATAAATTGAGCACTAATTCTGGGACCATGCGGGATTGAAAGCACTAATTAAGCACTAATTCGTGACATGAAAGTTTTTGATTTCTTTCGAAGTGGTTGGGCCAACTCACATATACCCCAAAAATACATATGCCCCGTATACCCTTATTTATTGAGCACTAATTCTGGGACCATGCGGGATGAAGAGCACTAATTAAGCACTAATTATTTATACCGTTTAATTTGAATTTTGAAACAACTTTTAGAAAGCGTGAAGTTGGCCCAACCATCTTAATAATCAACATATCTCGAAAACCAATTGAGCACTAATTCTGCGGTCTTGAGCACTAATTAGCACTAATTAAGCACTAAATCTTGACATAAAATTTTTTGTATTTCTACGATGTGGTTGGGCCAACTTCACGCGACTTTATAAATACAATAATCTATTAGACCTATATAAAAATGACAAGACTCTTGTGATTACATCATGAGAAAACTACTTAGCGGATTTCAAATTCATTTTTGGATATAGTTAACACTTCCATCGAACTCAGTTTTCATCATGTTACTTTAATGTGATTTGATTTTAAGTTTAACGTCATTTTCAGCATCGAGGCACGGTGGTTCGGTAGTAAAGCCTTACCTCTTTTGCCTGGGTCTCTGGTTCGATCCCAGTCAATTAAGTTTGTGGTGGAGAACATCGTGTCCGTGGGTTTTCTCGGAGTACTTCGTTTCCTTCCACTTTCTCATTCCACCAATTCTTCCATCATCAATCACTTGCATTAACCATCGTCTACCTTAGTCTAAGGGCATAATCGTGGGACGTTAATCCATTTCATTTCATTTCATTTCAGCAGCGAAGCTATATGAGACGTGAATCTACTGATTAACGTGGGATCCGAACCACATGAGCTCCCATCTGGAATCGAACGCTGGGACTTCCACGCCAAAGACGCGTAGATCAACCACTTAGCGACGGGGAAACTCGTTACTTTGATTAAAATGCACATGCTAATTGAGGTGTGGTGCCCAGCACTTTTAGGAAAAATTGAGTTTCACGATGTTGTCAAGTTAGGAGTATGAAACGTTGAATACAAAATGTTCACTGAAAATAAGCAGATCCATATTCCAGCGTTTTGAGAATTCCCCTTTTAAGTGGGGAAGAGATCATTTTCTATATTTTCTTTCTTCACCTTGAAAGCGATGTTGCCAGCTGTTTGTGATCGAATCGTGAGGGAAACGATTGAAAAGTTTTAAGAAATGAATTTTTGAACATACAAGTTAGTGTCTACCTTAAACTGGGTTTTTATCATATTACTTCGATTCAAAGGCGCATCTTAACGAGGTATGAGGGGTTCAAAATTTATGTAAAAAAACACAGTATCTCACGAGCCCATCAAACTAGGAAGATGAAACTCGGTATATCTACTCTTTAATAATGTATGGGCATGTGTCTGAGCGTGTCTGTTTTAAGGAGAGAAGGGGAGAGGAAGCATTTTTATAATTCCTTTCATGTTGAAAGTGATATTGAATGTTGTGACCTCTTTTCAGTTCAAAAGTTTGGAGTGAATTTTGGGGCACAGTTTATACTTTTCTTGAGCTAAGATTTTAATTATTTCTTTTATAAAAGAGCATACCCTAGGGGTGTAGAGGGGTTCAAATTTAATGTAAAAAATAGAGAATCTCACGAACCTGTCAAGTAGAAAGAGGAAACTCAGAATAGAACTCCTCATTAAATATAAGGGAACAGATTTTTCATGGTTTCCGATATTTTTTAAGGGAGCATTTTCTTTTTTTTTTTCTTTGGATTGAAATTGAGATTCTCTGTTGTTTGTGATAGCATCACGCGAAATTATGACGTGATAAAATTATGGAGAAATGGTTTGGAACGAAGTTTAGAACATAGTACCTGCCTCAGGCTGGGATTATATCATGCTACTCTGATTAAAGAGCTTGTATTAAGGGGATAGAAATTCAAAATTTTTAAGCTTGGATCATTTGCATAAAAAATACGACTAGGTCAGCAGAGGGGAGTGGATTTCGTAGACGAGGAGGTGAACCTATTATTATATGTTATATTGGCATAGATATAGAAACAACCTTTGGTGCACCAATGCGATCTTTCTGTAAAACATTGAAAGAAAGGGTGTCGTAATAGAAATTGCATTATACATTATCGACAAAGAAAATGCTATGCTTTATTCCATGTAATATTAGGCGTGTAAAATACTAATTGAGTAGTCATTATTTTCATAAATGTGTACATACAGGGTGTCTCAAAAGTACCCTGACAATTGTAGGTGTTATTATTAGAGTTACAATAAAATGTTAGAGGGGAAACCGTCTCCTTATATGATGTTTTGAATCTAAAGTGAAGGGATTTTTCAAATCGGACGAGCCGTTCGGGCTGAACACTCTCTATTCGCCCAATGTTAAATGAATATGCAACATTGCCATTAATAGAGAGGCATCGACACGTTGGGGGCTGGACATCGACACGTTAGTGCAAAACACTGTAACTTCATTCAAATATCTTGTTGATCCAGGTAAATGGCATTGAAGTTAAATTTGTTAATAGCTGTATGCTTGTAATCTAAAGTTGGAGTTGTATCTTTTGAATTTGTTTTATATAATATATTTGGTCTGATAATACTCTTTTAGTATTAACTTCCTCCTCCCCCCTTCTAAAAAAAATTAAGTGAGTCTTTGAATCGTTCAAATGAACCGATTCATTGTAGTGAGTGAACCATAGAGCGACGATCTAATTGTAAGAAATGATTCATTTTGCCCATCACTAATCCTGATTAGTTAATACTTGGAGCCAAGTCTTACTCTCTTCTAACTGACAGTTTCAAATGCATTTTGTTCTTCATTAATTCTCCAAATCGTGTTGGCACACTTCGAGCAAGAGATTCACATGTAGTGACTGGAGAAAGTATTCGTACAGTTATTGTTTTTAAAGAATAAAATCCTATTTACTACTATTTTTATGAGTAAGTAGGGATGATATATAGCATATGAAAAAATTATATTTATCAGGTCTATATATTTTGAATCATTATTTTACCAGTTGCACCATCTATGCAGTGTTGTTAGCTGGATTCATGCCTTACCTGCGCCGGTAATGTATTCGTACACCATGGAATCGCTTATATATCGTAAACATGCCTGCCCAGGACTTTTAGGCCTGCACTACACTATAGGATAGATCCTAGGAAATCTCTTACGTTTTTTCTTAGAGTAAAAATCTCAATGGCATCAGACCACATGTCATTTCCTATGTTCTGAACGATCCAATGAGATTTCTCTTGCTTAGAGCGCGTTCTATTTTGGAAAGAAAATAATTAAGATTTCGATTTAAGTGACATCAGATTAGAGAAAGTCAAAACACATTTGGCACTAGAAATCATTGCTGTCCAAGTATATGCGTTGTGAGATCTGGCCCCTCTTCGGAGGACGTGAAACAGAAGTGTAATCATCTTCGGCGATCTTATATGGGTGAAAGAGCAAAAATAATCGACAAAATGAAGAGTGCTGGAGGGAGGGATGAGGCATGTTTTGCTAATTTATCTTCTGATATGTATGCTTGTTTTTGAGGTGTGTAATTTAACATTATAGCGCCTGCTATCAATATTAGTACGATGTGCAGTGTAGTTACCATACGAATTCATCAATGTTGTCCTTTTATTAAATAGAGTCCATGCACTATGGATGAATATCTCGCAACATCACTCGGCCAGACAAAACAAAATCTTCGTAAAAGGGTAGGATTTCCTACGACATATGTTGTAACATTTTCCCTAAGATATTTCCTAGGATTTATCTTAGGGATCACTGTTTCAGTGGTACCTAAACCAGTTTCTGATAGCTATATCAACTTATTTCTTTATGTAAAACGCATTGTAGAAGGTGAAATAGTGCACAAAGGAAAAGAAACAACGGAGGATAGAAGAAAAATTATAAACCAGGTTTCAGAACTAAACAAAATTGTTGTCTGATATATTTACAAAAACGTGACGCTTTCGTCCAATATTTCAATCGATACTAGATAGACACAGCTTACGATAATCAGTTAAAAATAAACTTAGGAGTGGTTACCAAAGGGAACTATCAAATCGTAGTGCTCACTATCGAAATAAATCTTTAAAAAGTGCTCCTCAAATCGGTATCCACGAAATATTGCGTCCGGGACAAAAACGTATATCTGTCCCTTCCATCGAAATAGTGCCCACTAAGACTCTCAACCAGCTGCGACTCTGGCAAATGCCTCGAATTGAGCCCCTCTAGATTCGGCCCTACATCTGGCTTAATGTCGGATTCCTTCCAACTACTACTATGTTGCAGAATGCTCCAATCGGAAATCAAACATGCGCATCAGCAGCGAGGCTGCGGACTACTTGGTCATCCAAGCGTCATTCAAGGCTCATTTCAGCTTATGTGCTTGTTTTGGTATTTTCTGACATTTTTCGTTTGCAAACAATGCTTCGACACTGTGCTTCGTCCATTATTTTTGTACTTCAATGATTATATTTTTGTTTCTGGTGTGATATTTGGTTTCAAATAGTTAGAATTGTGTACTGTATGTACTTTTTTACATCCGAAATTCATATAGGCCTATCTTCAAAAGTTGGCAACACTGTACATCACTACTTCACGGGTATGATTCTACTCATAACTAGATTTTCTAGATGTTATAAATTGTGTTCCGTCCCATTTAACAAAACATCATTTTGTGCTCCGTTGGCAACACTGCACTGTATGATGTTATTGAGCATGTTTGTGGGTACAATGTTTGCTTACTATAGTGTTGTGTAAATGTCATTTTGGTTACTTTAATCATTTCGAAGTTCTTTCTGTGTCAGTGTATCTTTTGCATTGCTATATTCACATGATTCTAGATCCTTCTTTCGTCCTTGTCTCTTGTATTTCTGGGTGTCGGCCCGTAAAATTTTGGATTTCTCACTTTTCTTCACTCCTCTATCGATTGCGCATTGTTTGATTGGACAATGCTACTATTAATATAAGATGTTCCCTTATAAGTAAGATTTATTAACTTATATATCTGATCTTCGGACATTACTTCCATTAAACGAAAGTAATATTCCACAATTATGCCACTGATTAAAATTGTATTAAATATATTATTGATTAATAAACGTATGCGTATTACACAATGGCCCAGCGTGTTACTCTTGGCAATATTTTGCATTCTTCCTTCTAAAAGATCGCAAATCTCGTGTGCGTATTTTATGGAAGAATCAAACTATTTTTTTCTTCCATTCTATGTCAAAATACCTTAAGAGCACAAAAACGCATGTTTATTTAATTTAGATTAAATCTACAAACAACAAATTTCATGTGTCTGTACTTAAGAAATTCCGATATATAGATATCTTATTATAACAATTGCAATCACACTTCTTTCTTTCGTTTCGGAACAAACATAGAAACTCTGAAGCACGTGCTTAAGTCTTTTAAGTCAGAGATTCTAATACCAACTTTCGTGTTGCTAAGTTTAAGAATCGGATTCATGAGCACTTGATACAATATTTATAATTCCCGCTCTCTTTTCATGTCCTTTCCTTCTTTTCTAGATCAAATATTAAGAAATACTGAAACTTGTGTCTTATTAGCTATTTTAAATGAAAAGTCCAAATACCGAATTTCATGCAACTACCCTTCAAGTGCTCGGAGATAGGCCATTTTAATATTATAATTTCACTTCCTTCCCCGTAGAATTTCAAAAATCCTTCTTTTGCAGTATCTTATGTCACAAATTCTATACTCTGTCCAAGATTTCCAGTTTCTATCTTAAGAAATTTGGCCTGGGCATTAATCGCAAAGGAAAAGCAAAACCAAAATAATTAATTTGTGTTTATAATAAAATGGATTGATAACGAAATAGTAAAATATTTCTGTCTAAACTAATCGTCCCTTCTACTTTGGAGCACGCTACTTAACGATACTTTAAAATAGTATACAATGACGAAGTACAGAGTACTTCGCACCCTTACGTCTTCGGTGTGTTAGCCGTTGTAGTACCTTCAATAGAAAACATCTTCTTTATGCCACTTCCTAGTGTTACTTTCTAGTATGTCACTAATATTAAAAGCCCAAGGGTTCCAGTTGATTTTCAAGAGTGTTAAATTCTTAGAAATGCGTGTTAAAGCGTATTAATTTGCTCTTGTTTACTACAGCATTTATTATTTTTATATTACATATTATAATGCTGTGTGTTGATGATTCATACGTGAATAATTATTGTATTTTATGATGTATTAGGTGTACACGTACAACGAGTGAGTGTACGTGTATTCAAGACTATACTTTTGTGTCAGATTTTCGGTCCCCTTGGAGAAACTTCTGCAAAAACCTTTGTGGTAGAGCATTCCCCTCTGGTGCATGAGGTCCCGGGTTCAAACCCTGCTCCCACAAAGTGAACTTTGTTGGTGGACAAACAGTGTGTGTGGGTTTTCTTGGGGTTCTCCCGTTTCCTTCCACTTTCTTCATTCCATCATTTCATTCATTCCTTATCATCACCGTCTCCTTTTGCCTAGCCGGCATAACCGTGGGACGTAAAGCTCAAAAATTTCATTTCATTTCAGATTTCTGCAACTGTGGATAATAGAAGCGTTAGGTTGATATTAACATAGAAATAGAATTTATTTAAGAATTTAAAGGTGTTTTCATATTAAAGTATCACGTTTCTAATCATTACCAGACAATGCAGACGACATTTTTGCTTTCTCCTCCCCTTGTGCTTCACTCATCTAGTGTAGGTCTTTCACGCAAATCTTAAACAACTGAATATTATTTATGCAACCTACACATATAAAATATTTTCATTTTTGTCTAACGATTCAACACAAACATGTAACAATTGTAATGCTAATTATCATTTTAGCTGAAAATTACAAAACTCGTACTAATTCAACGACTAAAATTTTTACATCATAATAGAAAATTTGATTGGTACCAAACTCACATGGATGTGTCATTTTTCACAAAATTTCTAAGACTTCAGTGGGAATTTCTGTAATTGATTTTGCCTTCTTGTGTCTAATGTCTCACTGAATTGTGATTCTCAATACATATTCTCGCGTCAGCAAAAATAGTGCCACATCTTTTCAGTAATTTTTATTTGATGAGGGGGAAAATGGCGTCCATTTCAGTTCTATGTTTGTTTGCCTATCTCTTCTCAATCCTCATGGAAGATAATTTACGATTCTATTATAAGTGTAAAGAACCAAACCAGCATTTTTACAAAATCCAAAAGTACATGCAACGGGTGTCGTGACTAAAATGTGCTATTGAAGTAATTTTTCCGATATGTATCATGCATGATAGAGATGGACACCCATATAGAACCATTAAACTATTTTCCCACGATGGTATCTAAAGGAAACAAGAGAAAAGTAAAGAATCGATTATCAAGGGTGCACGGGGTTAATTCACACAATTAATAATACATACATGAAATAAATACCGTAACACAAGCAGATTTTCTCTTGCATTGTTTAACATTAAAGCGCATGGGTTTCTATCCCCATCAAATCACGAACGTAACTTAATATTAATAATTTCGCACCTTGTCGAAAAATGAATTCAACTTGTGGAACTTATATATTTACTATACATGGCATGCAGATTTAAATTTGTATCAGAAAACAAATAAGATACACCGAGTGATTCAAGATTATATATTCAATTTCTCACAAATCTTACGTATTCCAGTTATAGCTGCAATTTGTTTTTAACGCATATTAATTTCAATTAATGTGCGCAAAGGTATGCTAAATTGAGACTCATTGTTGAATATTTAAGTAAGAACAATATTTGCTATCATTCTGCAACCTATTGAAAATGAGTATAAGAAATGTCAAAATAAACATTATCTAAAAAGAAAAAAATACGCTTTCCGTCCTGTCTATATTAAATGTACGTTCGTTCTTACTTATTCTGCAGTAAAGGCACCTGTCTCAAGATTGTAATAAGAGTGAATTATAACTTCGATTAGCAAAAGCTTTCTAAAGATATTAGCAATCTTCCATTTTAGCAATCTCGGAGTATTGAACATTTTTTGATTGACATTCATTGAATGATATTTTTTAGAAAGATCTACACGGCACACTTGACCGCCATGAATTTGTCAAATAACGAATTAAATTGTTTGCGTTAACTAAAATTATAAACGACTACCTGAGTGCTAATTGAGTTCATTTCATTACTATTATTTTCTTAAAAAAAAGATTTATTGCAAATACGTTACAAAGTAGGTAAATTTAAGAAGCACAAATGATTCTCTCGAGCTCCTTTAGTCCCTTGGTTAAGTGCTTGAATGAACTTTAGCGTTCTTTTACGGCATCAAGGCTATATGAGACGTTGACCTGCAGTTTAAGAAAAAAAATAGGAACCGCATTCAAAACTGCAATGTTTTCCCACAGAGAATCAACCCGGAATTAGGTACGCATGCTAGCCACTAAACAAGCTGAAAGTCAGTTAGTTTATTTGTTGTGTTAAAATGTGGTCAAACTCCTACAAACAATCATAGTTATCATAGTACATCTTTCTGCCTATTTTTCAGACTTCAATTTGCACTATGTAAAAGTGAAGGAATTTTTACATATAGAGTGCCTGTGTCTGTGACTTTACAAACGGTAAGAGAAAGTGAGTAAAATTTTTCTCTTAGTGAACTCGTTGTATGAAGAAGAGGTTCATCTCTTCCAGTAAGGCTATATTTCAACTAGAAATGATAACAATCTTCTCCATTTGCATTTTCAGCGTTGATTACAATAGAAAAATATACATTAACAGATACCAAGAAGCGCTATTTATTCAATAGAAATATATATATCTCAACCATTAGACTATAGTGAAAGTTGAAGTGGTATACATATGCGTCAACTTCCGGTATCAATATTGGTTTCCGTAAAACATAAACAGTAAGAGATGGTAACATATGGCTTCATGGTATGAAATTAACAACCCCAGATAGTGTTTAACGCAAGAGTCTTGGTCTTGCAGTTTTTGCAAGAGTCTTGCATGCAAGACCAAGACCAAGACTAAGACTCTTGCCCAACAGTCTTGCACAAGTACCGGTACTACTTGATTTTTTATGGAATGTGAAATGGGAGGGGAAAGATCATTACATCTTCCACTTGAACTTCTTGGCTTCAGTAGAAATACCGCTGGAGTAAACGTCTTCCCAGTAGTTTATGCAATCCGTGTGAGTTGATCTGCCCCTGTAGAATGCCCTGCAGCTACAGTATGTCGTTTTCTGAATCGATTGCTTGCGAGACGACCGAGATTATAATTCTATGAATTGTTACAAGGTACAAGAACTACATTGTCTCATTTACTTTGATCATCATTTGATTCATTTACGACGGCCAATGATCGGAATTTGGGAAATCATACGAAGTATAGCTCTGTCCATAAGAAGCGGATAAGCGAGAAATATAGTAGAACATGTTATGGCTACGTTGGCTCAGTGGTAGATCGTTTACCTCTAGTATATGGGGTCCCTGGTTCGATCGCACCTTGCACCATGTCAGCGTTTTGGTGGGCAAACACCATGCGAGTGGGTTTTCTTATGGTTTTCCCGTTTCCTCGTGCTTTCTTCATTGCAACATGTCTCATCATCACCGTCTCCCTTAGCCTCTTTGCAATAATCTTGGGCAGTTAAATTAGATTTCTCATTTTATTTCAAAACATATTAGTGGTGTTCTTCTTCCAAAACTAAAGAGAAATATAGTATTGAACATCGGTAATTCCGTACACCGTAGGTACCGTGTACATTGGTATGGCCTTGGTTCCGAGGGTCAAGCATCCGTTGGAAACTTTTAATGTGTGCTCATAAAATTAATATCGAAATAATATTTTCATGACGTTGACAAAAACTTGATACATGTGACCGGAAGTTTGATTTCATAGCCAGATTGTTATACATTGAATAATTGTTTATAAATATAACTTATAGCCTCTTTAGGCGTACGGCATATCGAGGATTGAGAGATATAACATTATACAACAATAAATAACCCATATTCGCAAGTGAGAGTGATCTTGTACATTATAACTTTGAGTTTGATGCCGTTTTTTGTTTTTCTAATATAGGTCAAAAGTATTTATATAAACTGACACAAAGACAAGACACAGATTTTGCACACTACAACTTTTAAGTGATAGTGATTTTGTACACTGAGTTTGATGCCGTATTTTGTTTTTCTAGGTCAAAAGTATTTATATAAACTGAGTTTACACAAAGACATAGACAGCTAAGTTGTTTTCAGTTTTTATTCCAATTATTCTAAAATATTAAGAGGTTTGACTATTATTACTTTAATTTTTCTCTCTTTTTGGCCAATATTGCTAAACATATCATCATCATCATCATAGCTATTCTTTATTACTGGCAGTCAATTCCAGCACTTGGAAAGCTTTGGTGTACTGTGGTCCTTAGCTAGTCTCCTCGTCTTGACGTAGCAATTTTCTGTTTTAATACCTTCCTTCAATTACAGTTTCCCTTGTCTCCTCCCTCTCTTTCCTTCCTCCATACTCTCTAGCACATCCCTCATAAAACAGTTCCTCTTAAGCCAATGTCCAAACCAGTTCCTCTTCCTCCTCTTAATTACATCTAAAATGCTACTAACACTTTCTCATTCGTTTTCCGTTTAACCCAGCTAATTCTCTACTTTTTTCTCCATGCCCACGTTTCGAAAGTCTCCATTTTTCATCGCTTTTGCGTAATGTTTATGTTTCCGCCCCATAGACTACATATTAGAATGAGTAAAAGAAAATCTCAATATTTAATTAGAATTTTGTTCATTACAAAGATAAGCTAATCGTTGTTGAAATTTAAAAAAAAAAAAAATCTCTCGCTTTTGGAGTGTAAAACTAATTTTGCAATTCATGGTATTTCAGTATTCTGTGCCGTCTTGATTTTCTTTTATGCGTCTTATGGTAGCCTCCTCAGTTTGGTAACCAGTGGAGTATTGGATCTGGTAAAAAATATGAAAAATTACGAAACGTTGTAATTTATTTTATAAGTGATGAAGCATGGGTACCCACTGAAAAAAAACAAAGGTAATCGCCTATGTTGTACACTATCACCATACTTACACGAAGGTAAACTATATTATATTTAGAAACATACATTTTATTTCAGTTACTATTTGCGCGTTGTAGAATATTTTCGCTTTATTATCCATTATATTCGGAGTAAAACTTACCCATGAAAAGCATAAGATTTCTTAAAAGCAAGACTTCCAAGAACCTTCCATGCAAACACCAGGACCAAGACCAATTGTTCCAGTGCAAGACAGAGACCAAGACTGGATGTGCAAGACCAAGAACAGGACCAAGATCAAGGCTGGGTGTACAACACCAAGACCAAGACCAATACCAAGTATTCCAGTGCAAGACCAAGACCAAGACCAAGACCAAGACCAAGACCACCCAGGTCTTGGTCTTGGTGTTGCATTTACTCATCACTAATCCCAGAATAACTTTCATCTCAATTCTTTCCCCCTATTTGGTACTGAAAGGAGAAAATCTACGCTTCCCTGTTTTGTCATTGATAAATGTATGGATTATTTGTATAACTATTTGTTTATGCTTTTTCTCCGCTTTGAACTTTCTATTAAAACCAAAGTGTAGTGGAAATGAACTACTTCGTTCACCATATGTTCCACTGTAGATGACGAGCAGACTGGGAAACTTTGGTCCACCAAGCGTAGCTACGGACTTGGTCCACAATCAAAATTTGTGGCAATAACATAGCTTCAGTTGCCACAACGAAGTGTTTTTCAAAATGGTTACTTAAGAACTAGTAGCCTAAAGCACTTTCCATTACATTAAGTTGAGTTTGTCGGTTGTTCTTTTAAAATTTGATTGACAAGTTACATATTCTGGCACATCTCTTATATTTTTCGGTTTCTTGAGCAAACCAAAACCCATACCTTGAGTAGTACTATAAGTTTCTTTTTATTTCTTCTGTGCGGTGCACCTATTTCCTGCGTTTTCTTAATAGGTAAGACAAGTTTAATGTTGAAAGTGTACTCAAACGAGTTTTTTAGATTAAAAAGGAAACTATAAGTATACCGTCATCAATATGCACATTTTATCGACATTGCTATGCTCTTGCGCTTTTTATATATTTTCGTTTCAGAGGCTTACTACAATGTGCTGATGAAGAAATATTATAGGTACCCCTAAAACTTGGGCTTGAACATAAGTAATGTGTTAGCATCAACTGCGTAGACGATAGGAAATCAAGTTTTTAACAAAATTGTGGTTGGTTGATTGCAAAATGATAGTATGCAGTAGTCCTATATAGTTCTAGGAATTATTTTTAAGTCCTAACATAGTGTCTATATTATTCGACAAAAAAAGAACCAATTAAACTTTCTATTTCTGTTTTTCGCTTTGTCAAGTCTAGAGACATTGTAGAACACGTAACGTATGGTTTCACGCCTTTCTGCGTGGAGACGTACAGGGTAATAACGTCATAAGTTTAAAAAATATTTTTGTTAACCTTATTTTTATTATTTTGGCGGGCTTACTTTTGCACTTGGAACATTGAAATTTTGTATAAATATTCCGTCCACAAAGTTGTATTTATCGTGTTTTTTTTTCAGATCTCTGTCTTAACATAGGGGACCCAGCTGGGCAAAACGATAAAAAAAAAGGAAAATTTTAACCGAAAACCTTTTTTTTCGCGATTTTCCAGCCTCAGGTACATGATAGAGACATGTGAATAGTAGCTATTGAAATACGTTATAGACTGAAGAGAATGAAGTGAAAACCATGGTCCTAGGATAAACAGGGAAGTCTCAGGAAATCTTTTACTTGAGATCAGGGCCTTTTACTGTAATCTTGGGCATTGTGGGATCATTTGTAGATATTTTCCCACTCTTACTACTCAAGATGGAAGCCTAAAATTTTTATACACATCTTTAGTGTACCACGTAGTATTTTTCAGTTAACTTCCAGATCTCTGAATTAACAAAAGGGGGTCGAGAGGTACTAAAAATAAACAAAGTAGAAACAAATTTCAGTTAAAAATCTCGATTTTCCTCAAACGTTTTCGTCTTAGGAAGATGATTGGGAAATGTGAATGGTACTATTTGAAAGGTTGCTTTATTCTGGAAAGAAGTAGGTATGGACCATGATCCAACGATTAATAAGGATGATGCTGTAGCCGCTTGACTGAGAGTCTAATTTAATTAAGCAAGAAAAAGCCAGAATTTCGAAGCGGTAGTAGGAAAATGCATGTTCTTCAAAGTGTATTTCTCCTTATTTTTTGAGATATAAGACTAATTTATATATATATATATATATATATATATATATATATATATATATATATATATATATATATATATATATATATATATATATATATATATATATATGTATATATATATATATATGGTGTGTGTGTGTGTGTTTAATAATGTTGAGTAGAACTACAACCTTTTATTTAAATATAAATATTAACAAGAAACACTTGACTTTACATTTTTATATTTTAAATAGTAGAAGCAGATGTTGTAATTTTACATCATAACAGCATACCAGCACTTCGTAGTTTATTTAAGTTTCTTTAATTTTATTTTACAAAATATTTTCTTTGGGCGCACGGTGGGTCAGTGTTAAAAGATTTACTTCTCGTGAATGTGGTCCCTGGAGTTATCTCTGGCCAAATAACTTTGTGGATGACAACATCGTTACCCTGGGTTTTCTCAAAATACTTCCACAATCTCATTCCACAAATTATTCCATTACCGTTTACGTTCCTCAATACACCGTTGATCTTATCCTAAAGGGCGTAACGTAGGACGTTAAACTGAGAGATTGCATTTCATTTCAATTAAAATATTTCTTTAATTGATAGTTAATAACTTAAATAACAAGCTCATAGCTCCTTACAAGTACAGGGCTTTCATAAAGTCTGGACGGATTTAATTCGCTTATAATTTACATAAAAATGCTCATATTGAAATCAAATAAAGTGCAAACGGTAGCGGAAGGATTAAATTTTTACCTGTAATCTGCAACAGCTCAGTTCATTCACCGCCACACCTCCAACTGGGCGCCATTTACATCCACACATTCGCGTAGGCGGCGCTGGAATCCACTCACAGCGTTCCGCCGTGTTTGATCCGAAATGCCACAGAAGTTGAACCGGATGTCCAAACCTTCATCATGCAAATCGTGGACTGTATTGATTTTGTAACCTTTGGCCTTGATCGTCTTCTTGGCTATCTTAAACACGGTTGTCTGTGGAATTCTGAGTTCCATGGACCGTCTAGGAATCGACTTCTGTGGGCTTTTGAAACTGACCCTTGCCCTCCCTCTCCCTCTCTCAACGTGTTCAGAGTTGCCGCTTATCTAACAGTGTTGCCAAGTAAAACTTTAATCCTTCCGCTAACGTTTTCACTTTATTTGATTTCTTTATGTGCATTTTTATGAAAATTATAAGCAAATTAAATCCGTCTAGACTTTATGGAAAACCTGTACATTCAATACCTTCAACAATTTTAAAATAATCAAAGTTAAACGGTCTTTTAACATCAAGCCTTACCCAACAGAAAGTAGTAATCGAATCATAGTAATCTTCATGATGTAGAAAACGCATTCACGATACATTTATGTGTATGAAAGATTCAAAATACATTTTTGTGTGCTATGGTAAATAATAAAACAGTGGAATGTAAAGATCTAGTTCGTAAAGTAGTTTTAAGTAGCAGGACCGCCATCTTCTGCACTAACTCCCAACTTTCAATAGCAGTATTTCAGCTGTCTTCGTTGACTTTTACCTTGTTCTCAATCTCTTTGACGTCGCCTTTGTCTTATGTGTCCTATTCTCTAGCATGGCCCTTGTCAAGGGTGGATTCAGGCTGGATGTTTGGGGGTGGTGCGCTCGTTCAAAGTCAATAGGTTTTATTTTACATTTATAATACAAAGATGAAAATTCTTAGTATAGGTTCTATTTTAAAATAAAAAATGTCCTATTCTGGGGCGGACGATCCAACCGATCAGCCCCGTCATTTCATCCACCCCTGGCACTGGTAATGATTTGTTATCGACATAATGTTGGTAAAACTCAAGCGAAGGTACGGGACGGACTTCTGTTAGGACGGTGGGTTGTATTGTAATTCTGTTACTTAGAGTTACTTTTAAGAGCTCCAAACTCTGGGATGGGTTTCGTTTATATATAAAAGAACAAACCTTCCTCTTCTGGGGGTGATCACCCCGATCGTCCCTCCCAGGACCCGTCTCTGATAAAACTGAAGTAATACTTTTTGAATACTTTTGTTTCTTCAATTCTTAATAATAGCCTAGAATACCTACAGGGTCTTCAGGTAACTCTTTGCAACAATCTGATTTCATTAAAATTGGATGGATGTAGCTAAATAATGCATTTTAGAATAGCTTCAATAGAAACAAAACAAGAATTCATTAGTAGAATTGAAGTGCCAATGAACAAATTGCAAATATTTATTTCAAACCATTTTGATGGCAAAGATAAAATATTTGTTTCTTTGCCGCTGGAAATTTCACCAAGTTCTAGGGTTGATTTAGTTACTCCCTTAGTTGGGAGAAAATTTGCGATTTCAACAAAGTAATTTGCTTTCATATGTTCTTTCTGAATGTCCTCTGAAAATCCAGTTGCTTAAATGAATTCATTTAAAACTTAATTCATTTATTTAGTCTTGCAATGTAAGTGCTAAAGTTAAACTTTTTATTTATTGCAAAATTATCTACAAATATTCCCAAGTGGATTCTGACAAACTAAATATCTAAACGGACATTGATTTAAGTATCATTTACGACGATGCTTGTATTTTTTTAACATCGTTATTTGTATTTATGGGCAAAATGTATTTTTAAAATATGCACACGCTCCTCAAGAAAGGAAGAAGAAGAAGAATATGAAAAGAAATAGAAGTTATTTCTTTTCTGTTCTTATGTGATGATATTTTGTTATGATAGTGATTCGATGATGTGAGTTTAGTTGTCATAATAACAAACAAATAAATAATATAAGCAAATGATCCATATCGTGAAGACTGTATGTACATTCTTAACTTGTTTTGTGCTACAATAAAATGTAATATCATGATGCAATGTAAATGCATTTTGATAAATCAGTAGCCTTAGTTATATAAATATACAAACTCAGGACCTCTACGTTATATATGTAAAATTGGTCGTTTACCGCATCAGGAGTTTAGGAGATTTGTGTGAAGTTAAGTAAATAATCCCTAGATTAACTTCAGGATTGCAGATTGATTTTAAGACTACGTAGTAATTTTGCTAAAAAAAAAAAGATCAAAAACGGAGTATACTTTATTGAGGAATGGAAGAAAAATATTTAGAAATATCAAAATGCGTTTTCCTGGTATTGAAAATGCAAGGAAATCAAGTGGTAATAGGGATGTAAACTCCCTTGACCTAGCTAACTTAATTAAACAGCAGTTTGGACAACTGAGGCAAGATTTTCTTGAACAAATGAATCAACAAATGGAACAAATTAAACAATTCGACAGCAAAATCGACATTAACAGTCAACGTAGATTCACTGATGTGTAAAATTTCGTTGAAGTAGTAGAAATTATAGTTAATGATCACACTACCCATATAAGTGAACCTGAAACTTCCACAGAAACTATAGAGGACGTAGATCCTAAATTTGTTTCAACGAAGAAATATGACATCATTGATTTAAATGTGTGGATGAAATTTGTTGAATGTTCGAAAAACATACTGCGGTATTGGTTAGATTAGATTATTCCTCTCTTCATTCGAGTGTTTTGATTGTCTTACTGATTCTGCGTGTAACAAAGATATTAGCATGCATCAATTTGCGAAAAGTTATGGTCATCTTCGTCTAGTGAATGCTATATGTTGCTTGTATTCACAGTATATTCAACGTGGTATTAATTCTGGAGGTGAAGTAATTGTAATAGAATCGTTTAATAATATTTACACGACTAGTTTGATATAGCAGGGACAAAAATCATCCCAGTATTCGTGAAATTCAAAAAGAGAATGTTTTTTTCCCACCAATGCTTGCAGTGATTGCTCAATTGAATTGGGGTTGTTGAAATGTTCATTCAACGAAAAGACAAAAATGATAACACTATGCAAGACTTATTTTGTCCTTGTATTATAATACTGATTTTCTGTCGTGTTACCTTGAACTTAAATAGAAAAGGTGATTTTTTTTCATGAAACTTCGCTTATATAGGTATTAGCATCGAAAATGTGGATTCTGCCCTATATTAATGAATTTATATATGCATGCTACAACATGTTGGGTTAAGTTACATTGAAATTTGATTGAAGGACTTGCCAACACTGATTGAGAGATTCGCGGTAGAAGCAACTGCCACACTGAGCAGAGTGTTTTAAGCCCATTTGTAAGGATTTAAAGGAATGTGTGTATATATTTATAATCCTAAAATATCCTGTCATGTTGGAATTGTGTCACTGCATGCCTTTCTTGTTAACATTTTACTTAAAACGTAGCACATTCGCCCGATTGAGCAAATAAAAGATAGTGAAGATACACAGTAGTGTAGAACACAACCTTTTCCCGAAACAGTGTTACCAACCTGTGCTAATTTTCTCTTGACAAGTAATTTACTTCAGTGTTTTACTATATGAAGTATGAATACGAGTAATACAATCGCTAAAGAAATGTTACATGTTTCAAATGTTAAAGTGTAGATAGCCGCAACAAAATATATATCCTAATTTGTAATATTTCCGTCATGTCTAAGTCTATCCATTCTGTTAACTCTGTGGAGAGTTCATAAGGACAATAGCAAAAAGTTATCGACTCCAAACGTCCTTGAAATTTTGTGAGGTATATAAAGCCTACTTTGGAATGGCAGTGAATGATTTATGGTCTACATTTATGGTCTTGTTGAGAACTTTTAATCAAACCGTAACACTTTATTTTTTATTAACTACTTTTTGGCACGTTCTTCAAAGTATACTAGAATTAAATGGAGCAATTAGTTAAAATATTAGTTCCTTCTGAAATTGTGACCAAAGCTAACATAAATGACATTTAATCTTTGAATTTGTTCTCAATATAATAATTTCTTTACTTGTGCTAGTTTCTGTTGTGATGTTAATTATTGTGTTTTGCTCTGGATATTGTCGATATTTCAATTTTAATTTGTATTTTGTTGGAATATATCATATATTTGATCCTATCTTGTTTAACAGAGCAATTATGTAAACATCATAATGATATTGATATCATTTTGACAATCTCCTTGGTTTTGCCCGATAAAATAACATAGATTTTGTTTAGTTTATCTTATAATACGTATCAATGGCCTCAAAAGGACATAAATTTAACAACTTGTATGCCGCTATTTGAATGTACTGTCTCTTGTCGACGTTGATATGTATAAATATGTAAAACGAAATTAATTAAGAGAATTAAGATTAAATATGAAAATAATATTGATATAAAAATAAATATGATATATGATTATGTGAATTGTAATTTTTATATATACTAGGGTCATTCAAAAACTTAAGTAATTAGTATGTACTTTTTTTTTTCTAAGAAAAAATGTCCTGTTGTTCAGGCGAAACATACAACCATACTTGTATGTTTTAAACATCTTTATTTGTATTTATGAGCAAAATATACTTTTACAATATGCATAAAGCTGTTCAAGAAAGAAGAAGAAGAAGAAGAATATGAAAAGAGAAATAGAAGTAATTTCTTTTCTGTTGTTATACGATGATATTTTGTTATGATAGTGATTCGAAGATGTGAGTTTAGTTGTCATAGTAACAAAAAATAAATAATAGAAACAAAGGATCCATCTCGTAAAAACTGTATGTACAATTTTAAGGAGTGTAAATGTTTAACTTGTTTCGTTTTACAATAAAAGGTAATATCATGATGCAATGTAAATGAATTTTGATAAATCAGTAGCCTTAGTTATATAAACATACAAACTGAGCTTTATGTTACACATGTATGTTCTGAAATTTACACCAAATCAAACACTTTGTCTTGAAATTAATTTCTGCTTTAAAATCAATCACATACAACTATTCATGTAGAGGAAGCAATCAAAATCACAATTAAAAGGGAGGATTGTTTCATTTGTAAAGTTAGATATAATAACTTCTTTGGCTTCATGGATTACATCTATAATGTCGTTATTTATGAATATGTTTCATATTGGTTTGTGTTTTGCAATAAGAATTTTGAAACATAATTTCAATTTGTATTCTGATCCAGCTGGTCAGATGCGAAGGATGGCTTAATGTTTGACATAAAACAAAACTACGTTCAAAGTATTCTCCTGGATACAAATGTTGATGCTTTTGGTACAAAGTTGAGATCCATAGGCATCCAACGTGGCCCAAAAATGTTCAAGTACAGAAGCATAAATTGATAGAAAAGTTATCATATAGTTCTATTTTTTAATTGTAAAAAATATAATAAAATATTTTCTGCAAAATGAAGGAAATAGAACAACAAATGAACGGGTAATATTTCCGATAATGAAAGCAAATCATGCTTTGATTTTTAAACAAGTATTTATGTGAAAATTTTCGAAGGCTACCATAAGGAGATATAGGAGGTAATGTGACATGTAATGTCACAAGGAGGTAATGTCAAGCATTCGTCATGAAGATAAGATTTCAAAGAACATATTTTTTTTTCTAGAAAGAAGCATTGTATTGTTTATGATGTAACCCATAGAATAGCATCGAAGTTTGCCGAGTACTGCCGGGTGAGCCAGGCCACTCCTGATATATTCAATGCATTATAAGGTGGTTTTTGTACATAGTACAAGTGATGATGTAGTATATTGTTGATAGATATGCATTAATCACTTATTCTGGTCATCGTCTTATATAATATACTAGCAGAATATCGTTTTCCGAACGAGAAGAATACGTTTCATTTTGGACGTAAAGAGCTGAATTTGGATTTAAACGGAATCCGAAGTGTCACTGTTCACTTCCTAAGAAAACTATGGATTCGACACTAATATCTGTCAATTTCTACCATTTCTAAATACTCCCCATATCCCTCCTCTATGTTGGACCGTCAAAGTGAAATGATACCGAAGAAAACCTAGGACGAGCCTCATCTATGTTGAAAATTTGATCGAGATCGGTAGGATGGCTCAAGCGGTATGAAGTCACATACAGTCAGTTTTATTTCATATATATATATATATATATATATATATATATATATATATGTGTGTGTGTGTGTGTGTGTGTGCGTGTGTGTGTGCGTGTGTGTGTGTGTATCTAGCTGAACCTCTGCTCTCTACACAGCTTATCATTCACATATGAACATGAATCCCATTCTCATTACTCACAACATAATATGTTCGTGTCCCTTTACAGACACACGTGAAAGACGTCTTGATACAAAATCGGCAAGGAATACCTGAAAATTAAGGTTTTTCGATTATTTTTTCAATATCTCGCACCGTTTGCAAGATATGAGCCTACTTCCAGTTGGAGTTTTTGATTTGTGTATGGTCAGTGTTTTCTTTCTTCTTGCATGCAGTATTAATAAGAAAATACATTACAAACACATTTAATTATAATGCTAGTGACATATAGTTTTCATTGGGCAAAAACTCCAAACATTAAAGATTCATCTTAGATTGGAGAAGTTTTTATCCTTGGTTTTTCATTATTATTTGGTCATGAAACAAACGCCGGAGAGATTACTCAACATATAAATGTGTGGTGGTGGAATGTACAACTCATAGGATATGATGATTCCCTTTTAAAAATTTCAACACTTCCAGTGTACCCCTAAAAATGTAATAAAGAAATAACGACCACCACTTAAAAAAAATCAATTAGGAGTGAGCAATCTACACAAAAGTTGCCAACGATCACTGAAAACAGCATTTTTCTAATGTCACGGTTCCCGAGAACTGTAGAAATGATTGGGCACAAGCATATGAATTTTTCTTGACCAGGAACATAAACCTAGCATTTTATATATTATACTTTCTGAACCTGTGCTCTCTGCTCAGAGCATCACTCGCATATAGGCATGAATCTTCTTGAAGTTCCTAACAATATCTGTACGTATCCATTTACACATACACGTGAAGGACGATTTGATAAAGGTTGGTAAGGCATACCATAAAGGGAAGATTTTTTGGATTATTTATTCAATATCTAGCACCATTTGCAAGATTTAAGCCTAGTTGCGGTTGTATTTTCTAATTTGTGTATGATCAGTGTTTACTTTCCTTTGGCATGCAGTATTAATAAGTTCAGTTGAGTGGGTTATGGGTTTAACGTTCCGTTCAGCAAAGAGGCTAAATGAGATTTAGACCTACTGATTAACGTGGAATCCGAACCACATCAGCTCCCAGTGGGAATCGAATCCGGGTATTCCACGCCAAAGGCGCATACGCTAATAATATTAATAAGCAAATACATTGCACATACAATTAGTTATAATGCCAGTGGTAAATAGTGTTTATTGGGCAAAACACTCCAAACATTAAAGATTCATCTTAAGCTGTAGAAATGGTTATCCTTTGTTTCATTATTATTTGGCCATAAAACAAACACCGGAGATATAGTAACCCTATATTCAAATGTGTGACGGTGAAATGAATCTCATAAAATATGATGCTTTAATTTTTAAAAATTTCAACACTTCCAGTATAACCCTAAAATTTAATAAACAAATAACAGATACATATTTTTAAATTTTCAATTAGAACTGAAGGATCTACACAAAATTTGCAATCGATCAGTGAAAACGGTATTCTGTCTTTCTAGATCTCTGGTTCGCGAGATATCATTGTCAAAATATTTGGCCACAAATATATGAACATCCTCAAACCTATAAACTTTTCTTGACGACAAACATATAAACCTAGCATTTTAATATATAGATAGATATGGACTTACCAATCAGGCCAGTAAGTTTGAGATCTTATATACTATATTAACATGTATTGGTGCATAACACGACCAAACTAAATTATTTGCTCCTGCCATATTTCAAAATTTATTTAACAATTTCTTAATGTAATGTATTGCGTGAGTTGCTTTTTCTTATAAATAAATATTTTCAGCGTTGATATTAGCAATGAAGGACGAAACGTATGGGTACTATTGACAAAAGTTTGAAGATAGACGTGTCTAAATTTAAAAATCAAGTAACTACGACACAGAAAAGTGAGATAGTAAATATTTTGTTGCAGTGCGACACCTAGAACCACTATAATCCCCGTATTAGTGAACAAGGAATAGTAAGTTCGAAAGAAAGGATAGGTAACGTAGTTTAGAACGCTGATTAACAAAAAAACAGACCTACAAAATAATGTGTGCTCTTCTGCACTGTTTCTCAAATACGTGGTAGAAGTTGTATGCCATTGTAGTGTTTCTTTTTCTACACGTGTTGATGCAATAAAGAGAATGCGAAAATAATGTTTGCCGGCTTGCATTTGCGCGGATTCCAAGAATTTGGGATATTCTCTGATCTGATTGTCCGACACAGATAGGACATCAAGAGTCTTGACCTACGTATAGCGGAAAGTAAAGGCCAACTGCTATCAGCCCTCGTAACCGAGCTTGCTAGCACAGTATACTAGTAATGAAAATCGCTTTGCCGTGGGTTCAAACCCTGCCAAGTTACTTTTTTACTTTTTTTAAATTTTCATAACACCTTTTCATTAAAATATGCTTGAAGTTTTACTATAGGCATTCATAATAAAGGTAATAATAATAATAATAATAATAATAATAATAATAATAATAATAATAATAATAATAATAATAATAATAATAATAATAGGAACTAGTTAGAAGCCCCGCATGAGTTGGTTAGGTTCTGTTCTCTTTCCCACTTTTTTTCTGTACATTTTACATGGCCAACTTCAAACAGCTGCCTAAGGTAGCGCGGGAATACTGAAAGTCTTGGGATCGACGTAATCGCTGACGGTTTTTCTTCTTTGGAAATTAGAAGTTACGATGAGAAGGAATAATAGTAATGTAAATCGGGAGCAGTTAAAAACGATGAGGTAGCCTCAACTTGAAGAACGTTTCGTGATATTTTCATCATTGACGAAGATCTATAAAACTTGTTTTTGACTTAAAGAAGGATATCTCGACTAAGTCATTATGACACTCATAAGGACCGTCTTCTTTTATCAGAATTAGTATTTTGTATAGTCTTACATGTAACGATTTTAACAACTAAAATTGTAGATAAAAGATGAGGTGACGCGGTACGTAAGTGGTTAGCGTATTAAAATTTTATTCGACGAACAGGGGTTCAGATCCCGGCCTCTTCGAAACTTTCTCAAACGTTTTAATTTCAATGCATACTCACTGTGACAAGAAAGATATTCTCATCCCTAGAAAGAAAATGATGTTGGAATAAGGAGAACTGGAGAAAGTCTATCAATGGAGAGAGTCATTTACAAACTTCTTTCCAGCAGTTATTCTAGATTTGTTATCTTCAATTACGTTCAAGCATTTCCCGATTCATGCGTGATCACTATTTTTATTTCTCTAAATATAGTATATAAAGAAATAATACATTACATACACATCAATATTGAGGTTAACATGTGGTGTTCTTTGGAAAACACGATTCGAACCATAGACTTAGAATAACTTAGAATGTAGAATATAAATGTAAGTTCGTTCTTACTTATTTTGCAGTAAAGGCACCTGTCTCAAGATTGTAATAAGAGTGAATTATAACTTTGATTAGCAAAAGCTTTCAAAAGATATCCTTATCCATTCATTTTAGCAATCTCGGAGTTTTGAACAACATTGAATGATTTTCTTTAGAAAGATCTACGCGGAACACTTGACCGCCATGAATTTTGTCAAATAACGAATTAAATTGCTTGCGGTAACTAAAATTATAAACGACTACTTGAGTGCTAATTGAGTTCATTTCATTACTATTCTGCCGTCCTAAGCGAAAGTACCTTAAATCAACATTTTTCGAAAATCGACATATTGGTATGGCAATACCGTCGTACAATTCTGCATCTATCTAAAGTGAAATTGACGTGGTTTGACCAATAGGTAGGGGGTAGTGACGTCATGAGTGTTTACCTTATCTTTAAAACTGTAACAAAAACTAAGCAAAAAGACGTTAAGTGGCAATTCATAAGCAAAAATATTTAACTGTATTACCACATAAATTCTAGATCATTAAAATATATTTAATAAAGTTTTACTGAAATACAACAAATTTGAACGTACAGCCTAAACCAAAACGCGTTTTGCTTATTTTCTCGAAAGTATGTGAAATGGACACAAAGTCTTTTCGCTTAGCAGGGCAGTATTATTTTCTTAAAAAAAAAAAAAGATTTATTGCAAATACGTTAGTAAGTAGGTAAATTTAAGAAGCATAAGTGATTCTCTCGAGCACTCTTAGTCCCTTGGTTAAGTGCTTGAATGAAATTTAGCGTTCTTTTGCAGCATCAAGGCTATATGTGACGTGGATCTTCAGTATAGGAAAAAATATGAACCGCATTCAAAAGTCCAATGTTTTCCCACAGAGAATCAACCCGGAATTAGGTACGCATGCTAGTCACTAAGCAAGCTGAAACTCAGTTAGTTTATATGTTGTGTTAAAATGTGGTCAAACTCCTACAAGCAATTACGGTTATCATAGTACATTTTTCTGTCTATTTTTCAGACTTCGATTTGCACTATATAAAAGTGAAGGAATTTTTACATTTAGCGTGCCTGTGACTGTGACTTTACAAATGGTAAGAGAAAGTGAGTAAAATTTTTCTGTTAGCGAACTAATTGTTTCAAGAAGAGGTTCATATCTTCCAGTAACGCTATATTTCAACTAGAAGTGATAACACTCTTCTTTACTTGCATTTTCAGCGTTGATTACCATAAAAAATTACCATGTGAGTGTTCTTTTTTTTTTTTTTGGTTTTCCGTTTCTTTCTACTTTCTTCATTCCAACATTTCTCGTCACCACTGTCTCCTTTAACAGATACCAAGAAGCGCTTTTTCTTAATAAAATATTTGTCTCAACCATTAGACTCTAGTGAAACTTGAAATGGTATACATATATGTCAACTTCCTGTTTCAATATTGATTTCCGTAAAACATAAACAGTAAGAGATGGTAACATATGGCTTCTAGGTATGGAATTAACAATCCCAGATAGGGACGAGCACAAGAGTCTTAGTCTTGCAGCTTTTTCAAGAGTCTTGCATGCAAGACCGAGACCAAATTAGGAATCCCGATGGAAGGCCAAGACCAAGGCTAATGGGTGCAAGACCAAGACCAAGACAAAGACTCTTGCGCAACAGTCTTGCACATTGATTTTTCATAGAATGTAAAATGGAAGGAGAAAAATCATTACATCTTTAAATTGAACTTCTTGGCTTCAGTAAAAAATACCGCTGGAGTGAATGCTTTTCCAGCAGTTTATGCAATTCGTGTGAGTCGATCTACCCTTGTAGAATATAGCTACAAAATGTCGTTTTCTCAATCGATTCTTCGCGAGACGACCGAGAGCATAATTCTATGAATTGTTACAAGTGTAAGAACTTCAGTGTCTCATTTACTTTGGTCATCATTTGATTCATTTACGACGGTCAATGATGGGAATTTGGGAAATCATACGAAGTATAGTTTTGTCCATAAGAAGGGGATAAGCGAAAAGTATACTAGAGCATGTTATGGCTACGTTGGCTCAGTGGTAGAGCGTTTACCTCTAGTATATGAGGTCCCTGGTTCGATCACACCTTGGGCCATGTGAGGTTTTTGGTGGACAAACACCATGTGAGTGTTTTTTTTATGGTTTTCTGTTTCCTCCTACTTTCTTCATTCCAAAACTTCTCATAATCACTGTCTCCCTTAGCCTCGAGGCAATAATCGTGGGCCTTTAAATTAGATTTTTCATTTCATTTCAAAACATATTAGTGGCGTTCTTCTTCCAAAACTGAAGAGAAATGTAGTATTGAACATCGGTAATTCCGTACACCATAGGTACCATGTACATTGGTATGGCCTTGGTTCCGAGGCTCAAGCATCCGTTGGAAATTTTTAATGTGTGCTCATAAAATTAATATCGAAATAACATTTTCATGACATTGACAAAAACGTGGTGCATGTGACCGCAAGTTTGATTGCATGGGCGGATAGTTATACGTTGAATAATTGTTTATCAATACCACTTATAACCTCCTTAGGTGTACGGCATATCGAGGATTGAGCGATATAACATTATACAACAATACATAATCCATATTCACAAGTGAGAGTGATTTTGTACACGATAACTTGGAGTTTGATGGCGTTATTTTGTTTTTCTAATATAAGTCAAAAGTATTTAAATAAACTAGGTTTACACAAAGACATAGACAGTTAAGTTGTTTTCAGTTTTCACTCAAATTATTCTAAAATATTAAGAGGTTTGACTATTATAATACTCTATTTTTTCTCGCTTTTTGGTCAATATTGCTAAACATATCATCATCATAATCATAGTTATTCTTCCATTACTGGCAGGTCACTTCCTGCACTTGGAAAGCTTCGGTGTACTGTGGTCCTAAGCTAGTCTCTTTATGTTGACGTAGTAATTTTCTGTTTTAATACCTTCCTTCAATTAGAGTTTCCTTCGCCCCCTCCCTTTCTTTCCTTCCTCCATACTCTCTAGCATATCCCACATAAAACAGTTCCTCTTCTACCAATGTCCAATCCAGTTCCTCTTCCTCCTCTTAATTACATCTAAAATTCTTCTTTTGTCCCCTAATGCTCCTGTTTATAACACTTTCTCATTCGTTTTCCGTTCAACCCAGCTAATTCTCTACTTTTTTCTAAATGCCCACATTTCGAAAATCTCCATTGCTTCATCGCTTTTGCGTAATGTTTATATTTCCAACCATATTATAATCAGTAAAAGAAAATCTCAATATTTAATTGGAAGTTTGTGCATTATAAAGCTGAGCTAGTCGTGGTTGAAATTTTTAAAAAATCTGTTACTTTTACAGTGTAAAAATAATTTTGCAATTCATGATATTTCAGTACTCTGTGATGTCTTGATTTTCGTTTAAGCGTCTTATGGGTAACCTCCTCAGTTTGTGAACCAGTGGAGTATGGGATCTGTTAAAAAAATATGAAAAATTACGAAACATTGTAATTTATTTTATAACTGGTGAAGCATGGCTACCCGCTGAAAAAAATTGTCATCGCCTATGTTGTACACTATCATCATATTTACACGAAGGTAAGCTATATTACATTTAGAAACATACGTTGTATTTAAGTTACTATTGGCGCGTTGTAGAATTTATCCCTTATATTCGTAGTAAAACGTACCTATGAAAAGCATAAGATTTCTTAAAAGCAAGACTTGCAAGACTCTTGCAAGCAAGACCAGGACCAAGACCAAGGCCAAAACCAAGATCAGGAGTTCCAGTGCACGACCAAGACCAAGACCAAAACCACCCAGGTCGTTTTCTTAGTCTTGAATTTGGTCATCACTAATCCGAGAACTAGTCTTGAATTTGCTCATCCGAGAATAACTTTCATCTCAATCCTTTCCCCTTATTTCCCGCAGAAAGGAGAAAATCTACGCTTCTCTGTGTTATCAGTGAAAAATTTATGGATTCTTTGTATAACCATTTGTTTATGCTTTTTCTCCGCTTTTAACTTTCTACTAAAACCGAAGTGTAGTGGAAATGAAGTACTTAGTTCACCATATGTTCCTCTGTAGATGACAAGCAGAATGGGAAACTTTGGTCCACCAAGCGTAGCTACGAACTCGGTCCACAATCAAAATTTATGGCAATAATATAGGTTCAGTTGCAACAACGAACTGTTTTTCAAAATGGTTACTTCAGAAGTAGTAGCTTAAATCACATTCCATTATATTTAGTTGTTTTGTCGGGTGTTTTCTAACTTTGATTGGCAAGTTACCTATTCTGGCTCATCTCTTATATTTCTCGGTTTCTTGAGCAAAACGAAAACCATGCTTCCAGTAGAACTGTAAGTTTCTTTTTATTTCTTCTGCGCGGTACCGGTACACCTATTTCATGCATTTTCTTAATAGCTAAGACAAGTTTAATGTTGAAAGGGTACTCAAACAAGTATTTCAATTAAAAAAAAATATAAGTATACTGTCATCAATATGCACATTTAATCGACATTGCTATGCTCTTGCGTTTTTATATATTTTCGTTACACGGGCTTACTACAATTTGCTGATGAAGAAATATTCTTGGTACCCCGAAAACTTAGAATTGAACTTCAGCAAATGTGTTAGCATCAACTGCGTAGACGATAAGAAATCAAGTTTAAACAAACATGTGGTTGGTATTGCAAAATGATAGTATGCAGTTGCCCTTTGGAGTTCTAAGAATTTTTTTTAAATCCTATATTATTCGATTAAAAAAGAAGCAATGGAACTTTCTATTTTCGCTTTTCGCTTTTTCAAGTCTAGAGACATTGTAGAACACGTTGCGTATGGTTTCAGGCTTTTCTGCGTGGAAATGAAGTACTAAGTTCACCATATGTTCCTCTGTAGATGACAAGCAGAATGGGAAACTTACCTTCCGTGGAGACGATGAGGGTAATGACGTCATAAGTTTAAAAATATTTTCTTAGTCTTATTTTTATTATTTTGGCGGGTTTACTTTTGCATTTAGAACGTTGAAATTTTGTATAAATATTTAGTCCACCAAGGTGTGTTTATCATATTTTTTTCAGATCTCTGTATTAACAAATGGGGCCCAGATGGGCAAAACGATAAAAAAAACAGGGATATTTTAAACAAAAGTCTCTGTTTTCGCGATTTCCCCGCCCTAGGTAGTTTATGGAGACATGAGGTAGCGATTAAAAAGACTTTCTAGACTGAAGAGAATGAAGTGAAAAGCATGGTCCTAGGATAAATAGGGAAATCTCAGGTAATTTTCTACTTGAGATCAGGGCCTTTTACTGTAATCTTGAGCATTGTGGGATCATTTGTAGATATTTTCCCACTCTTACTGCTCAAGATGGAAGCCTAAAATTTTATACACATCTTTAGTGTACCACGTAGTATTTTTCAGTTAACTTCCAGATCTCTGAGTTAACAAAAGGGGGGTCGAGAGGTACTAAAAATAAACAAAGTAGAAACAAATTTCAGTAAAATCTCGATTTTCCTCAAACGTTTTCGTCTTAGGAAGATGATTGGGAAATGTGAATGGTACTATTTGAAAGGTTGCTTTATTCTGGAAAGAAGTAGGTATGGACCATGATCCAACGATTAATAAGGATGATGCGGTAGCCGATTGACTGAGAGTCTAATTTAATTAAGCAAGAAAAGCCAGAATTTCGAAGCGGTAGTAGGAAAATGCATGTTCTTCAAAGTGTATTCCTCCTTATTTTTTGAGACATAAGACTAATTTATATATATATATATATATATATATATATGTATATATATATATATATATATATATAGTGTGTGTGTGTGTGTTTAATAATGTTGAGTAGAACTACAACCTTTTATTTAAATATAAATATTAACAAGAAACACTTGACTTTACATTTTTATATTTTAAATAGTAGAAGCAGATGTTGTAATTTTACATCATAACAGCATACCAGCACTTCGTAGTTTATTTAAGTTTCTTTAATTTTATTTTACAAAATATTTTCTTTGGGCGCACGGTGGGTCAGTGTTAGAAGATTCACTTCTCGTGAATGTGGTCCCTGGAGTTATCTCTGGCCAAATAACTTTGTGGATGACAACATCGTTTCCTTGGGTTTTCTCAAAATACTTCCACAATCTCATTCCACAAATTCTTCCATTACCGTTTACGTTCCTCAATACACCGTTGATCTTATCCTAAAGAGCGTAACGTAGGACGTTAAACTGAAAGATTGCATTTCATTTCAATTAAAATATTTCTTTAATTGATAGTTAATAACTTAAATAACAAGCTCATAGCTCCTTACAAGTACAGGGCTTTCATAAAGTCTGGACGAATTTAATTCGCTTATAATTTACATAAAAATGCTCATATTGAAATCAAATAAAGTGCCAACGGTAGCGGAAGGATTAAATGTTTACCTATAATCTGCAACAGCTCAGTTCATTCACCGCCACACCTCCAACTGGGCGCCATTTACATCCTCACATTCGCGTAGGCGGCGCTGGAATCCACTCACAGCGTTCCGCCGTGTTTGATCCGAAATGCCACAGAAGTTGAACCGGATGTCCAAACCTTCATCATGCAAATCGTGGACTGTATTGATTTTGTAACCTTTGGCCTTGATCGTCTTCTTGGCTATCTTAAACACGGTTGTCTGTGGAATTCTGAGTTCCATGGACCGTCTAGGAATCGACTTCTGTGGGCTTTTGAAACTGACCCTTGCCCTCCCTCTCCCTCTCTCAACGTGTTCAGAGTTGCCGCTTATCTAACAGTGTTGCCAAGTAAAACTTTAATCCTTCCGCTAACGTTTTCACTTTATTTGATTTCTTTATGTGCATTTTTATGAAAATTATAAGCAAATTAAATCCGTCTAGACTTTATGGAAAACCTGTACATTCAATACCTTCAACAATTTTAAAATAATCAAAGTTAAACGGTCTTTTAACATCAAGCCTTACCCAACAGAAAGTAGTAATCGAATCATAGTAATCTTCATGATGTAGAAAACGCATTCACGATACATTTATGTGTATGAAAGATTCAAAATACATTTTTGTGTGCTATGGTAAATAATAAAACAGTGGAATGTAAAGATCTAGTTCGTAAAGTAGTTTTAAGTAGCAGGACCGCCATCTTCTGCACTAACTCCCAACTTTCAATAGCAGTATTTCAGCTGTCTTCGTTGACTTTTACCTTGTTCTCATTCTCTTTGACGTCGCCTTTGTCTTATGTGTCCTATTCTCTAGCATGGCCCTTGTCAAGGGCGGATTCAGGCTGGATGTTTGGGGGTGGTGCGCTCGTTCAAAGTCAATAGGTTTTATTTTACATTTATAATACAAAGATGAAAATTCTTAGTATAGGTTCTATTTTAAAATAAAAAATGTCCTATTCTGGGGCGGACGATCCAACCGATCAGCCCCGTCATTTCATCCACCCCTGGCACTGGTAATGATTTGTTATCGACATAATGTTGGTAAAACTCAAGCGAAGGTACGGGACGGACTTCTGTTAGGACGGTGGGTTGTATTGTAATTCTGTTACTTAGAGTTACTTTTAAGAGCTCCAAACTCTGGGATGGGTTTCGTTTATATATAAAAGAACAAACCTTCCTCTTCTGGGGGTGATCACCCCGATCGTCCCTCCCAGGACCCGTCTCTGATAAAACTGAAGTAATACTTTTTGAATACTTTTGTTTCTTCAATTCTTAATAATAGCCTAGAATACCTACAGGGTCTTCAGGTAACTCTTTGCAACAATCTGATTTCATTAAAATTGGATGGATGTAGCTAAATAATGCATTTTAGAATAGCTTCAATAGAAACAAAACAAGAATTCATTAGTAGAATTGAAGTGCCAATGAACAAATTGCAAATATTTATTTCAAACCATTTTGATGGCAAAGATAAAATATTTGTTTCTTTGCCGCTGGAAATTTCACCAAGTTCTAGGGTTGATTTAGTTACTCCCTTAGTTGGGAGAAAATTTGCGATTTCAACAAAGTAATTTGCTTTCATATGTTCTTTCTGAATGTCCTCTGAAAATCCAGTTGCTTAAATGAATTCATTTAAAACTTAATTCATTTATTTAGTCTTGCAATGTAAGTGCTAAAGTTAAACTTTTTATTTATTGCAAAATTATCTACAAATATTCCCAACTGGATTCTGACAAACTAAATATCTAAACGAACATTGATTTAAGTATCATTTACGACGATACTTGTATTTTTTTTAACATCGTTATTTGTATTTATGGGCAAAATGTACTTTTAAAATATGCACACGCTCCTCAAGAAAGGAAGAAGAAGAATATGAAAAGAAATAGAAGTTATTTCTTTTCTGTTCTTATGTGATGATATTTTGTTATGATAGTGATTCGATGATGTGAGTTTAGTTGTCATAGTAACAAACAAATAAATAATATAAGCAAATGATCCATATCGTGAAGACTGTATGTACATTCTTAACTTGTTTTGTGCTACAATAAAATGTAATATCATGATGCAATGTAAATGCATTTTGATAAATCAGTAGCCTTAGTTATATAAATATACAAACTCAGGACCTCTACGTTATATATGTAAAATTGGTCGTTTACCGCATCAGGAGTTTAGGAGATTTGTGTGAAGTTAAGTAAATAATCCCTAGATTATTAACTTCAGGATTGCAGATTGATTTTAAGACTACGTAGTAATTTTGCTTAAAAAAAAATCAAAAACGGAGTATACTTTATTGAGGAGTGGAAGAAAAATATTTAGAAATACCAAAATGCGTTTTCCTGGTATTGAAAATGCAAGGGAATCAAGTGGTAATAGGGATGTAAACTCCCTTGACCTAGCTAACTTAATTAAACAGCAGTTTGGACAACTGAGGCAAGATTTTCTTGAACAAATGAATCAACAAATGGAACAAATTAAACAATTCGACAGCAAAATCGACATTAACAGTCAACGTAGATTCACTGATGTGTAAAATTTTGTTGAAGTAGTAGAAATTATAGTTAATGATCACACTACCCATATAAGTGAACCTGAAACTTCCACAGAAACTATAGAGGACGTAGATCTTAAATTTGTTTCAACGAAGAAATATGACATCATTGATTTAAATGTGTGGATGAAATTTGCTGAGTGTTCGAAAAACATACTGCGGTATTGGTTAGATTAGATTATTCCTCTCTTCATTCGAGTGTTTTGATTGTCTTACTGATTCTGCGTGTAACAAAGATATTAGCATGCATCAATTTGCGAAAAGTTATGGTCATCTTCGTCTAGTGAATGCTATATGTTGCTTGTATTCACAGTATATTCAACGTGGTATTAATTCTGGAGGTGAAGTAATTGTAATAGAATCGTTTAATAATATTTACACGACTAGTTTGATATAGCAGGAACAAAAATCATCCCAGTATTCGTGAAATTCAAAAAGAGAATGTTTTTTTCCCACCAATGCTTGCAGTGATTGCTCAATTGAATTGGAGTTGTTGAAATGTTCATTCAACGAAAAGACAAAAATGATAACACTATGCAAGACTTATTTTGTGCTTGTATTATAATACTGATTTTCTGTCGTGTTACCTTGAACTTAAATAGAAAAGGTGATTTTTTTTCATGAAACTTCGCTTATATAGGTATTAGCATCGAAAATGTGGATTCTGCCCTATATTAATGAATTTATATATGCATGCTACAACATGTTGGGTTAAGTTACATTGAAATTTGATTGAAGGACTTGCCAACACTGATTGAGAGATTCGCGGTAGAAGCAACTGTCACACTGAGCAGAGTGTTTTAAGCCCATTTGTAAGGATTTAAAGGAATGTGTGTATATATTTATAATCCTAAAATATCCTGTCATGTTGGAATTGTGTCACTGCATGCCTTTCTTGTTAACATTTTACTTAAAACGTAGTACATTCGCCCGATTGAGCAAATAAAAGATAGTGAAGATACACAGTAGTGTAGAACACAACCTTTTCCCGAAACAGTGTTACCAACCTGTGCTAATTTTCTCTTGACAAGTAATTTACTTCAGTGTTTTACTATATGAAGTATGAATACGAGTAATACAATCGCTAAAGAAATGTTACATGTTTCAAATGTTAAAGTGTAGATAGCCGCAACAAAATATATATCCTAATTTGTAATATTTCCGTCATGTCTAAGTCTATCCATTCTGTTAACTCTGTGGAGAGTTCATAAGGACAATAGCAAAAAGTTATCGACTCCAAACGTCCTTGAAATTTTGTGAGGTATATAAAGCCTACTCTGGAATGGCAGTGAATGATTTATGGTCTACATTTATGGTCTTGTTGAGAACTTTTAATCAAACCGTAAGACTTTATTTTTTATGAACTACTTTTTGGCACGTTCTTCAAAGTATACTAGAATTAAATGGAGCAATTAGTTAAAATATTAGTTCCTTCTGAAATTGTGACCAAAGCTAACATAAATGACATTTAATCTTTGAATTTGTTCTCAATATAATAATTTCTTTACTTGTGCTAGTTTCTGTTGTGATGTTAATTATTGTGTTTTGCTCTGGATATTGTCGATATTTCAATTTTAATTTGTATTTTGTTGGAATATATCATATATTTGATCCTATCTTGTTTAACAGAGCAATTATGTAAACATCATAATGATATTGATATCATTTTGACAATCTCCTTGGTTTTGCCCGATAAAATAACATAGATTTTGTTTAGTTTATCTTATAATACGTATCAATGGCCTCAAAAGGACATAAATTTAACAACTTGTATGCCGCTATTTGAATGTACTGTCTCTTGTCGACGTTGATATGTATAAATATGTAAAACGAAATTAATTAAGAGAATTAAGATTAAATATGAAAATAATATTGATATAAAAATAAATCTGATATATGATTATGTGAATTGTAATTTTTATATATACTAGGGTCATTCAAAAACTTAAGTAATTAGTATGTACTCCTTTTTTTCTAAGAAAAAAATGTCCTGTTGTTCAGGCGAAACATACAACCATACTTGTATGTTTTAAACATCTTTATTTGTATTTATGAGCAAAATATACTTTTATAATATGCATAAAGCTGTTCAAGAAAGAAGAAGAAGAAGAATATGAAAAGAGAAATAGAAGTAATTTCTTTTCTGTTGTTATACGATGATATTTTGTTATGATAGTGATTCGAAGATGTGAGTTTAGTTGTCATAGTAACAAAAAATAAATAATAGAAACAAAGGATCCATCTCGTAAAAACTGTATGTACAATTTTAAGGAGTGTAAATGTTTAACTTGTTTCGTTTTACAATAAAAGGTAATATCATGATGCAATGTAAATGAATTTTGATAAATCAGTAGCCTAAGTTATATAAACATACAAACTGAGCTTTATGTTACACATGTATGTTCTGAAATTTACACCAAATCAAACACTTTGTCTTGAAATTAATTTCTGCTTTAAAATCAATCACATACAACTATTCATGTAGAGGAAGCAATCAAAATCACAATTAAAAGGGAGGATTGTTTCATTTGTAAAGTTAGATATAATAACTTCTTTGGCTTCATGGATTACATCTAAAACGAAATATATTATAAAAACACTTCGCTTTAGCCCTGATTCGTTTATGTACCTTTAAATCACTACGTTATTATAATAAATATATCAACTACTAATTACTAACCATAGACATGAATTGTGTCCAGATATCGTCGATTTATTCTTCTGTTTTATACGTACATGAAATATCAACAGCAACCATAGCTTTTGTACATATCTTCGAATTTCGTGTGTATAACTCAGTAATGATCTTTCCCATAACAACTAATAATCTTGTCAATAACAAACTGATAGTTTTTGTCATAGTCTTTTCCCATGACAACATGTCCTGTCAATAACAACGTTCTTTCTTTTAATTACATCTAAGCTATATGCTTAATTATTGCGCCTCTGATCAGTGTTGGTAAAATGGGTACAGATTAATTATAATAGGAATGTATCGCTGTATGAATGTCGCCCAGAACGGGAATTCCGTAACAGTATTATAGTGAAGGAAAGAACCCTGTATATTTTCAAAACATTCACTTTTTGAATAGCCCTCGTACTAATTATTACTAAATCAACTCTCCTATTAATTATTATTATTACATCAATATAAGTAGTTTTCTCTTCTCTTCTTTCTCCATATATATATCAATTCATTTATAACAACATTTTTCTTTTATTACTAATCACATATCATAAAGCGTCGATTCATTAAAAAATATTATTTGTGGGTCTATTCAAAATTATAAGTAACTGATGATTTACACAGAATTACTAGTTAATTGTTCCTCTTTTACATTGAGCGATAACATTCATATACAAACAACATTATTTACAATTAAGATTGCCATCATATCACACGTCAACAACAAGATCAGAAGGTAATAATTACATTTAAAAGCTTCAATTTAAGTTCACTGTCATGGATTTCAAGTTAACACAATCAAATCTCTTTTGAACATGTAAAGTAAAATAAAGGTAAACATAACATTCAAAGTTAATACAAAGATAAGATAAATTAATCACATCATAACATGTTGCTCAAATATAAAGTCCAAATGAAGTATTCATAACACAACTCATAACATCTGAGAGAATAAATTAAGAATTGTTATCCAAGTTTAATTTAGTTAACAGATCAGGGTTGACTAAAGTTTCAACTAATTTCAACCATTTGTTTTTCGTGATTTTCGAAGGTTGCCATACCTTTAGTTCGTCAATATTGCGAAACCCTATAGATTTGCCCGTTTTAACATCAACTAATTCAAACACTTTAGGGTTAATTTCCTTAACACATAGGTAAGGGCTCTCAAATAAACTATTAGATGAACATTGAGACGAATAATCATGAGAACCTTCAGCTGATATGGGATTAACCCCAACCATATCAGCGGGTTTTAGTTTAAATTATGATTAATAAACGAGTCAATTAAAGTACATTGAACACCACAATCTTGGTTATTTTCTCTTGATCCATTTCCTGTTTCATTTATTACTTCGGTCCTATTCCGACAGTTCCTGCCATCTCGAGATCTCCAATTGCATCTGTTTTGAGTTACACCGGTATGCATGACATTGTTACTGTAATTGCGTCTTCCACGAAAGTTTCTCCCGTTCGTCCAACTGTTCCTCGGATTATTATAATTCGTTCCATTTCTACCGCTAGAATTGAATCTTCCATTGGCTCCAGTTCCAGTACGTATAACAGATCTCTCACTAACTCCAATGCCAGTATTGTCACGTGATCTCTCATCGCTGCGAAGATTTTCGGTATTTTCATTAGTTATATTCAAGTTTCTGACGGCAATCGGATTCGATGGATTACGATTACTCCCATTAGGATTCGGGAATTGATTCTCAAAGTTTTGAACTAAAATTATGAGATGATTGAAGTTTACGCATTGAGCTGACAACAGAATTTGTTGTAATTTATACGGCAATAAAATGCGTACGGAAGCGATTATTCTGGATTCGGGCTGAAACGGATTGACGAGTTTAAGTTCATTATATGCATTGATTGTAAAATCCGTAAGAGATTTATCGACCCGAGGTGAATAGTGTCGAGTTCGCACCATCGCATCACGGTTAGCTAACAAGAAATCATTTTCGTAATTAGCCAACAAGGCCCGTTTAAATTCTTCGTAGGATTTTATATGGTCGCGAATAGCCTTAAACCACAAGGAACAAGGAGGAAGTAACAGATGTGGTAACAATTTCATAAATTTAGATTGATCTACACCCATAATTTCACACTCTGCTTCAAATTTTTCTAAAAACGAGCTTGCGGTTTCGTCACACTTACCGCTGAATTTAGTCATGGCCTTAATTTCACTGACCTTAACATTTATTTTGCTATAGTTATGTTTTTGTTGGCGTTGATAATGGTCTGGAACCCTTTCGCACTTATTTATCTCCTTTCTCCTTTTGCGATCTGGACTTTGGAATCGCCTTCTTTGGTTTTCTACAACTAAACCATCATCAGTAGAACTCTTAGAAGAAGATATCCCGTCAGTTTCTATTAATGGAGTTCTCGGGCAGTGATGCAATGCTTCCTGTTGAAGATGCGATGTTTCCTGTTGATGATGCAATGTTTCCTGTTGATTGGGAGTACCCAAAGCCTCCTTATACATAGGATTATTGTAGTCACATTCCCTCTCTTGTAACGATCTGATTTCCTCTTGTATGTTGGATATCAGTATGCTATGTGAATTGACCTGGGCAGTAATATTCGCTATCTGACTTTTTTGTTGGGCTGTCGTCGATTCCATGGTTTCAACGACTTTCTTTATCGACTCGGTTTCTAGAGTTAGTTGATCCTGTCTATCTTGCCATTTGTTACTAAATTGTTGAAACCTGGTATCAACTTCTCGTGTCATATCATTTGTAATTTTGATGGTAACTTCATCAGCTAATACTTGCAAATTTTCTTTCAAATTGTGTTGCAAGCGGTCAAAATTCTCTTGCACACCTTGTACTTTATCTGCAAGAGATTTATGCTGCACTAGTATCTGTTCTAGCTTTTCATCGTTCAGTTTTTGTTGTTGATCAAATTTCTGTTCTAGCTTTTCATCTAGTAGTTGACTAAACATATCAATAAGATTAGAATAGGAATGTTCAGACACAGTTACGGCATTTCCAGATATGGTTTCATTTGAAATACTGGGTACTTCTTCAATCTCGGAATCCTGCATATTGCTAATTCTTTGGATTCTCTTCCCACTTCTCAAAGTAGTGAAACTCATAAAATACGTATACACATAAACTCAGTTCTTACTATTCTTCGGAACTAAATAGTATAGTATAGTCCCGTGTCTTCGGCACCAGATAAAACGAAATATATTATAAAAACACTTCGCTTTAGCCCTGATTCGTTTATGTACCTTTAAATCACTACGTTATTATAATAAATATATCAACTACTAATTACTAACCATAGACATGAATTGTGTCCAGATATCGTCGATTTATTCTTCTGTTTTATACGTACATGAAATATCAACAGCAACCATAGCTTTTGTACATATCTTCCAATTTCGTGTGTATAACTCAGTAATGATCTTTCCCATAACAACTAATAATCTTGTCAATAACAAACTGATAGTTTTTGTCATAGTCTTTTCCCATGACAACATGTCCTGTCAATAACAACGTTCTTTCTTTTAATTACATCTAAGCTATATGCTTAATTATTGCGCCTCTGATCAGTGTTGGTAAAATGGGTACAGATTAATTATAATAGGAATGTATCGCTGTACATCTATAATGTCGTTATTTATGAATATGTTTCATATTGGTTTGTGTTTTGCAATAAGAATTTTGAAACATAATTTCAATTTGTATTCTGATCCAGCTGGTCAGATGCGAAGGATGGCTTAATGTTTGACATAAAACAAAACTACGTTCAAAGTATTCTCCTGGATACAAATGTTGATGCTTTTGGTACAAAGTTGAGATCCATAGGCATCCAACGTGGCCCAAAAATGTTCAAGTACAAAAGCATAAATTGATAGAAAAGTTATCATATAGTTCTATTTTTTAATTGTAAAAAATATAATAAAATATTTTCTGCAAAATGAAGGAAATAGAACAACAAATGAACGGGTAATATTTTCGATAATGAAAGCAAATCATGCTTTGATTTTTAAACAAGTATTTATGTGAAAATTTTCGAAGGCTACCATAAGGAGATATAGGAGGTAATGTGACATGTAATGTCACAAGGAGGTAATGTCAAGCATTCGTCATGAAGATAAGATTTCAAAGAACATATTTTTTTTTCTAGAAAGAAGCATTGTATTGTTTATGATGTAACCCATAGAATAGCATCGACGTTTGCCGAGTACTGCCGGGTGAGCCAGGCCACTCCTGATATATTCAATGCATTATAAGGTGGTTTGTGTACATAGTACAAGTGATGATGTAGTTTATTGTTGATAGATATGCATTAATCACTTATTCTGGTCATCGTCTTATATAATATACTAGCAGAATATCGTTTTCCGAACGAGAAGAATACGTTTCATTTTGGACGTAAAGAGCTGAATTTGGATTTAAACGGAATCCGAAGTGTCACTGTTCACTTCCTAAGAAAACTATGGATTCGACACTAATATCTGTCAATTTCTACCATTTCTAAATACTCCCCATATCCCTCCTCTATGTTGGACCGTCAAAGTGAAATGATATCGAAGAAAACCTAGAACGAGCCTCATCTATGTTGAAAATTTGATCGAGATCGGTAGGATGGCTCAAGCGGTATGAAGTCACATACAGTCAGTTTTATTTCATATATATATATATATATATATATATATATATATATATATATATATATATATATATATATATATATATATATAGATAGATAGATAGATATAGATATAGATATAGATATAGATATATATATATATATATAGATAGATAGATAGTAATCTTCAAGTGGTCTAGTTGCAGAAATTTGTCAGCAAAATACCACTTTCCATTATCTACTTTTATGAAAGTGGCCTATTTGATGTTGGAGGTGGTCTATTGGCAGAATCTTGGTGGTCTATTTACTGACTTGAGAAATGTGTGTTCTAAATGCGTAATAAAGCTTGCCAACCTCTGCATTCTCTACAATATAACCATGTTCAGTAGATAGCCTCATTGTTTGGCAATCATGCGACTTAAGGTTTACCGCTAGTCGGTTATACTTGCTTAGGTTTATCTGGGTAAATCCCATTTCAGGGGTAGACGTAACAAATCATTTCCATCAGAATATATACTTCTTCTTTAAAAATTTCCACCTTACCAGTTCATCACATTTTATTTTTCTCACGATAGTGACTACGCCTTCTTCTACTCATTTGACATAGTTCTTATCAACTTAAGCCTCTAGGCGGTAAGTCTTAAATTCATTTCAGGGGTACACATTGTATAAATGAAACCAAGAAAGTTGTATCCCACCCACCACCTTCTAACATCAATATGCCACGTAAGACGTACCTGGAAGATCAAAAATGATCCCTAAAAATATCGATGAGCTTGCCAACCTTTTGGAAGATCATGGATTCCATCGCGGTGGGCCGTGAAGCAAAGGAGGTATCAGGTGCATTTTGCAACTCTACTAGATATTTTAACTGGCGTCCTCTAAGGTGATTGTCCAAGAAATGTAAAAGGTAATAATCTGAGGTGCAATATCCGGGGAGTGTGGAGGATGCAAAAGTGTTTCCAATCCAAGGCGTAGAATAGTGTCCCGGATCACCCTAGTCATGTGGGGCTGAGCGTTGTCCTGTAACAGGAGGACCCCTTTGCGATTCAGAAGTTTTTCTTGAACACGGTTCAACTGCTGACAGTACACAGTTACAATGATGCTCTGACCAGCTTGTAACAGATCCCGACGCACTATGCCGCGAGCAGTCCACCAAACATACAGGAAGGCGTTATTCGATGCAGTGCTGGTTTTGGCTGTTTCGAATCCGGTTCGTGGGATGATAACTAATGATGATGGTGCCGTGGAGCTTCGTACATAACCCACTTCTCATCACATGTCAAAACCGTGTCCACATGGCTCCTTTCTCAAACGAGATAACAAACAAACACATGTGTCTGCTCGTGTACCTTCTGGCCTGGAGTCAATTCATGTGGGACACATCTACCGAACTTGTAGTACTTTCCAAGTAGATGGAGGTGCTGCCGGATGGTTTATCCACTTACACTGAGTTGTAGTTACAGTTCCTCGTATGTCTGGAAACCGTTTTTCTGAATTGCTGGCTGACGATCTTTATTTTGTACATGTCTTCTTGCACGTGGTGCGCCTGCGAGTGTTTCGTTACCGTCCTAAAACTTGTTAAACCGTCGCTGCACTGTGAGCGTACTCACGACACTCTCACCAAAGGTCTGGCATATCTTCCGCCCCGCTGCACCGAAGTTTGACACAAGTTTGAACTTGTACAGCATACACGCAATTATGACGCTCTGTGGAGGTCCCATGCTCACTCTGTCCCTAAGCAAGTTGACGGTGGAAGTGAACTGCCACAACCAGGTAGTATGTTGGATATACCCCCAACAACTGGCCTTGGTATTATCTCCATCCGCTTTCAACTCACGGTGTGAGAGCCAATTGAACAGAGATCTCCACAAAAAGCGACATAATTTTCTTGATTACCTTTATAATAAGTTGTTTTGGAAGCCCGTCAATATAGTTTTGTTAATATGGTCATCTTATAATACTCTCAAAGCTATGACACTGATATTTTTGGATTAGGATTTCTAAATGACGACAGTTTATGTTAGTGAAACTTGTTTGCTTAATAATATGAATTAAAGATGCACTGATTGTTTTAAATTGTGATAAGAAATTTACAGTGATGCTTAGATAATTAGAGAATTCAAGTGCACTGCAACCTGTTACAATCACTCTAAAAAATACATAATTCAAGTACATTTCACACCATGATGTTCATTTTAAACGTGTGACTATAAGACATACTGTATTCAGACGTGTTGCTGTATTTTTTTTAATGTAACATGTTTATCAATATACATATTTAACTTATGTTGAATTTATTATTTTTATAGAAAAGATAAATTTAGATTTCTAATACAGTACTTTAATAATTCATTTTTCGTTTAATATTTAAAGAACTCAACTATAGATGCTCAATGGCAAAGCGCTTATCTATGGTGCGTTGAGTCGATCACGCTATCGTTGGGTTCGATCCCAGGTTTTCATTAAGTATTTCTGTGGTGGCAAACAGTGTGTGCATTGAAATTTCAAGGGGTTCTCCTGTAATCGCTCGTCTTCGTTCCACAATTTCGTTCATTATCATCATCACCGTCTCTCTTAATCTAGATGCATAACGTGAGACGTTGACTAAAGAAAACATTGTGTTCGTGGGTTCTCTTGGGTTCTCCCTTTCCTCCCATATTCTCTTTCTACACCCCTACGAGTAAATCTATAATCTCGAACACTATGTTTTATAAAAATAGGAGACTTATAAAATTGCCGTGGAAATATTTCGTTTACAATCAGGAGGGATTCACTCCCTCGTTATTGACATGTCAAAATAGAACAATGTTACGTATGTCATTGTAGAACACTTATTTATTTGAACACCGAAGAAATGAGATAATTTCAATGTCTAGTTCTCGATTGATTTTACATTTAGGTAGTAGAGATGATTGTGAAGCCTCAAAAAATATGCACTATATTAAGCCAATTATATTATTATTATTACAGAAGTTATAGTGTTCCTTATCCTGCAAAATTGTTTTGAATTTTTACAACATGGGGGAATTTACCCTACACTAGGGGTAAAGCCATCGATTTGTTCCTGACTGATCCCAAGCACTAAAGACTGTGAAGAATCCTGAAAGAAAATAGTAACTAAAGAACTTTTATCAAAATCGATTAACATTTATCTGATATCTTGGATTTTTTAAAAAAAATCGTCGGATGGGGTGTAATCAATCTCTTTATACTTCACTGATTTCAGCTCCTCCCAGAGGGACTCAAAAGAAAATATGCGCCATATTGGGTCAACATTTTTTTAAACGAAAGTTATCCTGGAACATATTTATTTATATGAGGTATAAATTCACCCTTCCATCCTTGGCAAATTTAGTGGGAAACTGGGATGTCATTGGAATACCCTAAACATTTACATTGTGTTTTCTCAAAATCGAGATAATTATTAATAATATTAATATAATATATATGCACTTATTAGTATATATACACATTTATAACTAAAGTAATGTACTGAACAAAAAGGAGAATGTCGTAAAATAAGCTACTAAATGTTTTACAAAATGAAGTACGTTACAATGCGCTTTTGCAGGGAAGTATTTGCCATTAATATTACTCCTAACAGGAATATTTTGTTCTATGAACCAGCTTTCGTTCCTGTATACACTGAAACTGGTGGAAGAATGTAACGACAGAAAATTTACAGTAATTTATTCATGTAATAGTCTAATAATCTACTTCTACACTTAAGGTTTATAAGGTGTTCGTATTAATAAGTTTCGAGTACCGGAGAACTGGCTTAAACTATTTGACGTGGTTTGGTTATTGTGTTGGTTGTGTTTGTGAAAACTTCGCATATTGAATATTGTTTTTGACAATGATGCAGAGGAGCTTGAACAATAAGAAGCGAATGAATGAGTCGGAAGAAGATTTGATAAGTCCTGAAATGCTACAGTAAAACAAGTTGCATATCCCGAAATACGTTGTTTGTAACTTTAATTTAGTTCGATTTAATAAATAAATTATAATAGTTTTAGTGAAGTAGTTTTGACGGCTAAATGTTAATTTGTTTCATTCATTCCTTTGTAAATAAATAAAGAAAACAGTAACTGTCACCATGATTTTACAAAACAAAACAAAGTATAACCTAAACAACTGAAGATATTCTAAAAGTCCTGTTAATATTTTGCATGATAGTCATCCAGAATAAAGTCTCTAATATTTGTTTAGAAATTTAATTTTAGAATACGAAATGTTTTAAAAGAAAACAAATTTTGGAGATCATGTAGCCTAGTCTATTTAATTTAATTTTATTTATAGAAAAATATGTTTCTAGGAGAAAAATAAGTTTTCGAATGATGATGGGATTATGATGGTTGTCTTTAAATAGGCTAGCCATACTATATATTTTATATTTATTTATTTATGGAAGAATATTACGGAAACTTTCCAGAATATTGTAGGTTTAACTTGGAATACAAAAACTGTTTATTGTTATTTACAGTTTATAGTATCATAAATGATTTTCACGCAACCTTTTTTTTTTATTTTTTTAAGAAATAGTCGATCAGTGCTCAGGGCCGGATTTAGCATTTTGGCGCCCCTAGGCCCAATAATTTTTTCCGCTCCCTAGTCTGGTTAAAGTTACTTTCCTAAAAACCTTTATTAAAAATTATATCAGGCCTATATGTTAATTGCTTTTTATGCAATGCAATTTTATCATTGCAAGTTTTTTGAGGAATTTACTCGGTTCTGCGCTTAACAAAATACCGTTAATGTATTAACAAAAGATTGGTAATTTTTTTTCTCTCGGCCATGCGCATCCGGCCCTGTCAGTGCTAGTCTTACGTAAAGTTGAGTAGCTCCATTACTTTCAAGTTTGGGAACTTCGAGTATATTCTTAATAAGAGTGTTCTGAATCATTTAACCAGTTTCGAGCTAATCATAAAAACTTTGGTAGAAACACCACAGAGAATAACATATGAACTGTTTTAGATTGTAGATATTTTCAGTAATATGTTCCAGGGTATACTCTCTAATGTGGGACCTGGATCTTGACTCGATTGTTTTATTCAAGCGCGGAATCTCCACGCAGCATAATTTTAGAAGTTCAAGACAATAATTTAATGGAGAAAACAGAAATGCAATGTTGGTGAAACAAAATAAATATGAAAGACTTAACTAAAATCAACATTTTATACTCTGTAGCATCATCTCTTATCGAAAAAAAGAATTTGATATTACAAGGAAAATTAGATAGAAAGTAAAGTTATAGTAAAATGCTATAATAACTATTTTACGAGCATCTGTGAATTGTGTAAGACATCTTGATTGGTTAATCTTGTGTTTAAGCTTTTTTCATTGGCCATTCTATTCTCGTTTGAAGAATGGATTGGTATTAATTTCACAACTTGCAGCTTATCTGTAACTAAACAACCATGTTTCGTGATCAGTAATACAATTAATCATTTGAAATTTTCAGGGATCTTGGTTAACATCATTTTCATTTACTGAAAATATAAAGGTAACCAAGAAAGTTTTGTCGCTTTTTCACCCACTAATTTCGAACATCAATATGTGATCTAAGACGTATCTGGAAGGTCAAAAACAGTCCACATCAGCATCAACAACCTTCTGGAATGCCATGGATTCCATCGCTGTAGAACGTGATGTGCTGTGAAGCGAAGAAGGTATGAAGTACATTTTTCACCTCTGCTAGGGATTTGAACTGGCGTCCTCTAAGCTGATTGTACACTGTGCATCAAAAAAATTGCGACAGCTCACGCCGTGCAGCTAGGCCACCAAATATACACCTTCTTATTCCATAATCGTGTCCGGTAAAGATAAGCCCTCTCTCTCCTCCTTTCTTCTCTCCCATACTAAAATTAGCTAACAACAGGAACAAAAATCTAATTTCTAACTACACATGTATTAGTATCGATAAAATGAAATAACAAAACCGAGACGTAACAAGATTCATAAGTTGATTTAGGGAGAAACTGAAACACACACAATGAAAAATTGAAACAAATGGATGTCTATTACACAGAGGTTCAGAAATGAGGCAGAGAGAGGGAGAGAGGGAGACAGAGAAGGAAAGCGAGAGGAGAAGAAAAAGAAAAGGGAGAAGAGATAAAAATGTGGAATTTTAAACTTAGTAAGAAAACAACCTAACATTATAAAGTTCAGTTACCAGAAATCCAACAGTAATATAGAAATAACATTTGTTTTTATATTTTTTCAGGACTGTTCGTAGGACACCTCATTGGATTTGAAATAGAACGTATTTTCAATGATGTATACACCGTGTCACCATTTTATGTCTACCTAATAAATGATACAAAAGAAGTGAGTGGTATCTTCTTAATAAATGAACACTTACTTACCTTAACTAAAATGTTTTAGTTGTTTACTTTTTTTGTATTTGGCTTATGGTACATCTCTTTCGAGTGTCAGTTATCAGCTAGCATTGGTGAACTCCACTGTCCATGCTATCTCTTCTCCATTGAGGAACTGTCCTGATGAAAACGTTCCCCATGCTCATCACTAACAGCACCAAGTTTTTCAGGAAAAAAATCCAGATGTGAATTTAGAAAGTGAACTTTAAGGAACATGTTGCAGCACATTTGTTTGAATGATACCAGGAAATCAATCACAATTTCACGGTAATTTGGGGCTTTCTGGTTTCCATAAAGATTCTCTATTAAACATTTATATGAACACCAAGCTGCTTTCTTAAAAGCAGGTAAGAGATCCTCCAAGTTTTGGTTGAGAATCAAACATCTTATCGGGGAGCCTACAAAAATTCCTTCCTTGATTTACGGGTCACTAACCCGAGGAAACTTTTCCTTGAGGTAACAAAATCCTGCATTACTTTTGTGCATTGCCTTAACAAAGTTTTTGAAGAGCCACAACTTTATGTGAAGAGAAGGTAGAATTATCTTATCAGGGCTCAGCAGTGAGGAATAAATAACATTCTTCTGTACAGGAGTTAATACACGCTTTGGCAATTCCTTCTTGATGTAATGTTCCGCTTTGTTAATGCAGTCTCATTTGCAGAGAAGCAACAATATTTCTTATAACCAAGCTGCAAACCCATTAACAAAGAAATAACTTTTAAATCACAGCAAACGGTCCACTTGTATTTCTCATACTGAATTCTTCCTAACACTATCTTGATGTTTTCATAGGATTTTTTTTCATATTAGTTTCATAAGCCAAAGGCACTGAAGAAAATTTATTGCCATTGTGTAAAAGAATAGCCTTCAAACTAGTTTTGGAAGAGTCAATAAACAATTTCTTCTCTGTACTGATATGTACATCTCCGAGTGAGTTCATTACAGCACAGACATCATTACAATACACTAAATATTTTTTTGAGAATAATAGTTTTGAAACTCTGTATGACGGTTTCGAAAAATACACACTTTAGTGTCACGATGGAGCAGATTCCAGCCTTTAAGTCTAGAAGCAAGAAGTTCTGCCGGTATCTTGGAGAGTTTTAAATCCTGTACGAGGTCATTTAGTTCACCCTGAGTTATCAGATGAGGATCCGAAGTAGATGTACTTCCTACATAAGTAGGATAATCTTCTTCATTTGGAGCTTCAGTAGTTGCCTCAAGTACGCAATCCTCATTTACCGTAAGATGAGCAGGATGTACTGTTATATGTAATTCTGCACTGTCTGGTGCTGGCCTATCTGCTCCAAATTAAGGTACTGGACTGTGTGCATAGATTTACTGGTTGTTCCTTTTATCTGAGTCATACAAAAGTAGTAGTGGGAAGAATGACATTTTGGTACCCTCCAGATCATCGGTCCTGCGAATTTCATGTTTCGTTCACCATTAGCCCACCCAGTCAGACGTTTCACTCAAGTAAAAGAAATGTAGTGTGGAGCCCAATTCTTATCTTCGTCTCCTACAAAGCAACCAAAATATAACTGATAACACTTCCTCACAAGTGGAGTAAAAAATTGACGTTGTGATTTAAATGTCAGCTCCTCACATACATAACAGAAATTGACCGGGTGAATTACACACTTCCTTGGCATCTTGTATCCTGTAAGGTATCACACACACATACACACACGAATGTAGACTTCATCAATCATGAAGCAGCAGAAACATAATCTAACTCAGTGCATCACCACACAACACAATCTATTCGAACCCGCAATGCACAAAATCTTCAACTTACACTCGGCCACACGCTAAATCACGTCCGGCTAGGACCGTCACGCAACGCTTCTAACAGTCCTCAGGCTTCGTGATTCATCAATTTTTTATGCATTGTTGCTAGGTCAAAATCTTAAAATGTGACTCATTTTCCACCGAAAGCATGGGTGTATTCGTGCTTGTATTTCAGTATTCATCTATGTGTCGACAATAATACGTCAACGTTAGGTTTTGTGTTTGGTAAAAAATCTTCCATAGTATATTCTTTATTACCTATAAACAGACACAATAATTTATTTCTCTAGACATAATATTGCGATTCACATGAAATTAACATTATTTATTAAGTAGACACAAAACTATGTTTTAGTGCAGTTCCTGTTAGTGCACCACTATATATAAATAGCAAGTTGAGACAAAAATTCTTATCAACTACTTTTGGAGGGAATTTCCCACAAACTCCCTCTAGTAATTCCCTCATACAAAAATGGCGATATGGTGTACACATCATTGAAAATATATTTTATTGGAAGTCCATTGAGGTGTAAACGGTGCTTATATTGTAAATTTCGTGATAGTTATATGCGATTTTATCTGCAATCATGAATATGGTAAAATGAACAGAACACATAGCATATTTTTATATAAATATGTTTATTCTCTAGAAAGAATAATCCTATTCTTATGAAACTTAGAGGGATTAGTAAGCATAATTCAAGCTAACACACAATACAATTTGTGTGCTTATATAACTAAGGGCACCCAGTTCTTCCGTGCGCAAGAGAAAAAGTACTTTTTGTCGACTAGTGAATGGTTTAGTCAAAAGATCCATATGAGGAAACTGTCCACACCTTGAAACAATCTAAATACACCTCTGAAAATTGCTTTAAGGGAAAAGAAAAATGTTTGAACATCTTTCTTACTGAATCTGCCTTCTACCAGGGAAACCAAACAGCAATTGGCAGTTAGAAAAATCTTATGATATAGACTAAACAACCCCATAGCATAAATTATAGCAGCTGTTGAAATCCGTACTTCTATTCAGAACTAAAAAGTTGGAAGATAACTTGCTGAAACTCCAGATCCTTAACCAACTTCGTACGTTCTCATCTTGTGACAAGCAATGCTTTGGGAAAGTTGAAAAAGTGAAAAGTGATAGATAAAATGTCGAAATCTATACGGACCAGCTGTGAATTATAGATAGAATGAGACTTTTTATATTTACCACACAGTATTGTTCTTTGGTAATGCAGCAGAGAAGAAGTTAGTTTTGGAAAGAGAATAAAACCAGAATTAAAACATTTTTGCTTTGTTCCGCTACAGGAAACAGAGTTACACCTCTCTCTTTTATATATCTAATTTTTATTTTATTCTTATTTTCACTTGAATCTGTTGCTGTGGGGTAAATTTGCAGACTACATGTCAATGCTTCAGTCCACACGGCTGTTTTCCAAGAGCGGAGAGGGCGCTTGTACCTTCGAGGAGATACAGAGCCCCTTCTCCCCTACAACTAGATGAAAATTGCGAAATCGAAATGGGTGTATGTACCACATCATCCAACACTAGAATTGACTCAGAATTTATTAACTGTGGTTGCATTGTCTCTACCTATTACGGTTTTCGACATTATTAATGCTTGTCTCATTATTTTGTGTTGATTTCAATGACTGGCATCCTGAAATTAATCCTATCTCTCTAGATAACACAATTGATCTCTCCTGTCCAAATTAATAGTGGAGTAGCTGTTGAAGACATTCCTTAGATGTGTAAACCTAAAGCGGTGACGTAGGAAGCAACAACAATAGCATATAGGAGTGTTGGAGTTCTTTCAAAAATCCCAGAAATAGTCTCGAGTCTTGAGTGCGTGGTAGGTGGTGTTAGTCATATCCTAACAAGGATAATCTCAAAAACAAACAAGTGTCAACTGTACAACCCTGAATAAATGCATAATTTGTCTGAAGATGGTCATCCTATAGGTCATGATCATCGGCTAGAATTTGAAGAGTGGTTCAATCAACAACTTTAAAAATACCGATGTTTGGACTCCAGATATATTTTTTAAGACAATGATGATTTTTATGTGAATTTCGAAGTTAATAAGCACACCACCGATAGTGTTTCGATGGTAATCCACATTGGATTAGTCCCAGAAGGATGATAGATTTAGAAGATAATGGTATAGTGAAGGATTTGGGAAACGTGAATTATGGAATCCTTCGTTATTGAAGGAACTTTAACCGCAACCGGTTATTTCTAATTACTCAGAAGGAGGGCATGGTGGGTCAGTGGTATTACACTTGCTTCTGGTGCGTGGGAACCATATTCTATTCTCGACCAAGTAAGTGTGGTGGACAACATCGTACTCGTGAGTTTTCCCAGGGTACTCTCCTTTTCTCCCACATTCTCATTCCACTAATTCTTCCATCATCATTCATTTCCTTTAACCCTTAACAGGAAACGTAATTTTTTCTCGCTTACAGGAAGTGTGTGTCTGTGGGACACGGACATGTATAAAGCAATATCTTTTTTAAAAAATCATATGTGTAATGTAGATTAGTTAAACTTTATATTTTGCACTGACAAGGAACCCTAGTTATCTATCAGAGCCCGATTTTCATGAAACTTTGTATATAGAGAGAGTATCTCGGGAAACTCACACAGCCAAAATTGTAGCTGCAGAGCCCAAGACGTTGGGACACTAGGGCCCGAGAAAGATCAAAAGTGGAACGTTAGTACATTAAGGACACGGTGAGAAAATGCACGTTTTTCTTTAAAACTAATCATTGTAGCGACACGAAATGAGCATACATGGATACCAGGTGGTCGATATGATCCGTTAAAAGTTATAAAAAGAATATCCGCCATCTTGAAAGAAGCCATGTTACTGGTGTGATTGGTGTAAATGAGAAGAGGGTCATCCGATGCATTAATTTTAATGTAAATAGTCACAAAAACCTGTTGGTGAAGTCTGTTGTTGGATTACATTATTTCTGTGCTTCTGGTAGAGTGGTTCAAGTACAAGATAAGCAAAGTGTATCTCATGACACTCGACCAGATGCAGGGTATGGAGCGCTATAGGTGGACTGATATGACGTTCTGATTTCTGTTCGAATTAGGTCAAGTCTAATAAAAAGTTACTAGTTAATGTCAACCATGACATCATTATGAAGACTGAACCCGTCATATCAGCACATCACACCAATTACATGCTGACTGTGACACAAATGATGTGCTAAAGTTATATTTTGCTCTGTTTTCTAGTTCCACTGATCCCACTCATAGCGCTCCATAATCTGCATCTGCTTGAGTGTCATAAGGTACACTTTGCTCATCTTGTACCTAAAGCACAGGAATAATGTAACACCACAACAGACTTCACCAACAGACCAGAAAAACAGGAATAATTTAATCCAACTACAGACTTCACCAACAGGTTTTTGTGGCTATTTACGTTAAAATTAATGCATCGGATGACTCTCTTCTCATTTACACCAATCACACCAGTTTCAACATGGCCTCTTTTAAAATGGCGGATATTCTATTTATAACTTTTAACAGATCATATCGACCATCTCGTATCCATGTATGCTCATTTCGTGTCGCTACAATGATTAGTTTTAAAGAAAAACGTGCATTTTCTCACCATGTCCTTAATGTACTGACGTTCCACTTTTGATCTTTCTCGGGCCCTAGTGTCCCAACGTCTTGGACTCTGCAGCTACAATTTTAGCTGTGCGAGTTTCCCGAGGTACTCTCTCTATATACAAAGTTTCATGAAAATCGGGCTCTGATAGATACCTAGGGTTCCTTGTGTGAGGAAAATATGATAAACAAGAATTACATACATTAATTCGGTTCTATTGGCATATAAATTCAGAAAAAAATGCAGCTACCCTGTTCAAATGTGCTATTTGTCCAAAAGAGCTTGGAAACGTTTGACGGACATGGTAGCTCTAAATAGAGGTCGTCCGAAAGTGTTTTGAAAATGGTGAATACATGTCCTCATATCCTGATTTTCAAATAGAACAGAAAATTAGGAGAGCAATAAGGGCTTTATTTTCAGATAGGTCAGTAGATCTGTAGTTTGACTTTATTCTACTTCAAATTTGTTTCGACCTTCTTCCAACTTCATGTTGAAATCTTTTCAATCTTTTCATCACATAAGGTAGACCAAATATCAACTTTGCTAGGATTTTCCCCCCAAATTTCTTACATGGGTGGCTATACCAGGCATCCCTCTTACTACGTTTTGATGAAGAACCCTTCGGTTTTTAGTGGTTCATTTGAATTCCAAACAAACCTGTTTTTACCTCTGTATGTAAGGCTTTCTTTATCATATCAAACTTGAGTAGGGCTGCTCACATTGACACTTCTGTTACTACTTGACCTCACACCTTGCACTGTATCAGAATTAGTATCGCCCTCACTGTCAGTAGGTAATTCTTGACTTTCAGGAAAAAATGAGGGGTCTTAATCAGAATCTACTGAAGACAGTAACATAAATTCCTCCCCCACTTTCAGCATTTTTTGAAATTTATGGCGTAGAATAACGATCTGCTGTATTTACAGTTTCTTTCTTACATTTGTTTCTCGAAGTACTAGGTCTATATTTTGCAAATACATAAAATCTCACACAAACAAAATAGTATGTTTAAAGAGTTCTATAGGTTCTCTTTCATGGTAAATAAAAGTCAACCACAAAACCTTTTGAAAGAAAAACTGTCTCTTCAGGAAATGTGTCCAATAAACACGCAAAAATATAGACGATAACGGAAATGCGTGCCTCTCAGACACCGTAGGTTTTCTAAAATCATCTATAAATGTTCCCTCAGACATTAACGCCAACAATGAACTACTGCAACAAACGTACAACAAAATAATAGGAAGATACTGAGAAAACCGATACATTGAGTGAATCAGTGTTGCAAATGTAATACAAAGAAAAACCATACGTGTCTGACAGACACATGTTTCCTGTTAAGAGTTAATCATCGTTTCCATTAGGATAACAGACATAAACGTGGGACGTTATACTCAAAGATTTCATTCCTCTAGTTAATCTGGAAGATCTTCTTCCTTCACTGGTACCAGAGTACGGCAGTTTTTTTTTTCATATCCTTCCAAATCTCAGAGGTCCGTCTCCTTATTTACAGAATGCCAGGTTCGGCTCAAACTACAATTTACCACGAAATGGGTTGGACGCTATGAACCCATCGATTTGCCTCACCATCGCCTGATCAGCACCTTTAAATTTTCCACGAGTGTATGAAGTCATGTGAGGGCGATGTCTCACTCTGTCAAAATAAGGAATATTGTGCACCTTAGGAGGCAAACACATGAAGCCATAGGCTCTGTCTAGCCTATTGTGTTGTCCAGAATGCATGCAGAGTGGGAGCACGTGTTGATATTGACAAATTAATATCATGGGCAGCATGTACAACAGACGTTGTAAAGGTAAATGATATGTTTTCAGTGAAATTCTTGGAAATCTTTCACTGAAAAACTCTACTTTGCATTCACCAGTAAATTTCCATGACAAATCATAAATAATTCTTATACTTTATACAATATTTATGGACGAATATGTAATAAAACCTCCTTAATCAATATGTATCAATAACATAAATCTTTCCTCAAAGTAACACATACGGTGAACATAAACATACGATCAATAGACATAATACGTCAGAGTGAAATAGGCTTAAATTTCAGTCACAACAAAATACATTTCATTTGTTCTCCCTTCCGGTCTAGGGGCTAGCACCTGTACGTTTGGTGCACGGCGTTCCACGTTTGATTCGCGCTCGGAGAATTTTAACTGTCTTTAATGTGTTTGTGTTTATGTCCCTGTCGTTCATGGTTATTGAAAATAACTGTAAAATGTGTATACCGAGTAGATGATAAATAGAATTTACTGAGATACGTTCGGTGAATCAGTTATCTTAAAGAGAAGAAAAAATGGTCTAAAGCGCTTGCGCGTAGATCACCCTTAAAGCCTAGTCTGAGTCTCATCAAAGTAATATTTGTCTTTTACCTGTTTTCGAAGTTTCTCTTTGTTTTTCTATCGGATTCAATTAAATAGAATTTCGAATAGAGGCGCCGTGGAATTTATTTATTGACTAAGCCAAAAATTCTGATAACGATAACGACTATGATTTTAATATTAATAATAGAATTATTATTATGAGTTAAAGTACGATGTTTAAAATGAGGCGATTGCAGCACTCACGTAAACTAAATGATAATTTATTTGATAATATTCACTAGTCCACCTACATTTCCGAGTGTTTCCTTTGGGAAATGAAGTTTTTACAACATTGAATAGTAAAAATAATACAATAAAAAAATATTATTAAAAATATAGATTACGAAATTGGAGTTAAACATAGCTTTCCCGTAAGAATAATATAGAGAGAGGATTTGGAATCCACACAAATATTCGAATTTTAATCCGACTAGGAATCGATACCTTACACGATAATATGTATTTCATTACTTCTATATTTTTTTATTCTTGTACGTGTTATAATTCTTTACGTTACGATTTTGCCATTTCAAAACGTGGAACGACAAATGAATGTAATATTCTATTTGTTAAGAAAACCTTTGAAACAGTGTTGATTTCAGGAGGGCTGAGGGAGAATTTGAGACACTGTCGACGTAAAAAATTTCCTCTTCGATCATGCTCAAAATGGATTAATAGATGTTTTAATCGAATTTGAAAGAAAAGTAGTTGCCAAAGGCTTATTCAAAGAAATTTTCTCAGTCCTCTCATGAAAATAGGAACACACTTTTAAAAAATTAGGAATACTACTCACAGGGTTTGAACACACAAACTTCTGATTGATAGATAATTTACGCAAACCGCTCGACCATTTCACATTCCTTCAGAGTGTCTTTTGACTTTTGTTTTCTGCTCTACACTTGGTTTTGTTTATGTCGGTACGACTATGAGTTTTTGGTGGATATTTGGACGTTACAGGTCTTGCTATGTATAAAAGTCTTGTTGTATAAATTACATTCAAATTTACGTTCTAATAACTTATATACAAGAGGATGAATCTATGAAATGATTGGGGTGGGTTGATCATAAATGTTTTCTTAGTTATGAGTCTGGATATGAAAACCCGCTTAACGTGCGGACTTACTTATATGAAATGTGGTACGAGTGTAATAGACTTGATTCAAAATAAAGAAGATCTGTATTTTGTTATTAAAAAGTCTGTAATGTTGATAATTTAGTGAATACCCTCTGAGTCCTCAATGGATATTTCAACTGATACGTTTTATTGCTCTAAAAACAACTTCAGAGCTAGCTGATTCCGGGGAACACTTCCTTTCGCTCATGGGGCGATTCTAACTATTCGAAATTTGAGATTGAATTCTGGTCTGCTACTCGAGCGATAAAAATAAAGACCGCCATGTTTGTGCGTCACCGGTCGGCATTTTTGCCCATCCCAAACGTTTCAGTATTCTTGTCAATTTGATGTCGAGAACAGAACCCAACCAACCCCTGCGGGGCTTCTAACACGTTCCTACTACTACTACTGATAATAATAATACTAATGCCAATGTTAATACTAATACTGATACTAATATTGCTACTACTACTTTTACTACTACTACTACTATTACTACTACTACTACTTTGGTATGGATCTGTATAGTACAAGAGCAAACTTATTTTAATGAAAGAAGTTTAATGAATTTTTTTTAAATGATGGTTAAATCACTTTTTGAATATTATTTTTAATCTTATTTTAACGAAATAAATGTTATAAACATTTAGAAACAATAAAGAAAACTTTCCTTATATGCCACCCGTCGGTACAGTGGAAAAGGTCTGCGCCACTCAAAACGCAAACGGCTTAGCCAAAGATACGATGCATATTTTTCAAATGTGTACGACGTTGCTATTAACACAAATAATAAGAAAAGTAACAGAATTTAATGTTTATTTAAAGCCAAACTTTATATATATATATATATATATATATATATATATATATATATATATATATATATATATATATATATATATATATATATATAACTAATTACACCGATCAACAGTGAAAATGCTTCGGAGATAAAGTTACCCAATTATTAATTATTTTAGTTGCTGAAAACGAACATGAACTTAGTTTTTGAAGATTGGTTCAGGTTTCAAAGAAATGTGTTATCACCGGATGTGCTCTACTGGGCAAATTAAGGGTTCGTGGCAACAGGAACTATCTACTTATTTCAACAAACTTCCATTGTTTGACGGTTAGTTCCATTGCTATCCTCAGAGACATACGTAGGGGTGAGCTCTGCGGGTCTGACACCCCGACTTGTTTGTAAATTTAGTCTAATTTTAGGTGCAATTTTATAAATTTTAATATAATGCATCTTCAAAGAGCTTAGGACCCCTCCCAGAAAAGGTAGTCTCTGGCTATCCATATTGCTCGTACTTCATCGCTAACAAAGAAATATCAACAACTTCACGGTTTATTTTATATTGAAGAGTTTTCCAGAGAAAACATGTTGTGTAACGTTCTTTTATAAATACAATTTGCCACCTCGGACATTTGTCGTTGTATGACTATACTAAGCAGAAACATGTCGCGTAAGTGTGTTTGCAGTGCAGAGTAAATTGTTGTTTTCAACCAAGTGAAGCGAAAAGCGGAGTTTCGCTTCTATCATAAACAAAGCCTATCACTTGTACTTTGGCTGTAAAGTGGGAGATGTGGACAAGAAGTAAGCACCACATATTTGTTGTAATACCTGTTCTAAAAATTTGTGAGACTGGCTACACGGAAAAAGGCCATGCGTGCCATTTGTAGTTCCAATGAAATGGCGAGAACCGACAGATCATACTTTAAACTGCTATTTTTGCATAGTTCTTCCAATTAAAGTTCTATCCAAAAAAGAAAAAGTGGATTGCTACTTATTCAAATATTACTTGAAATATTCGTAACTGTGCTACACTCTGGAAAACTAAAGGTTCCATTACTTCCCGTACCTGTTTCACCCGATGAAGAGCAAAAGGCGAACAATCTCGACCACATTGTCAAATTCTGCTGCAGATTCATCGTCTTCCACCGATCCTATCTTCACAAAACAAAAATATCATTATCTATTCACCATAAGATATTCAACCTGAATTAAATTACCTGGGGTTGTCAAAAAGTGGCGCAGAACTGATGGCATCCAAACTCAAGAAATGGGGAGCTTATTCTCAAGATCTAAAAGTGTTCGTGTTTTGAACACGTCAGAATCCCTAAAAAGTATTTTCAGTAGAAAGTGACATATTACGTTGTAACAATGTAGGCCTAACAGGTCTTATGAGTAAACTTAACATAGACGATAATCTCGATGAATGTTATTATAACCAAAGGAAATTACCCCTTATTCCACTTCTATTAACCGGCGAAAATATGTCTCCAATATTGGGGGAAGAACGGGTAAAACCGTTCCCATATTTTTCAAAAGCGATGTTCAAAATATTTATGATGTTGGAAAACAATACTGTGTACGATCAGGGGAGCAGTGTTGTCTTCAACATTGTGAGGCGAGAGAGAATTGAGGCTTATTTTGGGGGATATCAATTTCATCTCATTTTCCTTTGTGGCAGTCGGATACAATTCATCACATTTCTCCCCAAAAACACATTTCAAATCGGATTATTGGGGGCACAATCCCTCAGTTCCAAGATTGGAGTGGACATGTCCCTCGTATCCCCTGTGCCATTTGTGCCAGTGCTTGTAATACACACACTGTCAACACACGTAGACACGAGGCATAACAACATTTTTTACACAAAGACTGTGATAACAATAATATAACTCGTGACATAGATTTAATTGCTCATTCATGAATACGACTCCTAAGTGTGATGCTTAGGTATGAGTCATTAATGTGTCTGAAACGATATTATATCCGAGCTATTATTCCAAACGTCTTCCACTATTACTCCTACTGATAGAAATAATATTTTCGTTCGCCATTTTCAACACGTTCCATATATCCGTTCAACCAAATTTATAAATAGGAATTATTCTTATATTGGTATGTATATAGTTTTAAAATATCAATATAACGCATACATAATCCAAAGTCTTTTACCCAAAGATAGCGTGTTACTATGTATGGTGATGAAGGCAAATCCTACTTAATTACTGTTTAAGCATCCGATGTTTCGATATTAACGTTGTCCAGGAGTTGACACCTTCTAATTTCCTTTCGGACACTAATCGCTCTTATCCTTTCTCTATCACTATCTCTTATCCTTTCTTTTTCTTTTTTCTATCTACTTCAGTACGTTTACATTGCAATAGGACGTAATATGGAGGTCTTATATATTCAGTAATAATAATAATAATAATAATAATAATAATAATAATAATAATAATGATAAAACTTTTAAAGTTGCTCTAAAATTAGGCAAAGCTTACAGATAAATCGAGATTTCGGGAAGGTGTCTGGATCTCTAGGGCACACATCAGCAACTACCAACATTTTAAACCAAAGCGTTCCACTGAAGTTTCATGTAGAAAGTATTCTACTGTAGGTTTTAAGGAAGATAACTGTAATAAAAATAATATCAGTGAACAGTAAGGCATATAATAAATGGAATTTTAGGATATGCAGAAGTAATTATAAAATCTTTGCTACAAAAAGACTTACACAGATCATAATAAATTAAATGAGCTCCGAAATACAAAGTAACAAAATAGCATATGAGATTCGGTCTACAAAGCAATTGTTACTTAAAGAACGGGCATACGCTATTTTGAGAATCGAGATAAAACGGGAAATGTTTAGGATACACTTCGTCTCGTCTCGATTTCCATCTCCAAAACGAGACCATAATTTGATTTAGTCTTGTCCGCATCTTAAATGTAAAATGTTAACTCTCTTCTTAATTTTGTTCATTTTGTACCAGAAACGAGATGAAAAATTCCTCTTCTCGTGAGCAACTCTAAACAAAACCGAACTATTCTTACAAAATGTTACATTTCTGGTTGTATTGTTATGTCCTGAATAAGCTCCTAACTTTTAATATTCTGTGAGATAATAATAACTATTATTATTACTATTTTTATTCCTGAAGATTTGATAGTTCAAGTATTGTAATATCAGAAGAAACTAAAACGTTGGTCATCGCCGACCAATCGCCATCAAAAATTCTAAAGTAAAAAAAAATGTAGTGGTCGTTCGTGGATCCGATTTCATTCCTCTACATTCAGATTACTGGTCGAACCACTTAACCACGATTACTACGCAGCAATTGATTTGTCAATAGTTTGTTTATGATTATAATACACGCGCCGTATGTGATTCAAATTAAAGGAGAGTCAATTACATATTCCTGTGTTTTGCCAATGAATCTATTAACAAGATACTGTTTTGATCGAACAGAAAAGGCTCTTTATTTAGGGGAGTTGGAAGAAATAACGCTTTAGATGACTGGTTAGACGGTATAATAAATACTAAAATAGTTAAAGTTGTAGTTTTCTAATCTGGATGCCCGGGTTCGATTCCAGCGTTCTCTATTTACCCTTTTTAAAATGTTTCATTTACAAGGCTGAGCTTCAGTTGGATGCTGCTAAATGAAGATAATCTCCAGTGGAGAAATTCAGTGATCTTCAAAATAAAGCAAGAGAAATGAATGGAGGAAACGAGGTGTAGAGTTAATTCTATCACTGGTTCTATATTTGATATTATCCGTTAATTGCGTGCATTTTTAAGTTATTGCTTATTGGCACTATGTTCTCCCCTTTTTCTTTCCGTGTCTCAATGTGTAAAATTTCACAAATATTATACAAATTATAAGCCCTAAGTTATATTTGCAAGTTAACGGGAAACAGACCTACTTTAATACGGATAAGTTCTCCATTACAAATAAATTACCAATAGTTAGCCTTTTCAAAATTTATTTAACGAATAATGAAATCAACAATTTCGAAGTAGTATTGTGTATGAACCAGTGGCGCCGCAACCTAGGAGCTCACGCCCTGTTAGACCCTGAAAATTTTCGTTGGGGTTTGGGTTCTTCCCCCAAATTGTTCCATCCATACTTTTAATTGCTTTGCAGGTAGGACTATTGTTAATAGTTTCTAAACTCAGCGCCAAGCTTTGAGTTAGTTGAGAAAATAACCTACCATATGTACCGCATAATCTATCCGTATATTATTTGTTACGCAGATATGTATAGTTATTTGAACTAAGTAAACTTGTTTATATAATCCTCATTTGAGTTAATTATAAGATTAACTAAGTTCGCGACTGTTATCTTCTCATCAGCGCTTCTGATATCCGATTTTTTCAATTGCCTGTGTATAGTTTAACGTATGTGTCATACAAACAAGAAGTACTGTGAGTACAAGTATCAAAGACTCCCTTTGTCATTTCGTCAGCCAGCGTTTCGCTCCACTTCTGCGCAAAAGCACTCTTTACGATTTGTGCTTTTAGCAGTTGGGGGCAAGTTCATGCTGCTGTGCTAGCTACTACCAGGCGTAATTAATCTTGGAGCAGGCGTAGTTGGGTTGCCTATCTTGCGGACTTTGTATATCAAGAATTTATGTGGCCCACTGTACACACATATTGAGATTTAAGATTAAATATTTATGTAAGAAAAATATTTATTATCGCTGAACCATCTATTGGGAATATAATTCAACAGTGATATTATTACGTAGAATAATATTCGTACTGTTCAGTATATAAAACAACCTATTTAGACACATTTGAATGATGAGTAAAGGGGCGGATATGGCCCGGGTCAGGGGGCCTGGACCACTTCACTTTTTTGCAACAAAAATTAATTAAGCTATTATTTATATATATTTGTAAATGTATAGTAAACTCAACTTAGACCTATCATACATAGTCTGGGTTCTGACTTCCGCTCCCCCAGGTTTTACATTCTAGATTCGCCTCTGGATGAGTACTTTTGTAATCTTATTTATTATTTATTGTTCTTTGACAATAGTTATATTATATTTTAATTTGTTAAAAATTTCCTGCGGCTATATGGATAGCTTAACGGTCTTTGGAGCGGGAGACCAATGTTCCATTCCCGTTGGCGCTCTTGTGATTGAGATCACACGTAAAACTTTATGCTTATGTCTCACATAGATTTGGGAAGATCTTTGAATCTAGCACACTAGAAAGTTGATGAGAATTCCGATCTACATAAAAAAAATCAGGTGAAACGCTGAACAAATGTTCTGAACTTATTAACGACTTAAAACAATGAGAACATAAAGTCATTGAAGTATTGAAGGGTTTGGTGTAAGAAGGAGGCAGCTCCATATTTTCAAGTATGTAGCAAATTAAATAAAAACGTTTTGAAGCTGCCTCGGTTTGCACGCTAACTCCTCCATCCGCCACATTTATTTGGAACTAGTGGGTGGAGCTGCCTCATTCTTTTACCAAACGAAGCGCCTTTTTCTTTTATAAGTGATAGGACGTGCAACTCAATAGCGGCACAAAGTGGAACTGGCTGCTTCTTGCACCAAACCCTTCATTTGATAACTTAAATTTGAGAATAGATGATCTAGATCAATATGGTAGAAAGAATATTGTAGACTTGTATGGCATCCCAGAATAAACTAATGAAACTGTTGTTTCTATTGTTAAAATTTAGTAGGAGTCGTGCGTTGGATACATCAATTAATGATGATGAAAGACGTGTCATAGGTTAAATAGGTCTCCTAATCACATGAATCCAGGAAAAATTGTTAACTTTCCGAAGAGGTTCGATAAACACTGGTTCCCTCAGAGGAAGAAAGGTAAAAGGAAATTTAAAGTGTGGTAACTGTGGAAGGTAATTAAATAATTCAGTACCTATCTGCAAATTGAATGATTACTTGAGCGGAGCTACGAAAGCCCCCCCCCCCCCAAAAAAAAATAAATAAATAAATAAAAATGTGGGTAGATTGGTCGGGAAATAATAAGCTTCAGGAAAATGCTGAGGATACAATTGTACATTCACGCTGAATGTTTATAATAAGACTATTCATGGCTTTGGATTAATTGTTTTAACAAAAGAGACACTGAGCAAAGCTTAAAACTTTACTTTATTTTAAATTATAATTTGTAACTGTTTCGGATATCTAGCATATCCTTCTTCATGTATTTATATGTAAAATATGTTTATTCAAGTAGAATATGTATATGTAGAATATATGTATTCACGTAGAATGTACTGGAGGATGTTAGGAGAAAAGATAACGAATATGAATGTTAAGGGTAAAAGTATTTCCAGTTACACATGAATTACTAGTCTTCACTCCAATATATATATATATATATATATATATATATATATATATATATATATATATATATATGTGTGTGTGTGTATGTGTGTGTGTGTGTGTGCAATAATATTCAATAGTAGTGTCTACATTCTTAATCTCTACCTTTTTGACAGTAACTTTGTTTTAGCTTCAAAATATTTTACTAATGGGAATAATTTTCAATTCATTATTCTTTCTTATACTAGACGTCAAAATAAACCATTTTCTTCACACATTTAGTAAAGTATGGCAATCAGCATGGTTATTTATTAAAACAAAGACAACACTATGTCAATCTATTCTCAAATTTAGGGGAAGGTCATTTTTTAAAATTTTTTGGTTAACTTAAAGGAGCAAATCATCGTATTAATAGAAGCTTCCAAATACCTGGAAAGGTAGCCATAACGAAGAAAGTGTCATTGAATTTAGAATACGTGAGCAAATATTGTTTAGAACAATGAAACCAAGTATGAAGAAACTGTATAAATAAATTATTTCATGAACTATATTTTATATTAAAAATATACTAACTTGCATCTAGGTTGAAGATTATTGATGGGGGCAAGCCCAAGATAAGCTTAAAATAAGCTATGCTAAAGACAGTAAGGAGAAACACGCGAAACGTCTATGTATGAAATATAGATAACCACCGTTGTCCTTTAAGACCGTAATGGAGTCACACCGTTAACGACCTAAGGCCGAATAATCGCTGTAGCTACCTATTTTAAAGAAACGGAATTTTAAAAAAAATACATTTACGGATATGATCTACATATATCCACCATTAAGATCGTCGTAACGCATTAAGATGTTAACAAATTGGTTTCAACTACGAACACGATCGTGATATTTTCTCAAGTTTTCTACTCCGAAAAACAAAATTTAAATAACAACTGGTAATATCACTGTTGTCCGTAACCTTTAGATGATTGAAAATGTAAACAATTCGGACGAGATAATTTCTTTAGCTATCTGTTGCATGAAAAACCAGAATTCAGAAATACAGATCGCTTACATGAATGAGATATGGGCTGTAGATAATCACAGTTGAAGTCGTCGTTACATGATAAGATGATAACGGATTTACCTATTAACGAACATGGCTGAAAAGCTCTAGCTGTCTACTTCAGAAATCAGAATTTCAAAAATCTCTTCATTTTAACAGTTATCGTGCAGAACAACAGTTATTTTAACAGTCTCACTGTGGGATCTTAACAAGTACAGCTTACCTTGGGACAGTATGTTGGTAAGGGTAGTGAGTTATGACTATAGAAAGAGATAACCCTAGAGAACCAATAAATACATTAATAAAATAAGAGATAAGCAATAAATTGACTGTAAAATACTTAATTGAGATATCACTTTGAATGGTTACGAATACATATAGTAAACAAGTATCATTACTTAATGATAATTTATATTGTTTTGTTCTACTATGGCACAAAATCTCTTACACACAATACTCCCCAACAGAACTCAATATATAATCCTACACTTTCAGCAAAAGGTTCTTAGTCCGGGTACGGTTGACGACCGCAGCGCTCACCCCGAGACCATGAGCAACAACAAGGAGCAGATTTAGTAGTGACATGCGAAGATACAGGGAAACTAACGGTACAATATGCCACCCGCGAGGTGTCAATCTGTTGGGGTTTTGGCTGTGGGGGTTTTGACCTAGACCCTAGGTCAAAACCCCCACAGCCAAAACCCCCACACTCAAGAAATGTCAAAACGCCCACACGATCGGTCATAACTCCCACACAAATGGACAAATCCCCCAAACGCACGAACGGTCAAAACCCCCACAGCCAAAACCCCCACACTCAAGAAATGTCAAAACGCCCACACGATCGGTCATAACCCCCACACAAATGGACAAATCCCCCAAACGCACGAACGGTCAAAACCCCCACAGCCAAAACCCCCACACTCAAGAAATGTCAAAACGCCCACACGATCGGTCAAAACTCCCACACAAATGGACAAAACTCCCACACATAGCAACGGTCACAATCTCCACATAAATGGACAAAACCCCCACACAATCGGACAAATCCCCCAGACTCTGAAAATACCTGATTGCACGTCTTTGTTGCGGCTCTTTACGACGCCCACATTAGTGTTTCTGTCATTACAAAACAGTGCAAGAAGAATAGTTGCAACATCGGTTTAAGTGGAATAAAAAATGTTATTAAAAAGTAGAAGGGCAAGACATACAACCAGGATCATTTCAGAGTGTGGGAGATTTGACCGATTGTATGGGAGTTTTGTCCATTTGTGTGGGGGTTTTGTCCATTTATGTGGAGATTGTGACCGTTGCTATGTGTGGCTGTTTTGCTCATTTTTGTGGGGGTTTTGTCCATTTATGTGGAGATTGTGACCGTTGCTATGTGTGGCTGTTTTGTCCATTTTTGTGGGGGTTATGACCGATCGTTTGGGCGTTTTGACATTTCTTGAGTGTGGGGGTTTTGGCTGTGGGGGTTTTGACCGTTCGTGCGTTTGGGGGATTTGTCCATTTGTGTGTGGGTTATGACCGATCGTGTGGGCGTTTTGACATTTCTTGAGTGTGGGGGTTTTGGCTGTGGGGGTTATGACCGTTCGTGTGTTTGGGAGATTTGTCCATTTGTGTGGGGGTTATGACCGTTTGTGTGGGCGTTTTGACATTTCTTGAGTGTGGGGGTTTTGACCGGTTCCTGTAGACGTGTCCTGTATCAAGAGACATAAGTAGAGTGTTTACTCTAACAAGATATTTATACCTTTCGTTTCATTAGAAGTTTCAATCTTAAAATATGAGTAGTAGGAACACATGAAAAGTAACTGAAAATCCGCTCTAGTTATGCAAATATTTAAAAACAAGATGTCTTGTTTGTGCGGTAATGATAATACAATTGTAATTTTTATGAATTATTTCTAATCAATTAAGTGTATTGTTTATAGGAAAACAAATGGATAGGGTTTTATATAAACACATTATAATTTTATTTGACATAATAATAATAAATCACAAAATGTCAACAGATAAAAATGTGTTCAAAATAAATTCCGTATAGAGATAAAAGCAGCTATAAAAATTACTATACTGTAAGTGAGCGCCGCGCTCAGCTGTCAACCACTCGCGTCACAAATCAACATTCGATAGTTTCCAGTTTAAAGAGTTATGACATAGAAATGACTCACAGACTATGCCTCTTGCCAACATATATATACTTCCGTGACCGCTGAAACTACATCGTATATTTAAATATTTATTTTCATATTCTTACTAAATTTGTACATTAGAAGTAGTTAGAGTTGAAATAAATATTTATCTAATAAACGTGCAACGAAAATATATAACATATATATTAATTTTAGGTTTAATGTTGAAAATTGGTGTAAGTAAATTATTCATGATCGACCTTTCATCTGCTGACAACATATTAAACTAATTGTAAATTAAGATTAATCATATGAACTATAGTACAAAAAAGAAAATCTTCGCCAGGTAAACGTTCTCTAGTACATTTGGATGGATCGTACCTCTATAATTTTACTAATTATTTATTGTTATCTGATAATAGTAATATGAGGCTCTACAATGCTAATAATTCCTGCTTGGTTACATGGATAACGTAACCAACTTCGGAACTAGAGACCGGGGTTCGATTAAGCTGGGAGCTTTTGTGGTTTGGATCTCATGTTCAAATCTATGTCTATGTCTCATATAGGCTCTGTGGTAAAAGAGTCACTACAATGTAATACAACAAAAAACTATTTTAAAATATTAGAATTAAGGTTGTAGTTATAATGTGTTAGCTAAAACCCTCGTTCGTTGCTTTTTAGAAGTTATTTGCAAAATTCATTTACACCTTCTCTCCCTTAGGATAGGCATTTCAATCAAGATGAAATGGAAGAATTTCAGGTCAACCCAAGTGATAATTTTGTTCAAAACATATTTATAAACAAATTGTTTCGTCAGTGTGGCTATTATATGAATAAATTACTGGTATTTCTGTAACCTCCCAAAGAGGGGGAAAAGTGCTGGAGCATGTTTCAACCTATTTTCAATAAGTTGTTTATATATCAAGTTTTATCAGGCTAACTTAAAGGGCTTGTGAAATATTCCACTTTGATTTACATTTATCCTACACAAACCCATCCCAAGATTGACCCAGCCTCAAACCAGCGAAATAGTGTTTCGTAGATGATATATAAAGTGTACATATCTTAAAATTAATCGTTGACAATTGAGTGATATTTACCGCGGTCGAATAAATAAACAACTAAAAACGGATTGGTAGATTTCTTAATAAAGAAAGAATGTAAACTAAAAATGTTGTACACTAGACTCTAGCTAATCCGACCATTCTTTGCACATGTGCGTGCCGGATTCGTGGAAGTGCCGGATTATTGAGAGGATTGGTAATTTAAACACATAGGAACTATACAGGCTGTTCTTTATTAAATACAATTATACTGTATATTCATTTACATAGAAAATTTAGTCGTTTAGCGTGCACATATACATTAGTATCATTCACTATGAAACATGTCATGAATTTTTAGTTCTAGCAATGTTGATACGCGAGGTCAAGCGTAACATATTTCCTTTTAGAAGCCACAGTGTGTACTGAATTTTACTGCAAGAATGTCACAATTTCTAATACGTATGCATAAAATTGCTTAACATTTTTTTACTAACAACATTGCTGCACACAATAATTCATTGTCGTGCACGTAATTTTTTCTTGAGTGGCTAGATGCTGAATGTAGGTCAAACTACGGACAGGCTGGACTATTGAGGGCCGGACTAGCGCGAGTCTGCATTAAAGTAATTAGGCTGCAGCATGGAGGCCACGTGTCATGCCTGTGTATCTATTTGAGGCGGTCAAATTTCATACAATCTATGTCGTCTTACATTCTAGCATTTCATGTAGAGCTATCGTTGTTCAGAACTTCTTGGGCACATAGTACACCATATCTGCAATTATGTTCCTCATTTGCGTTGCATTATGTATCTACGACATCCTTTATGCATTATACTTCATGAAATAAAATTTTTCTTCTCAGTGCTATTTCTTTCTAGTTTCATAACATATGTGCAGCAATTTATATCCAGAACCTGGAATGCCCAACCAACATTTAAGGATCACTGAAACTCTTGGTGTAAGTTGAACAACCATGTATTCACCAAAATATTCATAAACAACCTTTAAACTTCAGTCTTTCAAATAATGTGTATTTTAATTTTATCTCCTCAGAATTCATAAATATAAAATGCATGAAATTCAAAAACAATTTGTGTGAAATTTATATTACATACATTTACAAATATCTAGATCGAAGCATTTACTATGGTTTTCAATAATGTTATCAGATTTTTCAGATTATTCCATTAATCGTACTTAGCGTCCTTAAACACAGGGAATGAGACAATTTAGAACAACTCTTTTGAAAGGAATGTATGAAGTACACTGACTAATATAATGTGAATAAGAACACGTAATTCATATAAATTACAAAATTAGTATTGGAATCAATTTGTTAAATTTATGTACCAGTCATAGTTCTTAACGTCCAAATATTTTACTGAAAATCCACAACATCGCGACATGCCTGTTCGATATTATTATTATTATAAATAATAATAATAATAATAATAATAATAATAATAATAATAATAATAATAATACTATATTATAATAGTGAAGCCAATTAGTTTTGACTCTAATAATGACCCTATATAACACTGAGCATTATTTCTACCGCTTGAAATATTGACTGGTAGAGTCTGTCTCGATTTTTATTAAATTCTTCATGATTTTTAAATTCTAAAATTTCGCGACACACCTTGTGGGACTCCGCGACACAAAAGTCTGTCGCGACACATCCGTTGAGAACCACTGATTTTGACTGTAAATTATAAAATCAATGTTGGATAAATTTAGTATTAACATAATAATAAACTAAACATTTGTTTCTTTCATATTTTCATAATTATTATATTAACACATAATTGAGTTATATTACAACCGCATATTAAACAGGAAAGATAAATCAAATAGAAAATGTCTTATAGGAGAAATGTATTAGTTACACTTATAGAGTAATATGTAATGAATCTCCCAACTGACTGGGTGATCCGTCTTCGATTCCCGATTGTGCCTGCAAATGGTTTACGTTCTTCCTTCTTTCGAACGCGAAAATAACATATAATCAGCAAAAGTTACATCACGAGGTTTTTGAGCGACATTCTTCACTCTCTTTGTCATTTTCCCTACAACTGTTGAAAAGCTAGGTGAACGCACAGAAATCAACAATATATACTATTTCCTCAACAAAATCACATGCATTGATATTGAATTGAATTGGAAATTCTCTGCTTCAGCGCAAATAAATCGTGAAATCTTTCACTTCCACCTCGTGCGATTATGTGCCTGTAGGTTTAGGAGGTGAATAATGAATGAAAGTGAATTGTGTGCCTGTTATCGAACCAAGAATCCGTCGCACTAAAAAGAGCCCTTTACCACTTTTAAAAAAAAATATTAAAGATTTAGTAAACGTATATATCAAGTACAACAAACTTTCTAAAGGAAGATTTGTCACAGGATAACAGTCGTTCGATAAAATAAATATAAAATCTCACATGAATATTAGTGGCATTTAAAAAATTGTTTTACTATAAAATTTTGTATAAATATCATGTTACGTACATCAATCAAATATTTATATATTGATGGTAGAAATAGTGTTGACAGATATCCTTCACACAACTCGTAGACGTAGACGAAATCGAACTTGAAACGAACGGGATAGCCTCAGACCCAAAACAACTGCTTCAACACGTGTAATCAGTTTACAAAAGAAGAAAGAAGACCCTCGACTTGGAGAAAGTGTATAGGGAATTTGCCAAACTATATGGAGGTATCGTATTTGACCACTGAGTGGAGTGGCAACACGCCCACGTTAAAATATACAACCCTTGATCACAAGCATAGATGAACCGAGAAAGGATGAAAGAATAAAAAAAAATACGCAAAGAAACGCAAGTGGGCCAATTACAGTAATGGACGTGATAAAACAAATCGCTGAGAAGGAAGATATAGATATAATTTTAATAAAAGAACTCTATACTAAAAACAAAAAAACTAACACTAATGGGAAAAACAGAAATAGTGTACCCAGCAGAGAAACCTATAAACAACACAGGTGAAAAAACAAAACACACGAGGAGGGAAACTAAACTCAAACCACATTGGAGAGAAACCTATGCCAGTGATAATAACCATAAACAAAAACTACAAAATTCTAAATCTAACCCACTTTAGTGACCCATGTACAAATTGTATAGAACTTAAATTACAAAATGGAGATATTATGATATTGAACTGTTACTGTCAGCATTGCCTCGGCATAGAACATTTTTTTTTAAATACTATGACCGAATTCTGTGAGACTTACAAACACAAAGACATACTTATATGCGTCGACTTATATATAATGCTAAATCTCCAATTTGGCAGGGCTTCTATACAGACGATAGACGACACAAAGTAGAAGAAATGATAGCAGGAAATGATCTGGTAGTATTAAATCAGGAAGGTCATTCACCCACGTACAGGAGTAGACAAGGGGGTGAATCAAACATATGCATAACATTAACAACATTGCAACTCACCGACAGAATAACAAATTGGAGGGTACTAGACGCGACTACCCTAAGTGATCATAATGTAATACTATTCGAGATAAGCAGCAAAAGAAATTCAAACAATCTAAATGAAAACAAAAAACTGTAATATATAACACTAAAAGAATAAATTGGACTAAATTTTGGGAGACAATTAAATTACCATAAATTGAAGATGATAGCGAGGTTGATGAAATAGCTGAAATATTGGAAACTGTAATAATTAAAGCAATCAAAAGTTCAACTAAAACACGAACATTAGATGGAAAATCAAATAAAAGTAACAACGTTTGCAATAATGAACTAAAAGACGTAAAAATAAAAACTCGAAAAGCTAGGAAATTATATCAAGAGACATGGGAAATAGAATTGAAACAAACATGACTAAGAAAATACAGGGAGGAAAAAGAAATATATGAAAACAAAATAAAAGAAGTGAAAGTAAATACTTGTCAGAATTACCTTAAAAAATACTTACCTAGACATTTGGGGTGAATCATATAAAATAATTAGTCAGAAAATAAAGAAGCCAACAACCTTCTCAACCTTAAGAAAAGATGAAGGAAGTTTTACTGAAGGATGGGAAAGCACCATAAAATTTTTAATGGAAAAACTTTTACCTAAGAACGAATAAAAAGACGATGACGAGGTACACAAACAAATGAGGCAAGAAATGAAAATTTTACCAATAAACGACGAAATTATGGAAGAAACAACCAATCAAGAAATGAGTAATTACAAAAAAGTTTTAAAAAAGAAGAAAGCAACAGGTCCAGACATGATAAAATCTGAAATATTCCTGGGAAAGGCAGATATATGGTCACCATATCTATCAAGACTCTACAATGCATGCCTCAAGGCGAAAATAATTCCTAAAATATGGAAACACTCAAACTTAGTAATAATAAAATAGAGCGAATATAAAAGAAATGATGACCCTAAGGAGTATAGACCGGTCTGTCTCTTAAATAATATATGTAGGAAATATATTCGATAGAGTAATCACTAACAAACTAAGGAAATATGAAAACATAGAAAGATATAAGCTACAGCATGACTTTAGGAAGAAGAAAAGTACGAAGGCAGCTATAAGGAGGATTTTAGAATTAATAGAAAATGGAAAAATAGACAAAAATGAAATGAAATCTTTGAGTTTTACGTCCCACGTCTGTGCCGGTTAGGCTAAAGGAGACGGTGATGATGAGTAATGAATGAAATGGTGGAATGAAGAAAGTGGAAGGAAACGGGAAAACTCCGAGAAAACCCACGCACAGGGTGTTTGTCCACCACAAGGTTTACTTGGCGGAGGCTGGAATCGAATCCGGGACCCCAAGCACCAGAGGTGAACACTCTACCAGTGAGTCACCGCCCCCCCCCAAAAATAGACAAGTAGCAGGTAGTAATCTATGTTTATATCAATGGAGCTTTTGACAGTTTGTGGTGGCCATCACTCTTGAAAAATGTATAAAAATGAAAGTAACTAAATCACTATACCAACTAATGTTAGAATAGTGCAAGGAAAGACAAGTCACTACAAGGCAAGAAATAACATTACCATTAACATTACCACATAATATCATTAATAAGTAATAACATTACCACATATACAACAAAGCGGTGTCCACAGGGATCCATATGCGGTCCAACGATGTGGGACATCGTTATCGAACCCTGCCTAAAAACAGTGGAAATTACTGAAGACACGGAAGCAGTAGTCGGCTATCCAGACGATATTGCAATAGTCATATCAGCACTATCAACAGACGAAATTGAGAGGAAAGGGAACCAAGTCTTACACACGCTTCAAAAATGGTGCGAAATAAACAAACTGAAACTATCAGGAAATAAAACTAAATACACGACATTCGGGCAATCTATACAAAGAGATCCAATAAAAAAGATTACCAGCCAAAAAATTGAACGAGTGAAAGAATTCAATTATTTGGGACTATGGATTGACGATAAACTGAATTACGCTAAACATGTCGAAACTTTAAGTGACAAAGGAAATAAGTAGCAAATAAAATACTCACAATTGCAAGAAAAGACTATAAGATACCCAAAAAGATCCTAAACGTACAACAAATCTTTAATAATGCCAACAGTAAAATACTATGCCCACATCTGGGCTAACAGAATATTTGCAAATAAAAAAATAAGGGAACAAATAAACAGAGTTCAAAGAGGAGTTTTAATTAGAACAGTAGGAGTAATATTTTAAAAAAATTTTCTGACCAGAAAAAAATGAATTATTTAATAACTATACGATTTTTGTTACAGTTTCAAGGACCTAACGTCCTCTTCATCATGTTCAAATGGTCAGAAAAATGTTTCAAAATGTTATTATGATTGTCCAGAACTATGGAGTATATTTAATAGGAGTAATCAAAACACTACCGATAGAATCCTTACAGGTGCTTGCACTAGAAGAACCAATCCCCTACAAAATACTAACAAGGGACATGTTTCGGTTAGAACGCAAGAATCAACATAAAAGTTGGTAGACATATACAGGACTAAGTACTGACCACTGTATGGTAAGTCATTTCCGTGTAAAACTCCGCCAACAGCGCCACCTACCCTTCGAAACACTAACAGTTAAATTGCACGTTATAGGTGCTAAGTGAAGATCAGTGAGGTGCGTCAGTGTGTGGTAGTACGCTCCAATTAGTGTTAGGTGTGATAGTCAGTGTGGAAAAATGGGGCGGGCTGTTGGCATTAACCCCTTCATGTAGTTGAACTGCTAAAAGACAAACTAAGGCGCAGATTTAAGAATCAAACATCAGTCAGAGCAGAAGATGAGTCGTTTGCGACATGTTGGTACAATTTAATTATCAATGAGTACGAAAATGAATTAGAAATGATACCACCTCAACACTCGCCAGAGATGATAAAAAAAATGGCTATCCTTTAAGCCTTCTCCCACCTACCGGTTTTTAGTTTTCGCTAACAAGTTCGACTTACATATTGCACTGCGGTTAAGTGGGTTTTGTCAGAAATTTCTCCCTGATGTGGCTCATACGCTGTCACTACTCCTTGATAACGCGGAAAAAGGACGCATTCTTTCCTTCCCGGCCCGGCGCAAAATAGCTTCACTTCGCCCCCTTATTTTCCGATTGCTAGACTTAATACCGGAAAATATTTGAAATTTTAACATACTTATCAACCTATTAAAATGTGTTAAAATAATTACGATTAAAGTATAAATGTCGAAATTATAACTACTTACTTGAATGAGTCAAATTTGATTTGTAAATTTTCTATTAACAAATAAAATTACTTGATATTTTCTTGTTTTGATTTTAACTTTTCTCACTTGGTGGCAGCACATTCACGCACGGCGAAGGCTATAAACGAACTCTTAATGTGGCTTTGGCATTAACCCCTTCATGTAGTTGAACTGCTAAAAGACAAACTAAGGCGCAGATTTAAGAATCAAACATCAGTCAGAGCAGAAGATGAGTCGTTTGCGACATGTTGGTACACTTTCGCCAGAGATGATAAAAAAATGGCACGACACAGCAAGATATCTATAATAGCAGTTCAGAGCGGGAAGAAGACAGCAGTCTAGAGCGGGAACCGAGAATCTGGAATTCTTTAGCGTTGAGCAGTCTTCCTCCTGAATACGGATTAGCCCAATACCAGCTTCCAACGGAGAGGTACTTGCCTTCTTGCATTTTCCAAAAGTACATATGAAAACATTAATTTGCTCATTAAATCTTAATACTTTTATACTAAATATTATACCACTATAGTTTATTTAGTTTAGATTAAAATGATATATACCTAAGTAAGTAAGAATTTAAATCTTATATTATGAGTATAAAAGTGTGTATGTATTCGCGTCTAAGCTTGTGTGTTGCCCGTTCTCCTTGGAATCAGTCTAGTGTATCACCTTGAAGTCGGTCTTTTTCTTCCTCTGGAAACATTCCTGGGAGTCTCTCGGCTTGCCCTATCATAATTGTATTAAAATTTCATTTGCCCCTCTCATTGATATGTTCGTTAGGCGATCCCAAATTTCAAAAATGAAAATACGGGACGCTACTAATTATGAGAATCTTTGAAATGCTTAGAATGAATGCAAGTGGTATATACCAATTTACTTTTTTCCATTAGATAGACGTATTTATCTATTACGTAATCACATTTTTAGTTCTTTTTTGTAGACCTTCTCCTCAATAGTAAAGCTAACGTATGCAGAGATTTACCCTATCCTTCCTGGTAACAAGATTTTTTTTTTAATTTCTCAGGATCTGTTATGTTTTCTGGCTTTGAGAGTCTGCTTTGCCAGACCTCATAAGCTTCTATTTTTTATTGAAGTACCCCAACATTTTCCCATTATTGTCTGTTCAGAATTATTAACTAAAACAATATATTTTTCTTCTTCAATGGTCAACGGAAAATTACCAAAAATATCAGTTATGGATTATTCATTAAAATATTTCAGAAGCAAGATGCAGATTGAAACTGAGTACTAAAAATAACAATAAGGTTGAACAGTAACACATTTTGTTTCTGGACAATCGAAACGAATGCTTCGTTCAATATCAAAGTATATAGATCGTTTACCTAATTAAATCCATGTTATATGCATTCAAGTTTTTTCAACTTTTGAATTGTCATATTCAGATGTTGACGAGAATCATTATGTACCTAATCCTGTGAAAAAAGTAAACTATAACATTACACTCATTTCTTCTTCGTTGAAATCCGGGAGATTTAAGCGTCTATAGAAAAATTTTCGGGACGTACATCTCGATTCCTTGATTGTCCCGGATTTTCCGGGCCGAACGGCTTATGCTATGACCGTAAACAAAACGTCCCTTTGCCTCAAATCTACCCACCAATTCGCGCCTCTGTGTAAATTTATTGAAATTATTAAATATTGAGCTTATTTCTGTTATTTAATTAAGTTATAATTACCTTAGTATTGAGTGAACATAAACATTACCTGTAAAGCAGTTAAATTTACATTCTGCGTTAGATGTCGAACTCAACATTATTAATGTTAACAGGTGAGTGAGTACATTGTTTTGAAAAACGATATTGAATATGCTATCTTACAACTATTTTTCAGAATATGCCAATTCTTTTCTCATTCAGTTGTTTTATTAATAAAAGTTTGTTATTTGTGAGATTAGGATATTGCAACCACTGTTCTTTATGTTCATTTACTTATTCATTGTTTCCTTTTTAGTTATTGCTATGACTTAATTTGATCTTTATTTTTTAATAGTTTTAAGTTATCCGCTATACACAACGTAGCTCTCTATGCAAACATAAGACATCATGTAAAATGACAGAAGATGTTTTGTTTTCCAGTGTCATGAAAACAAATTTTCGTCTCGAATCGATTTCCATCTCCAAAGCGAGACGATAATTTGAGTTAGCCTTGTCCCCATCTTGAATGTAAAATGTTAACTCTTGCCTCAATTTTGTTCAGTTTGTATCAGAAACAAGATGAGAAATTCCTCTTCTCATGAGCAACTCTAAACAAAACCTTAATATTCTTACCAAATATGTTACATTTCTGGTTGTAATGTTATGCCTGAGCGATGATAAGCTCTTAACTTTTACTCTTCTATGAGATAATAAAAATAATAATTATTATTACAATTTTTATTCCTGAAGATTTGATAGTTCAAATATTGAAACATCCGAGTATTGAAATATCAGAAGAAAATAAAACGTGTGTCATCGCCGATCAATCGCCATAAAAAAATGTAAAGTAAGAAAAATGTACTGGTCGTTCGTGGATCCGATTTGATTCCTCTACCTTCTGATTACTGGTCGAACCACTTAACCACGAGTAGTACGCAGCAATTGATTTGTCATTAGTTTGTTTATGAGTATAATACACGCGCCGTATTTTATTCAAAACAAAGGAGCTTTGTATTTTGTTTTTTAAAAAATCTGTAATCTTGATAATTTAGTGAATACAGTGATATATTGCGCTCCGAGTTAACTACATCTTCCTGTGTTTTGTCAATGAATCTATTAACAAGCTAGTGTTTTGAACGAAATGAAAAGGCTCTTTATTTAGGTGAGCCGGAAGAACTAACGCTTTAGATGAGTGGTTGGACAGTATAATAAATACTAAAGTGGTTAGAGTTCTAGTTTTCTAATCTGGGGGCCCTGATTCCATTCCCGCGTTCTCTATTTACCCTGTTAAAATGTTTCATTCACAAAGCTGAGCTTCAGTTGGATTCTGCTAAATGAAGATAATCTCCAGTGGAGAAATTCAGTGATCTTGAAAACAAAGCAAGAAAAATGAATGGAGGAAACGAGTTGCAGAGTTAATTCTATCACTGATTCTCTATTTGATATTATCCGTTAATTTCGTGCATTTTTAAGTTGTTGCTCATTGACACTATGTTCTCCCCTTTTCTTTTAGTGTCTCAATGTGTAAAATTTCACAAATTATATACTAATCATGAGCCCTAAGTTATATTTTAAGTTTACGGGAAACAAACCTACTTTAATACGGATGAATTCTCTATTACAAATAAGCTACCAATAGTTAGCATTTTCAAAAATTATTTAAGGGATAATGAAATCAACAATTTCGAAGTAGTATTATGTATGAATCAGTAGCGCCGGAACCTAGGAGCTCACGCCCTGTTAGACCCTCAAAATTTTCATTGGGGGTTAGGTTCTTTACCCAAAAATGACCCATCCATCCTGCTAATTTTTTTGCAGGCAGGACTATTGTTAATAGTTTCAAAACTCAGCGCAAATCTTTGAGTTAGTTTAGAAAGTAACGTACCATAGGTACCACATAATCTATCCGTATATTATTTGATACGCGGATATTTATAGGTATATGAAATAAGTAAACTTGTTTATATAATCCTCATTTGCTTTAATTATAAGATTAACTAAGTGCTCCGACTGTTATCTTATCATCAGTGCCTCTGATATATGTATATTTTTTCAAGTGGCTGTGTACAGTTTTACGTGTGTGTCATACAAACAAGAAGTACTGTGAGTACAAGTATCAAAGACTCCCTTTTGTCATTTCGTCAGCCAGCGTTTCTCCTCACTCCTGCACAAAAACACACTTTACGATTTGTTCTTTTAACAGTTGGTGGCTACTTCATGCTGCTGTGCTAGCTACTCTACCAGGCGTAACTGATCTTGGAGCAGCCGTTAGTTGGGTTGCTTATCTCGCGGATTTTGTATATCAAGAATTTATGTGGCCCTCTTTACACACATATGCTAATTTGAGATTTAAGATTAAACACTTATGTAAGAAAAGTATTTCTTATCGCTGAACCATATATTGGCAATATAATTCAACAGTGATATTATTACGTAGAATGTGCAATATATAAAATAAACCTTTTTAGGAACATTTGAATGATGAGAAAAGGGGCGGATCTAGCCCGGGTAAGGGGCCTGGGCCACAGCACTTTTTTGCAACAAAAATTAATTAAGCTATTATTTATATGTATTTCTAAATTGATAGTAAACTCAAAATATACCTATCATAGTCTGAGTTCTGACTGCCGCTCCCCCAGATCATACATTCTAGATTCGCCTCGGGATGAGTATCTTTGTTGTTACGGTTTATTTCGCTTTCTTCCTTTCCTCAGAATTTGGCCTAGGTTGAATACTCTCCTGAGTACTGAAGGTACTCCAGGCTATCCAACCGTAACTTAAATTGTATTTGCGCAACGGAAAAAAAACTGAAATTAAAATATGAAAGAAAAGTAAAATAACATCTGCAATAATGAAGACAGGAAGATTTGAAAAAAAACTATACTTCGAATCAGGATCTTTTCTCCTGTTGAGACCACTGCGAGAAGCACTGTAACTGTTGATAATATCCATAGAGTTTAACTCTTTCGTTCTAAAGACCACTTACCAAATATTGTTAATCCAGCTTATAACTAAGGGATATTCAGATCTCATAACACAATGACTACTACTTTATACAGTACAAACTAAATTTATTGTTAGAACAGGAAAACAAAAGAGAAAACTACATGATGGAGCTCCCCTTCCCGCACGGGGAGGAAAAGATTGAAGCAGACATTGCAAGTGAAAAAAAAAGTATAATTAGGTTTGAAAATTTAGTCCCAAATTTAGTTCTTAATTCCAAATTTTGTCTTCACCAATCCTACTTTTACAACAATTTCTACGCGAACAGAACAAATTTTTAACGCACCTCTTAACTTTCCAAAGAAAAATTTCGTTCCGGTTACGGTTAGTTAGTTTCGTACAATATAAACTCCGTTTGATCAATCCGATTCTTAGCGCAAGTACATTTTACATAAAACAAAATACAAGTCCAATTTATATCGGTTGATTTATATTTTAAAAAATGAATTATTATGTTGCTCAAATTAAACTTGACACAATTTAGTATTAAATTTTACAATTGTTTTTAAAACACTATTACATCATTCGAAAGGGGGGTGGTGGTAACATTTCTTTGGCCTGCTGACACAATAGGAATTCAAAAAAAAAACTATTACAAGGTTTTACGTCATATACTTATTAAATCGGTTCACAATCTGAATACAACGTTCACCCAACAGCTTTCCTAATGGCTGAGCACCCTATGAAAGTGGCAGCGGTGGAGATAGAGAATGGCCGGGCCTACATGAACACACTGAAGAACTAAAATGTTATCCTCCTTCGAGCGGGCAACCTGTCTACTTCAGGCGCAACCCGTCTCTAAATACACACTTTCTTCATATTTTTAACTATTTCTTTGCCCATGGCTCATTAAATCGCAACTTCTCTAGTCTCACTTTTGTATAGCACAAATTTTCAACTACCGATCGTATCTGCCAAATAATATTTCTTTAAACTACAGGGTGAGCGGACAAGCTTCAGGTAATTCCATTATCACAAGCATTTATTTTAACATGTCAGCAGGATAGAGAGAGAGAGAGAGAGAGAGAGCATTGAACGTTCTAAACATCACCCCGGGTTTATCCTTCTATACGTAAAGTTTACTAGGAGGGTCCTAAGAACCACAAACAACAGAGCGCATTTTAAACTTTGTACACAATAGTTAACGATACTAAAACTAACCTAACCACTAGAACTAACAAACGAAGAATATAAATTCATACAAAACAAAAATATTTGAACGCAGATTTGATATGGAGAGGTGCTAACCTATGCGTAGATTTTTGACATTTGAAGTTCCAACCGAGGCAAGTGGAAGTGGAAGTGAAGGGAGAGAAAGGATTAGTGATGGGCAGTGGGAATATTCCCGGTGGGAAGGAATTTAAAAAATGGGAATATTCCCGGGTTTTTTCCCTGGGCTATGAATTCCCGGGAAGGAATTTATTTCCATTTCTTTACTTTATCTTCCAATTTATAAGAACAATATGACTAGTTACTTTATTTTAATATATTATGATTTAATTCTATGTTTTAAAGAATTTGGAGGTTAAAAAATTTAAAATTCTTTGACTGTACTTTATATAACTAATAATATATTTTTTTGTTCTATTTTCATTTGCACTAAAAAGTAAGGTAACTGTTTAGAATTGGGGGGCCAAAACTAGCAAAAATTAAGATGATTTACGGAAGAAATGAGTTGATAGTGATGTTCAAGTAGTCAGGAAAGTGTCGAACACATTTTTGTAGGGCAGTAGGGGATTTATACAAAACGGAAAGGTAAGTGGAAGTGATTTATGTGAGAAAAGAAAGTGAACTGTTGGTAAGGAATATAGAAAACAACGTGCAATGCGGAGCTATAACCCACCTTCATTCGCTAACGCTCGCTCTGCAACGCTGTCTGAATTTAATGTTGGTAACCTAATTTAACGTATGGAACCATAAAACAAACGCATTGGAATAGAATATTGCAAAAAGTAGGTGCAAATCTGGCCCCCAATGCTAAAAAACAGCAAAAATTAGCAAAGTACTAATTTATAAATGATGAAAAGGAACCATTTTGTAAAGTAATTTAGAATTATGTAGAAATAGAGATGAAGTACTATTAATAATCCCTGAACCGCCATTAGTAAAAGACGTCGGTCTGTCTCCTCTCTCTGACTCGAATTTCTGAAGAGATACTCGGGCTTCTTTTACATGTGAATTAACGTATGGAATTTCGAGAAATAGGTAGAATGAAAGGTCGTGTCTGGCAATGTTACGTGCTAAAATATAAAGATAAGTAAGTATCTTGCAAATTTTGTGAACATAAATATGTATGCGAAAATGTTGATAAATTGGTGAGGCATGTATCTTTAGTTAATCTAATTAGTTTATAACATTTATAAATTTAATGTGTGTATAATATCAGCAATAGAGTCAAGTTGAGCAAATCCACTTACATATAAGTTTAAACTGTTACTATATAATTTTTTCACACATATTTAATTGATAGAACATATTGTAAATAAATATACATTTATGCGTACTTTCTAAATATAAAAAAACTGTTAACAAAGTAACATGGTACCGTTCAGAATATACAGCACATTTTAAAGAATCCTCTGTGGACAACAATAATAATATGCTGTGATATAAAAATTAATTCAACTTTGAAATTATAATATAGTAATAGAATGTAATTTTCTTTCTGATTGAACATAAATTCCCGGAAAAATTCACATTTTGGGAATCTTCCCGGGAATATTCCCAGGGAATATTTCCGAAAAATATCTTCCCGGGAATTTACCCATCACTAGGAAGGACGAATTCTATCACCCAGGCGACTGGGGACCCATGCTTGACTGGAAAGATTTACTTTAAGCAATCATAATTTCAGATTTCATTACTCTGAAGGAACATCGTATAAACATTTTACAATAAGCAGGCTTATCTACGCTAACCTATGCTCCCCCTTGTTTTGTTTATAAAAATAAATTTAAAAAAACCGAAAAAAAATTAGTTCATAGTTTAAATTTTGATGAAATTTATAATTGTTTATAGGATTTAATCACCAATTGATCCGAATTGAAAGAAAATTTAACCAGCCATAGCAACCTTCTTCTCAAGAACTTCCTACACCTGGAACATTCCTAGTCACAGGTCCCTTCTGGATTTACAATTGATCTTCTAAATTTACTCCAGCCGCATTGTAAATATTTAAAAAAAAAATGATGTTACCTGGTAATCTTGGAAACCACGGGTCAAATCTTATTTGTTACATCCACTGCAAACTAATCCATTACGGATGAATCACGTGCTTCATTACCAGGGACGAGGAATTCTGTCGTTTTTGCTCGAATTATTACCCTCACTTCATAGCTGTCCTATAGGCCTTCTCCCACCTACCGGTTTTTGGTTTTCACTAACAAGTTTGACTTACATATTGCACTGCGGTTTAGTGGGTTTTATCAGAAATTTCTCCCTGAGGTGGCTGAGACGCTCTCACTTCTCCATGATAACGCGGAGAAAGGACGCTTTCTTTCCTTCCCGGCGCAGAATTGCTTCACTTTGTCCCATTATTTTCCGATTGGTAGACTTATTACCGGATAATATTTGAAATTTTAACATACTTATCAACCTATTAAAATGTGTTAAAATAATTACGATTAAAGTAAAAATATCTAAATTATAACTACTTACTTGAATGAGTCTAATTTGATTTGTAAATTTTCTATTAACAAAAAATAAAATTACTTGATATTTTCTTGTTTTGATTTTAACTTTTCTCACTTGGTGGCAGTACATTCACGCACGGCAAAGACTATAAACGAACTCTTAATGTGGCTTTGGATCGAACTCGAAAAAGTTCGCCATTTTGGGTCCTCAGATCCCAACGATCTCATACTAATATAAACAATTATACATGAGCGGTAAAGGGACCGTCTCATTGTAATCTTACTCATTATTTATTGTTCCTCGTTAATAGTAATTTGAGACTTCAAATTGTTAAGAATTCCCTGTGGCTATATGGATAGACTTGTATGGCATCCCAGAATCACCTAATGAAACTGCTGTTTCTATTGTTAAAAATGTATTAGGAGTCGTGCGTTGGATACATCAATTAATGGTGATGAAAGAATATATGTACTCACGTAGAATGTACTGGAGGATGTTAGGAAAAAAGAAAACGAATATATTCATTATTCTAGTGTTAGGGTAAAAGTATTTCCACAAAACCAAAATACTGTCGAAGTGGCCGTGTTAAGTTTCGACAGTTCGTATTGTAAATCTGTACTGTCTTGTAATTCTGGGTTATAAGATATTTTAAATATGTACTAGGCTGGCGGTTGTTTGTACTATTAGAAGAAGAAAAAGAAAAGATATGTTAATATAAAAAGATATTCAAGTGTTTTTAAATAATGAGGTTGTTAATACATGGTTGGCAGGTCAACTATATATAAACAAGATATAAAAATATAATGGAAGGATTATGGTAGATGAGTTCGTCATTTTAAAGGCTCAATAGTAAAATAACATAATTTAAAAAAAACAGTTGAAGGATTATTTTATCGTCGTAAATGGTGCATGAAACCCGAAAGTGAAAAATAATTAGTATCGCTTTATTGAAGAATAGAAAACGATCAATATTGAGCCCAATACTAACTATACAATTTTAAGAAGTGGCCGTGTTATATATAGAAATACCATGAGTGTCGCGGATAATGGAACGATGGACACTCCAGCAATGAATTATTCCATATTGGAGATGTTACAAGAAATGTCCCGACAAATTAAGGATCACAAAACAGTTCACAAAAGGTCCCGAACAGTTTACAAAAATTTATCAGCGTTTTGATCAAAAATTGGAATAATTGCAGCGATGCAACGACAACCAATGGGAACAGATTCAGGAACAATTGAACCAAGTAAATCAGCATATTGCTGCTAAATTCGGACATTATGACGAAAATATGGAGAAAATTGTACAGAGATGCTCCGAAGTTCAGGACATAGTAGATATTATAGAATCGACGGTAAATGAGCAGGCAAATCAAATCAAACTGAAAAGCTGAAAAGCTGGCTGAAAAGCTCTAGCTGTCTACTGCAGAAATCGGAATTTCAAAAATAGCTTCATTCTTGATTAAAGTTATCGTGCAGAACAACAGTTATTTTAACAGTCTCACTATGGGATCTTAGCAAGTACAGCTTACCTTGGGACAGCATGTTGGTAAGAGTAGTGAGTTACGGCTTTAGAAACAGACAGCCCTAGAGAACCAATAAATACATTAGTCAAATAAGAAATAAGCAAGAAATCGACTGTAAAGTAATTGGGAAATGACTTTGTATGGTTACTAATACATATAGTAAACATGTATCATTACTTAAAGAGAATTTACATTGTTTGGTTCTACTGTGGCACAAAACCTCTTACACACAATACCCCAAACAGAACTCAATATACAATTATACACTTTCAGCAAAAGGTTCTCAACCCGGGAACGGTCGACATGTAAGTACAGAGCTCACCCTTGTTTATGATTTTGTTTGAAAGCTGCCCTCGTAAGGTTACAGAGCTGAAGCGCCTGTAGCTGTCTCTTGATGTATCTACTCTGTGGGAGTGAAGTGTCACCTTCTCATTCTCTTCAGTTAGAGCAGCACTGACGTTATGAATATGAATAGGTACAATTTATGAGCTCCGGCATGAGTGATTTTTCCGAGATCATGAGCAACAACAAGGAGCAGATTTAGCTCTGACATGCGAAGATACAGGGAAATTAACGTCACGATATGCCACCAGTGAAGTGCCAATCTATGGGAAACACACTGTCAGCCCAGGCTAGTAGCCAGGCCAAAAATTTAAGGACGGCCCGGTCAATTCATATTATATTTCATAACCATATTATAGTTCATTTACAAGCCAACCGTGAAAATTTTAGGGGGATCCGTAATAAGTTTGGTGGGCCCGGCCCCCCTAGAAACTCCTTGTATACTGGCCTGTGTCAGCATCTGTTGGAAATGTAATGGTGACATCAAGACAGTGATGCAACATGGAGTAGAACAGTGTCCTATTGAAATACCTATGTATCGAGAGACATAAGTAGAGTGTTTACTCTAACAAGATATTTATAGCTTTCCTTTCATTGGAGGTTTCAATCTTAAAATATGAGTAGTAGAAACACATGAAGAGTAACTGAAAACCCGCTCTAGTTATGCAAATAATTTTATAAAGTGTAATCCTTCTGTGGTAATGATAATAAATTTATAATTTTTATGTGATACTTATAATAATCAATTAAGTGTATTGTTTATAGGATAACAGAAATAGATTTGATAAAAAATACTTTCATACAAAATGGATACAACTTACAATTAAAAAATGGTTTTATCTAAACATATTAAAATTGTATTTGAGATAATAATAATAGTAATAAATCACAAAATGTCAACACATAGAAATGTGTTCAAAATAAATTCCATACAGAATTATAAGCAGTTATAAAAATTATTATATTATAAGTGAGCGACGCGCTCACTTGTCAATCGCTCGCGTCACAAATCAACATTCGACCGTTTCCAGTTTCAAGGTTGCTGGAACATAGAAGTGACTCATTTAGTGTAACTGCTTTCAACATTTATATATTTTGATGACCGCTGAAGCTACATCGGACATTTAAATATTTATGTTCATAACATTACAAAATTTGTGCATTAGAAGTAGTTAGAGTCGAAATAAATATTTGTCTAACAAAAAGGCAACGATAATGTATAACATATATGTTAATTTGTGATTTAATGTTGAAGATTGGTGTAAGAAAATTATTTATTATCTACCTATTATCTGCTGGCAACTTGAACTAATTTTAAATTAACATTAATAATAATATGTACCATATTAAAAAATAAATATTCGCCAAATAAACGTTCTCTAGTACATTTGGATGGATAGTACCTGCATAATTTTACTAATTATTTATTGTTATCTGATGATAGTAATATGAAGCTCTAAGAATATTAATAATTTCTGCTTGGTTATATGGATAGCTTAACCACCTTCGCAACTAGAAACCGGGGTTCGCTTTTTCTGGGAGCTTTTGTGGTTTGGATCTCATGTTAGAATCTCTGTCAGTGTCTCATATAGGCTTTGTAGTAAAATAATCGCTAAAATGTAATACAACCAAAAGCTATTTTAAAATATTACAATTAAGGTTGTAATTATGTTGAACTTGCTAAAACCCTCGTTCCTTGCACAGGGTATGAAGCTTTGTGAAAAGTATTTTGCAAGATGCACTTACACCTCCTCACCCTTAGGATAGGCATTTCAATCAAAATGAAATGGAAGAATTTTATGTCAACCCAAGTGATAACTTTGTTCAAAACTTAATGATAAATTAATTATTTCTTCAGTTTGGCCATTATATGAATAAATTAGTGATATCCCCGTAACCTCCCAAAGAGGGGGGAAAAGTGCTGGAACATGTTTCCACCTATTTTTAATAATTTGTTTATATATCAAGTTTTATCTGGCTAATTTAAATCAATATTGGATACATTTAGTATTATCATAATAATATACTAAACATTTGGTTCTTTGATATTTTCATAATAATTATATTAACAGATAATTGTGTTATATTAAAACCACATATTAAACAGGGAAGATAAATCAAATATAAAATGTCTTATAGGAGAAATGTATTAGTTACATTTATAGAGTAATCTGTAATGTATTTACCAACTGACTGTGTGATCCGTGTTTGATCCTCGATTGTGGCTGCAAATGGTTTACGTTCTTCCTTCGATCGAACGAGAAAATACAGCAAAAGTTACATCACAAGGTTTTTGTGCAACATTGGAAAATCTCTGCTTCCGGGCAAATAAATCGTGAAATCTTTCACTTCCACGTGCGATTATGTGCTGTAGGTTAAGGAGATGAATAATGAATGAAAGTGAATTGTGTGCCTGTGATCGAACCAAGAATCCACCGCACTAAAAAGGGCCCTTTACCACTTTTTAAATTGTTTTTATTACAGATTTAGTAAGCGTATGTATCAAGTACAACAAAGCTTCTAGAGGAATATTTGTCACAGGATAACAGTCGTTCAATAAAATAAATGTTATAAAATCTCACATGAATATTAGTGGCATTTAAAAAAATGTTTTACTATAAAATTTTGTATAAATATCATGTTAGGTACATCAATCAAAATTTGAGACATTGATGGTAGAAATAGTGTTCATAGATAACTCTGCTTATTGGTAAATAGATAGTAAAAGTCTATTAAATTATCATTCCGACATACCGATTTACACTAAGTTGCGTAGTAGCTGGATGGAAACAAAAGTCTTTACTTCAAACCATGTTGAGATTTATATAACTCTAGAAACTACTAGTACTATAAGCTAAAATCTCACGCAATTGAGGTCATATCCTCAAATTTAAAAAAAAATGTAGTTTAAATTTCGTTAGTATCAGTAAAATGCATGAAATAGTAAACGAAAATGATTCGCTGATAGCACACAAGGTCACGTAATTGATATTTTTCCATATATTGGCCCAAATACATGAGCGTTTACAATTATAAATTTAATTGTTGAATATTGAAGTGAGATTGGTCAATAAGAGACAATGCACGACTGGTATCAGTCGTTCTAGTACGTAATATTAAAGCTGCCTCGTCACGCTAACAGCTCAATCTTACTACAAGGTCATCCAATGAATAACATACAGCCTATACAGCATTTTGTTGTATATTCATTAACTTTACATCATCTTTAGCATGAGAAAATCATATTACAGAACATTTGCCCGAAAAATCTCATGTTTCCTCAGAAGTTATCCATATAACCTTTGTATATGTTTTCCAATTATTTCAGTAATAGATAATACAATTGCCTAGTGCCATAGTATATTTAAAAGGTAAACATTTATAAATTTTCTCGGGAATACACAGAGTCGTGTATTTATTACCAGAGCTTAAATGATACATTGTGAATAATGTGGTTCATTATGTTAGAATAAAATGTAATTGCCATTTAATTCACATATACACTTAATATAGCTACATATGCTTTCTTGTATTCGGGAAGAAATGACATTATAGAGAATAATTTACTATTGAGGATACAAGCACTGAGCCTACATATCCGTAAATAACCACTCTCAGAGCATGTTCTATAATAGTTAGACAAGCGATTCTTTACAACATATGAGAGAGGGGAGAAAATACTAACACAAGTGCTTACCAACGAATGTGGATTGTCTTATCGAATTGATCTTTTCATGGGTATTTATTTAGAAGGATGAGCATTATTATTTAATTTTGCATGGACGTTCTTATAAAAGTATTGCAATCGTGTTACATTTTCAATATTAAAAAAAAACTTCAAAACCTAGACCATAAATGTGAGTGTTGCATATTATCAAAAACACTTTTAAGACCTGAATTAATCAATGTCTTATTTAGAGCGCGATCATTACAAATAGTAAAGCAACCTCTTGCAATTAAGAGATTATATATGCTTTTTTGTTTCTTTAACATCCACTTACTGCAAAGTCCCTAATAAGTTTTAGTAATTGTGCGTAATAACCTGAACTTATATATAGCCTGGAAAAATGTGTTCCTGTCTTCCGTTTACAACATCTGGCAACCATAGGCAAATTCGAATTATTTCCCAAGGGATTTTATCTAGTTTTTTGGCTGGCAAATCTCAAGTTACAAACGGACTACTCGTAAGATAAACAGAGAGGAACATGAACTATAATAGACGACTGTTCAACGCCAAAATTAACCTACAAAATATATTATAGAACTACACATAATTTTCTTTACTAAGGTTAATAGGTTTGTGAATAAATTTCACAACATACATTCTAGTCTCAACTTTGTGTCATGCAGTGCCCCCTCACTCTCAAAATTTCAGCATCAACCCTTGAATAAATACTTAACTAATAAGGAAATGAACAGAATTGGCAGACAAGGTAGAACTACCAGAATGCCCTATTTATCCAAGGATGAACATTACTCTTAGATAAGTAATCAGTTTCTCTGGTACTTTTATTATAACATTAGACTACAAATTCACAGCAGAAGATTTCGGTATTTTATTTCATTAACAAATATATCTCTCTATAACAAAACCACACATTATGCCTTAAGCAATATAATTTTCAAAATAACTTTAGAGACGAAATTATATGGAACTCTTAGCATTCGGACACTTTAATCCCAATTAGAAAACCTTTAACCTTTTGATATGTGGTGTGATGGAAAGGGTTACTCCCCATCTATAAACAAACAAAATTGGATTCCACATACCGAAATCCTCTATCTTCTTTCTTACCACAACCATTTAACTCTGGTTTCTGAAATTCTGAATTTAATCTCTCCACCGCTTTAGATTTCTTTTATACTTCACGAAAATTCCCGAAACAAAATATATATCGATTCTGCACTGATCCCTGCTTCGTACATGTGAGTTAAGATGACAATGCCGTCATAGCTAACCTTGAAGGAGGTCGCATATAGACGACAAGGATGCCATTTAGTGAGGTATTAAAGAACCTTCACCAAACGGCAACTCGAAACTTGAATATCTCATGTCCAACATATCTAAGGAAATAAATGGCACACACTCAAGTTTAAGCTATAGCTGAAATATATCAATATATTAGGTTTTGCGAGTTCCAGTACGCCTGCAAATAACTCACATATACCAAACACTGTTTTTCCAATATTTTATTTATAAATTGTACAGGCTGGGGCAAAAGTCTGGATATCCACTACAAAAGTCGAACGGTGTGAGAATTCATAATGCCGTTTTGTACAGGGTGTCATTATGCGAGGGTGCAACTCATTGAAGCTGTGGCAACAGCGGCGGCCGTCTGGAAATCCGCCATGTTGGATTTGGGTTTGTTTTTTTTTAAAAAATTGAAGGGGGATATTTCACATAAAATTTTCACTGCCCTTTTCTGAGGAATACACCTGTGCAGTACGTGTTGAGATATTTTTGTTTGTGTTAGAGGTTTGACCTGTTAAAGTATGGGACACTTGTCAGAGCCGATATTACAGACTATACTCAATATGACCTCCATTGCGCTGGATACACAATCGGAGTCTTTCTTGCTAGTCTTGCTGCACACGTCGCAGGGTCTGGGAGTCAAAAGAGGCACAAGCATCTTTAATATGACGACAGAGATGGGCTACATTGATGATTTTTGCCTCATAAAAAATTGATTTCAAATGACCCCACAGATGAAAGTCAAGAGTGTTAGGGTAGGGATGACCATTGCATAGGACTACTCTTATCTATCCGGTGACATTGAAACTGTTGATCCAGAAACTGTCTAAAGTAAGTAGCATATGGGGAGGTCCACCGTCCTGTTTGAAGAAAATTGGGAAATCACAATGGAATTCAACAACGTTGGAAACACATAATCACCGAGCATGTTAACTTCTTCAAGGAAATGACATCAAATGATGCCACATATTTATAGGGAAAATAATATTAGGAATGTGCTCCAGAATATTATTTTTACTTACCTTCAGTTCGCACTCTTCTTCGTGTAAAAAATCGGATTATTTTTCCGATAAATATTAGGCATCATTTGATATCATATCCGTAAACAGGTTAAGATACCTCCTCCCATTCAAGGTTCCATCAATGAACACTGGACCCACGATTCTTGTGTCCCAAATCCCATACCAAACCATCACTTTTTCACCACAAGCAATTACACATGGATTCACCTAGGAGGGGTTTGCATCTGACCAATAACAGTGATTTTGTTGGTTTACCTCATCTTGCACATAAACGTTAGCATCTTCACTGAACAACACCTGCTGTATGAAGTTTGGATTACTGTAACAATGACCCAGAGCCCATTCTACAAACTGTAATCGCCGATCAGTGTCATCGTTCGAGAGGTGATGTTGCAACTGTAACTTGTACGGGTGCGATTAATGTGTGTGTGCAACACACGCATTATTGAACTCTGACTGACACATCGGCACATACTTCGATGTGGACTTTTCACAACCGATGCCAGATTGCTGTTGCAGTCTCCTCGTCGGTGGTTGTTCTTGAACGTCCACTGCGAGGCCTGTCTGTCACAGAACCTGTTACACAAAATTTGTTCAATAACCTCTAAAGTGTCGTATGTGTTATATGATGTCTCTTAGGATATAGGGCATTGAAGTCAGCAGGAATCACTCTGGTAATTCGTCCACCACTCAGTAACACAATTTCAATGCATTCTTCATATGTACGTGCCTTGTGGATAACGTGCAACGATAAAGAAAATTTGTCAACTCCTATCAATTTTAAATTTTATTCCTACACAACTAAATATATCGCAAAACGGGTCCGACAGGTGTAATCCTCAGAAACAGGTAGAGTAAAATGATACGCGAAATAATCCCTTCCCATTTGAAAAACGTAACTCAAATCCACGATGGTAGATTTGAAGATGGCCATCGCTGTCGCCATAGCTCCTATAACTTGCGACCCCATAGATACACCATACCAAACAACATTATGATTCCTCACACCATTCGACTTTCATAGGTGTGTATCAATACTTTTGCCTCACCCTGTACAATTTCTTGTTCAGTAATTGGTGTAAAAGACATTCAGTTCATTTTATATGGGATATTTACGGTTTACTTTATCATTATCTCTATGTTAATTATTTTATGTTAACAATATTAGAGATATTTTCTTTAATTGCTTCGACTATTATCGTTGGATCATGTTCAACCCTTACCAAACCTTTTGTAGTGTTTACTTCATTTATTACTGCAGGTGTTTTGTTCATTCTACTCTATAATATGCCGGCTGTAACTTTCCACAGATTACAAAAGTTGATATGCTCAATAGTATTTGTTTCGTATATAAATAGTTTTTATTTCCTTTATTAATTCTGTATGTTTATTTGTAGGTCTATATTTTCAGTAGAATTCCTCATAATTCCAATCAGTTTGGTTCTTCATTAATCTAATCTAATTGACTTAATCTATGGCTTTCTCGTATAACGTTTAGTAACCCGTTTGCTATCCATGTCTTTATTTGGAATTTTTATTATTAATTTTTTCAACAATTCCTTACACAGTTCTATCATTATTTGAATGAAATTAGAACCTACAGTTGTTGCAAAATTGCTTTGTGTCATATGCTCTCAATCACCTTCTTTCAACTCTTGTTTAGTAATATATAATCTATAATACTTGATCTATATATTTGTAATCAGTATTACACAATCACATCATTTCAAAGACACTGTGACCTCACCGTCTTAGTACAGCACTCCCACAGATTTTCTTATGATGATATCTGAAGTTCGCAGCTTACAATATTTGCAAGATCAGCAAAGCAACATTCAACGAATTATGAATACCACTTTACGTACGACAAGCGGCACAAAACTGTCTTTAACTTTGGGGGGAAGGGCAGATCGTTCCCATAAACTTTTTTTTTTATTATTGAATCGATGTTCAAAATATTAATCAAGTTGGAAAACGGTGCTGTGGTGGTTCAGGGGGAGCAGAGTTGTCTTCAATATTGGGACGCGGGTAGATTTGAATCTTATTCCTAGGGGGACATCAATTTCATCTCATTTTTCTTTGTGGCAATCGGATACAAACCATCAAATTTCTCCTCAAATAACTCATTTCAAATCGGATTATTGGGAAAGACAGTACCCCTCAGATCAAAGATTGGAGGAGACATGTCCCACTCAACCTCCCTGGATTTCGCCAGGGCGTATAACACTCGAGAGCTTGTTCTGGAATATGAAAAGTGGTGACCTTGCCAACCATGTGACACTTACCACGACTGCACCCCTTCTGATATACACCTCTTACAGTACATAAATGGGTTTGACCTTTTGGTCAATGTAAGATATTTACAGTCCGATCGCCAGGTGGTAGTATGCTTGATGTATTAAATAATGAAACTTTTCTTTACATTTTACGATTAATTGGTAAAGGAATAATAAACCTTAATCGTGAATATGTACTGTAATGACGACCTTAGAACAATCTGGAGTTGTTGATAAGATTAAAGGGAAATTTCTAAAATTACCATTATTATTCGCAGAAAGTAATGTAATAAAATGCTTTTATTATTGGTAACAGTAACATCAATTTTGATATTTTCAATATATGTTTAATGATACCTGTATTTTCAAACACTTATGTGCTTATTTTCCTGCTCTTATTAATTATTTTCTGTAATGTATATTATTTCTATTTCTTATTGTGTACTTTTACAGTCCCGTACTGATATAACCATTAGTGATGGGCAAAGCGATTCACCTCTGAGATCGCCTCTCAACAGTTCGCTCACTAAAATGAATCGTTCCATTTGAACGACTTAGTGAGTCACATATTTTTACAACGGGGAGAGTGGGTAAGTTAAAAATTAAAATTGTATAATCAGACTATATGTATCACGTAAAACAAATTTAGAAGGTGTAACTAATTTTAGATTACAAGCATACTGCTATTAACAAATTTAACTTTTAAAAAATCACAGGAAGTTACAGTTTTAGACTAATGCAAATTATAATTAACAGATGTAACATACATAAAAATGTAATTCAGAAACAAAATACACATACAAAGACTTAATGAAAGTAGAATTAATAAGTGTGAAAATACATAAAAACGAAACTATATGCAAATTACAGCTTAAACGAATCAAAATACACAATGCAAAATATTACAACTTTGAACTCAATGCTATAGCAATACATTTTTAGAATTACTTCAAAAGTGTTACAACTTTAAACTTAATGCCAAAAATATTATAATTTTATTACAACATCGTGAGAAACTAAGCTTTTCCTAAAAAATGTTGGTCATCACTCCCCCTTTGAATACCGGTACGCATTTCAATCGAAGTAACGAGTTCACCTGTGGCTACGCGGTTAACGTACGCGTCTTTGGTGTGGGAGATCTGACGTTCAATTTCCGGTAGAAGCTCAAGTTTTTCGGGTTCAACGTTAATAAGTAGGTTCACGTCTGATATAGCCTCGCTACTGAAATGAAATGAAATATTTTAGTTTAACGTCCCACGTTTATGCCCTGATGGCTAAGAGGGATAACGATTAAATCAACTGAATGATGATGGAAGAATTGTTGGAATGAGATAGAGGGAGGAAACGGAGTATTCTAAGAAAACCCATGGATATGATGTCCACCGCAAACTTGCTTGGCTGGGGATCAAACCACTGACCCCACACACCAGAGTTAAGCGCTTTACCACTGAGCTACCGTGCTTCGCCACTGAAAAGGACGCTAAACTCAAAACCAAATCAAATCAGGGCGAAAAAATGTAGGGGTCCTGGTAGAAGTTAGGGAGTGCGATCCAACCATATTATAGTTCATCATCATATAGATCATTTGCAAGCCTACCGTGAAAATTTTAGGTGGGGGCAGTAAAAAGTTAGAAGTAGCCAGGCTCGTTTGCCGCCCGTAAATATGGGCCTGAATCAAATCAAAGTAACACAATAAAAACTAAATTCAAAATAGATGTTAACTATATCCAAAAATTCGTTTTAAATGGTTTAACTGTTTTCCCTTGATGTGATTACAAGATTCGTTTAATTTTTATATAATGGATTTATTCTGTCAATAATATAATATTGCAGTTTAAGAACTCGTAACATTAACAGGGGCTTCGTTCCACCCATCCCAACCCTTTTTGCTTAAATATAATTCAGTTATGTTGTAGATACAACTTACGGGAAATACATTTTGAATTGTGAACTTCACAAGCTTAGAAATTTCCATATATATTATACAGGTATCTTAAAATACTCTTAAGTAAACCTTCGTTGCTTAAGGCGAAATAACATTTTGTAATGAAAATAATGAACAAAGAGAGACAGAATTAATGCTCTCCTATCACTAGTTAACAAAGGTTTTCTTACATAAAAGGAAATACCTGTTCTTAAAGAAACTTTTTGCGCTGAATTCGAATATGCACTCGGTTTTTCTCCATCACGTACGATTTTCCCGTAACAGAGGGATTTTCGGGAAAATCCCTCAAAAATTTCCCTTTTTTTATTTTACACCCCAAGATCTTGTCCCCTTGCATATACTAACATAGAAATTATACCTAAGTATACTTTGATTCATATTTAACAAACCCTCCAAGTTTCGTAATAATCGCTTTATTCTTTCTAGAGAAATAAATATGTTTGTATGTATACTGTGTGTACTGTTTATTGCACCTTATAGTAATGCTTTCAGATCTCTTAAGTTGATGTAAAACGTTTTGCTTTATTACCACAAACACATATATAAACTATAATACAATATAATTTACAAGTGTGACAATTTACAATAAACAATAATACGAATGTACCAAAAGGTCATGAAAAGACAATCAAAACTATCACAATATATGAAACTTCCATTGGGTTACAAAAACGTACACTACTTCCTTCTTTTGTAAGAAATGTTGCATTCTCTAACAAGACCCCAACAATAGTCCCCCATCATTGAAGGATCCCATCGTCCCTGGTACCTTTTCTCCATTGCCATTATATCTTGGTGGAATCTTTCCCCCTGTTCGTTGCTGAGAGCACCTAGGTTAGCAGGAAAGAAGCTGAGGTGGGAGTGCAAAAAGTGGATTTTTAAAGACATCCTACATCCCAACTCTTTGTATTTCTGTATCATGTCCTGTACGATTTCTGTGTAACTCTCAGCTTTGTTATTGCCCAGAAAGTTGCGCTCAACACACTTAAATGCTGTCCAGGCAGCTAGATCAGCACTGTTTAACTTGCTGTCAAAGCTATCATCAAGCATTAATTTCCTAATTTGGGGACCAATAAACACTCCCGCTGAAATCTTAGCATCACTCAGGTTAGGGAACTTATCTCGCAAATACTTGAAACCTTCACCAGATGTGTCCATGGCTTTGACAAAGTTTTTCATAAGTCCTAACTTGATATGAAGTGGCGGTAGTAATACCTTATTAGGATCTACCAAAGGAGCGTATTTGACGTTGCATTCTCCAGGTACGTAATTCACTCTAGGCTCCCATTCCTTCACTTCATAATGTTTGTCATCAGCTCGGCTATCCCATAAACAAAAAAAACATTGGTACTTCGTGTAACCGCACTGCAGTTCTAATAAAATACCAACTACCGTGAGATCACAACATATTTGCCAACAATGGTCCTTGTAATTTATAAGATTTAGCAAAGTTGACATGGTGTCATAGGATTCCTTAATCTTCACTGAGTGCGCAAGTGGTATAGAAGGTTTTTTTATTTCCATTATGTAAAAAGACAGCTTTAAGGCTGACCTTTGACGCGTCGATAAATAACCTCCATTCTTCTGGAACGTAAGGAATTCCTAGCTCCGCCATCAACCCATTTATATCCGTACATACGCACACATTATCTTGCATTGAGAAATAGCTTGAAAATTGAACACGCCTTTTTCTGTACACTGATATGTTCGTTTCTGCATCCAATAAGTTCCACTGCTGGAGCCTTGATCCCAGAAGTTCCGCCTCTTGTTTTGTCAGGTGCAAATCACGGACTAGGTCATTAAGTTCACATTGCCGGATGAAATGTGGCTCGCTAACACAGTCAGGGATGAACGTTGGATCCTTGGATGTACATGTTGATGTCGATGGTTCATCAAGGTCATGATCATCATCAGAGTCTTTTGGCCATATCTCTTCCCAGTTGGTAGGGGGCTCGGGAAGTGGAAGTTCATCCCCGTGCGGAATAGGTCTAATTGCGGATTTAACGTTGGGATAACTTAGTGTATTTGCTTTTTTTTAGAATGTCCCTTAACTACTGTGAGACAAAAATAACAATCATCCAGACGGTTGGTGGGTTCTCTCCACACCATTGGTACAGCAAATTTCATGAACCTCCGTTTCCCTTTGGCCCATGTAGGAAAGTGAGGTAGCACGACGCACAAATTATGTTGGGTGTCCAAGTTTTGTCCTGATCTCCCACACGACATCCGAAATATATATAATATGCTAGTTTCACCGATGGCGTAATGGATCTACACAGTCCTTTAACTATAAACTGGCCACACACATAACAAAAACTATTTGGTGAGTTAACACACGAACGCCGTCCTCTTGACGCCATTGTACTGACCACAAACTAAACTTCTGGTCTTATTTGGGTATAATGCCGTTAAGATCAAACATGAAAGCACTCTTAGCAGCAAAGACAACTTTAAAAGTCAAGTAGTGTTAAACCACACGTCAATATAAAAATGTACAAAACTCCCTCACCAAGGTGTCAAGAACACAAGAAAGAAAGAAATGCGCGGGGGGAGGGGGGAAACGATACCGTAGTGGAAAATTCACACTGCATTAGTTCATTGTTGTCAACAATGAGTCTGTATTCCATTCTTTCTTTCTTTTGCATTCTGTTACATTTGATAACAAATATTGGTAACCATTTCATGAACAAAACGAAAAAACTTGGAGAATTGTATATATATGTATTAAGATATACATATACTGTACGTTTAAACAAAATATACGTTGGAAGTACATTCTATTTTTATACACGTTTCTACTTTACAGAGAGCAATATAAGTGTGTTGTTGACTATTGTAAATATTCATTTTTATGTCTGTGTTTGTAGTAATAAAGCAAATCATTTTTACCCCAACTCAGGAGATCTGAAAGCATTACTATCAGGTGCAATAAACAGTGCACATAGTATACATACAAATATATTTATTTCTCTAGAAAGAACAAAGCGATTTTTACGAAACTTTTAGGGTTTATTAAATATAAATCAAGGTATACTTAGGTATAATTTATATGTTACTATATGTAAGGGGAAAGGAGCTAGGGGAATAAAATATCTGAAAAAGGGAAATTTTGGAGGGAATTTCCCGAAAATCCCTCTGTTACGGGAAAACTGTACGTGATGGAGAGAAACCGAGTGCATATTCGAATTCAGCGCAAAAAGTTCCTTTAAGATCAGGTGCTTTTTCTCATGTAACAAACAAAAAGTTTAAATTTGTTAACTAGTGTTATAAATGTATTTAAAATTTAATGTAATTATTAGGAATTTATTTCAATTACAGATGCTCATTTTAACATATCATGTCACTTTAGCGTTATATAATCCATGTTTTTGTTTGAAACTAACAGTTGCACAATATTGATATACGAACCAACGCAGAGTGACTAATCAGTTCTTATCATTAGTGCTGGTGCACTGTGCACTCTCGTTCTCATTGGTAGTTGTACTGTTTCACAAACTAGAGCATTTCACAAGTGTTGTCAAGTGTATTGTCTCTTTATCTAGTCACAGCGATTACCAAGTTCTTTCAATAAGTTTTCGAACTTCTCACATTACTATTTAATTCTCAATGTTTTAATTTCAAGGAGACTTGTGCTTGTTGTGTTTGTTTGTAAACGAAACTAGCATGTTGAATAAGTAATAATCAATTTATAATCCATCATCATCTAAGGAAGTTAGTAATAATATTTTTCAATGGTTGACAATCGTTCGTTCCGTTGTGTTCACCACCTGACCTTATTTGAAAAAGAATAGTGATGACAGTTGATGAATCAGTGAAACGTACGTTCATTAGTGAGTTTATGCTTAGAGTTGAAGTGATTGGTATTATATATACAGCTCATACCATTAGTATGTGCGGTTATAACCTCGCGAATATTTATTAAAGTTTAACCAGAAAATGTTATGTTTGAGGTAAAACTGTTGCTATGCAAAAGCAATATTATTCGAATTATATATCCCCATATACCAGAGGTAAGCGCTTTATCACTGAGCTACCGTGCCTCGCTACTGGAAAGCACGCTAAACTCAAAATCAAATCAAATCAAGACCAAAAATGTATGGGGCCTGTAGAAGTTAGCGAGAGCGATCCAACCTTATTATAGTTCATCACCATATAGGTAACTTCCAAGCCTACCGTGAACATTTTAGTGGGGGGAAGCAGTAAAAATTTAGAAGTAGCCAGGCTCCTTTGCTGCCCGTGAATATGGGCCTGAAAGAAATCAAAATAACAATAAAAATTGAATTCAAAGTAGATGTTAGCTATATCCAAAAATTCATTTTTAATGGTTCAACTGTTTTCCCTTGATGTGATTACAAGATTGTGTGTTATTGTGTCATTTTTATATAATGGATTTATTGTGTCAATAATATAATATTGCAGTTTAAGAACTCTTTTGACTACACGTAACATTAACAGGGGCATCGTCCCACCCATCCCAACCCTTTTTGCTTAAATATAATTCAGTTATGTTGTAGATACAACTTACGGGAAATACGGTTTGATTTGTGAACATCACAGCCTTAGGAATTTCCCTATATATTATACAGGTATTTTAAAATACTCTTAAGTAGACCTTCATTGTTTAAGGCAAAACTTTGTAACGAAAAAGACAAACTAAGGGAGACAGAATCAATTCTCTCCTATTATAAATACATTTAAAATTTACTGTAATTATTAGGAATTTATTTCAATTACATATGCTCATTTTAACATATCATTTCCCTTTAGAATTATATAATCCATATTTTTGTTTCAAACTAACAGTAGCACAATATTGATGTATGAACAAACGAGAATGACTAATTAGTTCTTATCTCTAATTCTGGCGCGCTGTGCGCTCTATCTAGTTCTCGTAGTTTAATTTCTCAAATAAATAGTCAATTGTCTACGTGGAATTACAAGAGCAGATCCAGGGAAAACAAAAGAACCGACTCTTTCGGGCTTTACGTACTTCAACTACTCCCCCATTCTGCAAATTCGATTTTAATTGATAGTTAAAACTTTACGCTTTATATGTCAAATATCAATGTTGAGTTGAGTTGATTTTGAGTTTAACGTCCCGTTCAGCAGCGAGGCTATATGAGACGTGGACCTACTGATTAACGTGGAATCCGAACCACATGAGCTCCCGCCGGAAATCGAACCAGGGTCTCCCATGCCAAAGGCGCGTACGCTAACCGCTTACCCACGGAGGAGCTCTCAAATATCAATGTGAGTCCAACTGCCACATTAAAGTGCAAAAAGTTTACATTGTTGGTATTTTTTTAATTTATTCATGCCGAGGTGCACATACACTATTGTAACGCACATTCGCCGAACTCGACTGAAGATGTGCTCGCCTCAGCGAGAATCAGCGGAACCACCTGTCCAAAACAGCAACTGACTGAAGCAACCAACAAGATTGAAAAGCACTAGAGCGGTTCGCGAGTGAGCGACGTACAAGATTAACATTATCCAAACATTGTTACTTCTAAACAATTGTAGCTTGCAGAGAACAGTGGTTCAAACAGAATCATGACTCCTGAAGAACCGCGACTCCCGAAGAACAATAACTTCCTAAGAACCATGACTCCCGAAGAATCACTATTCTCAAAGAACAACGACTCCCGAAGGACAACGACTCTCGAAGAACAACGACTCTCGAAGAATCGTTGCTCATTTCTAGTGAACAACGACTCACTCACTCATCCAAAAGAGTCGGTCAAAAGAGCCGGCTAACTGGCGAGCGATACTTCACTATTACACATAAACAACTCATGAGATTACGGGACTGAGCTCTGTAGGGTTGAGCAGCCTCCTAACTACGAATTGGCTTAATACTTACTTCCAACGGGGAGGCACTTTCCTTCTTGAATTTTCCAATAGTAAAGGTGAAAACATTAATTTGCTGTATAGATCTTAATATACTTATACTAAATATTATAGTACTATAGTTTATTTAGTTTAGATAATAATGATATATACCTAAATAAGTAATAAAAATGAAATTAAATCTTTGAGTTTTACGTCCGGCAGTTATGCCGGTAAGGCTAAAGGAGACGGTGATTATGAGAAATGAGTGAAATGGTGGAATGAAGAAAGTAGGAGGAAACGGGAGAACCCCGAGAAAACCCACGAGCACGGTGCTTGTCCACCACAAAGTCCACACGGCTCGAGCTGGTATCGAACCAGGAACCCCAAGCACCGGAGGTGAATGCTCTACCACTCAGCTACCCCTACCCCTAAATAAGTAATAATTTGAATCTTATATTATGAGCATAAAAATGTGTATGTATTCGCGTCTGTGTTGCCCGTTCTCTTTGGAATCAGTCTAATGTCCCACCTTATAGTCGGTCTTTTTCTACCTCTGGGAAAATTCCTGGTAGTCTCTGTGCTTGCCCTATCATAATTTTATTAACATTTCATTGACATCTCTCATTGATATCTTCCTCAGGCGATCCCTTTCAAGGAAATAAACGTAACTAAACTAAAAAGAAAATACGGGAAGCTACTAAATTACGAGAATCTTTGAAATGCTTAAAATTCACAGAAGTGATATATACCAATTTACTTTCTTCCAATACATAGAGTTATTCAAGTATTACGTAATCACATTTTTAGTCATTTTTGTAGACTTTCTTCTCACTAGTAAATCAAACATATGCAGAGATTTATCCTATTCTCGTTGGTAAGCAAGATTGATTAATTTTTCACGATCTGTTATGTTTCCTGGCTTTTAGAATCTGCTTTCCCAGACCTCATAAGCTTCTATTTTCTTTTTAAAGCAATACTCCAATATTTTCCCATTAATGTCTGTTCAGTTTTATTAATTAAAACAATATATTTTTCTTCTTGAATGGTCAGCGGAAAATTATCAAAAATATCAGACATGGATTATTGATTAAAATTTTTCTTTATCAAGATGCAATTTGAAACAGAGTATTAAAGATAAGAATAAGATTGAACAGTAAAACCTTTTGTCCCTGGCCAAATGGAACGAATGCTTCGTTCAATATCAAAATAGGTAGATCGTTTCCCTAATTAAATCCACGTTATAAGTATTCAAGTTTTTTTCAACTTTTGAATTGTCATACTCAGAAGTTGACGAGAATCATTATGTACCTAATCCTGTAAAAAAAAGTAAACTATAATATTACACTCCTTTCTTCTGAGTTTTAATCCGGGACATTTAAGCGTCTACAGAAAAATTTTCGGGACGTCGGGACGTAGATCTCGATTCCTTGATTGTCCCGGATTTTCCGGGACGAACGGTTTATGCTATGATCCTAGACGAAACGTCCCTTTCCCTTAAATCCTCCCACCAATTCACGTCTCTGTGTAAAATTATTGAAATTATTAAATATTGAGCTTATTTCTGTTATTTAATTAAGTTATAATTACCTTAGTATTGAGTGAACATAAACATTACCTGTAAAGCAGTTAAATTTACATACTGCGTTAGATGTCGAACTCAACATTCTTAATGTAAACACTTTATTTTGAAATACTATATGTGAGTGAGTACTTTGTTTTGAAAAATGATATTGAATATGCTACCTTGCTATTATTTTTCAGTATATGCAAATTTCTTTCTCAACCAGTTGTTTTATTAATAAAAGTTTGTTAGTTGTGAGAATAGGATATTGCAACCACTATTCTTTATGTTCATTTACTTATTCATTGTTTCCTTTTTAGTTATTGCTATAACTTAATTTGATCTTTATTTTGTAATAGTTTTAAATTATTCGCTAAAGACAACGTAGCTCTAAATGCAAACATGTGAAATGACAGTATATCTTTTGTTCTTCAGTGTCATGAAAACAATATCGTATTACTTAAATTTTAATTTTAATAATTGTGGCTTGAAAATGAAATGAAATTTTGAGTTTTACGTCCCACGGTTAAATTGTGGCTTGAATTTAACATTGTGTTTGTTTGATAGTATGCACAATTTCCTATAACAACACTGTATTTTACTTAGTTAATTTTACCGCGTAATGAGCCCTGTTGCCTACATTTTTATCTAAAACTACTACTTATGTCTTTCAATTTTCTACATCTTGTAATAACCGAATCCATCTTGCGTCCATTCACTCTTCGTTTCCCGTACTGCAGAAAAATTCTAGTTCACTAAACATTGCTACGTCAATCCTATTTGTTTTCGTAATAGGTAAATCTTTCTAGAATAGTTTGCTCATTTGTTTCACATTACTTCACATTACCTTACACTTCACAAAATTGAGTTGATATCTAATCTCTGCTGCTGGAGCTGTAGGGGATTGGCAATAAAAAAGTTTGAACTTTAATTATTTATTTTTTGCCAACTAAATACTTCATTTTTACGTAACACCCAGGTGAAATATTTCTGTATTGGGTAGCAGATATATTTCCACTACAATATCCAACGTTTTTCACACAGCATATATCAGTTTTCGTTACTAAAGAGAAAGTTATTATTTAATTTCCATTCTCATATAATCTATCAAGATTAGTTTTAGGCTGTTTATCATAACTAACAAACCAATGGTGAATTCTTAAAGCAAAATCAAAAGACTCACAAATAGGTTACAGGATAAAACACGTACCCTTCATGTAAAAAGAAAGAAAATACGCTACAAATTTCACTATTCATTTTAACACTACAGTGAGACATCACATTCAATGTTATTACAATACATCTCGACAAGTTAAATCCACAACACGACATTCACGAACAGACTTCAGAATCATATTATAAGGGTCCTGAATTACTAGGAGCTTTAATTTTCAGTAATGAAACATTTTCCAGCTACAATTCTTATACAATTCTATATAGTAACAGTTGAAGTGTGGTATTCTTTCCTTCTTCGGTCATTCCTCACTAGAAGACCTACATATTTGTTGCGTAGTAAAAATTTCTCCTTTCCTTCTATACTCTTACAGTAATTTTCGAAAAATACATATAAAAAACTAATGGAGTCTCTTTTGACATCATGCAACTCTATCGAGATACCAGATATGTCACTTCAGGAATCCAGTTCTTTCTACAGTGAAATTCAGTCCACCAGTATGGCCACCATCCATCCTTCTTCGAGATACTTCAGTTCCAGATGCCATTTTCAGCCTCTAGAGTCACTTTCGAGATGTTCCTGAGCCGGCCTTCAACTGCACAATGCTGTTTTACATTCACCTGCATGATGTCTGTCCTATCAAAATTCTTCCAACCACTCTGAGACGTTCACATTCCTGAACGTCCAATCCAAGATCTTGACATATCTCTCTCCAACAGCAGAACACCTAAACGTCAATTTGGTTTCCAGTAATACAAAAGCTATGATTCAGCTGTTCCAGAATCCCCTCTATGCAATCCAGCCTCTTCTCATATTTCTCTTTTATCGGATATACTTCGAAACGTACATTCTTAAGCAACAAAGGTTGGTACTAAGTACAACAGCTCAATTTAATTGTCAAGAAGGTCCAGGGTTCAAATCAACTATTTAAATAATCTTTAGCTCAACAGAAGTCCACACTACTGGCACAAATATTGCAAGCTCTTTTTCATACACAATCAATGGTCTGTGGTTAATTCAAAATAAATCAGGACACCATTCAACACGCAGCAAAAGGTGAAGCAAAGATGCCCAAACCAAAAGCGTAGGTAATCATCAACCACAAGGACTATCCTAATTATCAAGAAGAGAACCATTCTAAAAACCATCATAAGTAGCCTAAGGTCATTCGCAGCTCTCAGATACTGTATTTTCCGAGGTACATTTGCCGATCACATCATTTCCCGTTTCATCCAGTCTTTGCTTCTATTTCTATTGGGTGAGTAGGGGTATTATTAGTGCATCCATGGCTACGATGAGGACAATTTGAAGATCCTCCTTTTTAGTTCCCAGTATTCAAAGCGCTATTACCTGTTAATAAATTATTTTATCCTAAAGTATCTCCTTATGTTTAGTGTTTCTTTGTGTACTGATTATAACACGAACTGTGAGTGGAAAAACTAATTACTTACACTATTAGGATTGCTAAGGTTTTTTTTTTAGTTGGAGAGATAAAATGATAAAACATTGAAAATCATAATGACAATTTGGTGAAATTGAAGTAAGACTTTTGTAATACCTTATTTTTAATATTTAGCAGTGTATGCATGCCATTATCTTTAAAATCAAAACAGATTTTTTTATTTTTCTGAAATGTTTAGAAGCAGAAAAGAGACGCTTCTGAATAGGGGAAAATCGCACCTATGGTTTAAAACAATGAGATTGTCAGTAGGTAAAACTCAGATAAAATGATGAAAAATTGGTAGCAAATACCTGGGATAAATTAGACTTGAATATATATTTTAAAAACTTTAAAATATAATATAAATGTCTTTAGAAATAAGAAATTAAAAAAATAGTGGAAACAAAAAAGTTCAATAATGCACACAATAAAAAAATCATGCTTTCAACCGAAATATCATCCTACACGTTATTTTTATGTTCAAAGTCAGGCATAAATTCTAATTAACTACAGTACTATATATTATGTAATATAAACATATTAAATACTGTAGAATGTGACAAGAAATTAATATGATTTGATCATGTCCTTTGAAAGTTCAGAGGTACTCTTGTTCTCTTGTCATTGGGAGTGGCATATTAGCTAAAGATGAATTGACGATAGGCAAATAGTACAACTGCTTATACACTGAAGACTTAAGGGTGCGTGCTATTCGATAGCATTGTACATTTTCGTGAAGTATCGTTAACCCGGCGGCTCTGACGTCAAATCTCACAGACCCGTTGTCATGTGTTTTGTAATTCTGCCATTTTTTTCATAACTCTTCAATTTTCCAAAGATACTCTAAAAATGTAACATTTGTATTGAAATTTGCAATATATCTGTTAAGTATGCGTAATACAAAATAAAATTATCAACAAAAAATTTAAACAAAAAATATTAATTTATGATTTACAATTTTACAAATGGGTCTGTAAGAGTAGGCGCCAGTGCTCATGTTACATTAACAGGCGCCAGTGCTGAAGGGTTCAGCAACGTGTTGCATAGTTGAGAAGACGATTAGATTAGATTCAAATGTTTTACTAATTTGTTATTAATCAATTTCATTGTAAACACAAATTAATGCATTTCATATTACATTTTTCTTCCTAAGGTAACAATAGATATCACTTTCTAGTATAATAGTAAGTTTTCACTGGACATATTCCTCATCTGTAACTTAATCCCTAATGTATATTTATACCTATAACAAGCTGGATTAAATCCATACAAAACAAAATCAAAGAGAAAATATAAAGCACGATGCTCTTAGCACGACATGGAAGTGGTTCCCATATTATTTGTAACTGTAATACTTGCTCAATTATTATTTTGCTAGTTGTATTATATCACAAACTAGAGCATTTCACATGTGTTGTCAGGTATATCGTCTCTTCATCTAGTCACAGCGATCACCTAGTTCTTTCTGTAAATTTTCGAATTTTCACATTACTATTTTATTCCCAAAGTTTTAGTTTCGAGGAGACTTATGTTTTTTGTGTTTGTTTGTAAACGAAACTAGTATGTTGAATAAATAATAATCAATTTATAACCCATCAACATCTAAGTTTGTTAGTAACGCTATTTCGTAATGGTTAACAATCGTTCGTTCCGCTGTGTTCACCACCTGACCTTATTTGAAAAAGAATAGTGCTAACAGCTGATGAATCAAGTGAAACGTACGTTCATGAATGCATTTATGCTGACAGTTGAAGTGGTTGGTATTATATATACAGCTCATACTCCAAGCACCCTCTCACTTATTAAGTACAAGTAATTCTAACCTCCCCAATATTATTTTAAGCTTCTTGGTTGTTAAGCGGTTAACGTACGCGTCTTTGGCGTGAGAGACCCGGGTTCTATTGACTACGGGAGCTCATGTGGTTCGGATCTCAGTAGGTTCACTTCTCACAAAGCCTCGCTGCTGAACGGGGCATTGCACTCAAAATCAACACAACTCAATTCACCAATATTTTGTGAGACAACCTTTTGAACAATGGTAAAATTTTACAAACAATAATATTCTAGATTGTATCATCCTGACAAAATCCAAGTATGAGAGGTGTATCGTCAACAACTTTTTTTTTTTTTAGTTTTAAGCAAAGAATCTATAATTTTCGGAAACATTTTTACATCCAAAAACTTTAAGCCTCAAAAAATAGTTTCCTTTTTTACCTCTACTCTAATCTCAGCACAAATTTCCGTGTATGATATATGAGATATGCAGTGACGCAAATGTGTCTTCGGTAAGACCGTTCCCATATACATACATTAATACATACATAGACACACACACACACACACACACACACACACACACATATATATATATATATATATATATATATATATATATATATATATATATATATATATAGTTGAAAAGAATGCTGTGGAGGATCAGGGGAGCAGAGTTGTCTTTAACGCTACAGACCTGTTTTTTTACTGCACCGAAAAATTATTTCTGAATATTTTCTAAAAATTTCTTATTAAAAAGTGCCACAGGGGCACAGGGAGGACATGTGCTCATTTGAGTACATTTGGGGCGTACTGCATTTATTTATTCCAAATATAAAAATAAATAAATGGTGTTTTTGCTAGGAATGTGGCAAATATTAGCACCTAGTTATCAAAGAAATGCATTTGCTTTCATTTTCAAGTAGAATTCTTTCTTTCAACATCATTCAAATTCCATTCAGTGTGAGTATAATTACTCCTGAGAATTTGGTTGAATTCACTTCATACCATAAACGACTTTTTGCAAATGTTAAATGAAAAATCGAATGTTAATGACAAAATATTGTTGTAGTGTTTAACAAAGTTAGAACAAAGTAGGCTATATTGTTGTGATGTATCCTAATAAAATAAGAAACAAAGAAAAATGTATTAATTGTATATTTGCCTTCAGTACCTTATAAGATGAGCTGCTATTATAATAATGTACCGTCAATATTTCATTAGAACAATCATACATTTTCCATCACGAGAATAACTTTAACGAGAACACTCTTATTGTCCTTAACTATATCACATTGATCTAGTTCATACATGCTGTGTTCCCATATTATGTCTCTTTTTGGTGCTTCATTTGGAAAACAAGAAATGTAATCTAATTCCATCTTAGTCAGCTGAGCATCATACTCTGATGCAGTACTGGCGCTGGTTTCATTCAATGTGAAGTCACTATTGCTGGCATCATTGTCGTCTGATATTGAAATGTCACTAGGACATTACCTAAATTTGTAGAATGTGATCAGGATTATGCAGTACTTTTCTTCTATAAGAATCCGAAATAAATTAACAATTCCTTAGAATTTAAGTAGCTACTGCTGAACATTACTCCATAAAAGAAAGTTACTTGAATTTAGTCGCAAGCAAAGAAAAAATGGTAAAATTAAAAAAAGAGCGCGATTTAATATAGAAATATGTAGAAAATATAGTTGCGATCACCTCTCATGATATTCCAGCAGTTAAAACGTTCATTAACACCACTTAATCGGAAAACAATTTAAAAGCATACACAGAGAAAGGATAAAATCAACGTTATGGTCGGTAACCTCAATTACGGCTTACGCCCGTAGCATAAATAGATGTAAACTTTATAAAGAGAATATTACAATACAAATCTATTTCATCACCTTATTTATATCTCAACTGCTTTTAACACATCTTCTTAATCTTGCATCAAATGCATAGTTATTTGTAAATGCCACTAAAACAAAACTTAAAATAGCTTTTGAGATATAAAAAATATCTAGCAATATGAAAAGTAATCAAATGAGTACAGGGGAATAATATGTATACGTAAGTACCAAAGTACACATTTGAGTACATTGTAGTTCTTACTCAGTTCTGAAATGTACAGAACGTCTCTGCTACAAATAATACCTTTATGTCAAGAAGTTGATATTAAATTACAAGAAAATAATTTTTTGAACCATGCCGAAGGTAAATAAAATAATATAGTCATGTTTTCTTTGTCAGGAGCTTCAACCCTTTCCTCTCGTGCTTCAGTCATTCTTCAGAATCTCACACTGTGTGCTCAATGCTGTCATCCAATAGACCCAGAGTGCACTAAATGTGTCCTAGAATAAGTACTTGAGTAGCAAAACGTGTAAGTATGCAATTGAAATGAAACAACATATATTTACGTAGTATTAAAATCAATGTACTCAAATGAGCACTAGGGGACTGTAGAGGTTAATATTAGGAGAGGGGCAGATTTTGAGACTCATCTCACATTTCTTTGCGGCAATCGGACAGAAAACATCAAATTGCTTCCACCAATCAATTTCAAATCGGATTTTTTTGGAGGGCAGTCCCCCTCATCCCATCAGGATTTGCTTTAGTAGAGATAAACATGGTCTAGTCAAAATGCAATGATCCGTGAAGATGTTATCAAAGTAATTCTATTAAAAAACTCGCCGTAAGTTACTATTTTACGTGTATAGTCCTAAAACACAGAATTGAAAATTTCACATTACGTCAAGAGTTATCGAGTGTAGTGTTGGACATACGTGTTAACATAATATTATAAAGTCCCTATCGTAATCGTAACACTACTATGTTGTACAGGTCATCAGCGTACCCCAATGTGGTACATGCGTTGATCTAGAGGGGTTGAAGTACACTAGATCTAGGTCAATCGTGCTGAGTGGAACAGAAGTTACCTTACAATTTTCCATGACCTCGTGTTTTATTGTAAAGGAAAAAGAAAATATTGTACATGTTTTTCGTTAGAGCTAAATAAGCATATTGTATTAATTTCTAAAATAAGTTATTATGAGTATTTCGTATGATATTTTGGGATTGTTATCCAGTTTTCTTTGCGGCGATATGGTGTTATGAAGAACGACTTATACTGTAAGGATTGACCATTCGTGATAGCCCTTCACCGTCCAACCGCACTACGTTTAGTTACAGACATGTTTAATAGCATGTATAACCAGAAGTTCTACACATTTTGGGATTTCACACGTTCCGGTTTATCCTGAAAAATCTCTCCCCCCTCTACCAATTTTTCAAAACTTCAAATATTCCGTGTTTTCCAAGATACGTAATTACCGCAATACTATTCGTACGATATCTAAAATATCCCGCTTTTATTCATCATCGATGTGTCATCAACTAATGGGAACGATCTTCTTTCTATCACTCACGTTTGCTAATTGTAGACCAACTAATGAATTCTGATTTTCAGTAGAAAGCAAGTTCATACTATCAACATAATGTAAAATTTCGTAGGAGGTCCCGCGTTTCAGTTTACAATTCTGGGAGGAGGCGTTATCGTTTAAATACCCTTTCGATCATTCAAGAAAATATGTTTGTAAGCCAAATAAATGGAAACCTAATGCTTGGATTATTTATATTAGTTTTCATTAATATTTCTTATACATAAAATACACTGCTTTTCAAACGTTAAGGACGAGATGGATGAAGCAAGATAAACTATTCCATAGTCGTCATGCCCCCAGAAGTCTCCCACACATGCAAAGGGAGCAAGAAATTGTATAGTGTGGCAGCGTGACTATAGCATCGAATGATTCTGATTCTCCATGGTGAAGCAGTTTAAAATAAAGACGAGATTACGTGTGTTGATCAGAAATCTATTATTGCGCATTGTGATCATATTACTGACAACATCATATCGCAGAGACAACAATTGGGCGACATCGCCCCGGGAAGAATTGTAGTTTTATTTATTTTTAAAAAATCATACTCTCTCACTAAAACTTATGGTATAAAACAAATGGAGTAAATGTGTTGGAAGCAGTCAGAACTCTACTAGGAAGATCCGAAAAATCAAAGAGTCTAACATTAAGCATTCGCTTTGGAAATTGATGTCCACAGGTAAACGCAAGGTTATAAGACTCTTCCATAAACAGGTGGTCGTTGCGCCCAGGGTTTAGTTGAAGGGCTGTAACTACTTTTCGTTAATATATTTTCTACCGCAACCAAATACAAAGATTATTAATCATCCATCTTAGTTCGAAAGAAGAAAGAAAAACTGTTTATTAATACAAGAATAATCTTTGAACTTGGAATCTTAACTTGTAGCGTATTCATACAACGTGATTTGCATGCAGACAGCACTTAACTATCAGGAACGTTATCAGTGACCAAAAACTGTACGTTTTGACTCTTTTAGTCTCACCTTTTCACATTTGTTTAACAATGTATCAATGAAGAGGAAAACGAGTTTAAATAATTTCCATAAGAATTACGACTTGGCTTTACGTTGAAGTATATTTATTTTAAATTTTTATGTGTTCACACTATACAGCGTACATCGTTTTTGTATTGTATTCCTCCAATTAATTAGACATGAATTATACTAAACTTTGTAATAAAACTTAGACAATATTATTATTCTTAAACTCAGTTTTTCTCCAAAGACTTTTTAAAGCGAACATTACAATATGTAACAAATATTTATGAAGCACTTGCCAATAGTGAGAAGTGAGAAAATATTATTAATAGCCGATTTGGAATAAAATGTGTGCTTTTAAGGGTATTCCTCTTGCCATTTTCCCGCATTAGGACGGGTAGTATTGAGTATACTACTAATACTACTACTACAACATCTACTAATATAACAATAATAATAATAATAATAATAATAATAATAATAATAATAATAATAATAATAATAATAATAATAATAATAATAACTGTGCTAAAAGGTAAATTAATATTCCAACGTGCATTTAAGAGTAATTACCTTGCGGTTATAATAAGATTATGAACATCTAAATATGTTCGGCAATATTTTTGTTGCAATTTTTTAACTCTTCAGTGTTTTCAAAGTTGCATATAAGTATTAGGTGAAACATACTTTCATTAGTAAATTGAATATGAATAGTCACTATTATCCGTAAAAATATTATACTTACTCACTCCATTATCATATTCGACGCAGATAACTGACCTAGTTATCTATTCGAGTCAACACAATTCAAAAATTCGGTTTCCATTCAAGGAATATAGTGCGGGGTAACGGACTTGCGTACAGACATTACAATTTTGTAAGGTCCACTACCATGATCCTAAATAAAATATTGAAATATACTCTGAAGAATATACATTGCAACAGTATTTGTGTTATAATGAATTTAATGATATACCAACATATCTGTACTTTAAGAAGAATTCCCCTTTTATGCTAAGTCTAAACCGAGACGCATTTCTGGAATATGTACAGATCATCACTCTCTCATACCCAGAATTGTATATGGAACAAAGGTAAAAGCAAAGAAATATCTATTTCTAAATGAACACCACAAAGAAAATTTAAACCAGAAACAAATGAAACAACAAAATTTGTGGTGTATTCTTGTTGGTGAAAAGGAAGTTATGAGTCATTAAAACTATACAAAGAAAAACACCAATGATGTTGATTTCACTACTACCAACAATATATATATATATATATATATATATATATATATATATATATATATATATATATATATTAGAGATATAACCATGTATCCATTCCTCGATAATCATACAACTTATAGAGAGTTGAATTTTACAGACGGCACTATTATTTTTTCTTTTTTTGCAAGTGTTCTGGATAATTTGTCCTCCCATCACATTATATAATTATGGACGCTAAAGATTGAGGATGTGCGGGAGCTGGTTAAAATGACTTAAAAGGTTAATAAACTTTATTATATTTATAATACTTAAATGTTTATAACGTTAAACTATTAAAAAACGTTATTGATATTATGAATGTGCTGGTGAACTATAGTCCAGGTTTAGCACTGAGACAATTTTTTAAAGACTCGTATTATATATAACACTCTATGAGTGATTACTTGAATTGGTTGAATAAGTCTTTAGTGTTCCTTTTAACAGAGAAGCTGTATGAGACGTTGACACTGATTTTAACGTAGACGGTCCAGCCACTTGACCACACGTTGGAAATCAAAGCCGTATCTCCTACGTCAAATTACATATACTGTAAAGATCTGTCCAACACTTCAATACTGCTATCCTTCATCAAAGGCTAACGAGAAAGGAGACACAGAGGCAGATACAAGGGAATGCTTCAAAAGGATTGAACAGTATCTCAAAACGAAAGACTTCGAAGGAACCGAAAGAGAAAATTTATACTTATCAGATCTTCCTAATAGGAAGTACAAGAAAAGCAGGGTGTAAAATTCTGTATGGAACAAGCAATTTCTCTGGATTGTATTTTTTAAAAAAAAAGGTCCTCCTTCCCTATTTATTAATTGTGTTCAGGAGTAAAACTAAAGTAGAACGCGGGGAAACGCCGTGTCCCAGCTCCAAAAATATGTACGGCTTCCCCAAAGTTCCTAAAAAATATAATGGGCCAGGGAACCTCATGACGTCATGCCGCAACCTACCGTTCCCCTACCTTTTCAGATACAGTTTTACCTCTAGTTGTGTCTTCTAATGTACAGAAATTTTACTCAACCCCGGAAGAATGCTCTGTTTCCTCCCCATGGGGAACATTTCATTATCTTTTTTCCTCCGAGACTTACCACCGTATTATCTTTAAGAAAGAAAAGACACCCAGAGAAATCAAAGGTGATGATTCAATCCGTCCAAGTTACTTCGGCACTGGAAGTGTATGCTGCAACAAAGATGTCGCTAAAATAAAATGAAACTTCTGTTAAAATGATAAATGATTTGTATTGCTGTTCGTAATGATATGTATAAACTAAAAGTACGGAATTAACATTTCCTGGTAACGAATTTCTTTTCCTTAATTAGAACTTCATTTTGTTAGATTTCTAAAATGTGTAACACATTTCAGAGTTACAGTAATGAACAATATATATTTTAAAGAATATCAGGCTTGAAGGTTTACTTATGAAATAATGTTTCTCATCATCATCTTCTGGCAATACTAGATGTGTAGAATAATTTTCATTTTTACTAGAATAATGTCTTGGAGAACGGGACCCAATTTTATTAGGTTGAGGGGTTTTGCCGCGAAGATCATTCATTGTCTGCTCGTATTGTGGAGTCATTCCCTCTTTTACAAGGAACGGAATCATTCGAATCTCCCAAACAAACCTAGTACATTCGAAAAAATAAATAAAATATGGTAATTCACAAAAAAATAGGTGAAATGAACAACGGAGTAAGTCCCTCGGGCCCATCAAACCTGTTAGTAGGGTAATGGCAGTAAATATTGAACACCTCCTAAATATCGAACACCCTGGTCATTTCTTTAGAAAGTAAGAATACCGAAAACGTTGGGAACTATTTCAAATTTGTGAACACATCCTACTAAATCTCTCCGTATGAAAATCTATAGGTCGATATGTTTTGATATTAGCGAACGCATCGAAGTTTCCTAGTCTGTGGTTTTGGCTGGAGATTGCAGAAGTCGCTATATTTTTGAATGACGCATCACCGCAGTAATAATCTTTTTTCTCTTGTGTGATGGTGTCATCATAAAGTATCCTCTTAATGATGCGATGTGTTAATATCAATGTATGTATATTTATTAGTTATAACGTTATTTTGAAGCTAATATCTTATTTGAAGAACGAAGAAAATAGTGTTCGATACTCGAGAGTTCGATAAATGAGATTCCTTTAAGGAAGAGTGTTGTTTTGTATGGAACACTATTGAAATTGGAAGGGATATTCGTAATTTAAATATTAATTTAAGTAAGTTGTTGATATCTTTTGCAATGAATACCACGTTTTGCACTGAATTTTAAGGTTTCCACCTTGTATCTGATAGTTCAAACCGTTATATAAAAAAATTAGATTAACCTTTTTAATAATGTTTCGTGATAGGGAGCTTACCTAATTGAGGTCTTAACGTCGTGCTGATCACATTATTTCATACTTTTGTCCCCGAGCTGTCCTCCTCAATGTATAGGCTAGTAAACTCAGTAGACGTTAATTATAAAGGACCTTTTTACATTTTTTGTTGATTTTCCTTACCTACTGCTCAGAATTTGACAATGGGGAAAATTAGGAACGCCAATAAGGAAGGTGTCCCCAAAAAATAATCAACCCTTTCAAAATAAATAGAAACGATGCCAGTATTTGTTATCTGCCTTGACTGAAGATTTTCAGCAAGTAGGTTCGGTAGGATGTCCTAAAGGCAGGCATCGAAATCCTCCCAGTTTCCTCTAACAACTTTCAAAGATGTTATTTGGGCATCAGAAGATTGAGATTGCTCTTAGGCGGAAGTCGCTTTTAAACCCACAAGTAAAAGACGGAATTTCTGAATTGATTATGAACATGGCAATGTGAGGATTTTTGATGAAGAGAAGTAATTTACTGGACATTATTCAGCGAACTGTACAGTCTTCACGAAGAATCTACACTGTTCAAGCATGGAAGACCAGGGAAAACTTGGTTCAGGTGTTTTATGAGAAGACTAAAACTACCAGCTCAGTGGAAGGCTAAAACTACTAGCAAAGGCAGGGCTGCGGTTTCGGAGAGAGTACGCGGCTGGTTTGTTGAATTTTCGAGCTATCTTGATTCTGAGTTTTTAAAGTGCAATAATTGGAAGACCCAAGAAGGATCCTCAACGCAGACGAAACAAACTTCCTTTTACACAAGGTTTCAGGAAATTAACTTGTTGTAAGAGGAGAATGGCTTCATATTACAGCAACATGTAAAGAAAAAGTGCATAACAGTATTAGGGAATTTCTGTGCTGTCAGGCGTTGCGCCCCAACTATAATCATCTACAGCAACATACGACTTAAGCAAATTATGAAGAATAGTGTGCCTGAGCCATGGATCTACGAGAGAACAAAATGAATGAAGACTACAGCATTTTTATTTATCCCCTTTGGTTTAAGTGGTGGCCAGAGACAGAAAATCACAATACTTGTTATTCTCTTTCTTCATAGGCACAGGAGTAATCCATTACTTCAGGTCCTTGAATATTGTCACAATCATGAAATATTCTTGTATTGTCTTTTCCCATATGCCACTCATCGTCTGCAACCAGCAGACGTAGGCGTATTTTCACCCTTGAAACGAGCATTGAAGAATGCTCTTTAGGACCAGAAAATGAAAAGTCTCGGAGCATCCGTAACGAAGGCAATTTTTGCACTTCAGTTGAAGAAAGTTTGGGATGATGCTGTCAAACCAGAAATTGTGAAAAGTTCATTTCGTAAGTGTGATCTTTATCCATTTAGTCGTGTTACTGTGGACTATAGCAAGTGTATTGAGGATATTTTGAAGACTCCAGTGGGAAAGCCATACCAAAAGAGTCACCGGAATACCTCTTCATTTGCGGAACAACCGTTTCCGACTCCTCATCAGAAAATGAAGTTCGTGTTTGATGATCTGGAAGACTTCTTTCCTAGGCGTGTTCTTAATATATTCTGGGACAAACTAAGACGTGATAAAGAGACACAGAGTGATGGTGATCCAGATTTGGATGCTTATTAGAAAAGTGTTATAACCCAGTACAGCACAACATATGAATCTAAATTGGCTGATAAAAACTAAACAAGTGGTTCAAGCTCAGAAGGAGAAAACAAAGAGCGAGAAAGTGATGCTCGTGAATTCACATAGAATGATTAACGCTTAAAAGTGTACGTACTTTACTTTCACCCAAGAAGGATCTTTCATGTGCCGATTTCGAAAACTAGAGTAAAAATTCGTATGCCAAAACTTTTGCATCAAGATGAGATCGCTTCGGAATTAGCATGTTTGCCTTCCTCAAGTAGTAGTGATGATTCTTTCAAGATGTTTCTCAAAATTCCGGAAGCCCCGGAGAACCCTGATAAATCTAGGTTGAAGAAAACGCATGCAACGTCTTCCGAACAATACCGGGAAGAACTGGAGAACAATAAGAAAAAACAAAAAATATTAAATTACGATGCTTCTCTCTATGCTTAAGAGCGGCGTTATGAAACAAATATTTTGTAGCTTAGCACATTTTAATATGCATTTCTCTTTTCATTTGCTATCTTAGTTTACATTTAAGAATTATTGCAATGTGTTTACAATGTAACTATATCCATAAAACTCTTAAAGTGATCTTCTTTAAAAATAAAATATATTGTTCGATATTTAAGCCTCGCTGTTCAATATATAAAACATCCTGTTCGGTAATTAAATCTCATTGATCGATATATAGCACAACACGTTCGGTACAAGAAGTAATAAAACTTTGCTATTAAAATGTATCTCAAATTTCAAAATTGTTAATTGTGGTTATCATAATAGACTGGTTTCAACTAATAACTAACACAATTAAAGTTTTATCGCTCAAATAGGGGCAAGTTCCTCACTGAGATAAAATATTGATTAAATATTCATACTAATGCCCTTAAGTGTTCGATATATAGTGCAATAACCCTATAAAAAAATCGTAGACTCGCAGTGAAATAGCGATTGTATCAACACTGTTAATTGAAAAGTCATTGTTTATAGCTCCTTCTCTTCACAATGAAGCAAGTTTTCCAGGAGTGCTATATATAGGGACACAGAACGTACCTGAGTAAGGAAAATTGGGAAAATTCCCTTCCGAAAATCTCCGTCATCAACTTTGGCCTACCTCTAGAGTGGCCCGGGGTAAAAACAGAAATCCAAATTTATTTCGTAAAATACTATACGTAATAGGAAATAGGTGTATCAAGTGTCGTTTTGATAGACTGAATAGGTATGAGGGAAAAGGTTATATAACAATACGCTCTGTACATACCAAACTGAACCTTTTACCTTACCTATAAAGGGAACATAATATTAAAAAATGAACGCAGTACTATTTATCTTGATATCAAGATTTGTACCACATTCTCTGTAGATTTTTCAGTAGTTATCACGCATATTATTCCTGACATGTGGAGGAGGAAATTGGGGATAAGTAGAAAAAATGCCGTCAAAATAGCCCTATTGTGAAGTTGTGAGTCCTCTGAAAAAACACTGGATCCGGTCCTAGTCGATGTGCGTATTAAAGGATATGTTATAGGGGAGGTACATTGCACTTTCGAGAAAATTAACATAAGTAAGTTCAACATTTATGGAAGATATCTAATTTTTCAGAGAGAGACTTTGGTATACAACATTTCAACTCATACCTATGCCGTCTATCGAAACGAAATTTCGTACCTCCATTTCCTATCCATTATACTATTTTCCAAGATAAATTTGGATTGTGTTCTCGAATAAAATTGATGGGATGGATTCTTGGATGTTATTTCTCAGACGTTTTCCCAATTGTCCCTGTTTATCTGTTCATGTACGTATGTTATGGGCACTAATACATAGTGTCAGATGTATGAATTTAGATGTCCGTTGTGCTTGATTATCACTTGATTATCACTTGGGCAAAGCACGGGTATCATGGCACTATGCTCATGTAAGAAAACCGCTCAGCAGCGCTTTGTGCAATATTTGCCGATATCCTCCCCCTGCTTTAGTCCACCTTCAACGGAATTTCCCAACAGATAACTTACATTCGAACAGTTACTGTGTCACAATTCAGGCATTGCCTTTCCCTTTATTCATTTACTTCATTTCGACTATTTCCGACATCCTATAAAATTCGCCGTAGCTCACTCCATAGCGCATGTGAATACGATAGAGGCCATTCACGCAGTCATATTTCAAACCTCGGTTCGGAAATTGGTGCGTTTATAAACACTCTCGTGTCTGGCGACAATGAGGTGAATTCAGCCTTCTATTAGATTGCATAACAGTATTCTTTGAACAAGTACCCTCTTTATGTTCTTTCATTTAACAAGTAGATATCGAGCACTGGTACCCCTTCCATGACTTCCATTCTAAGGCAGAAGAATGGTGTGCCATAGTCAGCCATCAGACGAATGCTGGAAAATTTCAAATAGCTGGCTTCTACAATTTTGAATCACTTGCCAAAGACGTAAGTAATGTTGCTTACGAGATCACAATATCCCTGTGTGTCGTTCCGGTTTGAAAACTCATACAAGACACTAGACGATCATTCAACGAAATGAGGTGAGACAACAACTTTACGAGCCGAGACGAGACCTGCAAATGAATAATAAAGCTCGCCAGCCGAAAATCTTTATTTATTTATTTGATCAAAGAAATGACACAAGGAGAGATTGGGCGTCCACTCCGACGACACTTCGGCTCTTTAGGTGAGTTTAGGACTGGAAAAAGAAGCGGCCATGGCCTGAGTGAAAGGACCATCACAGCATGCTCCTGGGGGGGGGGGCTGAAGAAAACCAGGAGAAACCTTCGTCACTATGGTCCGTCGGAAGAGGTTTTGTGTCACGTTCGACTTACGTAAATGCCGTATGGAAGGCATGCCTGTTACTCCTACACGAGAGGCTGGGTATGAGACAATTAATCTGTCTCGTTTGAACTCTTCTGGAAACGTGACGATACTGACTCTTCTGTTTCAAGACAAGACAACAATTTAATAATGAAACAGGATTTAAGTGCCGTAGTAAATAGAATTGAATTGCATCGTTCAAAATTGTCTTGCTTACAAGGAACGGACATGAACCTGTCATCCAGACATCCGAATCAAACCTAGTCCATTCGATAAACATAACAAAGATATGTTAATGCACAAAAACTTAGGTGTCATGGATAACAAAGTAAGTCCCTGTCGTGCATCAACCTTGTTTCTATAAAGACAATTGTAGACTCGCAGTGAAATAGCTATTGCATCAACGCTGTTCATTACAAGTTAATAATTGATAGTTCATTCTCTTTAGCATGAAACAATCTTTCCAGATTTGCTATGCATTTGGGGAAAATTGGGAGAATTGCGGGAAATTTCCCTCCAGAAATCCCCCATTAACTTGAACCACTCTGTAGTGGCCCCGGGTAAAAGCACACAATCCAAATATACCCCGAAAAATAGTAATGGGGATAAAAAATTTGTGTACCAAGATTTGTATTGATAGACGAAATAGGTATGAGAGGAAGGTATGCTTTTCCTTCATATCTATTCCGTCTATCAACACAAGATTTGGTAACATTTCTTATCCCCTAGAGTATTATCAGAGATATATTTGGATTGTGTGCTTTTATCCGAGGCCATTCCAGAGGGGCCAAAGTTGATGGGAGGGATTTCTGGAGGTAATTTTTCCGACATTTCGCTATTTTCACTATTCAAGTACGTTATGGGCCCCAATGTATAGCACCTTTGAAAAGCTTGTATCATGTTGAAGAGAATGAACTATAAACCATGACAGTCCAATGAACAGTGTTGATGCGTCAGCTATTCACCACGAGTCTACGATTTTCTTTATACTAACAGGGTTGATGGGCCCCAGGAACTTACTCCGTTGCCCATGGCACCTAATATTTCTGAATGAATATATCTGTGCTATAATCATCGATTCGAATAAGTTTGATTCGAATGTCTGGATAACACATAAATGTCCGTTCCTTGTTAGTACCAAGCAAAACACGTTAGTAAAGAGTTTATAGCTCAAAAGTGGTTGTTTCTGTTTCAAACACTCACATGGTCGCAGTTCCCGTTTACCTTGTATTGCGATAACTTATGTTTATCGACTTTTCTCTGTTTTTTTCAGTTTTGGCACTTAGGCCCTTTCTAATTTCATTCTGTTGTCCTCTGGCCCCGTGTCATTGACATCACTAAGCAATTAATACCAGTTTGCGGTGAATAAATTCAATTCAATTTGTCTTTCGTACCTCCCCCTCCCTTCTGATGGTGACGCCACTGCCTTTCATTGGCGGTGCATATGATCCTTCATTGTGAACGTAACTTCTATTCTCCTTAGCCCAGGATACCTGAAACTAAACGCAGTTACATTTATTGTTGTCCAACCAAGACGTGGCAATGTTGCATTTGTCTGTACCATTGGGCGCTATACCACGGTACAGCCGAAACGATTGGTCCATTTCCGAAAATCCATACATTTTGTATTGAAAACACGTACTTTCCAACAACATTGGTTTCATCATTTTTTCGTATCTTCAATAGTTACCGATATGGCCTATGTAAACGGACTTATGGGACATCCTGCATATATATATATATATATATATATATATATATATATATATATATATATATATATATAGAGAGAGAGAGAGAGAGAGAGAGAGAGAGAGAGAGAGAGAGAGAGAAAGAAAGAGAGAGAGAGAAAGGAGAAATTTGGTTGATTTTTTCACATTGCCGCGGTGGCTTAGAGGTAGAGCGTTCACCTCTGGTGCATGGGGTCCTTGGTTCGATTGCACCTTGCTCAAAGTGAGATTTGTGGTGGAGAAACACCGTGTGCGTGGGTTTTCTCAGGGTTCCCTTGTTTCCGCCCACTTTCTGCGTTCCACAATTTCCATTCAGTCCTCATCATCAGCGTTTCCTTTTCCTAGCCGACATAACCAGGACGTCAAACTTAAAGATTTAATTTCATTTCATTGAAAACAAAATGTATAATTCATGATCTGCATCTTTATAAAGCAACTTCAACAATCATATAGATGTATAATGCTTAAAATTGAATTAAATCGCAATTTCAGTAATCTGCAATATCTTAGGTTTCTCATTTATTCACATCAAATGTTTAATTATTTTATACTTTATAGCAGAGATATTAGCTGCTATGTAAGACATAATTATTTATACATTTGGCGTGGGAGACCCTTGTTCGATTCCGGCGGAAGCTCATGTGGTTCGGATTTCATGTTAATATGTAGGTCCTGTCTCATATAGCCTACTGAAAAGGACGCTAAACTCAAAATCAACTCAACTAAACAATTATCTATACATTGAATTTATTTAGGAAATCGGTATTGTTATTATAGGAGCAAGTTTATGCAAATGAAATGTCTAATAATGTTTGTATATAAAATAGAGTTTGCGTAATGTTGTAATGGCCAACTAAGATTGCAATAGTGAACAGTTCAAACAGCTAATCCCATCATTCTAATTATTTCACCTGTTCCAAAGTGGTGCCCGAAATGCATTGATATACCAGATGAAAGCAAGAAAACAGTCGCTGCTCAGACGGTAAAGTCATGGATTACCAACGTGGGAGTCCGTGTACGAATCTCGATGCAGCAATAATTTTTCATACTCGGCACTCAATTGCTACGAAGCATATTTTCAATTTTGCTGTGCATTTGAATCTCTTCTATTTGTAGTAGTAGCTCCTATTTCTATCAGTATGTGCAGTTGGTTGCTACAACAGCTCATAAAATTGTATTTTTTTAATTTGCTAAAAGCCAGGATCTACTCCTTATTTCGATATATGTTGTTTGACGTAAAGTGAGCACTGCACAGCTGTTTAGTATTCTGTTCCACTTTCCTTCAGGAATTTTTTACACGTTAACAGGCAATATTGTACTGACCTGGTAAGTTCCTCTAGGCATAAGAACAAATCAAAATGTTAAAAGAAATGTTTGTAACATAACATACTGTTCTGTGAGTACTATCTCAGCAGATGTTTCGATTTATGTTTATTTGCTATGTTTCTGCTCTCTTTAGAAATGACAGCTTCTCTTTTCTTTGGCCCGTATAACAAATTAACTTTTTCCAATACTTTTTTTTGAACGTTCAATTTTCTTGAAAAGAAATATCATTTTTCAGTAAAGCTAAACAATCATCAGATTTACAGAAAAACAATATGTAAAGTTATGCTTTCCTGTTTAAAATTTAATCCTTTTCCAGTGTTAGATGTAATAATCAGTGCTTTATTTGTAGAGTAGAAGAGCAAATTTACGTAATTACTGCTTTCCCAGGGTGGGAAATGAATATCCACCCTTGTAGAAATTTAAGCATTATCATCACATTATCATATGGAAATCTCATAAGCATTATCAGTAAGGCAATATTCCTTCTACAATACTGTAACTATAGTTTGCATCTCATGTAATATGTAACATAATAATACTAATACTAATACTAATACTACTACTACTACTACTACTACTACTACTACTACTACTACTACTACTACTACTACTACTACTACTAATAATAATAATAATAATAATAATAATAATAATATTTTAGTATCAGAGTTGAAGAAAATCTTATGATACATTTATTCATGAAAATAGTCACTACTTGTTACGTACTCAGTTCGTCTTCCGTTCCCGGTGGAGCTCATGTGGTTCGGACTCCACGTTAGTCAGTAGGTTCTGTCCCATATAGCCTCGCTGCTGAAATGGACGTAAAACTCTAATGAAATTAAATTTTAAGTTTTACGTCCCACGATAATGCCGGTTTCACGGTACAGTTTTACCCCCTTAAATTTTTATCCCCCGGTAAAACTGTCCGAGAAATTTTTACCCCCCTGCCATATTATTCATACTAGCGTACATAGGTAAAAGTTTACTACATATATGACACCTACATCCCTCACTAAAACCAACAACAAAATTTCACCTCCCCCAACAATTCCAACAATGAAAAACAGAAGGGGTTAAACTGTCCCGGGAAATTTTTACCCCCTGCCATATTATTCATACTAACGTACATAGGTAAAAGTTTACTACATATATGACTCCTACATCCCTCCCTAAAACCAACAACCAAATTTCACCTCCCCCAACAATTCCAACAATGAGAAAAGGAAGGGGTAAAACTGTCCCGGGAAATTTTTACCCCCTTGCCATATTATTCATACTAGCGTACATGGGTCAAAGTTTAATACATATATAACACCTACATCACTCACCAAAACCAGCAACTAAATTTCACCTCCCCCAACAATTCCAAGAATGAGAAACAGAAGGGGGGTAAAACTGTCCCGGGAAATTTATACCCCCCTACCATATTATTCATACTAGCGTACATAGGAAAAAGTTTACTACATATATGACATTTACATCCCTCACTAAAACCAGCAACAAAATTTCACCTCCCCCAACAATTCCAACAATGAGAAAAAGAAGGGGGGAAAACTGTCCCGGGAAAGTTTTTCCACCCTGCCATATTATTCATACTAGCGTACATAGGTAAAAGTTTATTACATATATGACACCTACATCACTCACTGAAACAAACAAACAAAATTTCATCTCCACCAAATATTCCAACAATTAGAAACAGAAGGGGGGTAAAACTGTCCCGGGAAAGTTTAACCCTCCTTCCATATTATTCATACTAGCGTACATATTTCAAAGTTTACTACATATATGACTCCTACATCCCTCCCTAAAACCAACAACCAAATTTCACCTCCCCCAACAATTCCAACAATGAGAAAAGGAAGGGGTAAAACTGTCCCGGGAAATTTTTACCCCCTTGCCATATTATTCATACTAGCGTACATAGGTAAACGTTTACTACATATATGACACTTACATCCATCCCTAAAACCAACAAACAAATTTCACCTCCCCCAACAATTCCAACAATGAGAAACAGAAGGGGGGTAAAACTGTCCCGGGAAATTTTTACCCCCTGTCATATTATTCATACTAGCGTACATAGGTAAAAGTTTAATACATATATGACATCTACATCCCTCACTAGAACCAACAACAAAATTTCACCTCCCCCAACAATTCTAACAATGAGAAACAGAAGGGGGTAAAACTGTCCCGGGAAAGTTTTACCCCCCTGCCATATTATTCATACTAGCGTACATAGGTCAAAGTTTACTACATATATGACACCTACATAACTCACTAAAACAAACAACAAAATTTCACCTCCCCCAAATAGTCCAACAATGAGAAACAGAAGGGAGGTAAAACTGTCCCGGGAAATTTTTACCCCCTGCCTTATTATTCATACTAGCGTACATAGGTAAAAGTTTACTACATATATGACACCTACATCCCTCACTGAAACAAACAACAAAATTTCACCTCCCCCAACAATTCCAACAATGACAAACAGAAGGGGGGTAGAACTGTCCCGGGAAAGTTTTACCTCCTGCCATATTATTCATACTAGCGTACATAGGTAAAAGTTTACTACATATATGACACCTACATAACTCACTAAAACCTACAACAAAATTTCATCTCCCCCAAGAATTCCAAGAATGAGAAACAGAAGGGGGTAAAACTGTCCCGGGAAATTTTTACCCCCTACCATATTTTTCATACTAGCGTACATAGGTAAAAGTATACTACATATATGACACCTACATCCATCCCTAAAACCAACAACAAAATTTCATCTCCCCCAACAATTCCAACAATGAGAAACAGAAGGGGGGTAAAACTGTCCCGGGAAATTTTTACCCCCCTGTCATATTATTCATACTAGCGTACATAGGTAAAATTTTACTACATATATGACACCTACATCACTCTCTAAAACCAACAACAAAATTTCACCTCCCCCAAATATTCCAACAATGAGAAACAGAACGGGGGTAAAACTGTCCCGGGAAAGTTTTACCCCCCTGCCATATTATTCATACTAGCGTACATAGGTAAAAGTTTACTACATATATGACACCTACATCCCTCAATAAAACAAATAACAAAATTTCACCTCCCCCAACAATTCCATCAATGAGAAACAGAAGGGGGGTAAAACTGTCCCGGGAAAGTTTTACCCCCCTGCCATATTGTTCATACTAGCGTACATAGGTAAAAGTTTACTACATATATGACACCTACATTCCTCAGTAAAACCAACAACAAAATTTCACCTCCCCCAACAATTCCAACAATGAGAAACAAAAGGGGGTAAAACTGTCCCGGGAAATTTTTACCCCCCTTGATATATTTTTCATACTAGCGAACATAGGTAAAAGTTTACATGACATCTACATGCGCTGCTAAATTAACAGAATTTTTCCTCTCCAATAATTGCAACAATGAGAAACACAAGGAAGTGAAACTATTGCAGGAAATTTTTACCTCGTCGCCATGATATTCATACTAGTGTACTTCTGAGTTTCCATTTTTTTGTAGTGCGTCTTCTTGAAATTTGAATTTTAACTAGTTCAGAATTTTATGATATTTTTTTACATTCTGTCCACCTAAGGAAATTTTTTTTTAAGTTCAAATTTAGAAAGATGTTGAAAAATTTGGAAACGTCGGCCCGCTGTACTGTGACATGTGGAAATTTGAATTCGCGTTAGCTCAGAATTTTGTTTATTTTGTCCAATTTTGTCCACCCAAGATTTTTTTTAGAATTGAAGTAAACGAGGAGTCACATTCCAAAATTTTGGGTCACTTCGTTCACTTGCTGTGTGACATATTCAAATTCGATTTTTAACTAGCTCAGGGTTTTTTGCGAATTTTTGTCCTTTTTTTTCACTCATGAAAATATTTTGATCTATTCAAATAAACGATGGAGGGCCAAATCAAATCTTTACCACTTTCCATCAATAGTAGTGTGACATTACATTCGAGTTTCAATTAGTTTAGAACTTTGTCTAATTTTTGTTCATTTTGTCCAGCCGAGAAAAGATTTTGTACCAATGAAATTAACCAGGGAGAGCGATTTCAAAATTTGGGAACTTGGATCACCTGTAATGTGACTTCTTGAAATTCTGTTTTTAACTATCTCAAAATGATGTCCAATTTTTGTACATTTTTGTACTACCAAGAAAATATTTTGTACTATTCAAATTAACAAAGGAGGGCAATTTCAAATTTAATCCACTTCGATTACCTGTAGTGCTACATCTTCATATTTGAGTTTTAACTACCTAGGTATCTCAGAACTAGTACATACCTTTTTTTGCACCAGAAAACACATTTTGTACCATTCAAATAAACGAGTGTGGGTTATTTGAAGATTTGGCCAATTCAATTACCTGTGGTGCGACATCTTCAAATACCAATTTTAACAAGCTTAGATTTTTTTTCAATTTTTGTATACTTTCGTCCAATGAAGCTAGCTCAGAAGTTCGTACATATTTGTACCAGGAAGAAACATTTAAATCATGCAAATAAACGATGGAGGTCTATTTCAAAATTTTGGCCACATCAATAAACAGCAGTGTGACATCTCTAAGTTCAAATTTTTATTAGGTTAGATTTTTTCAATTTTTTTGTAGATTGTTCCCACCAATCTAGTTACGATTCGAATTTGAAGATGTATCACTACAGGTGATCGAAGTTACCAAATCTAAACATGGCCTTCCCTGGTTTAATTGAATGGTACAAAATTTTTACTTGGTGGTACAAAAATGTACAAAAACTACAACAAATATTTAGCTAATTAAAATTCGATATTCAAAATGTCGCATTACAAGTAATCGAAGTGGCCAAAGTTCGAAATGTGCCCCTTTTTTTTCATTTAAATGAAACAAAATATTTTGCTGATGGTACAAGAATGTACAAAAATTGGATAAAATTCTAAGTTTGTTAAAATTAGATGTTGCACTAAAAATAATCGATGTGTCTAAAATTTCAAATTGCCCTCCATAGTTTATTTAAGCGGTACAAAATTTCTCTTGGCTGTACACAGGTGTATAAGAATCTGAAAAGAATATGAGCTAATTAAAATTGGGAATTGAAGACGTCCCACTATAGGCCAAATTATGAAATAACCCTCCTTCGTTTATTTCAATGGTACGGAAAAAATAGATAAAATCCTGAGCTCGTTACATTTCGAATTTGAATGTCCATGAACTTGGCCGGTTACAATTTCGATTTGACACATTGTTAGAGTTTCGTTAGTGCTTGTTAGTGAAGGAAACCCTATTGTTAGTGCTACAAAAATAACGTCTCATTTTTTAAAGAGTTACCATTGGCCTGCTAACTTCATGCCAACAGGCCAACATATCAAAATCACTCTATAAATGATATTTCCGGTCCGGTTAGTGCTCATTAGTACTATAAACATTAAAATTAGTGTTTCTATATATACAGTTTTTAGGTTAGACAAGTTGGTCTGTTTTATGAAACTGGCAGGCCACCTATGCCAGACCACGATTTTGACCTCATATATCGTTAGTGCTCCGTTAGTGCTCGTTAGTGCCGCATATCCTATCGTTACTGCTTCAAAGACAAAGGATATATATATATATATATATATATATATATATATATATATATATATATATATATATATATATATATTTAAAAAAATCATTTTGCCCACCTAACTTCATGTCAACACGTCGCACAGAACTTACAGCAGACCACAATCTCGATTTCACCCATCGCTATTACATGGTTAGTGGTCGTTAGTGATGCATGTCCCATCGTTCGTGCTCCATAAATAAAGCCTACAATTTTGAAGAAACATTTATTGGCGTACTAACTCATGCCAGCAGACTAAAGACGATACCTACTCCAGACCACAATTTCGATTACTCCCGTGATTAGTAGTACTTCGTTAATACTTGTTACTGAAACATATCCCATCGCTAGTGCTGTACAGATGACAGTTACATCTTTCAAAGAAAACCATTATTGGCCCGCTAACATGACGAAATCTACGACAGATGACACCGGGTTAGTACTCATTAGTGCCGAATATAATATCGTTAATACTCCATAGATAATGGCCACGTTTTTAAAAAAAATCCGTTAATGACCCACAATATAATGCTTTCATGCAACGGACAAAATGTACAGCAGACCATAGTTTCTATTATATCCGTAATTAGTGCTTCGTTAGTTCTCGCTAGTGCCGCATCTTCCACCGTTAGTGCTTCAACGATAACGAATACACTTTTCAAAAATGCCATTCTTGTCTATCTAACTTCATGCTAGCAGACCAGGAGCGAAATCTACGGAGACCACAATTTTTATTACACTTGTTATTAGTGCTTCGTTAGTGGTCGTTAGCGCTTTATATCCCATCGTTACTGCTCCACAGATAACAGTTACGTTTTTCAACAAAACAACTATTCGCCTCCTAAATACATGCCACGATACCAGGGACAAAATCTAGGGTAGACCGATATTTTATTACACGCGTCATCAGTGTTTCGTTAGTTCTCGTTTGTGCTGCTTATTCTATCTTCAGCACTCCAGAGATAATGGCTACATTTCTTTTAAAAAATCAATTTTCCATTTCTAATTTCATACCAACACGCAAGGAACGAAATCTACAGATGACCACAATTTTGAAGACACGGGACATTAATGCTTCGTAAGTGTTGGTTACTGCCGCATATTCTATTGTTAGTGCTACACAGAAAGCGAATATATTCTTAAATAAAGACATTATTGGCCTGTTTACTTTATGCCAGCGGACCAAGGATTAAATCTACACAAACCACAATTTTGATTACACCCGTCATTAGTGATTCTATAGTGTTAGCTAGTGCTCGTATCCCATCGTTAGTGCTCCACAGATAAGGACTACGTTTCTAAAACCTCCATTTTCCCCTCATAATTTGATGTCAAAAGACTACCCACTAAAACTACAGCAAACCACAATTCTGATTACAGCTGTCATTAGTGCTTCGTTAGTGCTTGTTAGTGCTGCGTATCCAATTGTTTGCGCTTCACAGATAACGTCTACAATCTTGAAGAAAACCATTATTAGCCTGGTAATTTCATGCCAGCAATCGAGGGACAAAATAGACCGCAACCTACAAATTTGATGACATATATTACTAGTTCTTCGTTAGTGCTCGATAATGCCGCAAATCCGATCGTGCTTCGCTTGTGCTCGTTAGAGCTGTATTTACTATTCTTGGCGCTCCACAAATAATAGCTACATTTCTAAAAATGTCCATTTTCACCTCCTAATTTCACGTTAAAAATCCATACACGAAACCTACAGCAGACAACAGTTTTGATTACATTGGTCATTACTGCTTCCCTAGTGCAAGTTAGTGCCGCATATCCCACCGTTAGTGTTTCACGAATAACAGCTACATTTTTTGAGAGGAAGTATTGGCCAGCTAACTTGATGCCATCAGAACAGGGATGAAATCTACGGCAGCCTACAATTTATATTACACTCGTCATTAGTGCTCGTTAGTGTCGCATATCAGACCGTTGGTGCCTCACAGATAACGACTACATCTTTAAAGAAGGACATTTTTGCCTGCTAAATTTATGCCAGTAGACCAGAGACGTAATCTACGGCATATCACAATTTTGATTACATCTATCATTAGTGCTTCTTTAGTGCTCTTTAGTGCAGCACATCCAATCGTTAATGTTCGTTAGTGCTGCATATATTATACTAAGTACTCCACATATATCGGCTACATTTTTAAGAAAGGCATTATTGGCCTGCTAACTTTATGGCAGGAGACAAGAGCCGAAATCCACAGCAGAACACAATTTTGATTACACCACTGAGAAGTGCTTCATAAGTACTTGTCAGTGCCTCATATCCCACCGTTAGCGATCCACCCATAACGGCTACATTTTTTAAGAATGCCATTAGTGACCTGCTAATATTATGGCAGGAGATCAAGGACGAAATCTACAGCAAACCACAATTAGGATTAGATTTTTAATTAGTACTTAATTAGTGCTCGTTAGTATCGCATATTTTACCGTTTCTACTTCAAAGATAACGAATACATTTGTCAAGAAAGCCATTTTTATCCTACTAACTTCATACCAGCAGACCAGTGACGAAGTCTACTTTAGACAACAATTTTTATTACACTCGTCATTAGTGCTCGTTAGTGATGCATAGGACATAGTTAATGCTCCAAATATAGCACCTACATGTCTAAAACATCCAATTTCCCCTCCTAGTTTCATGCCAACACGCAACGCACGAAATCTACAGCAGACTACAATTTTGATTTTATCTATCATTAGTGCTTCGTTAGTACTCGTTAATGTTGTATATCATATCGTTAGTGCTCGACACATTTCCATAGAAACCATTCTTTTTCTGGTAACTCCGTTACAACAGACCAGGGACGAAACCTGCGGCTAATCACAATTTCATTTACAGACGACTTTAGTCCTTCGTTAGTGCTTGTTAGTTCAGCTTATTGCATCGTTACTGCTCCATAGATAACGGCTACAGCTAGGTCGTTACTGCTTTGATATACCGCATACACCATCATTAGTACTCACATGCAATGCCTATTTTTTTGTTTAAAAAAAACATTATTGACCTTCTATCTTCCTGTCAACAGAACTGGCACGACACCTACTCCAGATAACATTTTCAATTTCACACATCGTTAGTGGTTCGTTAGTGCTCGTTAGTCCCGCAAATTTTGTCGTTAGTGGTCCACAGAAAATACCTATATTTAAAAAAAATCATAAATGGCCTACTAATTTCTTGTTAAATGGCAGGCAGGCATAACACCTATGGCAGAGCAGATTTCGATTTCACACATCGTTAATGCTTCGTTAGTGCTCGTTGGTGATGCATCTCATCGCAAGTGCCCCGCAGATGACGCCTACATTTTAGAAAAAAATCATTATAGGCTTTCCAACTTCATTTGGACGGAGCTGGCATTCTAACTACATCGGATTTTTGATTTTACATATCGTAAGTATTTGGTTACTGCTCCTTAGTGTTGCAAATTCCATCGTTAGTGCCCCATCTAGTGCGTAAACTTATTAAAATAGTATATTGGTCAGCTAACTTAATGGTAATAGAGGTAACAAGCCACCTGCGGCAGACCACAATTTCGATTGAATGTAGGCCTAACGTTACGCATATAACGATATATGCAACCGAAATCGAGGTGTGCAGTAGGTGGCTTGCCAGGAATTGCCATGAAAGTAGCAGGTAAATTCATACTTTGAGTAAGTTGGAGTTATTCCCGGAAATCCAACGATGGAATTTGTGACACAAATAAGGAATAACCAAGGACTAACGGTGTGTAATCAAAATTGAGGTGATAATCTGCAGAAGGTGGAATGAAGTTAGCAGGCCAATAGTAATCACTTTTATTTATTTATTTTTAGAAAAAAGTGAGGGTTATTTATAGTGCATTAAAGAAGGGATTTACAACAGTAGCGAAGCTGTAACGATGTGTGAAATCATAATTGTGGTCTTCTCTGGTATTGCGCCCGGCCTGTGGCATGAAGCTACCTGGCCGCTAATGGACTTTTAAAACATCAACGCGTTATCTATAGAGCAGTAACGAGGGGATATGCGACAATAACGAGAACTAACGACGTGTGAAATCGAGAATGTTGTCTTTTGTAGGTATCTTTTCTTTCATGTTTGCATGTAGTTCGTAGGCCGGTAATGACCTTTTTAAAAATGTGAGCGTTATTTGCAGTGCATTAACTATTGAATATGGGGTACTAAAGAGTACTAACGAAGCCCCCAAGACTTGGGAAATCGAAATTGTGGTCTGGCGTCGGTATTGTGTTTGGCCTGTGGCACGAAATTAGCAGGCTAATAACAGTTTTCTTTAAATGAACGAGTTAACTACAGAGCACTAACGATGGAACATGCAACACTAACGACCACTACCAAAGCACTAAAGATGGGTGAAATCGAAATTGTTGTTTGTCGTAAGTGTCACCCCTGTTCTGTGGGCATAAAATTAGCGGGCCATTAATGTTTTTTTTTTTTTTAAAAGTAGCCGTTATCTGTAGAGCATTAGCGATGGAATATGCATCACTAGCGAGCATTAACGAAACACTAATCACGGGAGTATTCGAAATTGTGCTATGGAGTAGGTTTCTTCTCTGGTCGGCTGCCATGAGTTAGCAGGCCCATAAGAGTTTCTCCAAAACTGTAAGCATTATTTAATGATGGGACATGCGCACTAACGACCATTAACAATCTAATAACGATGACTGAAATACACCTTGTGGTCTGCTATAATTTCCGTGCAGCCTGTTGAACTAAAGTTAGGTGGGCTAAATGAAAATTTTCAAGCATATATACATTGTCTTTCAAGCACAAACGATGGGATATGCGGCACTAAAGAGCATTAACTGAGCACTAACGATATATGAGGTCGAAATCGTGGTATGCCATAGGTGGCCTGCCAGCATCATAAAAGAAGCCCATTTTGCTAACCTAAAAACTGCATACATATGTAGAAGCACCAGACTTTAATGTGCAAACGCTAAAGAGCGCTGACGCTGCTTGGACCAGTAATTTCATTTATGGGGTGATTTTGACACCTTGGTCTGTTGGTATGGCTATAGCAGGCCAAGAGTGACTTAAAAAACGAGATATTGTCTTTGCAGCACTAACGATGGGGTTTACTGCAATAACGAAACACTAACAGTGAGTAAAATAGAAATTGTGGCGTGCCATTGATAGCCTGCAAAGTTTATGGACATCAAATTTGGAGATGAAACACTACAGGTGACAAAAATGGCCCAAACTTGAATCGACCTTCCCTCGAAACATTGAAAGCAGAACTTTTCTCTCGGGTGGAAAAAATGTACAAAAATTAGACAAATTAGGAGCGAGTTACAATTAAACTTTGAAGATGCCAGAATACAGGTGACCGCAGTGCTTCAAATTTTGAAATAAAACACCTTTCCTAATTTCAATGGTAAAATAGTTCTTCTAGGGTTAACCTAATTGTACAAAAATTGACATAATTCTGAGGTAGTAAAATTTAAAATTGAACATGTCGCACTACAACTAAACGGAACCCGGTAATATGAAATACGGTGTTATGAAAAATATTTCAAGGAAGATATAAAAATTCCCGTGAACTTTTATCCCCTTGTACTTCTCATTGTAGGAATACTTGGGAGAGGTGAAATTTTGTTGTTGGTTTTAGTGAGTGATGTAGGTGTCATATATGTAGTAAACTTTTACCTATGTACGCTAGTATGAATAATATGGTAGGGGGTAAAACTTTCCCGGGACAGTTTTACCCCCCTTCTGTTTCTCATTGTTGGAATTGTTGGGGGAGGTGAAATTTAGTTATTGGTTTTAGGGAGTGATGTAGGTGTCATATATGTAGTAAACTTTTACCTATGTACGCTAGTATGAATAATATGGCAGGGGGGTAAAAATTTCCCGGGACAGTTTTACCCCCTTTCTGTTTCTGAATGTTGGAATTGTTGGGGGAGGTGAAATTTTGTTGTTGGTTTTAGTGAGTGATGTAGGTGTCATATATGTAGTAAACTTTTACCTGTGTACGCTAGTATGTATAATATGACAGAGGGGTAAAAATTTCTCGGGACAGTTTTACCCCCCTTCTGTTTCTCATTGTTGGAATTGTTGGGGGAGGTGAAATTTGGTTGTTGGTTTTAGGGAGTGATGTAGGTGTCGTATATGTATTAAACTTTTTTTCTGTACGCTAGTATGAATAATATGGCAGGGGGTAAAAATTTCCCGGGACAGTTTTACCGGGGGTAAAAATTTAAGGGGGTAAAACTATACCGTTACACCGGCTAGGCTAAACGAGACGGTGGTGATGAGAAATTAATGAAATAGTGGAATGAAAAAACTGGGAGAATCCCGAGACAACCCCCACACACGGTGTTAGTCAACCAAAATTTACTTGGCGCGAGCTGAGATCGAATACAGCAGAGGTGAACGCTCTACCACTGAGCAACTGTGGAATGGTTTAAACTTTACAAGTCTAACATGTGACACTTCCGAAGTGTGACACTCCGATTTTGATAAAATTCAGCAGGTAGATACTGCACATAAACGATTACGAGTTTTTTACTTTCTGCGAAAAAACGGTTTTTCTGGGGCAAAATCCCTCACCAAAAAGTTTGAAAGTTGACGTCCAAAAGGCAAGACGAAGTGGACCGAAGTGAGTGAAATTTTGCACAGATATTGTAGACGTAAAATGAGGGAAAGCATGCTTCGCATTTTCCTGAAAAAACAAAAAACGGTTGGGTCGGGCAACGACTCCTCCAAACCTTTGATCACGAAATATAAAAAGTGCATGTATTTCATAAGTGCCTAAAGAACATGAATAATTGCAACGAAACTTTGTGTAGGGAAAATACGCAATAAATAAACGAATACAGGCTTTTAATTTTCTGCGGAGAAACGGTTTTATGGACAAAAGCACCTACTCAAAAGTACGATAATTGACGCTTGAAAGGCAAGAGTGGACCATAGTGAATGAAATTGTGTACAGATATTTTAGATGTAAGGCGAAGGAAATTTTGCATGACTAAGAGACAAATTTTGGATGACAATTTAAACATGACCAAAGTTCATGCAAAAATTGTCCAACATAGATATTTTTATAAAAAGGCCTTGTGTCCATCTTAAACATAAATTAAACATAACCTTCTTACAACTTCCGAAACTGTAACATTTCTCGTTAATTTATAATAAAGAATATAGAGAGCCTTGTAAGATAGTTAAGTTTAATTTATGTTTAAAAATTGTCCCGAAAAACCTCTCTCGGGATCAAAAGCACATTCGAAAGACCATTTGCTATGACGTCATTTAACGACTCAAAGCAGAACCGACTTGCTAACAAGTTTCATCACATGTGATGGAACATGTGTTTTCCAGTATGACCCCGAGGCTAAGTGTCAGTCTATGCACTGGAAGACTCCTACATCGCAAAGAATAAAAAAAGCACGAATGAGCAAGTCCAAAGTGAAGGCAATGCTCATCGTGTTTTTTATATATGAGGGGAATCGTCGTGACTGAATGGGTGCCTAAGAGTCAAACGGTTAATCAAACGTACTACAAAGAAGTCCTAATCAAGTCGAGGGAAATAATAAGGAATAATGACAGGATTTGTGGAAGAACGATGCATGGATCCTCCATCAAGACAATGTGGCTGCCCATAATGCCATTTCTGTAAAGCAGTTTTTAGCAGACAAGAGCATTCCTGTGCTCGATCATAATCAGTATTCCCCAGACCTGGCTCTCTGTGACTTTTATCTATTCCCAAAAGTGATAAGTACATTGAAGGGAACACATTTTCAGTCTGTGGAAGAGGTAAAACGAAAAACGGCAGAGTTGTTGAACAGGGCGACATCTGATGACCTACAGCATTGCTTAAAGCAATGGAAGGCACGTATGCAATCCGCGGTGTATAAATAGGGGATGGGAGTATATTGAAGGGGATAACAGTCAATTGTAACATTCTTTGCAATATATCACATTTGTGATACCAGTCTCGTTATTTAATTGCCACACCTCATACAAAGTAACAAAATAGCGTATAAGATTCAGTCTGCAAAACAATTGTTTCTTAAAGAATGGGCATACATTATTTCGCGAATACAGATAAGGCGAGAAAGGTTTACCTTACTTTTGGCCTCGTCTTGATTCTCGTCTCCAAAGCCAGACAATTTGCGTTAGCTTTGTTCTGTCTCGAATATAAAATATTAATTCTCGTCTCCATTTTGTTTGTTTTGTTTTAGAAACGAGATGAGAAATTCATTTTCTCGTGGACAACACTAAACAAAACCTAAATATTCTTGCCAAATATCACGTTTCTGCTTGTAATGGTATGGTCTGAGTGATAATAAGCTCCTAAGTATTAATATTCTACGAGATAAGTATTATTATTAGTTTATTATTATTATTATAATTATGCCTGAAGATTTGGTAGTTCAAGTATTGAAACATCCAAGTGTTCAAATATCTGAAGATAATAAAATGTGTGTTATCGTCGAGCAATCGCCACCAAAAATTCTATTAAAAATTAAAAAAACGACGCTTCGTAGTACGTTCGGAGAACCTTCAGATTACTAGTTGAGTGTCTTGACCACTGAACCACAATTACTACGTGGCAATTGATTCGTCTTCAGTTTGTTTACGAATATAACCTTTTATTTATCCTTGTTGCTCCTGAGCAACACGAAAGTTCTATATTTTTCCTGATGAGCATATTTGTTGTATGTCTTCTAATTGGCGATGATGCCCACAAGCAACATCTCTTTTGTCGATCTTTTTACGCTCTGAAAATTCGAAAGTTTAGCCGTATATGTCACTAGAGTACAGACATGTTTTCAACGTTTGACTTTCGAGATCAGTAATAATGATGATAAAAATAAGACAGAAAAGAACAAAGAATGCATAAGAAATAACTAACTATCTAACTCTGTGGCCTATAGAACCCGGAGGTTTAATGCTACGTTTACGAAAGCTCTCCACTAACTTGTATCCTTAGTACAATTGGATCCAGTTTCAACTTTCGATTCCTATTTCCGCAAGATTCATCTTAATATTGTCCTCCTATCTGCGCCTAGGTCTTTCTAATTGTCATGTTTGGATTGGTCTTCTAGTTAAGACGTTGAAAGTGTTCCTATTTTCTGCCATCCTGGCTACATGACATACCCACCTGAGTCTCCAGGATTTGAAGGGTGTGAGGCAAGAACATGGAGCGCACAATTTTTACTATTTTAAGGGATTAGAGGTTCCGTGTTGCACAATTCATGTTAAAGTCTGAAAGCTTATTTTTCACATAGGACTATACATGAAGGATTAAACGGACAAGGCCAAACGAAGCTGTATGCGTTGCTCTCTGTCGGGTGCTGCAAAACACAGCAATTGCAAAATTTTGGGTTACCATGTTCTTGCTTCACACCCTTCATTTGTAGACCCTAACAATGTTTGGTAAAGCGTATACATTATGTAGTTCCTCGGTATGAAGTTTCCACCATTCCCCATTCCCGTTCCTCTTGGGTCCGAATATTCGTTTCAGGATCTTGTTCACAAAATAATTTCAGTCTAAGTTCTTCGCTCAGAGTAAACGACCACGTTTCGCAAACATACACAACAACAGGCATGATTATTGTTTTATATATTTTAAGTTTGAACTTCCTCGACAGAATTGGTGACAACAAGAAATTTTCAACTGAATAATAACACGAATTCTCTGGTTTTAGTCGATATTTAATTTCTTTGTGAATTTGATTTTCGTCTGTTAATATTGATCGTAGATATTTAAAACTACACAATCTGTCTAAAGTTTTGTTTGATATTTTAACGCATCCATATTGATATTTTACCGCACTTTCATGTATTTAGTTTCCTCTGCATTTACTTCTGAGGAACTAAGTAGAACTGAAAATCTCCTAATGCCTTGTTGTTCTGTGGAATGAACAAAGTAAAGATTAACCAACTTCAAAATCTCAACTTCAAAATCTCAAGAAGAACAAAGCTTAAAACGGCCGATAGCATACCTATGACCGTGGTGTGTTATTCTAATTTGCGATATCAATATAGAGGTATATGCTTTAAGCTATAAAATAAACTTGAATATCTGTTAAAAAAATTGAAGTACTTCTTTCCTGTATATTTCATATACTAAGGGTACATGAAATATACCCTAAGGGTACATGGAACAAAAGTTGAAATTTCAAATGAACAGAATAGTTCTTAATGCAAATTTTCTTAAATATGAAATTGCTATATTCAGTAGATTGAGTTGTAATATGAAATGCATTGCTATCAAAATTGTCTTTATGTCTTTCTTTCGTAGCACACGATCACATCAAGCTTTTATTTTTTTGGCTGAATCTAAGATTTATAAGATTCTGTTTATTGTATTTGAAAGAAAACTTCTTGCCCGTTGCCATAGAAACCGTCGTTTCTAGGGCAACAGATCCTGTCGCGGTTAGCCAATATTGAAAGAAGACGTAAAAATTTAACGAAGATAAAAGAGCTAATGTAGAGTTGGAGAGGAGTCGCTGAAATTAATTTTCTTTAACGAGGACGATTACGAAAGATCACTTACTGATTGAAATCCAGATTATTTTCCAATAGAGTAACTTCCAATAAACCTTTTGTTATTGTTAATTATTCCATATCGGACTCCCGAAGAAAACTTATCGAAACAACTTATTGACCGTGCCAATAGCGACTACTCTCAATCATGACTCCGTTTTCTTTCATTTAGAAATAGGAAAAAAAGAGAAGAAAGTAGAAGGGTAAAAGAAGGAGGTAGGTAAAGAAGAAAGAAAAGAAATAGGGTATTTTAATGAGAAACAGATTACTGGATAATTCCGGAAATATAGTAAAAGGTCGGGAAAGTCGTTGAAAGATGAATCATTCTAAATGTTATTAACAACTAATCAATTTTGGAATGCTTCGGAATAGACACATGTTCCCTCATACCACCCAGACCTAGCTCCAGGCACCACGATCATGGGGTTGCCCAGACCTAGACCTGGAAATGAGAAAAGTGAAATTTAATTCTTTGTAAAGTTATTCCAACCGGTGATTGATAACTATCCAGCATCTGAACTCTGTCCTCTAGGATCGACCACACATATGAATTAGCCAAGAGGAAAAAAAAAAAATCAAACTTATCAACTCAATATAAATTTATGTATCGCATCAATAAAAGTCTCAACTTCCTGGAAGAAAGATGTCGTATTTAGGCTTATTCTTGCTATTTTTGCTTCACTCCTCGAGCCGATTTAAACCGTTAGTGACGGTCCTTCATGACCTAGGTTATTTACCTTAACACATATATTAAAACATGACACATATATTACAGATGTTAATATGACAAATGATATCACTAAAATTACTTATATTAAATCTATCATGCATTCACACGCTCACTCACTCAGGACAGTGTATATATGTTTAAAGGAAACCAACTAACTACAAAGGTATAAATAGTTTATTACATTCATAGTGAAAAACAAGGACAAAACAAATAATTATGAAGAAAATATTAAAAGCACAAGTTCTTGGTTATATATTAATAGAGTACATAGTGTTATATTTTAGTAATTTTTTATATATTCAATCATATTGACAAATGAAAAAAAAATAATTACATGTATCATATCTTAGGCATGCTAAAGCAAATTATGATTTGCGACATACGCAAATACGACACTTATTTCACTTTAAAAAAATTGGACAAAGAGGAAAGAAAAAAAAACTTTTTGGTGTATTAGAACTTATATGAGTCTCTACCTCACGTCGAGATATTAAAATATTAATAATTTCGAGCGTCCAAATCACAACTCACGCACTAGTCGTAGTGTCCAAAACGTTTCGCTCCATTTAACTTAGTTTGTGGTCATTTATATATATCTCTATATGTATATATATATATCTATTGGTTCACAAAACCATTCGTCGTCTATATTTGGTTTGTAACTGGTAACAGTTTATATCTGCAATCGCACACTGCTACGTCTATACCCATCTAGGGATTTCGAGAAAATAACTTTCACTAGAGGAAGTTTCTCCTCTTAGACGGTCTATTTCCAAATTTATTAATCGAATAATTTCAAGTTATTTATCCAACACTGGGACACTTCACGAGACCTTTCATTAGGATCACTTTCGTATATGTTTATACATGGTTCGGATTAAAAAAAAAAATGATCTTCCACAGGTGTACGGAGTATGATGGTTCAAATTGAGGATAAAAAAAAACTGGTCAAGTCACAGGATACATATGAAGGTGAGAAGGATTCAAGGTGCACTTTCCACAATGGTTTTAGGTTAATTGTCCAGGGATAATATTTGTTATGATGGGGGTTACGTTTAGACCTGCCGATATTTTTTCAATGCATGCCATTATATAAGTACAGAGGTTATCACTTACATTGATTCAGAGGAAAAGGAAAATTACTTAAGTGCACGGCGGTATTCTTAACAAAATCTACATTCTTAAATTCGTCGGAAGACTTCTGGTAAACTATAGCAACCAATACACGTCTAGGGGGACAGACACGAGCGCTCTTACATATATTCATAATACATTTAATATCATACTTTTACTTTAACATCATATTCACATACTAATTACACATACATTTCGAAGTATTTATTTCTCTCTCTATATATATATATTTATAATAAATGCGCACACATTTAAATTAATCATCCCCAACAATAAAATTTTACAAGGTTGCAACATTGTCCAAGAAAACAAATGACTTCCAACATTACATTTGGAAACAAATTAAATTTTATCTGATACCGCGCGTCTATAAATTTTTAACTTTTATATAATCAATTCGTGTTTAAATCATGAAGGAGAAAAAAAACTTTGTGAGGCAGGCACGTAACACAGAGCATTTCTAGATATAACTAGGTAAATCAAAATACAATTTCTGGGCCCAGGTTAACTACAAGGTAATTGAAAACCAAAACAGAAAGGAAAGTGACCAACGGATAAAAAAAAAACTTAAGAGGAACGACGGTGAAAGAACGTAATCGAAGTGTCGTCAAATACTAAGTCTTTGTTCATTTCAGCGATAGGTCAAAATGTGATGGAGGACCCAATCATTATCTACTCCATTCATGAATCGTGTCTTGCAACGTCTCAGCTGGTAATTTCAGATCAGAGTTGTACGTTAAATAAATCGTAAGTAACAAGTTCAAAATCTCGGGGGGGGGAAGGTTGGAAAAAATAAAAAAAACTTGAAGAAATGAAGACAGAGAGAGAGATAGAGAAGAAGGAAGACGAAGAATAGGGGCGCCAAAGACTTAAGTGAGAAATAACTAACGCTACAAAGTTAGAAGTCGAATTTCGCTCTCAACAAAATCCATAGCCAAAATATTCTTAATATGCCAGAAAGGGTGGTCTACTCAAATACGTAGACTCAAGGGGCGTCCTGCTGCCAAGGATGCAAGTTCTGTGTCCATCAGATCCCAATCCCACAAGAGTTGGCTTGTAAGATTGAAATCCGATCCCCGTATCCGGCCCAGACCAGCAGGAAAAAAAAGGAGGGGGGAAAGGGACCAGGTAACTGCGTCCCCAATTTTGAAATCTCTAAGTAAAAAAAAATATTCGACCCCTTAGAAAAACTAAGAAGGTTCGAGGACAGTAATGAAACTAGAATAGAAGTATTATCTAAGATATCCCTAACTAATGATTTGCCGAAATAAAAAAAAAAATTAAATAAACTGAATTTTGGATCGGTGATTTCTATGCCAAACCTCACCGATAGCTACCCTGCGCAGACACGCCACAGTCTGGGATGTCGTTAATTTCCCTCGTCTAATTAAACTAAGAAAAGAAATGAAAATACTTAAAGGGACTAGGGGTCGACATCCGGGTACGCGAAATAAATTTCAATAACTAATTGTGTTAATTCTGTACCCAGTCAGAGCTGTCGCCTCCATGAACATTGTAAGCTAGCCTGAGTAGGTAACGTGAAGAAAAAAAAAATCTCACGGAGCAGGATATTCTATTTTTAAAACCGACCAGAAGATATGATTCACTACAGCCCTGTTGTCTAACTACTACTGTCTTTTCATAATTTATTATTCAATATGTCTAGTCAGCGATTATATGATGCTACCCACTCTATCAGATGGTATTACTATGGTTGATTACTATTATGACACATAAACTACAAAGTATTACCGTAGTCCGACTATATATCGCCCTCCGGTCCGCGTGATATTATGGTGCAGGGGTCAGAACCTGAGATGTTTGTAGTTACACGTATCTATTCAATATCTATATATCAACACGCGGCGAAGTATTCACTGGGCTACTATATATTTAACTATATGGGTGTCCTATATTCTATATTCATTTACTACAATATTCATATACTTATTAATATTCATATTCACATTAATATTCATTTGCCACGACGCTATATTCTACAAACACCCTGTTTCCTCTATCTACGCCCAGCCTATTTACACATTTCATCATAATACTTTAAAATCTATAATCACTACAAACATTTTCCCATTCCGATCACCGCACGACAACCTCACTCGAACCCAAGACTCTTTTACCACACACACAATACTATGTAATACTTGGTAGCTTTATTAAGAACGAAAGAAAAAAAATCCTATGTATGTTCACTGAAAATAGAATTATCTGCGATAATGTCTAATGTTTATAAAATTCTGCAGCAACAATGAAATTCTACAGCCACGAAGAAAAATGGACATTTAATATATTTTCAAAGCGAAGAACTAGCATCATATCGCCCGACTTCTGTTAAAAATTTACGTATTGTTTATTTATTTAAATATTTAGATTTCTAGACTATGCAGAATGTTGAAACTTTCAGAATATATTAATTTTAGGTCACTTGACCTAACTGTACATTCATATGGGATGTGAATTATACCTTCTAGGTTTTATTTCGGAAAGAAAGGTCAATTTCATGGAAACTAAATCACTAAGCACCTCGACGGAAGAATGGCGGTTAGTACTGACTTTTGACACTAGGGCTAGCGACGATATAATGAACCCTTGAACAACTGAATGTGACCTTGTACACGGAATTATTATACTATATTACGTTCACTTAATGACGGAGTAATAAAAATTTATCGCATAGTAAATACTACACTGTCCAACACACTCTTTCATCACTTAATTATCACTATCACTGATACTACATTACAAATATACACATACTACTCGAACTACAAGACACATCATGCCACATTCATACTACACACTACATTAATACATGTTATACTAATAAATATACACAGAAATCATTCAGATTTTACCATGTTAAATCGGCTCTATGAAAGGTAACGAAAGGAAAGAAATGAACAGGGCCAACTTTCCCTTATATTTACCAAATCATATTCTTTACTCGACCTATTTAATCGATGCCCTGAGGGGACATATCGGAGTATTAGCTAGCAATAGGACCCCTGCCCTGAAGGGGCAGGAACCCGGAACAAACTACATGTTCAACTCATCCCGCTGGAAGCCGGACTCCCAATTTGGGAGTCAGATAGGAGCCCCTACTGTAAATTTACACGTGCATTGTGATTACTGGACTGACTACCACAAAATTAAATACCGCCATGTATGTAATTAAAAAAAATCACTCACTAACTACATAAACAAATCTATAATGGACAGGTCTTGTAACCCTCAATTAGTAGGAAAATTGGGAGGTAGAAATATGATGGGAAACACTGATCTTCTGAACCGGTTTTGGGAAAAGAAAGACGGAAATCACACTACTGTTGAATCCTGTCCATAGCGATCCGCAGATGAAAACATGGCGTCACTGTTGCACTTACTATTTCAGCTTTTTTTAGTCCAGTTTTGACTATGAAATTTAATAGTTTTTTTGGCTCCTAGAGACTTCCAACGATTTTAGGTTAAAAAACTCCCAAATATTACCTTGTTTGCAGTTTTTCTCACTCCGTTGCGACCTTTTAAGCTCGACGATCGAAATCTGGCTGTTGTCAGCAAGATTTTCCGGCTTGGAATGGAATAATTGCGCCCTAATATCATAGCGTGGGTTTATCAGCCAATCAAAACTAAGCATTTTGGCGGTGGGGCTTTGAAACGAATAAAATTTGGTAAAATCTGGATTAAACTAGATTTTAGAAGGACCTAGGTATCTAAAAGAGAGGTGAAGGGTGGTCCTGAAAATTCTGTCGAATTTTAGATTGGTTATTTGATCTGGAAAGTTCCGTCCAATAGTGGATCTATATTTTCGGATAGCACTGACACCGTAAGAATTGTAATAATCCATTTACATATACATATGCAAGACTTATAACTAATTTAAAATATAAATAAAGATATTGATTCCCAAAACTATAATTCCTAATGAATTTTTTACAGTTTTTTCATGTTAATTTGAAATAGAATAACAAATAAAATTACGAATTATATGAACAGCCAGAAATTTTTTGTTAAACATCAAGTACAGTCGGTGCAAAAAATTTCGGGCACCCTCCTATTAAAAACATAATTTCATTAGACTGTAATGGCACATTACAGTTCCCCGGCGTCGTTAAAAAAAATTTTGTTTGAATAACAAAATTTTGTTGAATAGAATTAACATGTATTAATACTAATAAACTAACTACTCACTCATACACTCATACACTCAAATGAGACAGTGTAACATTCACTTTGGGTATTGAGATAGAAGTTCCCGTTTTTTGTCCTCGGTACAGTTGAAAAGCTTAAGATTTTGGAAATTGTGAGTTCACCTTTTAGGTAGCAGGAAAACACGAGGTAACCAGTTCGCAATGTTCCCATCGAAAGTGGGAAAATGTTCAATATCCCGGAGGGACACTTTAGAGCTCACGCTAACATGAGTAGGGGAATAGTTACTGGGAATTAACATATTATCCTGTACAATCGTAGTCGTCACCGGATTTACCACCGACGACGTAGTAGCGGTGTTATAACTACCCATGTAAGTAAAAGGGATTCTGTTGGTCGTATTGAGTATGTTGGGCTCCATCCCCGGACCAATCGCACCCATGAACAACGACTCAGAATGGCACCCATCTCCTTTTCCCGGCAACACGCTATGTGATTGTATACCTCCATGTAAGGAGGGAGCACTCACGCTAGTGACCGTAGTCGTCACAACACTCGACTGATTCGGCACACTATTAGAATTGAACCACGACTTGGGTTCTGACCGATGCATGGGGTAGTGCGTCGCAATATCCCGTGCATCAACCGACATTAAATTTTCTTTTCCTGCGCCACGGGTAGTTGTAGCGGGTAATATTCCTGAGGAATCGCTACCGGGGAAAGGATAGGTTACCTCTGATTTTTCGCGACTAGATTTTGTCATTTCTTTTCGAATATTTACTATGTCATTTTGAATTTTCAAAACTTTCTGGTCAGTTACTTCCAGTTCGGTTTTCAATGATAAGTCTGACAAGGTTGACTTTAAACTATCAATTTCGGCCTGCTGTGTTTCCAGTTTATTGTCGATTTTATGTAATTTTGTATCCATTTCTTCAATTTCAGAATTTACATGATCTAATTTACTTTCAGTCTCCTGCTGAAGTTGCTTTATGGATTGTTGAGCCTCGCATCTGACCAAATTAATTTCAGTAGACATTTGCTCTCTCAATGTAGTTATTGAGGAAGCAAAGTCCGAGCGTATGTTGTCGATTTTCTGGGTTAATACCTCGAATCGAGATTCGGTTTCTCGTTCCGAGGTGTCGAATTTCTCATTTATTTCACGTCTCATCTCTCGGCTATTCTCATTCATTTCGCGGCTATTTTCATTCATTTCGCGTCTCATTTCCTGTAGCATTTGTTGCAATGAAAGGAGGAGAGCGTCATTATTAGATGACCCAGTCTTCCTTTTCTTTTCTTTGGGTTTATCACCAACTGGATCCCCATCTCTTTCATCATCATCGAGGTCAGATATCTCCACTGGAGATATTTGGCCTCGGTTCTTCGGAGTACTATACCCTCGCTCACCGTCTGAATCGGGATGTTCCTTTTCTCTCTCAGAGGATAAACTCATGGGTTCACGCGACTGGTGGAGCTTCCCCTCACATTCTTTGCAGTATTTAACTATCTCACCAGCCCGGACCTTTTCTGCATTTTCAGCAGTATCCTCTAAATTAATACAACTGAAATGAATCCATTTCAGCCCACATTCGTGACACCTCACTAGCCTACGAGAGACGCGAGCTCTTTTCTCACTACTTTCTAATGTACATTGTGTACATGAGACTTCCGCGTTCTCGTGTGATACGACTTCCCTATTAGTTGCCATAGTTTCCATATACAAAGACACAATATAAACACATGCAATTATATACTTATCAACTAACAAGACTTATTAATCAGGTACTATTCATAAATTAAGGGACTCCTATCTAATTCCCTCCTTGGGTCAACTTCCAGCATTTTCAATTTTTAGAATTTACTTTGAAAAATTCCTTCATTTCCCCCTTTCTACAGAGAGAGACAAAGATAGCAGAACAGCCAATGACTATAATTATTTAATCTCACTGTAACTTTTAATTATGCACCTTTTGTGGCCAAGTCAATATGTGCTCGATCCTAAACAGTGTTTAATAAATAATTTCAGATTCGTTACCAGGGAAAACAATTGTTTCCATGGTAACTGTCCGATGTCAACGGTCGCCAAAATTGAAAGAAAACTTCTTGCCTGTTGCCATAGAAACCGTCGTTTCTAGGGCAACAGATCCTGTCGCGGTTAGCCAATATTGAAAGAAGACGTAAAAATTTAACGAAGATAAAAGAGCTAATGTAGAGTTGGAGAGGAGTCGCTGAAATTAATTTTCTTTAACGAGGACGATTACGAAAGATCACTTACTGATTGAAATCCAGATTATTTTCCAATAGAGTAACTTCCAATAAACCTTTTGTTATTGTTAATTATTCCATATCGGACTCCCGAAGAAAACTTATCGAAACAACTTATTGACCGTGCCAATAGCGACTACTCTCAATCATGACTCCGTTTTCTTTCATTTAGAAATAGGAAAAAAAGAGAAGAAAGTAGAAGGGTAAAAGAAGGAGGTAGGTAAAGAAGAAAGAAAAGAAATAGGGTATTTTAATGAGAAACAGATTACTGGATAATTCCGGAAATATAGTAAAAGGTCGGGAAAGTCGTTGAAAGATGAATCATTCTAAATGTTATTAACAACTAATCAATTTTGGAATGCTTCGGAATAGACACATGTTCCCTCATACCACCCAGACCTAGCTCCAGGCACCACGATCATGGGGTTGCCCAGACCTAGACCTGGAAATGAGAAAAGTGAAATTTAATTCTTTGTAAAGTTATTCCAACCGGTGATTGATAACTATCCAGCATCTGAACTCTGTCCTCTAGGATCGACCACACATATGAATTAGCCAAGAGGAAAAAAAAAATCAAACTTATCAACTCAATATAAATTTATGTATCGCATCAATAAAAGTCTCAACTTCCTGGAAGAAAGATGTCGTATTTAGGCTTATTCTTGCTATTTTTGCTTCACTCCTCGAGCCGATTTAAACCGTTAGTGACGGTCCTTCATGACCTAGGTTATTTACCTTAACACATATATTAAAACATGACACATATATTACAGATGTTAATATGACAAATGATATCACTAAAATTACTTATATTAAATCTATCATGCATTCACACGCTCACTCACTCAGGACAGTGTATATATGTTTAAAGGAAACCAACTAACTACAAAGGTATAAATAGTTTATTACATTCATAGTGAAAAACAAGGACAAAACAAATAATTATGAAGAAAATATTAAAAGCACAAGTTCTTGGTTATATATTAATAGAGTACATAGTGTTATATTTTAGTAATTTTTTATATATTCAATCATATTGACAAATGAAAAAAAAATAATTACATGTATCATATCTTAGGCATGCTAAAGCAAATTATGATTTGCGACATACGCAAATACGACACTTATTTCACTTTAAAAAAATTGGACAAAGAGGAAAGAAAAAAAAACTTTTTGGTGTATTAGAACTTATATGAGTCTCTACCTCACGTCGAGATATTAAAATATTAATAATTTCGAGCGTCCAAATCACAACTCACGCACTAGTCGTAGTGTCCAAAACGTTTCGCTCCATTTAACTTAGTTTGTGGTCATTTATATATATCTCTATATGTATATATATATATCTATTGGTTTACAAAACCATTCGTCGTCTATATTTGGTTTGTAACTGGTAACAGTTTATATCTGCAATCGCACACTGCTACGTCTATACCCATCTAGGGATTTCGAGAAAATAACTTTCACTAGAGGAAGTTTCTCCTCTTAGACGGTCTATTTCCAAATTTATTAATCGAATAATTTCAAGTTATTTATCCAACACTGGGACACTTCACGAGACCTTTCATTAGGATCACTTTCGTATATGTTTATACATGGTTCGGATTAAAAAAAAATGATCTTCCACAGGTGTACGGAGTATGATGGTTCAAATTGAGGATAAAAAAAAAACTGGTCAAGTCACAGGATACATATGAAGGTGAGAAGGATTCAAGGTGCACTTTCCACAATGGTTTTAGGTTAATTGTCCAGGGATAATATTTGTTATGATGGGGGTTACGTTTAGACCTGCCGATATTTTTTCAATGCATGCCATTATATAAGTACAGAGGTTATCACTTACATTGATTCAGAGGAAAAGGAAAATTACTTAAGTGCACGGCGGTATTCTTAACAAAATCTACATTCTTAAATTCGTCGGAAGACTTCTGGTAAACTATAGCAACCAATACACGTCTAGGGGGACAGACACGAGCGCTCTTACACATATTCATAATACATTTAATATCATACTTTTACTTTAACATCATATTCACATACTAATTACACATACATTTCGAAGTATTTATTTCTCTCTCTATATATATATATATTTATAATAAATGCGCACACATTTAAATTAATCATCCCCAACAATAAAATTTTACAAGGTTGCAACATTGTCCAAGAAAACAAATGACTTCCAACATTACATTTGGAAACAAATTAAATTTTATCTGATACCGCGCGTCTATAAATTTTTAACTTTTATATAATCAATTCGTGTTTAAATCATGAAGGAGAAAAAAAACTTTGTGAGGCAGGCACGTAACACAGAGCATTTCTAGATATAACTAGGTAAATCAAAATACAATTTCTGGGCCCAGGTTAACTACAAGGTAATTGAAAACCAAAACAGAAAGGAAAGTGACCAACGGATAAAAAAAAAACTTAAGAGGAACGACGGTGAAAGAACGTAATCGAAGTGTCGTCAAATACTAAGTCTTTGTTCATTTCAGCGATAGGTCAAAATGTGATGGAGGACCCAATCATTATCTACTCCATTCATGAATCGTGTCTTGCAACGTCTCAGCTGGTAATTTCAGATCAGAGTTGTACGTTAAATAAATCGTAAGTAACAAGTTCAAAATCTCGGGGGGGGAAGGTTGGAAAAAATAAAAAAAACTTGAAGAAATGAAGACAGAGAGAGAGATAGAGAAGAAGGAAGACGAAGAATAGGGGCGCCAAAGACTTAAGTGAGAAATAACTAACGCTACAAAGTTAGAAGTCGAATTTCGCTCTCAACAAAATCCATAGCCAAAATATTCTTAATATGCCAGAAAGGGTGGTCTACTCAAATACGTAGACTCAAGGGGCGTCCTGCTGCCAAGGATGCAAGTTCTGTGTCCATCAGATCCCAATCCCACAAGAGTTGGCTTGTAAGATTGAAATCCGATCCCCGTATCCGGCCCAGACCAGCAGGAAAAAAAAGGAGGGGGGAAAGGGACCAGGTAACTGCGTCCCCAATTTTGAAATCTCTAAGTAAAAAAAAATATTCGACCCCTTAGAAAAACTAAGAAGGTTCGAGGACAGTAATGAAACTAGAATAGAAGTATTATCTAAGATATCCCTAACTAATGATTTGCCGAAATAAAAAAAAATTAAATAAACTGAATTTTGGATCGGTGATTTCTATGCCAAACCTCACCGATAGCTACCCTGCGCAGACACGCCACAGTCTGGGATGTCGTTAATTTCCCTCGTCTAATTAAACTAAGAAAAGAAATGAAAATACTTAAAGGGACTAGGGGTCGACATCCGGGTACGCGAAATAAATTTCAATAACTAATTGTTTTAATTCTGTACCCAGTCAGAGCTGTCGCCTCCATGAACATTGTAAGCTAGCCTGAGTAGGTAACGTGAAGAAAAAAAAATCTCACGGAGCAGGATATTCTATTTTTAAAACCGACCAGAAGATATGATTCACTACAGCCCTGTTGTCTAACTACTACTGTCTTTTCATAATTTATTATTCAATATGTCTAGTCAGCGATTATATGATGCTACCCATTCTATCAGATGGTATTACTATGGTTGATTACTATTATGACACATAAACTACAAAGTATTACCGTAGTCCGACTATATATCGCCCTCCGGTCCGCGTGATATTATGGTGCAGGGGTCAGAACCTGAGATGTTTGTAGTTACACGTATCTATTCAATATCTATATATCAACACGCGGCGAAGTATTCACTGGGCTACTATATATTTAACTATATGGGTGTCCTATATTCTATATTCATTTACTACAATATTCATATACTTATTAATATTCATATTCACATTAATATTCATTTGCCACGACGCTATATTCTACAAACACCCTGTTTCCTCTATCTACGCCCAGCCTATTTACACATTTCATCATAATACTTTAAAATCTATAATCACTACAAACATTTTCCCATTCCGATCACCGCACGACAACCTCACTCGAACCCAAGACTCTTTTACCACACACACAATACTATGTAATACTTGGTAGCTTTATTAAGAACGAAAGAAAAAAAATCCTATGTATGTTCACTGAAAATAGAATTATCTGCGATAATGTCTAATGTTTATAAAATTCTGCATCAACAATGAAATTCTACAGCCACGAAGAAAAATGGACATTTAATATATTTTCAAAGCGAAGAACTAGCATCATATCGCCCGACTTCTGTTAAAAATTTACGTATTGTTTATTTATTTAAATATTTAGATTTCTAGACTATGCAGAATGTTGAAACTTTCAGAATATATTAATTTTAGGTCACTTGACCTAACTGTACATTCATATGGGATGTGAATTATACCTTCTAGGTTTTATTTCGGAAAGAAAGGTCAATTTCATGGAAACTAAATCACTAAGCACCTCGACGGAAGAATGGCGGTTAGTACTGACTTTTGACACTAGGGCTAGCGACGATATAATGAACCCTTGAACAACTGAATGTGACCTTGTACACGGAATTATTATACTATATTACGTTCACTTAATGACGGAGTAATAAAAATTTATCGCATAGTAAATACTACACTGTCCAACACACTCTTTCATCACTTAATTATCACTATCACTGATACTACATTACAAATATACACATACTACTCGAACTACAAGACACATCATGCCACATTCATACTACACACTACATTAATACATGTTATACTAATAAATATACACAGAAATCATTCAGATTTTACCATGTTAAATCGGCTCTATGAAAGGTAACGAAAGGAAAGAAATGAACAGGGCCAACTGGCCCTTATATTTACCAAATCATATTCTTTACTCGACCTATTTAATCGATGCCCTGAGGGGACATATCGGAGTATTAGCTAGCAATAGGACCCCTGACCTGAAGGGGCAGGAACCCGGAACAAACTACATGTTCAACTCATCCCGCTGGAAGCCGGACTCCCAATTTGGGAGTCAGATAGGAGCCCCTACTGTAAATTTACACGTGCATTGTGATTACTGGACTGACTACCACAAAATTAAATACCGCCATGTATGTAATTAAAAAAAATCACTCACTAACTACATAAACAAATCTATAATGGACAGGTCTTGTAACCCTCAATTAGTAGGAAAATTGGGAGGTAGAAATATGATGGGAAACACTGATCTTCTGAACCGGTTTTGGGAAAAGAAAGACGGAAATCACACTACTGTTGAATCCTGTCCATAGCGATCCGCAGATGAAAACATGGCGTCACTGTTGCACTTACTATTTCAGCTTTTTTTAGTCCAGTTTTGACTATGAAATTTAATAGTTTTTTTGGCTCCTAGAGACTTCCAACGATTTTAGGTTAAAAAACTCCCAAATATTACCTTGTTTGCAGTTTTTCTCACTCCGTTGCGACCTTTTAAGCTCGACGATCGAAATCTGGCTGTTGTCAGCAAGATTTTCCGGCTTGGAATGGAATAATTGCGCCCTAATATCATAGCGTGGGTTTATCAGCCAATCAAAACTAAGCATTTTGGCGGTGGGGCTTTGAAACGAATAAAATTTGGTAAAATCTGGATTAAACTAGATTTTAGAAGGACCTAGGTATCTAAAAGAGAGGTGAAGGGTGGTCCTGAAAATTCTGTCGAATTTTAGATTGGTTATTTGATCTGGAAAGTTCCGTCCAATAGTGGATCTATATTTTCGGATAGCACTGACACCGTAAGAATTGTAATAATCCATTTACATATACATATGCAAGACTTATAACTAATTTAAAATATAAATAAAGATATTGATTCCCAAAACTATAATTCCTAATGAATTTTTTACAGTTTTTCCATGTTAATTTGAAATAGAATAACAAATAAAATTACGAATTATATGAACAGCCAGAAATTTTTTGTTAAACATCAAGTACAGTCGGTGCAAAAAATTTCGGGCACCCTCCTATTAAAAACATAATTTCATTAGACTGTAATGGCACATTACATATTTGTTATTTCAAATTACTAATATGTAAAAATTGGATATTAGTGCCAATAATTAAAATTACAAATATAATTGGATTTGTATTTAGATATATTTTATGTAAAGTGTCACAATTTTTAAAGAATAAATCATTTTGAGTCAATTTTAAGATTTGCAATTGCATATTAAATCACTGTGTGTTGATGGAACCTGATGTTGATGAAGTACAAGGAAAGATATCTCCTACACGAAGAATAGTTCGGGTGGAGTCATTTGTGAATAATGCAGTGAACTCTACACCAACAAAGGAAGTGGCAGGTAAAATTGTTATTTACTCTGATAGCCATGGTCGTAATATGTCCTCTATGCTAAAAGATAAGGTAAATAATATTGGTGTACAAGGTTTAATTAAACCAGGCGCAAATCTTAAAGAAGTAACCCAACCTACCATGGCAACTGTTGATAAACTCACAAAAGAGGATACAGTGATAATATTCGGAGGCACAAATAATGTGTCAAAAAATGAATAAAAACTGTTATAGACACACTGCGTCAAAGGTTGCCCTATATAACACATACAAATGTAATAGTTGTAAATTTGCCTTATAGGTATGATCTAGCTGATTTCTCGTGTAAACAAAGAAGTGCTGAAAACAAACGAGAGTTTGAAGAGGTTGTGTAACCACTTTGGGAATGTAAGGCTGTTAGATGTTAGTAGTATGCCAAGGGAATACCACACAAGGCATGGTATGCATTTAAATCGTAATGATAAAGATTACATTTGTAACAAACTAAGTGAAATGATAAAACGTAACATAGTAACCTGTCCTATACCCTTCCCTTACCCAGAAAGTAGGAATGAAAATATGGTAAATTCCTTTTTAAATGTGGAAGAACTTCCTTTTTTAGTTCACAGCCAGAAAAATTATGCAAAGGTCCATTAAATATTTATCATCATAATGTACAAGGGCTTGGTACAAAGGTTGAATTATTAGAAGTACTCCTGGATAAATTAAACAATATAAACATTGAATGTCTTTCTGAACACTGGCTTGAATACAACGCAATAAAATTAGTGAATTTCAGTAAGTTTAAGTTAGCATCATTATATTGTCGTTCGGAAAGGAAACACGGCGGAGTCTGTATTTTTACAAATGATAATGTAAACTATACTGAGCTAGATGTAAGTCAGTTCATCTGTGAAATGCACATTGAAGCAACGGCCCTGAAACTAAATGGGTCTAATGCTTACATAATATGTCTATATAGACATTATGCTGGCGATATGTCTATATTCTTTAATTAATTAGAATCCATACTGAATCATTTGTTTGTTAAGCCTCGAAATATAATTAATTGTGGTGATGTAAATATTAATTGGTTAATTGACTCGAAGTATAAGTCTCAGTTAGAAGGTTTGCTGAACACATTTAATATGCATGCCGTTATAAATGAACCCACGCGATTTGGAAAAACAGCTTCAGATCAGTTCATAATTATGAAAACTCAACGAACAAATGTATCACGTGTTTTCAATTCTGGTTTTTCAGAACATGACGCTATATACGTACAATTACCATTGATAGATAAATTAGTTAAAAATAAAAACTATACAGGCTTAAAGATATCCTTTTCCGAGTCGAATATTCAATATATGTGTTATTTAATAAGTCAAGAAACATGGGAGAAGATATATAAATATAGTTCCATGGATGAAAAGTTTAAAGCTTTTATGGACACATTTTTATATTACTTTAATATTGCTTTTCCCCTAAAAAGTTGCGCTATTTCGAAACGGATTGATTAAATTTGGATTACAAATGGAATTAGAAAATCCAGTACCAATTTGATAAGATTTAATAAGATCCTTAAATCTGGTAACTTTAAATCTGATGATTTAAAGAAATACATACAACTGTATAGGAAAACATATAAGAAGGTCATAAGGGCAGCAAAATTAATGCAAAACAATAGCTTGATTTTAAATGCCCGAAATAAGACTAATGCAATGTGGCAAATAATCAATAAAACCCTTGGCACATGCAGGGCTAAGAGTGTAGAATATCTTAAACTAAATGGTAAAGTTATAAACAATCCACAGCAAATTGCAGATATATTTAACGATCATTTTGTGAATTCAGCTGATCAAACGAAAAATAGTTATCACCCAAAAATAATGCAGAAACTCCCAAATCAAGGAGAAATAAACACAAAGTCTATGTTCTTATATCCGGTTTCTGTAGATGAGTTAATAGGAATAATTAAATCCTTATCAAACAGCAGTTCTTAAGGTATGGATGAAGTTCCTTCCATTGTAATTAAAAAATGTGCGAAACATATCACATATCAACATTGTTACCTTATAAATTTCTCGTTAGAAAACTGTATATTTCCCACACTACTTAAAAATGCTAAGGTTCTTCCAACTTTTAAAAAGGGTGATGAAAATCTCATGACAAATTATCGATCTATTTCAGTGCTATCGATATTTTCAAAAATATTTGAGTCAGTCATGGCAAAACGTCTTAGCAAATTTTTAATAAATCATAATATTATCTCGAGTTTTCAGCATTGATTTCAGAAGAATAAAAGTATTGATACCGCTTTATTTGATTTTCTTACAGATGTCCTGAAATCACTCGATAATAAGAATTATGTTATAGGTTTATTCATCGATCTGTCAAATGCATTTGACAAAATTGATCACAATATTATGCTAAATAAATTGTCTCAATATGGCATACGTGGCGTAGCAAACCTGTGGTTTTCATCCTACTTAACAAATAGATGCCAAACTGTTCAAATTATAAAAGTTGAATCAAATCGATCCTGCACTTTCTTCTCAAAACAAACAAAAATTACCAGAGGTGTCCCTCAGGGCTCTATTTTAGGCCCTACTCTATTCATAATTTACATAAATGATCTCATAAAAACTTTACACCCCACAAAATGCATGTTATATGCTAATGATATAAATGTAGTTATTACTGAACAAGACCGAAATTTAGTATTGGTCAATACAGAAAAGGTTATAAGCAAAATAGTTACTTGATTGAATGCAAATGACCCTCTTCTAAATACAGATAAAACAGTCGCAATAAACTTTCGTTTTCCAGGAAATAATCCATCCTTCCCTTCGCATAACATTAATGGAAAACGAATTGAGTATTCTAATGCAACAATTACTTGGTGTTTACATCGAAGATGATTTGTCTTGGCAAACCCATGTTAAAACATTAAATAAAAAATTGACCACTTTATGTTTTGCGTTCTTTAGGCTACGCGATACAGTTTTACGAAATAGCTTGTTATCGATATACTATGCAAAAGCCCAATCACTCCTCAGTTTTGGAATTATTTTTGGGGGGTCAGCCGCATTCAGTCAGGAAACATTTCGGATACAAAAGAATATACTACGAATAATATTCAGACTAAATAAAAGAACATCATGTAAACAAATATTTAGATCACACAAATTTTTAACCCTTCCAAGCCTATACATATATAAATCTATACACTTCGTGAAATGAAGCAAACAGATGTTTATACAAACAAGAGATATTCATGCATACAACACGCGGCACTTAAACGACACTTACGTAGTACAACAAAATTATTCCAGGAACAAAAAAATGTTTATTTAAATTGTACGAGACTTTATAATATGTTACCATCACATTATAAATAGGTAAATTTTAATACTCAAAACAAAATTCGTACTCTGTTACTTTCTAAGGCATATTATTCAGTTCGGGAATTTGCAAATGATAACGATGCATGAATATGGTGTTATTATGTAACAAATTTAACATGTGATGTTTGTTATAATGTTGTACTTCAAATGGTGTAATAATCAGTAATTACAATTTGATTTATATGCATGACAACTATAGAACTTATAGGAGATACTCTTCATATTGTAAGTCAAAACAGGCAAAATAAAAAAATAAATAAGGAAAGTTTGTAAACATAGATGGGGATCAGAAAAATTTAAACTTTTCTCTGCATTGTATGTTGAAAAGCTATGTTTTGTAAAGTACAATACGAAATTTGAAATATTTTAAAAATTGACTTTGGTACTTTCCAAATTTTATAGGAATGGTATGTAAAATCTCACTTTACGTTCTTAAAGTAAAACGTCCTGGAATAAATATATGCCTCGAATGCATATTAATGATCAAAATTTATACAGAAGGTAGTTTGACTAAATAAGATTGTGGTGTAACATTGAGATTTACTATGAAGTACAGAAGGTTGTGGGAAATAAAGGAACTTTCCACTCGCACTCTTGACTGTCTCCACAAAACGAATGTCAGTTAAATATACTTTTTTCATAACGCATAATTCACAAATCCATTTGCCATTCCAATTCCTACATTATTAAATTCAAAATGTTTAGAGATTTTATCTCGTGCTGCTACTAATCTCTTTAATATTAGGTCAATGTTTTTAGAGAATCGGAAACTAAAATCGAATAGAGTTGAGTTGATTTTAGTTTAGCGTCCCTTTCAGCAGCGAGGCTATATGAGACGTAGACCTACTGATTAACGTGGAATCCGAACCACATGAGCTCCCGCCGGGAATCGAACTAAAATCGAATAGAAAAACGGATGTAACTGTATAGAACAATCGGACATAATTTAAGAAAACCTGTTTATTAGAACAAAAATTGATCAGAACGGAAATAAGGCCCACAATCCTTTGCATGTGGGCCATTGATGCTCCTCATACTGCCACGCCGTCACTTGGTAACTTTACGCGTCGGGAACCGGTCAAAACCCCCACAGCCAAAACCCCCACACTCAAGAAATGTCAAAACGCCCGTGTGGCTGTTTTGTCCATTTGTGTGGGGGTTATGACCGATCGTGTGGGCGTTTTGACATTTGTTGAGTGTGGTGGTTTTGGCTGTGGGGGTTTGACCGTTCGTGTATTTGGGAGATTTGTCCATTTGTGTGGGGGTTATGACCGATCGTGTGGGCGTTTTGACATTTCTTGAGTGTGGGGGTTTTGGCTGTGGGGGCTATGACCGTTCGTGTATTTGGGGGATTTGTCCATTTGTGTGGGGGTTATGACCGTTCGTGTATTTGGGGGATTTGTCCATTTGTGTGGGGGTTATGACCGTTTGTGTGGGCGTTTTGACATTTCTTGAGTGTGGGGGTTTTGGCTGTGGGGGTTTTGACCGTTCGTGCATTTGGGAGATTTGTCCATTTGTGTGGGAGTTATGACCGATCGTGTGGGCGTTTTGACATTTCTTGAGTGTGGGGGTTTTGGCTGTGGGGGTTTTGACCTAGACGCTACGCGTCATATCATATATGCGGCGAGTAAGATACAGTTTTTCTCGCTACTTTTGGCTATTGCACTCTCCCAGTTTGCAATATTAACACTTTAAATGTTCACTACTACCACGCGAAAGATGATCTCGAAGATTATTTACCAAAGTCGGCTTCTCCATGTAAGACTATTAAATTTCTATTATACCTAGATAATAACTAATTGGGTACCACAGATTATTCTTCTCACATTGAATCAAAGGAAGAGTTTAATATTTTCGTAAGTCATTTGAAAACAAGGCTACAGGTTTCTTCGGATTTTAGGTCTTGTAAATTGGTATTTTCGTGAGTTTTTTTGAGTTTTATTAAATGGTCTCCTGTTTCTCCATTCATTGGAATTTCAATTTTCGTATTTCTGGTTAGTTCGTTTTAGAGTTTGGACATGGATTCAATAATTCTTATTTAGTGTTATTATTAGTAGTAAGTTCCTTAATAGAAATAATAATCTTATACCCACATCATGTTAAGTGTGTCCTAATACAGTACATTATTTTGAAACAGAAAGCTTGATTTTAGTTTTTTTTAATCTATAATATATTTTTTCTAGAATCTGTAACATTTGTTCCTGCTAATTAGACCTGAATGAAATTTAGCCCGTGTAATGCTTGTTATGTAAAGCAAAACCATTGACAAGTGTCATTGTCATCATTATATTACACACGATCATACTATTTAAATAGCCTTCAGGAAGAGAATGTTAATGATAGCTACCGATCTATAGAATATTAAGTGTTGTTACATCTCTAGAATCCTCTGAAATAGGAATGGTGTGGAATGGAATTTTATGTCTAAACGAGAGTAATAGAATCTCTCTAATATTAAGCAAAATATCGTAAATACGAGGAAAGATGCGCTATGAAGTACTACATGCTTATTTCAAGGTCTTGAGTCCTAACAAATTCATAAGTTTTTGGTCTTTCTTCGTAACAAATATTATTAGAAAGTAGTATGTTCGTTTGTTTTTGCTTGTATAATCACTGGAACTGGTTAATGGTCTTTACTAAAGCAATATATCTTTTAGTTTTATATCAATTTGTAGTTTTTACTCTTTCCAAAGAATTATCCATCCACTCAAGGACATCTGCGTAACGAAAAATCAAATTTAAATTTTCTTTAGTTTCTGTTTTTGCACTTTAGTATATATCGATTTTTTATTTCTCAAACAACTTTTGTTCTTTTAGCAAAATTTTCAACTCAACTTCCTCTGATATTGAATGAAAAAAATAGGTTCATTTTCAGGCATGGCTTTTTCTGTTAAAACTACGATTTCATTTTTATTTAGTGTGTTACTATACACAAACGGGTCAATAGTATGAATGAAAAGTTATTCTTTGGATAACATTGCTCGATGAATTAATGTTCCTGACTTTTCTTGTAATTGCCTACTAGGTTTTAAAAATATTCTTTAATAGTTTTGGAACTATTTAACTTTCACATAGTATTTAGTACTAGCAGGAGTGGAAAGACGTCGTGTTACCATACACATGGAACCTAAATAATGTTGTTGATATGCGTGAAAATTACCTCTTTGGACGAGGACTCATGCTTTTCCTTTTTCTGAGCATATTGATGTCCTACAATATCCAGCAAAGCTATACAGAGTAATTCTGTTGATAAATCTGAATTTACAAACTAATGAAAAGTCATTCTCAAGTAGTTTCTGGTAAATTCTTTATTATTCTACACACAAGTTGCAAATTTGTATCTTCTATCCATATCTTAATCAATGGTAATTATATATTAATCGATTAATTATTTGTAACATATCTAAACATTGTGTCTACGTAATAATTCTTGAAGTTTTTGGAACTACTTTTTTTCTGTAATAAGTGACATCTGGGATGCACAGTTCATAGCTTTAGGTAATTTGTTTGTATTAATACTGGCAAGAGAATAAAATCTTGTCCACTATTTGTACTGTAGGATTTTACTACTCTTCCTTTCTGCATGTTCTTGATGTTTTTGAATGCTCCTCTACAGCACAGACCTTACATCTTAAATACCGTTTCTCTAACAAACAACTATCCAAGTGTCATTGTCATCATTGTATTACACACGATCATACTATTTAAATAGCCTTCAGGAAGAGAATGTTAATGATAGCTACCGATCTATAGAATATTAAATGTTGTTACATCTCTAGAATCCTCTGAAATAGGAATGGTGTGGAATGGAATTTTATGTCTAAACGAGAGTAATAGAATCTCTCTAATATTAAGCAAAATATCGTAAATACGAGGAAAGATGCGCTATGAAGTACTACATGCTTATTTCAAGGTCTTGAGTCCTAACAAATTCATAAGTTTTTGGTCTTTCTTCGTAACAAATATTATTAGAAAGTAGTATGTTCGTTTGTTTTTGCTTGTATAATCACTGGAACTGGTTAATGGTCTTTACTAAAGCAATATATCTTTTAGTTTTATATCAATTTGTAGTTTTTACTCTTTCCAAAGAATTATCCATCCACTCAAGGACATCTGCGTAACGAAAAATCAAATTTAAATTTTCTTTAGTTTCTGTTTTTGCACTTTAGTATATATCGATTTTTTATTTCTCAAACAACTTTTGTTCTTTTAGCAAAATTTTCAACTCAACTTCCTCTGATATTGAATGAAAAAAATAGGTTCATTTTCAGGCATGGCTTTTTCTGTTAAAACTACGATTTCATTTTTATTTAGTGTGTTACTATACACAAACGGGTCAATAGTATGAATGAAAAGTTATTCTTTGGATAACATTGCTCGATGAATTAATGTTCCTGACTTTTCTTGTAATTGCCTACTAGGTTTTAAAAATATTCTTTAATAGTTTTGGAACTATTTAACTTTCACATAGTATTTAGTACTAGCAGGAGTGGAAAGACGTCGTGTTACCATACACATGGAACCTAAATAATGTTGTTGATATGCGTGAAAATTACCTCTTTGGACGAGGACTCATGCTTTTCCTTTTTCTGAGCATATTGATGTCCTACAATATCCAGCAAAGCTATACAGAGTAATTCTGTTGATAAATCTGAATTTACAAACTAATGAAAAGTCATTCTCAAGTAGTTTCTGGTAAATTCTTTATTATTCTACACACAAGTTGCAAATTTGTATCTTCTATCCATATCTTAATCAATGGTAATTATATATTAATCGATTAATTATTTGTAACATATCTAAACATTGTGTCTACGTAATAATTCTTGAAGTTTTTGGAACTACTTTTTTTCTGTAATAGGTGACATCTGGGATGCACAGTTCATAGCTTTAGGTAATTTGTTTGTATTAATACTGGCAAGAGAATAAAATCTTGTCCACTATTTGTACTGTAGGATTTTACTACTCTTCCTTTCTGCATGTTCTTGATGTTTTTGAATGCTCCTCTACAGCACAGACCTTACATCTTAAATACCGTTTCTCTAACAAACAACTATCCAAGTGTCATTGTCATCATTGTATTACACACGATCATACTATTTAAATAGCCTTCAGGAAGAGAATGTTAATGATAGCTACCGATCTATAGAATATTAAATGTTGTTACATCTCTAGAATCCTCTGAAATAGGAATGGTGTGGAATGGAATTTTATGTCTAAACGAGAGTAATAGAATCTCTCTAATATTAAGCAAAATATCGTAAATACGAGGAAAGATGCGCTATGAAGTACTACATGCTTATTTCAAGGTCTTGAGTCCTAACAAATTCATAAGTTTTTGGTCTTTCTTCGTAACAAATATTATTAGAAAGTAGTATGTTCGTTTGTTTTTGCTTGTATAATCACTGGAACTGGTTAATGGTCTTTACTAAAGCAATATATCTTTTAGTTTTATATCAATTTGTAGTTTTTACTCTTTCCAAAGAATTATCCATCCACTCAAGGACATCTGCGTAACGAAAAATCAAATTTAAATTTTCTTTAGTTTCTGTTTTTGCACTTTAGTATATATCGATTTTTTATTTCTCAAACAACTTTTGTTCTTTTAGCAAAATTTTCAACTCAACTTCCTCTGATATTGAATGAAAAAAATAGGTTCATTTTCAGGCATGGCTTTTTCTGTTAAAACTACGATTTCATTTTTATTTAGTGTGTTACTATACACAAACGGGTCAATAGTATGAATGAAAAGTTATTCTTTGGATAACATTGCTCGATGAATTAATGTTCCTGACTTTTCTTGTAATTGCCTACTAGGTTTTAAAAATATTCTTTAATAGTTTTGGAACTATTTAACTTTCACATAGTATTTAGTACTAGCAGGAGTGGAAAGACGTCGTGTTACCATACACATGGAACCTAAATAATGTTGTTGATATGCGTGAAAATTACCTCTTTGGACGAGGACTCATGCTTTTCCTTTTTCTGAGCATATTGATGTCCTACAATATCCAGCAAAGCTATACAGAGTAATTCTGTTGATAAATCTGAATTTACAAACTAATGAAAAGTCATTCTCAAGTAGTTTCTGGTAAATTCTTTATTATTCTACACACAAGTTGCAAATTTGTATCTTCTATCCATATCTTAATCAATGGTAATTATATATTAATCGATTAATTATTTGTAACATATCTAAACATTGTGTCTACGTAATAATTCTTGAAGTTTTTGGAACTACTTTTTTCTGTAATAAGTGACATCTGGGATGCACAGTTCATAGCTTTAGGTAATTTGTTTGTATTAATACTGGCAAGAGAATAAAATCTTGTCCACTATTTGTACTGTAGGATTTTACTACTCTTCCTTTCTGCATGTTCTTGATGTTTTTGAATGCTCCTCTACAGCACAGACCTTACATCTTAAATACCGTTTCTCTAACAAACAACTATCCAAGTGTCATTGTCATCATTGTATTACACACGATCATACTATTTAAATAGCCTTCAGGAAGAGAATGTTAATGATAGCTACCGATCTATAGAATATTAAATGTTGTTACATCTCTAGAATCCTCTGAAATAGGAATGGTGTGGAATGGAATTTTATGTCTAAACGAGAGTAATAGAATCTCTCTAATATTAAGCAAAATATCGTAAATACGAGGAAAGATGCGCTATGAAGTACTACATGCTTATTTCAAGGTCTTGAGTCCTAACAAATTCATAAGTTTTTGGTCTTTCTTCGTAACAAATATTATTAGAAAGTAGTATGTTCGTTTGTTTTTGCTTGTATAATCACTGGAACTGGTTAATGGTCTTTACTAAAGCAATATATCTTTTAGTTTTATATCAATTTGTAGTTTTTACTCTTTCCAAAGAATTATCCATCCACTCAAGGACATCTGCGTAACGAAAAATCAAATTTAAATTTTCTTTAGTTTCTGTTTTTGCACTTTAGTATATATCGATTTTTTATTTCTCAAACAACTTTTGTTCTTTTAGCAAAATTTTCAACTCAACTTCCTCTGATATTGAATGAAAAAAATAGGTTCATTTTCAGGCATGGCTTTTTCTGTTAAAACTACGATTTCATTTTTATTTAGTGTGTTACTATACACAAACGGGTCAATAGTATGAATGAAAAGTTATTCTTTGGATAACATTGCTCGATGAATTAATGTTCCTGACTTTTCTTGTAATTGCCTACTAGGTTTTAAAAATATTCTTTAATAGTTTTGGAACTATTTAACTTTCACATAGTATTTAGTACTAGCAGGAGTGGAAAGACGTCGTGTTACCATACACATGGAACCTAAATAATGTTGTTGATATGCGTGAAAATTACCTCTTTGGACGAGGACTCATGCTTTTCCTTTTTCTGAGCATATTGATGTCCTACAATATCCAGCAAAGCTATACAGAGTAATTCTGTTGATAAATCTGAATTTACAAACTAATGAAAAGTCATTCTCAAGTAGTTTCTGGTAAATTCTTTATTATTCTACACACAAGTTGCAAATTTGTATCTTCTATCCATATCTTAATCAATGGTAATTATATATTAATCGATTAATTATTTGTAACATATCTAAACATTGTGTCTACGTAATAATTCTTGAAGTTTTTGGAACTACTTTTTTTCTGTAATAAGTGACATCTGGGATGCACAGTTCATAGCTTTAGGTAATTTGTTTGTATTAATACTGGCAAGAGAATAAAATCTTGTCCACTATTTGTACTGTAGGATTTTACTACTCTTCCTTTCTGCATGTTCTTGATGTTTTTGAATGCTCCTCTACAGCACAGACCTTACATCTTAAATACCGTTTCTCTAACAAACAACTATCCAAGTGTCATTGTCATCATTGTATTACACACGATCATACTATTTAAATAGCCTTCAGGAAGAGAATGTTAATGATAGCTACCGATCTATAGAATATTAAATGTTGTTACATCTCTAGAATCCTCTGAAATAGGAATGGTGTGGAATGGAATTTTATGTCTAAACGAGAGTAATAGAATCTCTCTAATATTAAGCAAAATATCGTAAATACGAGGAAAGATGCGCTATGAAGTACTACATGCTTATTTCAAGGTCTTGAGTCCTAACAAATTCATAAGTTTTTGGTCTTTCTTCGTAACAAATATTATTAGAAAGTAGTATGTTCGTTTGTTTTTGCTTGTATAATCACTGGAACTGGTTAATGGTCTTTACTAAAGCAATATATCTTTTAGTTTTATATCAATTTGTAGTTTTTACTCTTTCCAAAGAATTATCCATCCACTCAAGGACATCTGCGTAACGAAAAATCAAATTTAAATTTTCTTTAGTTTCTGTTTTTGCACTTTAGTATATATCGATTTTTTATTTCTCAAACAACTTTTGTTCTTTTAGCAAAATTTTCAACTCAACTTCCTCTGATATTGAATGAAAAAAATAGGTTCATTTTCAGGCATGGCTTTTTCTGTTAAAACTACGATTTCATTTTTATTTAGTGTGTTACTATACACAAACGGGTCAATAGTATGAATGAAAAGTTATTCTTTGGATAACATTGCTCGATGAATTAATGTTCCTGACTTTTCTTGTAATTGCCTACTAGGTTTTAAAAATATTCTTTAATAGTTTTGGAACTATTTAACTTTCACATAGTATTTAGTACTAGCAGGAGTGGAAAGACGTCGTGTTACCATACACATGGAACCTAAATAATGTTGTTGATATGCGTGAAAATTACCTCTTTGGACGAGGACTCATGCTTTTCCTTTTTCTGAGCATATTGATGTCCTACAATATCCAGCAAAGCTATACAGAGTAATTCTGTTGATAAATCTGAATTTACAAACTAATGAAAAGTCATTCTCAAGTAGTTTCTGGTAAATTCTTTATTATTCTACACACAAGTTGCAAATTTGTATCTTCTATCCATATCTTAATCAATGGTAATTATATATTAATCGATTAATTATTTGTAACATATCTAAACATTGTGTCTACGTAATAATTCTTGAAGTTTTTGGAACTACTTTTTTTCTGTAATAAGTGACATCTGGGATGCACAGTTCATAGCTTTAGGTAATTTGTTTGTATTAATACTGGCAAGAGAATAAAATCTTGTCCACTATTTGTACTGTAGGATTTTACTACTCTTCCTTTCTGCATGTTCTTGATGTTTTTGAATGCTCCCCTACAGCACAGACCTTACATCTTAAATACCGTTTCTTTAACAAACAACTATCCTCAGAAAGAAGAAATTGCCCACAGAAAGAACAGATAGAAGTTGTGTTTCCTGAGGTGGGTAAGATTAGTATTGTGGAAGCTAATTTTCTGCAACATATTGCGTCTTCTAAATTCTGAGAGAATGATGGTAATAAAAATTACAAGTTCGGGAAATTTAATTCTAGTGATGTAAGGTTTTGAGGATTATGGTCACGTCCTTTACTCTTTCGATTATAGTATTCTTTGTTCGATAATATTTCCCAGTCTTTTTTGAGTTTCGAAACTGCTTATTATTGTTTTGCTTATTTTTGTTGTCATAAGTCTTATTTCAGGAGTGCTTGCTTGCTTCAGGAAGTAGTAACTTTAAATTTTCAGCTTGTTCCTGCAATTGTTAAATATTATGTCACCATTGAAACATGTCGACTGTTATTTGTACTGATTCTTGCTTTACCTCTGATGACATTTGTTTTCCTTGCTACCTCGTGTTTTCACCGTTCGTTCTATCAATCGGATTTGAATCTGAAAATTGAATGGTTCGGTAGATTCCCTTTTAGGGATTATAGATTCGCGTATTACTTGTTTTCTTTTTTCTGCTCGCTTAATCTTGGCTTAATTTTGTTTCAGTACGTACAAAACCCAAAGGTAACTCGCTAATACGTGTGAACACTAACGCTCCTACCCGTTATAAAACACATGACTGTAAGGCGGAAGCTATGAGCAATAATCGTTTCCTCTTTTAAAGTGTCATCATAGTTTTTAATTAATAACACATCGTAAACAAAATTAGTCACCGACTAATCCTGGCGTTGAACACGTTCCCTTAATTGATATTATATATCTAATTAAAGAGTGCACCTTCCAAACTGTAATAATAGATCTTAACTGATCATATGATAACTGAGAAAGGTTGTTTTTTTAAAAAAAAAAAAATATTCAACCACTTCCGAAAGTGTCCCTAGGTAAGCGGATATCATATCGAAGCAGTGTATATACAGTATATATTTTCGTAGATATTTATTGTTGAATGTTTCTTGCTATATCATAACATGTTTGACTGTCAATTGTCTGACTTTGCAATGACGTAATCTTTGAGGACATATTTGTGCCCAAAAGCGTGACATACAAATCAGGAATATGACTGTGTGAAAGCATTTTTCTTCTTATCTTTCTTTAACCTTCAAAACTTCGATTTTAGTATTGTCCAATAATAGATCTAATTCATCAACTAGCATGAAAAATACTGCTGAAAACCTCAAATCGAGACAAAAAATTAAACCATGCGCTTTTTATAGCTTAGTAAGATAAGTGTGTGTAGGCATTTCTTCACTAGAAAATAATCATGTGAAAAACTATAAAATTTTCAAAAAATAAAATGTGCATCATTATTTGTTGATTCTAATGATTCTGCACATTCAGGATCGAACCAATTCATATATGTTTATTAAGACCCTATAACAAAGATGCATTTATGATACGAAGATACGAATCTAAGACTGTCAGAAAAAGGTTTCTATGAAAAGGCACTTATGTTCTTGTGATACTTAATGTTAATGTCAAAGGTTCTCCCTCTTCTCTAATCAAATTGATTAATTATAAATGAATTTTAAGTCTAAAACGAATATAGATTTGAAGTGTAGTTGATTTGTAGATTTGAAGTGTAGATGGTACATTTATATGATAGAGTCTAATGCAACAAGCATGCCCTTTATATCTCCTTGTCTGAAAGGTTCACGTATGCCTGATAAATAAGATAAATTTTTGCCTCGTCTCAATAACCACGACTAGATTTTAGAAATAGCCCTAATCTAAACAAAGTCAATTTAAACATGTAATGCTTACTATTGGAGCCAGTTTTAAACTGTTTATATAAAGATACAAGATTTAAATATTCACAGATTACAACAATCGGTCCGTTCCGTCGTTCTAAACAATTATTACAGATTTGGGGTAGTCTAACAAAATGAAATTGATGTCTTGCTCGTCATCACGAAATACCAACTGACGGTTTGACATTATTCTTTGAATACAATACATCAAGTCGATTTTTTTTCTTGTCAGTGTAAATACAATGCCTAATATTAATATCTAGAATAACATTTCTGAGGATTATTTCCAGTAAGGAAAATAAAACCCAAATTAAATTTTGTGTATTAAAATTATCGAAAACACGTCGTATTGTTTCCCAAAATTCTTTTAAGGATGAAGAATGAAATTTCTGTAATTCTTCTCCATATCCAAATGGTATGTAGTCTGTCCCATCATCAAGAGAGAAACGACTGAGCTGTTTGATTTGATTTCTTTTTAAATTTAATTATAATCTTCTTGAGTACATCTTTTTCCATATGCTTAGACTAAACTCCGTATCGTAAGTGTTTCGGGATTCAAAATGAACACCAAAATAGAGCATTTCACAAACCTCTCAAGTTAGGGAGATGAAACTCTGAATGAAAACATCTTATTGAAAATAAGTTCACTAATTTTAAATTCCCCTTCTAAAGAGGGGGAGGAGAGTAATTTATTCATAAAATGGCATGCTGGTTAAACAATTAGTCGATTTATAATGACTTTTTGAGCATAGTTAGCAAGCACGTCAATAAACATGTAATTTTATAATTTCCCTTTGATTAAAATGTATGTCCTTGTGAGAGGTTGTTAGAATGTATCCTTCCATGCAAATTACGAATATTTCATTCGAAAAGTTTCACTAACATTTTTTTTTTTAATTTAAAAAATATTTTTGTGGTATTAGTGTTTAATATCCCTTTCTACAACTGTCGTTTATTTAGACCTACAGTCTAACATGAAATGTAACCATATGAGCTCTCACTGGAATCGAACCCTAGTAGGCCCGTGCCAAAGGTGCGTACACTACGCGTATAGTCAGTAATGGGCTCATAACTAACATTATCAAAGAACAATAAATAATGTATAACATTATAAATGTAGGTACTCTTAATCTTAGGATAGATTTATTTTACATGGATGACTTATTTACTATTTTTATATTATTGCCAGTAGATAGTAGAGCGCTAATGAAAGTTATCACGTATAAAAACTCAACTTTCTATCTCAAAATTAAAATGTCTCTATTAATGAACTTTAGCAATCTTATTTTATAATCTTTGTTTGACTTGTAATAAACTCTAATGTACAAGATTTGTAAAAAATGTTGGAAATAAATGTGTAAAATCTCTCGGTGTTGTTTTAGAGATCATAGAGATATATATTCCTACAGGAGAGTCGAGACACCTAAACCGGATATTCTTCGCAATCTTTAAGATAATGTGGGCTATGAAAATGCATTTCGTACGGGAGTTTGTAATAATACAAATTTGTGCTTTACGTTGAAGTAACCTAATATTCTCTTTCAATAATAATTCTTGTTTTATAAAGTGTATTCTTACCAATTTCCCATAATACCTTTAGTTATTTTCTTAAGATATTGATAGCAAATTGATTTACTGGTTCTCTCCAGCTGTCTACAATTTGTAATTCACCTCCGCAAAATTCTCTTATCAACATACTCTTCCAACAAAAACAGTATTTCAGATAAGCTTATCCCATTCTTTTAGCTTCCAATACAGATTTGTAATTTTCTTGTATAAATTGGAGTTTAGAATGTTTATTATAAAAGTTTTCTTTGATACAAGGTTTAATTGTTTAAAGATATTTGTTTGAGTTCTCTTAAAATATCAATGATTCATCTTGCGTCATTATTTTGTTTATTAATACTCATGGGTTCCGTTGAATATACTGATTTCAACTACATCATTTTACATCTTGCTTTGGGGGAGAATCCTTCATATATAAGTAAATTTTCACGTTTTCATTACTATATTACTACATTGTCAATCAATCAATCAATCAATCTCTCTCTTTCTCTCTCTCTCTCTCTCTCTCTCTCTCTCTCTCTATATATATATATATATATATATATATATATATATATATATATATATATATATATATCGCGCGAGAGAGAGTAATTTGGGGGAATTGACAATAGGGGTGAAGTGAATAGAGTTAATGTTAATGATATGTGGCAACAAAACATTATCGTCGCCGAACTTGCAAAGCCCCTGTATGTGTAGCATTCACACTGGGTCTGACGGAGAAAGTCGTGTATAGAGGAAAGAAAAGAACTCTTGTTTACAACGAGCATAGACAGCAGGGAAGGTGAATAGAATTCTAGCCATTTTTGTTACTATTGTAATATGGAATAGTAAGAAACTAGGACAATTCTTTCCTGAAGTTATACCCAATACTTCCACAGTAGCATAAGGCAATTATTAGGTAGGCATGTAATATATAGATATGCCTCAATATATTGCGAACATAAAAATACAAAACATATTTTGAAAAAAAGCAGGCGAGTTGGGGTGAAATAAGTAACATATTTTGAGGTGATGGGAAATTCCTGTTACTCATTCCATGTATCATTAATTATTCAATGTATAAAATATGAACCAAATAACTTATTTGCATCTAACTATTTCTTATCTGCCCTCCAAACCACAATGTCGAATAGGAGAAATCTCTGGCAAGACCTATTTGAAACTTAAATATTGTGTCCTTTCTGGTAAGGTCAAAGATCTCCATGCTTCCGATACGGCGCTTCGGACACGATCTCTGGTTGATATTTCTATTTGCTTCTTAAGCATTTCTACGACAATAGCTTACGTAAGTGTACAACATGTAGGTGTTCTTCGTTCGCTGTATACTCATTATTTAGCAGTTTACATTTTGTTGTTTACATTATGTCAAGGGCACTTCCTCTCACCACTTTACCCCATATGTATATTAGCTTTACCCGCACGAGTGCAAGAAGTGAATAATTTACCTTGTATGATTCATTTGTTTCTGTGCATGTTACTTCAGACACGAAATAAACCATACTTTGTTTTCAGAATGCAGAAGGTCTACTTTATTCATATATAATTGTCAATCAGCTATGCTACCAATTCTGTGTAAGATTGTTTTTCACTTTTTTTGCTTACTAAGTACACTCCCCTCCGAATTAATATATATATATATCTATATATTCAGAGAGAGAGAAAGAGACTCATTCGTGGGAATATTAATTCTAATGGACAGAAATGCTACCACTGCAGACTGAAAGTTATAGGTGGAGAAGACAGTCCTGCATTCTGATAATACAAGTTATGTCTAATATCGTATAAGAAGTAACGTATACAGAAATAAATGAATCACGGGAATGAAAATAATCCAGTACAACCCACATGTTGAGGCAAAATGGATATAGAAAGAGGATAAGTGTCGTAGACATAATCTGAATAATTTGATGTTATATAATGAGTTTACAGCTACGAACACCTACATGGTCCACATCACACATTAGCTGTTATTGAGAAATGCTTAAGAAGCATGCAAACAAAAAAGCATATATATATATATATATATATATATATATATATATATATATATATATATATGCAAAAGAAGCATATATATACTCGATGCCAACAGAGAGTTTTCTCGTGGCTATATATAGTGTCTATAGGATCGAATTCGATGGGATCACATATAACTTGGACATCGATGTTGAAAGGTACATTAAGCTCCAAGTCAACTAACTAATCTATGTCAACACATAAATATTCCATGCATACAAAATGTTAAGCATATATACTGCGAATAATTTGCTGGGGATTCAAAGGGGGACCCTACGAGATCAGTGATATTGGCGATGTTCTCGTTTCGTGCACTTAACCTTTGTCCAGGAAAGATATTTGTGTAATGTAGACGGCAACTCGGGCCTTATCAACTCTTTTAGCCTTACCAACTCGATATGTTCATGACTTTAACTTCGACTAAAGATAGAAGAATTCAGAATTTTGTCATCGAAATATTTGTGGTTGTTGAGAAATTCGAAAAAAATGAAGAAACTTGCCCTACGAAGCCCCGCTTGCCCGTATAAGGGTTAAGGACAACCGAAGCGAGGGTGATCTTTAACGATAATTTCCCAAAGTATTACACACTTGCATTTTACTGAGAAAATGTAATTCGAAAGATCTTTACATCAACACATGAGCTTCTGCTATGTTTTCGCCGAATGAAAAACAAAGTTTTACAGGCATACGTTGTTAGCTAGAATCTGCCATTTCTTCGTGTCACGAGTTAACTACAGTCATCCACACGAAACTGCCAGGGAAACCACAAACGAAGTTGTCGATTGATGCCACTTTGCATACTTTCTCATGAGAGGTCCTTCCACAGTGCCCTAGTAATGCAACCTCGTATTTCAAGTGCATGATGCACAGGAGTACGATTCCGGTTGTTTTCGGATCACCGTCATATATATATATATATATATATATATATATATATATATATATATATATACAGAGAGAGAGAGAGAGAGAGACTTTGGTGGGAAAATGAATTCTCAAGCATACAAATGAAAAATCTTGCTCTGAAATGGTACCACTGCGAAGACATTCCTGCATTATGATGATACAAGTATGTCTAATATCGTATCGTATAAGAAGTATATAACGATAACTTTTCTGTCTGTTCTCTAATCACATTAAATATTGAACCATTAAAACACATAAATTATCATTTTGTACAATTGGTTTAATGAGAAAATGGAGAAGCGTACAATTTACTATATACACACATTTCTAAGATGTTTGCTTCACTCACTGAATAATTCTATTTATTTTTTGTTGTTATGACGACATCGAGATTAGAATACATAAAAACATCTGAATAATCTTTTTATATATTAATATTATTTTCTTTTTCTTTCTCTTCTTCTATTAGCAGAATCTGCCTAGTATGTATTTAAATACATTATAGCCCAAAATTACAAGTAAAATAATAATTGTTACAAGTAAAAAAAAAATTCAACATACAGTTGTATATTATGGCGCTCGACGGACTTTTCTTTTATTTATTTATTCAATAAAAGGAAAAGAACTCTGGACCTTTAACCTTCATATACTTTTTAAGTACCCCTTGTATATATAATATGTATTTCATATCATAATTCACAAATATGTCCTTATTTTTACACAAAATAATATTATTATTAATACATTCCTTTACAACTAACTCCATAGTCGACGATTACATGGCACGTTAAAAATACGGTCAATATCTTAGTTCAAGTCCATTATAGGCCATAAAGAGGTTAAATCATTAACTTTGGGCATAATAAATGAAGATGTTAATATACATGAATAAATGAAAATGTTTATATATATGAATTCTAGGCAAATCAGAGAAAGTCAAATTTCGTTGGAAAACATATAAATTTGATTTTCGTTAGACGTAATTCTTCCATAAAATACGTGACATCAATATTACCTAACTGTCATTACTTTCATTCGCTTACATTAAAAATATTTTTTATTCTTTAATATTTATATTATTTACGTAAAATGTGAATAGAACAAGAACACAAAAGTACGGATTGCTTAAATACGAATTTCTTAGAGAAGACATAAATTATTAACTTCAATATCTATTCTCGCATTACAAAAATGCTTTCAAATATACTCTATAACATGAAATACGAATGATGCGATTAATATTGCGTTTTGCAATCATAGCAAAAGACACGAATAACATGAAATATAAATATCAAATAAAACACATAACATTAAGTCATATATCGACATAAATTGAGTAATTGTTATTTTAGATATAAACTCAAAGGTTAAATAGTATCTAAAGTTTTAAAATTAGTTTCATAATCAGAAAATTAATTAGAAATATTTAACAATGACATGGTTTCAACCCCTTCGACATCAACACAAGCTAGTTTAAATTACGACGACTCATTGTTTCAGTTAAATTATATTTATTGCACAATCTTGAGTACTTTCTTGGCGATTATGCACAGTTACAGCATACGGATTTCTATTAGTGTAATTACTGCCACCTGTAAAAAGTGTTCTAACCTTTCGTTAAAATGATGAGCTTGCCCCCTAATTTGTTGATTCATCTTTTGGTCTTACTTTTCAAATTGCTGATTCATTTTTTGGTCTAATTTTTCAAACTGTTTATCATTTCGTTGAGCTTGATCTCTAATCTGTTGGGATTGATCCCTAATTTGTTAAGATATTTCATCACTTCGTTGAGCTTGATCCCTAATTTGTTGGGATATTTCATCACTTCGTTGAGCTTGATCCCTAATTTGTTGGGATATTTCATCTCTTCGCCGAGCTTGGTCCTGAATTTGTTGTGATATTTCCCTTTAGACGTCAATCATGTTCTCTGGAGAATTCATGTCAGTATGTATAGTTTGATTATCCGTGGCACTCATGATATTCCTATATATTATCTTGCCACTTCTCAAAATAGTACAAATGATGTTAGGCTCAATGTTGATTGTTTTACTATTCTTCTCAACGATACAACTTTTACTCTCCCGGGTTTCGGCACCAATTTATAACGATAACTTTTCTTTCTGGTTCTCAATCACATTAAATATTGAGCCATTACAACACATAAATTATCCCAGTTACGTTGCTGTATCTGTAACACTAACGTAAGTATTAAATTTTATGTGCAGCATGCCGTAATCTCTTGTTAGGTTAATCGTGACGTTGTAATGGTTAAAGACAAGTTTGTAGATGTAGAAGTTTAGTAAAACCAATACAAAATTAGTGAATTTTCGTAACTCGGTGGGCAAGACCCATACCAACATACTTCAATACCCAAAAATCCTCGCCGCTCCAACGTTTGCGTCATCCAATATGGCGGCCATTTCTAATATGACTGCGGCATCTAAAAGTTCGTAAATTAGGGTTTGATCCGGAGATTTCGAAGAAACACGTTACAAATTAGTAAAAATATCCTGAGAAGTGTTCTAATTAACATACTGCATCCATTTTGTATAAAAACCACCATTTTGAAAAATTGATGCCGTCTTGAGTATTAGAGTTTTACGAGTGTAGCTATGAAAGTAGCAGTCCGATAAAGCTATTTCTAGGCCCAAGTTAGAATTGTAATGACAGGTTATGTAACTAAAGTTTAACTTCAAATAAAAGCCATCATTTGGTGCTTCCTGATCACTTTAATTGAGTTATAATCTATGATAGTGGAGTAAAGAAAATTAAAAGTTTTGGTAACCATCTTTACAGTAGAATAATTAGAAGTAAATGTGTAGTTGGAAAGTACTTATCGAAACGGATTTTTTCTAATTCTATATAGTAGTAATGTTCCGTTTGAGTCACACCAAGAGAGCCGAGTAAAACACTGATTGTACTAAGTTTCTTTGTAATAGAAAATAGTGCATTCAAAATTATTGTTATTCTATTACATTGTTGAAAATATCTTGACATGTTACACTTCAGCGTCTATTGTTTCATTCTCCTCAGCATTGTCAGAATGGTTCCGTTCTGGCATCTGTGGCCATGCAATACCCATACATACTGGTACATCGTAGACTACTACTCAGGCTTTAAATCTCCTTCACATTCATATTTACAATTGCAGGAGATGATATGTAAGAAATTATCCTGCGCTGCATCTAGCACGCTGGGAATGGGTTTGTAACAACCGTTCTTCAGCATCTAACCCCATTCTGTTGGAGGTAAATGCTTCTTGAATCTAGCAGATAAATAAACAAACAAAACAGCAACTATAAATATTTACGTGTGATACGAAAACGAAAAACTATTAAAGAGCTAAATGCAGAGCATTGCGTGAATATGAATTTAACTTGAGTATAAAAGGAGAGAACTAATAGAGGAGTGTAATCTTCATGAATGTATGAATGTATTTTTAGAGTTCTATTCTTACTTGTGGTCCCTATTGTGGGAACTACGCACCGAACCTTGCAGAGTCACGACGGCTCACATCGCCCCGTCCACATTATAAAAGACACAAAAAAATCTCATGAAACAATTGTTGCTTGATTCGAATTTTAAACATGCTGTTCCAAACAAGCAAAATGAGTGAAACATTTTGTTTTCAGAAAAAGGGAGAAGAAAATAAACTAACTTCAATTTGAGACTCACCTGGTGTCAAACTCGATAGAAATGTTGCTTTCCTGCAAAGGAGTAGGTGGAAGAATCGCTAAATTAAATGTTAATTTTTGTGATAGCTTTGCCACTTTGCGAACAGTTGATACCTTGCTCCTTTCAAATTTCCATTATTGTCACTCCCCTATACAAAGCAGGCAGAAAAATCCCTCCTGCCGCAGCGATTTCTTCATGAGTGGCGTTTGGTTTGTCAAATATTAAAACCTTTTCCCTCAAAACTTCGTTTTCTTTAAGCTTTTTCAAAGGTCCGACTTTTCCTTTCTTGAAGGGCGTGGATTGCAGCATGGAAGAAAAGTACGGGAAGGAGAGTTCCAAGACCAGGTTTTAGTTTGTCACTGCAGAAGATCTTGTCTGTGTTTTCTTTCCCAGGTATTAACATTCGGATGGTTTGGTCACCGGAATGAGAAACCGTAAGAACAACGAGGTCAATGTCTTCTCCTACAATGATGTAATTCAATCTTTTTTCTACCACTACTACAGAATTCAGCATTACCATCGTATCTGCGTTACATTGGGTTCGAAGTACTTTGATGCCAGCTTTTTCGAGATGCCCTGACAAGAGTGTAATGAAGCGTGATTTATTCTTTGCTTTTATCAGAAATACTTTCTGTGGTACAGTTGGTAGTGTAGCATCTGTGACAACTGTCTCTGTCGCTGCTTGTTTTCTACTTCTGGTGGCATGTTACTCGTCCTTTGTGCTTGGAGAGTCGTAGCCGTCGAACATCATCATCACGTTTCGACTGTAGTGATTATTTATGTATTTCACATAGTGTAGGCATATCTGTTCAACGTTTGTTGGATGCACTATACCAGTCAATGTAATATGAATTCTTCATCCATTGTGAAAACAGAATTTGATGGAAGAGTGCCTTCACAAGGTTCTACCTCCTGCAGAACACTTATGAATGCTTACTTTTTTCCTTCCTGTATAACTAAATCATCGAAAAGTGCAGCTTGTCTAGCAGCTAGCTCGTACTTTAAGTAACCTGCTAGCTCCTCTTCAATGCGTACAACGCACAGAAGGCGATGGAAAAGCTGGTTTGAATTTACTTCAACGGATGTGTCTTTTATCTTAATCGCCCTGGTTCACTTGCAGATGGCTGTACCTATCTCTTCGCTTAAGATGAACGTCACTGAAGCGCTGACCCACAATTGACTTCATGGCGCGTATACCGCACTCATGAGCATCATCACACTTGACGGTTTTATCAATAACCAATCCAGTAGATAATAAAACAAGGTGATCTGATTGTTCTTTGAGTGGGCTGGCTCATGATCTAACCCACTAGATTTCGACGTTCTTTTTGTCTCTGCTCCGTCGACATTCGTGAAGTTGTGCATGTTGCTTGACATTTCGAAATAGAAGCCACTAAAATCTTCAATCGCATTAATAATATTCAATAGAGCTAGCATTGCACTCCCCAACGAGTAATCACTCCTTCAGACATATCCCGTCCATGTGTCAGTCCTCCAATAGTTTTCTTAGTCCGCTCTATGTCGACAAGTAATTGCTCGATGACTATGTCTACCCAAACTCTTGAGCAAAATTTATCCGATCTTCTAATAATGAAATAGCCTTGAGTGATGAACATTTCGAATTCTGAGATTGTCATGGTTTCTTCTAATTTCGTCATTTTCTGCAGGTAAATCTGAGCAAACTTTGCGTAAAATAGGTGTCCAGCGGCGTGCAAATACGGAATTATACATTTTACAAACTAGAGGTGGAGTTCCTAATCGCCAGAGCGTTCTGCTCTAATAAAAAGACGCATATAGTTGACCATTTGGAAGCACTGCACCTACAATCTGGTAGTACGACTAGATCAGGAAACGTCTTTCAGTTTGACGTATAACAGCCTCGGAGCTTCGATCAAGCATTCAGACGTGCAAACTACTTTCAGCGAAACTTTTCCTTCGAGTAGATCATTGAGTAACGTCTTCAGTTGTTGAGTGAAGTAGGAATCCTTCTTCAGACCTTCTAGAAGGATTGTCATGGAAACTTACGTTAAAAAATGCGCCCGAAGAACTCGACCGTATGCATGACCTGCCATAATATGAACCACAGTATTCTTGCGTTAATAGATTCCCAAAGTCCTTCTAAACCGCTTCCAGTTAAAATGTCTCCCACAAAGCCCATAGAAAACATGAATAGTTGGAAACCTCCTAGACGCAAAACTACACATGATAGCGGACGATCTTCTTCAGCAGCTGAAACTATATCCAACGCCTTCGAGTAAAATGGTTGATCAAACGTTACTAAACACTCGATTTCTTCGCTTGAACTGATCTACGGCATAACAAAGACAAATGTATATCATGGTAGGATTTGACGATGCAAGTTTGACAAATGAAAGGAGGGGTCTAGGTCAAAACCCCCACAGCCAAAACCCCCACACTCAAGAAATGTCAAAACGCCCACACGATCGGTCATAACCCCCACACAAATGGACAAATCCCCCAAACGCAAGAACGGTCAAAACCCCCACAGCCAAAACCCCCACACTCAAGAAATGTCAAAACGCCCACACGATCGGTCATAACCCCCACACAAATGGACAAATCCCCCAAACGCACGAACGGTCAAAACCCCCACAGCCAAAACCCCCACACTCAAGAAATGTCAAAACGCCCACACGATCGGTCAAAACCCCCACACAAATGGACAAATCCCCCAAACGCACGAACGGTCAAAACCCCCACAGCCAAAACCCCCACACTCAAGAAATGTCAAAACGCCCACACGATCGGTCAAAACCCCCACACAAATGGACAAAACTCCCACACATAGCAACGGTCACAATCTCCACATAAATGGACAAAACCCCCACACAAATGGACAAAACCCCCACACAATCGGACAAATCCCCCACACTCTGAAAATACCGTGATTGCACGTCTTTGTTGCGGCTCTTTACGACGCCCACCTTAGTGTTTCTGTCATTACAAAACAGTGCAAGAAGAATAGTTGCAACATCGGTTTAATTGGAATAAAAAATGTTATTAAAAAGTACAAGGGCAAGACATACAACCAGGATCATTTCAGAGTGTGGGAGATTTGACCGATTGTGTGGGAGTTTTGTCCATTTGTGTGGGGGTTTTGTCCATTTATGTGGGGATTGTGACCGTTGCTATGTGTGGCTGTTTTGTCCATTTGTGTGGGGGTTTTGACCGATCGTGTGGGCGTTTTGACATTTCTTGAGTGTGGGGGTTTTGGCTGTGGGGGTTTTGACCGTTCGTGCGTTTGGGGGATTTGTCCATTTGTGTGGGGGTTATGACCGATCGTGTGGGCGTTTTGACATTTCTTGAGTGTGGGGGTTTTGGTTGTGGGGGTTTTGACCGTTCGTGCGTTTGGGGGATTTGTCCATTTGTGTGGGGGTTATGACCGATCGTGTGGGCGTTTTGACATTTCTTGAGTGTGGGGGTTTTGGCTGTGGGGGTTTTGACCGGTTCCCGAAAGGAGCAATACAGCTTATGTCTCTTATTCTAGTGGTAAATATATTTTAAAGAACCGTGTTGCCCACTATTCTTACAGTTAAACTTTCCCACTCAATTTATATACTATAGGGAGCTCATGTGGTTCGGATTCCACGTTAATCAGTAGGTCCACGTCTCATATAGCCTCGTTGCTGAACGGGACGTTAAACTCAAAATCAACTCAACTCAATTTATATACTATAAATTTAAAAGATACAAGCTCAAAAGAAAAATCGGAATAAAAATACCTGTAAAGAATGTTTTGTATAAGAGCAATACCTGTCAAAAACGTCAAATCCAAAATGACGGAATTTTCTCAATATGACGAGTTTCAGAAAATAGACGCTTTGGGTCATTCAATATGTTAATTAGAACGTTCTCCAGACATTTCCGCTAATTTCCACCAGTGTGATTTTCGAAATGTCCGGATCAAAGCCTAATTAATAAAGCCTTACATGAGGCAGCCATATTAGAAATAGCCGCTATTTTGGATGACGCAAACGTTGGACAAGGGAGGACGTTTGGGTTTTGAGGGATTTTGGTAAGGGTCTTACTCACCGAGTTACAAAATTCACTAATTTTGTAAAGGTTCCACTAAACGTTACCCATACAAACTGGTATTTAACCCCTAAAGCGTCAAAATTAATTTATGGCTTAAAGTACATAAAATTTAATATCTCCATTTGTTTTAGAGATACAGCAACGTAACTGGGTTCTTTGCAAAGCTCTTGAAACGGCAAATGACAATTACGTGAGGAAATTTTGTCGTATATGTATCACTTTCCAAGTTATTTACAGTACATCTCAAAAGTCGGATCTAGAATGCACATTATTTTCACTTTGAGACCCTCTATTTGAAAGTGGTGTAAATATAAGCCAAGTAACCGTTGTGAATAACAATTTCCATTTTATTGTCTGCAAAATGAAGCAAAAACGAAGTTCCTATCTTGAAATGCAGAATAGATATAACATTTTAAAATGTAAGGGTTGAATACGGCCGGCGGCCGTACTTATGACGTCATGTCTCGGTTTCCCCAAGTCGAATTTTTGGGACTTTGAGTGATTTGATTAGAATAACATTCTGAACGTCTCCACCAATTTTTAGTTTGTTTATCAAAATGTTCGGGTTGGGTCATTTTTTGTCTAATTTTCCTGGACTATTATGTCAATGTTTCAAAGTGAATTGTTTTGTATAGTTAATCGAGTGCTATTCTTGCTAATTTTTAACTTGATACATATCAACATTGTAGTAGCATAGAATATACAAATAGCTATACAAACATTAAATTTCAAGATAAAAAAACTCTTCTCCCAGAAGGCTGGAGAGAGTTCCAGTTGAATAATCCTAGATGATGTTTTACATTACCGGTAATTTTCAAGTTCAATACTCTTTCGGGAGTCACCCAAGAATCTAATTTAGGTCTTATGTTGTTTCTTCTTGTTTCACCGTTCAACAACGAAAATGTAAATTGAAAAAAATCAGCTAACTCTTATTGATTTTGTGGTGCTGATCACGAATTTGAAAGTTATTTTCGAAGATTAGCTCTACTTTTCGTTTTACAGGCATGTCTAATAATAACGCTTTAAAAATGAATATATTCGCTTCGTTTGGGGTAAAATGTTACACTGATCCGACAACACTGGAGGAACTATATGAACGCTTGGTTTCATTGTGTTACTTATCTCAGTAGTGTTCTGCTATTGTTAGAAAGGACAGGTTTAGTGCAGTTATCAGCGTTTTGGGTGTGACGTTTGTATAGTGCAGGACATAAAAACACAACTACAAGTACGCAAAAATACTGGTATTTCGAATGTATATTTTTAAATAGTTGTCGGAACTATTTCAAGTGACATTTTGAGTATTTCAATAAACAAAAATGCCGCGAAATTGTGTAAACAGTGCGGATAGCTTCTCCTACGTGTGTGGGGAAGTGACATTTTCCACACAAAAGCAGACAATAACACCACTAATAAGAAAAACCTATCAATATTACTTTGTTTATAAAATTGGAGACCAAGATAAATCTTGGGCACCCCACATTGTGTGTAACACTTGTGCCAGCAATCTAGGAAATTGGATTAATGGGAAGGGGCGCTCAATGCCTTTTTCAGTGCCCATGATTTGGAGGGAGCCAAGCGACCACATCAGAGACTGTTATTTTTGTATGGTTCCTTCCGTCAAGAAGGGAATTTCCACGAAGAAGAAGCGGGCCTTCATCTATCCTAACATTCCTTCTGCAATGCGCCCTGTTCCACATGGAGAAGGACTACCTGTTCCTGACCCACCTAAAGAATACGATCTTTTTTTCTGACGATGATCAGAAGTTGAAGCTCCTGAATCAAGTACTTCGAAGGACCCTACGTTTGTTGTAGAAGAACCTCCATGTGAACCACACAGACTTACTCAAGAGAAACTAAGTGATCTAATCAGAGACTTGGACCTCTCGAAATGCTAAGCCGAAATTTTAGCGTCACGCTTAAAGCAATGGAATTTATTGCAGGAAAAAGGAAATATTTCAGTGTATCGGAATAGGGAGAAGATGTTCACTTCATTTTTTACTATGGAAGACGCACTTGTGGCATGTACAGTTGTAAATGGTCTCATGAGGACACTTAAAATTAATTACGAACCTACGGAGTGGAGGCTCTTTATAGATTCGTCCAAGGTGAGTTTAAAGGCAGTGCTTTTACGTATTGGAAATGAACTTCCTTCAATTTCTGTAGGTTACGCAGTTCATATGAAGGGATCTTTTGAAAACTTGAAACCTTTACTTCTAGCCATTAAATATTACGATTTTCAGTGGCTCATTTGTGGTGACCTTAAAGTAATAGCACTGTTGCTAGGTATGCAGTTAGGGTATAGAAAGTATTGTTGCTTTATATGTGAACGGGACAGTAGAGATCGTGGATCTCATTACCCCAAAAGTGATTGGAGTATCAGAGAAACTCTTCAGCCAGGAGTGAAAAATGTGCAGCATGAACCATGGTAGATCGTAACCAAATTTTGCTTCCCCCTCTACATATTAAATTAGGTCTTATGAAAAGTTTTGTTAAGAGCATGAACCAAGAGGATGAGGCCTATAAGTACCTAAGAGGACAATTCCCTCGATTAAGTGATGCCAAAGTTAAAAAGTGTGTCTTCATAGGGCCACAGATTAGGCAACTATTCAAATATCACAAGTTCGACGAAATTCTCCAAGGTGAGGAGAAAGCTGCGTGGGAAAGCTTGAGGAGTGTTTGTTCACAGTCCTTGGGAAGACACCGAGCAACAAATTACAAACAACTGGTAGCAAAGTTGTTATTGTGCTACGAAAATCTTCGTTGCAATATGTCTCTGGAACTCCACTTTCTTCATTCACATCTAGACTTCTTTCCCGAAGATTGTGGAGCAGTAAGTGACAAACATGGTGAGCCTTTCCATCAAGATATTTCAGCCATGGAGAAGAAATTTGAGGGAAAGTGGAGTTCTAACATATTGGCCGACCACTGTTGGACTATTGCAAGGGATGCTCCAGATGTAACCTACAAAAGGCAAGCCAAGCGAAGACGCTCAAAATAAAATAAACATAATCCTGTACAAGGGATCACTTGAAACTTTTGTCTACTTTGCAGTGTAGTTCTTGCACAAAAAGGTATTTGCATATTTTTCATGTTTTGATGTTAATACTGATTTTTTTACGGAATTGTTAATGTTGAACTTGACCACGGTTACTTTATTTTCTGTATCGCTGTGAAACTGGTATTTGCTCAATTGTGAAAAAGGAAGTACAAGGGTATAGAAAGCTATAGGTTAGGGTACTTCTTAACTACCCAGCTTATCACATCACAGTGAAATAGATAAAAAAAGTGAAATGTAGGTTTTTACAAGGATTTTGCTTAAATGTTCTATAAATATTAATACATTTGTATATATACAGCTACTGTTGTATAAGGGCGTTTTTTTCACAACCTGAGCTAAGAAAATTTTTTATTATCATTTCCTTTGATATTATGCTTAAATGAATGTAAAAATCGCAATTTCAAAGAATTTACATACCTTCGATCAAAATTTGTTGAACAGTGTTATTAATGATATTCTTGTATCAAAACTTATCAAGTTCTTCTTTGGCCGACGATCTCAAATTATACTACAAAGTAAGTTCAATTGATGATTGTGTGAAACTGCAACTGGATCTACAGGGAATTCAAATATGGTGTGATAAGAATAAATTCGTTCTAAATGGGTTCAAATGCTAATCTGTATCTTTCACGACGAAGGAAAATCCAATTAACTTTAACTATACAATAAGTGGCACTTAATTGCCGACTAGAAATACTACCAAATATCTTTGAGTAATGTTTTATAGCAAATTAACGTTTGCTCAACACGTTGACGCAAAAACGAGTAGTGCATATAGAAACCAAGATTAAATTTATACGACAGGGGAGGATTTGCAGAAAGAATCACCGCTTATAAGGTTATATTTTTCGTGTGTGAGGTCAAAATTAGAATACTCTTTTACTGTTTGGACACTAAATGCTCTGATACAATAGAAAATATACAGTTTAAATTTTTAGAAAATGCTTGCATACAAGAAAGCCGGTTTCTACCCAAAGTTGCACCCATGAAGACTTAGAAACGAATTTTAGATTCCAAACATTAGAAAAAAGAGATGGATATTTGATGTGTTGTTTTTACATAAATTATTAAACGGTAAAATTGACTGTCCACATTTAGTTTCAGTAGTATTGTTACATGTCTCAACAGGTAAAACTAGAACAGCTAATACTGGGACATTTTATTGTAGAAAAGCAAGAACTAACGTATTACATAAGTATCTTCTGTGAAGAATCTGTGATTCATATAAAGAAATGATTAGATTTCGTGTAGTAGATGTACTTAGTAATGTGCGAAAACAAGTTCAAAACAATTGTTCAGGCAATAATTTCTGCATATATTTGTGTATGTATAATTGTATATGTTAGATAAGTATGTACACAACACTATAACTGGGCACGAAGCCTGTTCTGTTTTCCTTATGAAATAATAAATAAAGTTTACTTAACCATGGCCTGATCTGATTAAAATTTCTGAATTAACATTATTTCTTTAAAAAAGTATACCCTTTACCAACATAACCTGAATTCCTTAATTTTGTTGCTTCCCGGCTGTCTCCTTGTCGCGGCGCCCGGAGCCATTACACTGGTCGCCCCTCCCACGTGACGGCCCTGTCATAGATATATTCATATGAACAGGAACGTAAGCAGCAGTCGACTATATGGTGGTGTCAAGGTGATCAAAATCAAACAAAAGTTGTCCGCGCTCGATGCACTTCGAAACAAATACTCGCCTGTTTTTGCGGGAAAACTGGTTATGTGGCAGCCTTGCCCTTAGAGGAACGTAGAACCGTCATCTTTGAATGGTACACAACAATTTATTTTCCGGAGGTCTTCGGTCAAATACGGAATACAAACAAGCACAGTCGGATCATTCTACATCAAAACAATGTGAGCTCTCACATATCTCGTTTTACATCCGACTATTTGAACATTCAAAAAATCGAATTGATAAGTCATCTGCCGTACATTCCTGATTTGGCAGGCAATGACCCCTTCTTGATCCAGAATATCAAGAATAAATTGCGTGTAGAACAATTTTCGTCGGCGAAAGAAGCCATTGATGCGTTAAAAAAGCATATTATAGAGTTGTCTCACGAAACTTGGAAAAAATGCTTTGACAAATGGTTCCAAAGAATGCAAAAGTGTATTTATCATAAAGGATAATATTTCGAAAAATAATAAATGAATTTTCAATTACAAATTACTGCTTTCTCATTGTTAGGCACAAAATATAAATAGTGGACCTCGTATTCATACGTTGAATTCCCTGTAACAGACGTCTAAGCAACTACTTTGCTATCACATGTATCATTCACGAACACCGCACCGGAGATAGGATATTCCGAAGACGAGATGTTCGCATACCTTATCACAGAAAATGATATTGTTCCGAAAGTAGACAACACTAAACCAGCGATAATATCTGATCCTTTGCAGATCCTTACTATAAATCTGCAACAACTATCTGTATAGCATACTATTGAAATGTGGAAAGAATACTTTTCAGTTTTTGTCTTTATGTTTAAAATTGAATGATAAACACATCCCGTGCCCACCTACATATATAAAGACTAGGTGCAATTGCCATTTTACAAGCTAGCTCTACAGTATTTTAATGCAAGTACTTTGTGGTTATGATTATGCCATAGAGTTGTAAAATAACCACTTATTTTATAATTCTATTGATTATGGAATATTTAGAATATAAAAACAACTAAGATTTAAATGCAAAATAAAGAAAAATAAAGTGAAATGCAATAGTTATAGAAACTTAGTATAGTAGATTTTATTAGCAATAAGTAACACTTGTTTCTAACCCTTAATGTTTCCAAATAGTGTAGAGAACTTTTTTTCCGTAAGAGCCTAGTAGTAATCACCCCCACTTGGCCTCACTTTTTGGCCCCTGGGTCCCTGCCTCAGGACCCATGGTCCCTGGCCCGGGGTCAATGACCTAGGGGTACCTAGGACCACCCCCTAAAATTTGGCAGGGGTACATAGGACCACCCCCAGGACCCATGGTCCCTGGCCAGTGTCAATGACCTAGGGGTACTTAGGACCTCCCCTCTAGATTTTGGCAGGGGTACATAGGACCACCCCTTAAATTTTGGAAATTGCCAAATCTAAAAATTTGGTGTGGTAGCCTAGGACCATAGTATGTACCTCTATCAGTATTGGGTGTCTATGTCGTTCCCTTTCATGGGTAAAAAATTGCCAAAAATTCAAATTTCGGGGGTTTTTGACCTAATTTATCCCCTTTGATGAGGTATTATTACCCTATATAGTTATATGGGCGTATACAGGGGTCCATTCCCTTTCATAACATATGGGTATATTAATGCACCCCTTGAAAAATTTGGGAGGGGTATCATGGCCCACCCCTTAAATTTTGAAAATTGCCAAATCTAAAAATTGTGTGTGGTAGCCTAGGACCATAGTATGTACCTCTATCAGTATTGGGTGTCTATGTCGTTCCCTTTTATGGGTAAAAAATTGCCAAAAAGTCAAATTTCGGGGGGTTTTGACCTAATTTATCCCCTTGGATGAGGTGTTATTACCTTATATAGTTATATGCTCGTATACAGGGGTCCATTACCTTTCATAAGACATGGGTATATTAATGCACCCATTGAAAAAATTTGGGAGGGTTACCTTGGCCCACCCCTTAAATTTTGGAAATACCCAATTTAAACATTGGGTATAATAGTACAGGACCCTAATATGTATTATGATAAATTTGGATGGTCCACCTGGCCCACCCCTTAAATTTTGGAAATTGCCCAATTTAAACATTTGGTATAATAGTATAGGAACCTAATACATATTACTGTTACTTCGTTCCCTTTCAACGTGGGAGACCAGGGTTCGATTCCCGGAAGGCGCTCATGCGGTTCGGATTGTTATTCCTTTGATGAGATGGACTAACACTGTTGCAAATGAAATCTTTAGTTTACGTCCCACGATTAGGCTAAAGGAGACGGTGACTATGAGAAAGGAATGAAAGTGTGGGAGGAAACTGGAGCATAATGTTGCTTACTACAAAATTACTTCGAACCAGGGACCTCATACAGCAGAGGTGAACGCTCTACCACTGAGCCACCACCTTCCTTACTGGTGCGAATGAAGTAGAAGTATTTGGTTTGAGGTAATGTGATTGTTTGACGTCGGGGTGACCCTATTTCACTTTTGGGACCCCCACATGGACCATAATGAATGAGTTAGAGATGCTTTGCCCGGGATTGCATTACCTATTGAAATTTTTGCTTATGTTTACTCAGGGGCAGGGATCACTCAGGACACATAAGATCACCTTGATCCACGTGACGGGTGGGCCTCGTTCCATTTGATGAGTATAAAAATATCAATTTCGGAAGGTTTTTTTTTAACTTATCCTATTATTTTTCACGAGACATTTTCGTTATATAATAGAGTACAATGGTTTACTTTTTGGGAGTTATCGTTTCCTTTGGAGCTTATTACGTTATATGGAGACGTATTTAAATTATTTCCTTAAATTTGATAAGTACTTTGTGATCCATTTTGTTCCGCTTCAGGGGTGAACCTTGCAATCGTCCCGAGTTCGATTCTTGGAAATGTTGAATTTAATGTCCCACCGATGATGAGAAATGAGAAAACATCATAAACTTACTTGCTTGCGGATTGAAACAGAGATCTCACACATCAGAAATAAGAGCTGAGTCACCATGGCCCATTGAGAAGTTCAGTTTGTTGATTACTATGTCATGGTCCCGAGTTCGATTTTTGTGTTAGTTTAAGAAATGTTGAGTTTAACGTCCCCTTGAAACGATGATGAAAAAATGATAGGAGGAAACATGAACTTACTTCGTTGTGGAACCTCACTCGTTAGAGACAAGCGCTGAGCCACCGTGTCCCATTTGGTGTGAACAATTTTACCTATGAAAAGAAACATGGACATGTTATGTTACATTAAACATTTTTCTGCTCGTTGTTACGCATACGAATTGTTGTGAACTTGCAGAATCTACTTTTACGAAGAGTATAATGTCAGTTCGTTTATTGAATATCTCTAAGAGGTGTAAAGGAGGAACGATTTCGGGTCTGGTTAATAACATTAATTTATATCGTTTTTGTTCGCAGATTAAATAAAAATGATGAAAAAAAAAGCTTCTTCGTGCATTGGCTTATAATCATATGTTTAGAAGCAAACGTCAGCTATATTGTGTTACATGTGCTTACGTATTCGTTGTCAGTATCATTCCATATTGAACATATACAGTATTTAATTGCCAATGGTTTACTTTGAAAGGATATATTTATTTTGAGATGAATAAAAGGGATGGGATGATGTGATTTTGGACCTTTCGTTTCCGTTCATGGATTAAATAAAAAGATGACTCTTTGCTTAAATCTGATTAGTTCATTGTTCGAGCGATTTTTAAACGCTCTGCGTTTGTTGATCAGTAAGCGCTTCATTGATGAAAACAATGTTGCCAGATTTTGAAAATCTAAGCTGCTCCGATTCTTTTTCGAAACGGTTCCGCTGAGTGCAAGAATTTTCAAAACTAAAAAATTTTGAAAACTAAAAATTTCAAATTAAAAAATTTAAACTTTTCAAAAAATTTTTCGAACTAAAAAATTTCAAATAAAAAAATTTAAAACAAAAATTTTCAAACTAAAATATTTGAAATAAAATTTTGAAACAAATTTTGAAAATCTAAAATTTTTAAAACTAAAAATAAAATCAAACTTTCTGGAACGAAATTTTTTTAAACTTAAAATTTTCGAACTCGAACCGAATTTGAAAACTAAAAACTTTTCGAACCAAATTTTCAAACAATTTTTTTTTTTGAACACAGAAAGTTTCAAACTTAAAACTTGCAAATCAAAATTTCAAACTAAAAAGTTTTCGATCTAAAATTTTGAACTAAAAAATTCGAACTCAAAGTTCTCACTAAAAATTTTCGAACTCAGAAAGTTTTAAAATCAAAATTTGAAACTCAAGTTTCGAATTAAAAATATTTTTGAACTACAATTATCAAACTCAAACTTTTCGAAAATCTTAACAGAGATTGAAAGTGATCACTCGTTTCGCGAGCCGTAACTTTTAGTAATGTAACATAGTTTACGGTTTAAGATTATTATTGTCTTGAGAACGATTGAGTTCGTTTATGTAATGAACCCGTTGGCCAGCCATACCCTGATTTCACATCGTAGCTCATGAAAGCAATCTTGTTGTAGTTGTGTAGCCGTGACCATTTTTTCTAAACATATAGCCTGTACGATCACCAGGAATGAAATACTACTTAGTTTAGCGACCATTAAGATGTGATTTAATAAATATTAGCCACATTAACACTTGAACTTGTATGAAACGAATAACAGCTTACTGATCAAAGCACAGAACGAAAAATGCTAAGATGGACAGAATTTCATTCATGTGACGTCAAGCACGGAAGTATTTCCTTACCTCTCACTCCTCTCACTTGAAGGTCAAGGTGCTAATCAGCATTTTCCAGGTTGAATGCGTTACAATAAAAAAAAATCTTTCCTTAACCCCATTTGAGATTTCAGTGGCTAAGTCCAGGTTCGATTTTTGGCGTTATTATTACGGGTTTAAGTACACAACCCACAGAAGTACGTTCAAGTCTTATACAGCCTAAGGACATAAACGCTTTTCATCTTATACGTAAAATAGAAACAAATATTTGGTGTTTATAGCTACATTTATGATGATTCGAATTTCACTTTGAACTGTAGGTCCACGTCCTATACAGCCTCGATATTGTTAAGTCAACATAAAACATTTATGGTTGTTCAGATTTTATCGTTCACGTCTTATGCAGTCTAGGAACACAAGATTTACGTCCTCGGTACTGTCAAGAGAACAAAAAAAAAAAAAAACACTCGTGGTAATTCAGAGAAATGAAATTAAATCTTTGAGTTTTACGTCTTACAGTTATGTTAACTAGGCTAAAGAAAACGATGATGATGAGAAATAAATGTAATGATGGATTAAATATAGTGGGGAGAACCCTGAGAAAACTCACGCACACTGCTTTTTGTTCACTACAAAGCAACTTGGCGTTAGCTAAGATCGAACCAGCGACCTTACACACCTCTGTCATTGAGTTATCACGACGTAAAACAGATAATGATACACTTAACATGAAACAAGCAAGGTCACTGAGTTGAGGAAGCTCATTTTGCAGGCCTCAGCTTTTTCTCGAGGAGTAAATACCACAACAATAATTTAAAAAACCATTCATGAAAAAGACTGTTGTTTAGACTAACATCATGCACACACACACACACACACACACACACACACACGTACAGACCATTCATTGATATGAATCAAGCAAAAAAGTCGATCAGCTGAAAGGATTAGTTACAAGTTTCAGTATATCCTTTAAGTTATTTCTGATTACTGTTCAACATTAGGTCATTGTTGTGTAGAGAGAATCAAGTTCATAACTTCGTAATAGAAATAAACATTAACATTTAAAGTAAATCGTGATTTATTTATAAATAAACTGTATATTTTATAAATGAAACAAATAAAGGTACCCACTTAAAATTCAGAAAACACCCAGATTTAGAAAGCACTAACACAGTACACTGTATTATAATACATTACACTATATTTAAGACACTTAATTTCATTCACTTGTACATTATGAGTTTTCTTTACAGTTTATGCTAATTTCTTGAAGCAGATGGATGTTGCTTAAAATTTAGTCTATGAGTGCCATTAACGAGGCCTTCGTAATATAATGTCACATCACTAGCGTTAAAAAACTTTAATAACTCTTCTTGCTGCGACGTATCTTCTGGGAAGAATCGTTTAGGTAAAATGATGTTTACATTTCTTTCCATGTGTAGTAAGAAACGTTCTCCAAACTTTGTTTTTATCTTTTCAGCATACAAAATCATATATGGTATGTGTGTCTCCAGATCACCAATTTTCGTAAATTTTAATGTATTCTTGCTATTTAAAAACTGTAAACATGAAGCCATTTTGATACTTGTATGTATGGTTATTGATGTAGCTGTTGATGATGATGCTTTTGTAATGCTTTAAAGTTGTTTGAAGTAAGTATTTATATTAAATCATAGGCATATTCATTTACTTAATGAATTGGATAAACTTAATTTCACAATGTATGACATCATTCTTAATCAATAAATCGTAAACTTGACAAATATATTACTGACGCATTAAGTTTATTTCCTCACAACTGAACTTTGATATGGATAATGTAAGTGACTATTATTTATGTCATCACTATATCAGATAAAAATATTGAAATTTGTTTGTCAGTACAATAAGAAATTCCTTTTATATGATTAAATCAATAAATATGCTAACTTCTTAACAAAGTAACTCATGTTTATAGGTAATCATTAATGAAAATTTCGTTTTCGTTTATTAAGGATTTTTTTAAGCATAGCATTCACATATTTTAATTTGTCATAATTACAATAATGTTGATTTACACATAAATTGGTTGTAAGCACATATTTTGTTAGGACAGATAATGAATTCTTTAATTATGAGCTATTTACTAAAATATGCTAATTTGTACGAAATGTATGCATTAAAATGAAATATTGGCAAATATTTCTTAATCTAATATTTGAGTGTTACTGTTAAACGAAACTTTAATTTCGTAAAAGTATAAATCAGCATTAACATATAAGAAGCTTATACGATACTCATTATTCAACACATAGCTTGAAACTTCAAAAGGATGTTTTATATAAAATTTCAACGATAATCAGCATTTAGATCTGCTCAATACACAGTTTATTAAATTAATACAAAGGAAATACAGGATCCAATTACATGATTATAGAAAGCAAATTAATCATAAGCAGTGAACATGTCATCTTATTTTCTTACCTTTAATGATAAAATTTCAAGAATGCCTGAAATTAGCATGATAGTCGAATAATCAGCTATTTGTTGTTTCATCTAAATTTAACATACGACACCGGATATTAGGTAAAATTAATTTTAATTAACTTATCTTTTAGTGTAATTTCATTTACAATATGTCGTGCCATGTGTATGATACGTGTGTTTTAATCGCAAAAGCTAGTGAAAACGTAAGAGTGAAAAAATTTAAGAAGCATCGTTTTTTTAACTTCGAACAATTAATACCAAAGTGTGCACAAGGAAAAACAATTGTATATCACAGTTTTGATAGGAAATTTAAAAAAAAACGAGGTCCTGAAAGAATTTTAATTGGAAACAACGGTCATTACTATTACACTAGTGACCATTATAAAACATTCCATCTTCTGTATCCAACAAAACATTGTGTATTTTGTCATCAAAAATGTTATATGTTCAAAAAGTTTGAAAACGAAATTAGAAAATAAGTAAGTATCCTAATTAAAATTTTTATTTATTTACTTTTAACATAACATTCGAAATAAAAAAAAAAGTTATTTTATTATGTTCTATGAGAATATAATATACTTTATAAGATTTTTTTTTTCAAATTGAAAAGTTTGTTTTCAAAAAATTCGGTTTGAAATCTTGAGTTTGAACATTTTCAAGTTTATAAGTTTAATTCGAAAAAAGTTTAGTTTAACTTTCCAAAATTTGATTAATTTTTTTGATTAAATTTTCTTTCTAGATTGAAAGTTTAAAACTTTAGTTTGAATTGTTTTTGAAATATTTAGTTTGAAAAAAAATTTTCGTTTCAAATCTTTTGAAAATTTTAGTTCCAAAAAAAATTTTTTCGTTTAGAAAAGTTTAAATTTTTTAGTTTGAAATTTTTAGTTTTCAAAATTTTTTAGTTTTGAAAATTCTTGCACTCAGCGGAACCGTTTCGAAAAAGAATCGGAGCAGTTTAGATTTTCAAAATCTGGCAACATTGTTTTCATCAATGAAGCGCTTACTGATCAACAAACGCAGAGCGTTTAAAAATCGCTCGAACAATGAACTAATCAGATTTAAGCAAAGAGTCATCTTTTTATTTAATCCATGAACGGAAACGAAAGGTCCAAAATCACATCATCCCATCCCTTTTATTCATCTCAAAATAAATATATCCTTTCAAAGTAAACAATTGGCAATTAAATACTGTATATGTTCAATATGCAATGATACTGACAACGAATACGTAAGCACATGTAACACAATATAGCTGACGTTTGCTTCTAAACATATGATTATAAGCCAATGCACGAAGAAGCTTTTTTTTTTTCATCATTTTTATTTAATCTGCGAACAAAAACGATATAAATTAATGTTATTAACCAGACCCGAAATCGTTCCTCCTTTACACCTCTTAGAGATATTCAATAAACGAACTGACATTATACTCTTCGTAAAAGTAGATTCTGCAAGTTCACAACAATTCGTATGCGTAACAACGAGCAGAAAAATGTTTAATGTAACATAACATGTCCATGTTTCTTTTCATAGGTAAAATTGTTCACACCAAATGGGACACGGTGGCTCAGCGCTTGTCTCTAACGAGTGAGGTTCCACAACGAAGTAAGTTCATGTTTCCTCCTATCATTTTTTCATCATCGTTTCAAGGGGACGTTAAACTCAACATTTCTTAAACTAACACAAAAATCGAACTCGGGACCATGACATAGTAATCAACAAACTGAACTTCTCAATGGGCCATGGTGACTCAGCTCTTATTTCTGATGTGTGAGATCTCTGTTTCAATCCGCAAGCAAGTAAGTTTATGATGTTTTCTCATTTCTCATCATCGGTGGGACATTAAATTCAACATTTCCAAGAATCGAACTCGGGACGATTGCAAGGTTCACCCCTGAAGCGGAACAAAATGGATCACAAAGTACTTATCAAATTTAAGGAAATAATTTAAATACGTCTCCATATAACGTAATAAGCTCCAAAGGAAACGATAACTCCCAAAAAGTAAACCATTGTACTCTATTATATAACGAAAATGTCTCGTGAAAAATAATAGGATAAGTTAAAAAAAAACCTTCCGAAATTGATATTTTTATACTCATCAAATGGAACGAGGCCCCCTCGTCACGTGGATCAAGGTGATCTTATGTGTCCTGAGTGATCCCTGCCCCTGAGTAAACATAAGCAAAAATTTTAATAGGTAATGCAATCCCGGGCAAAGCATCTCTAACTCATTCATTATGGTCCATGTGGGGGTCCCAAAAGTGAAATAGGGTCACCCCGACGTCAAACAATCACATTACCTCAAACCAAATACCTCTACTTCATTCGCACCAGTAAGGAAGGTGGTGGCTCAGTGGTAGAGCGTTCACCTCTGCTGTATGAGGTCCCTGGTTCGAAGTAATTTTGTGGTAAGCAACATTATGCTCCAGTTTCCTCCCACACTTTCATTCCTTTCTCATAGTCACCGTCTCCTTTAGCCTAATCGTGGGACGTAAACTAAAGATTTCATTTGCAACAGTGTTAGTCCATCTCATCAAAGGAATAACAATCCGAACCGCATGAGCGCCTTCCGGGAATCGAACCCTGGTCTCCCACGTTGAAAGGGAACGAAGTAACAGTAATATGTATTAGGTTCCTATACTATTATACCAAAGGTTTAAATTGGGCAATTTCCAAAATTTAAGGGGTGGGCCAGGTGGACCATCCAAATTTATCATAATACATATTAGGGTCCTGTACTATTATACCCAATGTTTAAATTGGGCAATTTCCAAAATTTAAGGGGTGGGCCAAGGTAACCCTCCCAAATTTTTTCAATGGGTGCATTAATATACCCATGTCTTATGAAAGGTAATGGACCCCTGTATACGACCATATAATTATATAAGGTAATAACACCTCATCCAAGGGGATAAATTAGGTCAAAAACCCCCGAAATTTGACTTTTTGGCAATTTTTTACCCATAAAAGGGAACGACATAGACACCCAATACTGATAGAGGTACATACTATGGTCCTAGGCTACCACACACAATTTTTAGATTTGGCAATTTTCAAAATTTAAGGGGTGGGCCATGATACCCCTCCCAAATTTTTCAAGGGGTGCATTAATATACCCATATGTTATGAAAGGGAATGGACCCCTGTATACGCCCATATAACTATATAGGGTAATAATACCTCATCAAAGGGGATAAATTAGGTCAAAAACCCCCGAAATTTGAATTTTTGGCAATTTTTTACCCATGAAAGGGAACGACATAGACACCCAATACTGATAGAGGTACATACTATGGTCCTAGGCTACCACACCAAATTTTTAGATTTGGCAATTTCCAAAATTTAAGGGGTGGGCCTATGTACCCCTGCCAAAATCTAGAGGGGAGGTCCTAAGTACCCCTAGGTCATTGACACTGGCCAGGGACCATGGGTCCTGGGGGTGGTCCTATGTACCCCTGCCAAATTTTAGGGGGTGGTCCTAGGTACCCCTAGGTCATTGACCCCGGGCCAGGGACCATGGGTCCTGAGGCAGGGACCCAGGGGCCAAAAAGTGAGGCCAAGTTGGGCGATTACTACTAGCCTTCTAAACATTCAACAGAGATCACCCTTCTCAATAATTAAGAATAAGGGAAAAGAAATGTAACTATGCAAAAGACGACACAATATTCTGTCCATTAATAATTTGGAACATATTACCTTTGTTAGAACTGATCATGTAGTGTTTTGCGAAGTTATTGGCTAAATCAATACTAACCTACCCAACCGTAATATTTACAGTACGTTGAATAAAATGTTTAATATTTAGTCTTTGTATAGGTCTTTGGGTTAAGTAATTAGTATAGGCGTTCTAGCCTATTTTCTAACATAAAAACATCTTGTTATACGTTGATATATATAAAATTACAACGATTGTAGAGCTAATAGTAAATTAGAACACTTGTAGAACAGACGCACTGTACTTGACGTTATATCCACAGTTTGTTTTGGTAAACAGAGGAGGAAAAAGTCGGCTCCATAATAAGCTTAACAGTTTTAAAGGAAATAAAATAAAATAGAAGGAAGAATGTAATATGGCTTTCACTTTATTGTACAACAATGTATTCTGCTCCTTCTTTTTGCATAGCTGCCTTTGATTGTGAGGCACATAACTTATCTTGGCATAATATTTTGTATCGCCCAAAAAAGGGTTCTTCCTGATTACTAAACCTGACTTTTAGCGATACGTAGGTAATTTTGAAACTTACTGTGCATATTTTCTTGTGCCCATTCACCATGGGTAGAGTATCATAGTGAGCTGATGTTGCAACCTGTTCCAAGAACTGCATGACTCATAAGTTATGACGCATTGTTGCGTAAGAGAATTGCATCGTTGGGTACTTTATGCGCTTTTTCTTAAAACTTTCACAACATTGACGCAAATAGCCATCACTATAACCTCTCTCTATAAACTTATCATTCGACGACGAACTGCGACTATATTATAATTTTAGCCTGGAAAAAATGAATTACAGCACACATTTCACACCACATGTGAGTTACTATTATTTGGTCTAGGAATTAATTCGTGCGGGTGGACAAGAGATGGCGCAACGAACGGAGCGTCCCACAGTTCCGTGTATCCACACATGTGTTGCAAACCCCTGTCATCGCGTATCGTTCGTAGTATAGGGCAGTGGATTAAAGCGTCAACAACACCAGTTTGTAGTTAAGTGAACATGGCGCAATTTGTGCCTGATAAAGTGTTTTTGCGGGGTGTCCTGCTGCATTACTTTAACATGCAGAAAAGTGCGACTGAAAGTCATCGTATTTTGGTGGAAGTGTATGGTGACCATGCTCTAGCTGAGCGAACGTGACAGAAGTGGTTTGCACGGTTTAGAAGTGGTGGTTTCGGCTTGGCAGACCAAGAGCGAGCTGGACAGCCAAAAAAATTTCAAGACGAAGAATTGACAGCATTGCTCGAGCAGGATTCGTGTCAAACGCAGGAACAACTTGCAGCAGCATTAGGCGTTGATCAAACAGCAGTCTCCAAACGCTTGAAAGCCATGGGAATGATTCAAAAGATGTCACATTGGGTTCCACATGAATTGAAAGACAGAGACGTTGAAAGACGAAAAACCATTTGCGAATTGCTGCTTCAACGACAGAGCAGAAAGGGGTTTCTGCATCGAATTATTACGGGTGATGAGAAGTGGATCCATTACGAGAACCCTAAACGAAAAAAGGCCTGGGTGAAACCAGGTGAACCAGGTCCATCACAACCAAAACGAAATATTCACTGTGCAAAGGTTATGCTGTGCATATGGTGGGATATGAAAGGTGTGGTGTACTATGAGCTGCTGCAACCGGGTGAAACTATGAATGGAGAACGTTATCGACGACAATTAATGCGTTTGAAGCGAGCTCTGGCCAGAACACGACCAGAATGGGAGAACAGACATGATAAACTTATTGTTCAACATGATAACGCTCGCCCACATGTCGCAAAACCGGTCAAAACCTATTTAGAAAATGTCGGATGGGAAGTTTTACCCCACCCGCCGTATTCACCAGACGTTGCTCCTTCGGACTACTACTTGTTCGATTGCATGAACAACGATTTGATTGGACAGCAGTTTACTTCTTCAGAAGATATCGAAACATGGGTCTCTGACTGGATCGCTTCCAAGGATGAGGACTTCTTTCGCCACGGAATCCGTACATTGCCTGACAGATGGGCGAAAGTGGTGGCTAGCGATGGACAATATTTTTCTTAAGGTATTTATGTATTTTGTGTTTGTACTACAGCTTCAATGTGTGCGTACCAACCGCACGAATTAATTTCTAGACCAAATACATCCGACACAGTATTCTGGCCAGCAATACTTAACGACTAAACTGTACAGTATATTGGATAGTGATCGGGTTGGACAATGTGTCTTTTGTCAGATTCTTCATAAGATATGATTCTCATCTTGCGGGTTACAAGATGCTGGATATCATAAATATATTCCACACTTCTCTAATTTAAAGTTAGTTGAAACATGCACTAAAATATTTCCTTTTTAAATTATGTACTTTTTAATAACTTATGGCGATTCTTATACGACTCCCAACAAGGTAGCTACAGCTTTCTTCGTATTCTGACTTGTTGCCAGGCCCGTATCCAGGAAGGGGTTTAGGGGGCCGCACCCTAAATTTTTGCTGACCCCCTAAATGTTTTACAGTAGGCTTGCAAAAGAACTATAATATGGTGATGAACTACCATATGGTTGGATCGGGCCCCCCTAACTTCACCCCCCCCCTAAGTTTTTGGGCTGGCTACGGGCCTGCTTGTTGCTGCATTCGATTTTAGGTTCTTGGCCAGGTTTATTCTCTGCATATTCCATATCGCTGGTTTTAAGAGTTTTAAACGGTTTCAAAACTTTTAAAGTTGATACCTTCGTTTCAAATATTTTTCTACACCTTCAGGGCGCTTAAATTATTAGTATACTTTCCACATTACATACTTTCATATGAGAAGGTGGACATCTACTGTAGACGTGGTTATGATCAGACTCGGACTAAGGAAGCTTTGTAGAGAAACAAAAATGATTTTATATCTGTTTTTGGTTTATTATTCCAGACTGAGTCAATTTAAAAACGCGAGTAATTTTGTTTTACTATTTTACTTCCGAGAGAGGGAATGCATGCTTATTCATTATTTTTCTATATAGTAGCCTGCCAGTCCAATTCACTTACGCCGGAAGATTAAAAATGCTTCGATACCGCGTAAGGAAAATTCTTTTTGTTGATGTTGTAGGCACTCATGCACCGCCGACCTGATGTCTCTATCTGACTTGAACTTGTACCCTCTAACGCCTTTAATGAACCAAAAGTGTGAAATTCGAATGTTGCCAAATTTGGGGAGAATGGCAGATGGGAAAGACACTTAATCATAGGTCGTCGACGGTTTTAAAGGTTACCCGAGCATAGTAAAGACGGGTATTATGTTGAAGCAAATACCTAATTTCCCTTCGCTTTGGATATATTGCTGGCTTCAAATAGCACTTGAGACGGTATAGGTGGCACAAGTCACCATGGTATGCGGGGAGCTTATAATGTTGTAGAAAAGGACGATTCTTATCCCAGAATAAAGTCAACGTGACTTCCTCTGCAAGGGGATGGCTTTGAAATATCTTTGATTTCTGCGAAGACGAATGTCGTCATTCTTTGATTGCATTACAATAGTGCATTTTGCTCTGCATAATAGTGATAATGGATTAAACGATTAAAGTGCATATATAATAATACACAACGTTAGCAGTGAATTAGACAAAATCTAGGTATAAAAGTCATATTTATCGATTATCATACTATTTTAAGAGCATAAATCCAATGCTGTAATAAGAATATTGAGGAATAATTTCTGCATGGTAAATAGCTGAGTACAAATACATAGCACACACTTATGTATTGCTACTGCAGAGTTTACTTAATGAGTTTTTGACACTCACATACAATATACAGAAGTGATGCCAACACCCACCACATCTCTGCTGTCATTTTTAAACATGTTATTACTTATATCTTGAAATGAATGTATAAATATATAAACAACTATTTCTTTTAATGTAATGATTTTCTATAATAATTCATGCATTGAGGAATTTATAATTACATGCCTAAAAGTTTGTCGTAAACCGGAGTCGAAGTTACGATTTTGCGTTTAGAAGTCCCGTGATTTACCACTGAGCTAACATGAAGGCTCCTTCCGAGCTTCTTCTAAAGAAATATTCCTGAATTTCCAAGACAACGACATTCATATCCGTTGAAAATGCTATTTTACGTTTCTAATTTTATCTTCGCTCTACTATGGGTGCAAAATCTATGTTGACTTTCTTTTCTTTCATTGGAAAGTTCTTGGGTGACATGGAAACGTTGGTGATACAGCATACGTTCACATGAATACTGTATTATTACGTATATTAATGAATGTTACTTTCTCCACACCTAAAAGCATTTCAATATGTCCTATTACACTTAAAATAATCAAAGCGCATCTGCACATTTTTTCCCAATTGCGAAGGTTGTCTTGGCGTACTGAACCTGCCCTTTTTAGTTTACTGTTTTCGAAGATACCCAAAATTGAACGTAGAGAATTTTCAGCTTAAAACTGCCATTAAAAATGCGGTTATCCTTTTTGATATAGAGTGTACATGCCAATCTTGGAGGTTTGGTAATTTTCAAAAGGGAACGGGTGGTACCATATAGTCCTTAAATTATTTAAGGGCTATTCCATGTGGTCGTATGACATTTTGTTTGTAATTAGGATCTTATAATTTTTTTTGACTCAGAAGATATAAAGTAGCCCATACTAGTATATGGATTCATTACAGCAATATTCTCCGGGTTAATTCCTCTGCTGCATCCTAGTATTGCTTCCGGTTTATCGTAGTTCTCCATAGTCGAAACAGGAATAGATAGCGACTTAGTAAATTGTGTATGATGTGGATGCTATCTTACAAGAAATAAGTTATATTTTGAATTTATCCATGAACTCAAACAAGAAGTGATGGAAATCTAACATTTACAGTTGAAAGAATGATTAATACAGTATAAAATTGAATAGATAGCGAGAATGACTTCTAATGAATTAGGTATAATTTACATCTCCTGCTTCAGTTTTTTGTTACAAACGGATGTAATAGAAATATACTCTTCCTTACAATCCCAATATTGATTGCCAACATTCGAAATCGGAAATGACATACGGCGAACAGTTTTTTAGTATGTGGATTTAGAATCTGAAAAATATATTTTATCTAAGTTCTTACTCTTATACTGAAACCTAATGTAGTATTAATTTGCACAACCATCTGTTTCAATATTGATTTCTAGATAGTAGATTCTAATAATTTTAATTGAATGGCGAGAAGTTGCTTTTGATATGGATTAGTTTCTGACGAATAGGTTCCATGTCTTACTTGAGCTCTGTATTGTAATCGGAAAGTAGTTTTACTAGTTCCGGTTTTAGTATTGACTTTACATTGTTTGTAAGTTTATCTTAGTTACATAATGAGAAACAAAATTCACTTGTAAAAGGAAAATCAATCGGAAGGACACTATGTATGTTACATTTTCTATGGAACTCGTGGCCAAACTGGCGTGATGGCCCAACCTTGGCCCAACAATTCAAAACAAATCATTATTTGTTAGTCAGTTTTTATGTAATAATATAGTAATTAGTGGCAAATCTAGCCTGGGGTCAGAGGGCTAGGCCTCCAATTTTTTGAGTGACAAAACTACTTTTTACCCTTATCATATGAAGGTAAGTTGATCAACGTTCTTAACCAAGGGGGATCCCTAAGGGACCCCATGATTTTTTCACTCTACATTTGTTTCATCGGTGATATTTTGATGCTTTTTCTAACATTTTTCAATCTTAGGCTTCGTAAGATCTTCAGTTTTATGATTCTAGAAAAAATGTATTAATATATATATACATATATACAGTGTGTGTCAAAAGAGTGCATCCCTAATAATTAAACAAGAACGTCAATACTATTGCATCAATATCGATCACCGTTTGTAAGCTTTTCTACCTCAACACTTAGTTTAGCCTGTTACTTTTAAGATACGTAAATAGTGGATAAGTACGTATATACGGGGTGTGTTAAAACGTATCTCAAGAAACACACATCTGATATAATTTCTCATAGTTTCTTCATAGTTTCTTTATTTAGCGTTTCTTATGCAAAGAACGATAATTTGTGCTACATTCGCTACATTCTTATATATTGTATCCTTTACTCCTCTATCTATACAATAGATTGTTACATGGTTTGTAAGTATAATACTATACAACACTACATTTTACAATAGTGGGACATACCTACTAATATCTACTGTACAGAAAAAAAGCTTATACAAACGTGAAGTTTCCATTTTACGAGTTGGAACAACATTCCGAGCAAACACGGCAAGTTTGAACATTCAGTGATTTTTGCACATAAATCGATTGCAATTATCACACTTTGTATTTACTTTCCGATCTGAACTTCGTGGACACAAGCAGCATCGTCCTCTTTTTTCTGCTTCTGTACTTTTGGATTAGTTGCGACGTGACATTTTGATACTTGTACTCCTGTTGTTCATAAAGAGTCTAAAAGGCGACCTGGAAGTGTGTCTAGACCATGAATATTCTCGAATCAATTCGTCAGCGTTGCCAACTCCTCCTTTAGTTTGATTGTAATGAAGAATCATCATTGGCTTTCGATTTTCTTCATCGGACAAGGAATCATCAATGATTTGTGTTGAAAGCACACGAACAACTTTATTTTTCTTAGGGACGTAGCTGACCATGGCCATATCATCAGAGAAGAGAAATATTGATGATAAAATCTCCCTGTACTTTGGAGTGTCCATGATCGATGTTTGTCTGGTTTCTTTACCCTGAGTGTCCCAGTAATAGTAATATCCTTTGTCAACAGAAATTCTGCAGTTGGTACAGACGTAAAAAAAAAATGTCTGTTGTGACACCTCTTCCTGTTCCGTACAAAGGTTGCATCATGCCACATACAACGCGATGTGCCAATTTTTTCTCTGGAACATTTCCGGGAAGTTTCCCTGTATACACTTGTAAAATGTATAGATACGATGTCTTTACATCAGCTGCAGTCTGCTGGAATTGTCTCGTCACCACCCACATCAGTATCTTCTTCTGTATTTACTTCTAAATTGTCCTCAGGTTCTGAGTCATTCTGCCCACAAGGTATAAACTCATCATCTGAATCACTCAAAATATCCTCTGCATCACTAATTTCAAGGTTATCTAACAAGTCAGAAATAGTATCATCTTTCACAAATGTTCTATTTGCCATATTGCCCTTACACAGCTGTCGAACGTTTATCCACAAACTGGAGTAATAAGATCATATATCATAATTAGACCGCTTTTGCTTCCGACTGCCTGCAAGTTTGTGAGAACGCACAGTAAACTTATGTCACAACCAACACATTTTATGCAAATTAACATAAAAATCTGAGAACTGGTTAGGTGTGTATATAAACCATATTATATTGTCCAAAATCACATAGGACAAACAGAACGTGGTGTCATCTAGCGGAGACATTTGAATTATCAGCATATTGAAAAAGAACATAAAATACCATGAGGGGTCCTCGAAGGATCCCAGATCAGTTATTCATATTTTAAAAATCTAACTGCTTAACGATTTTGTTTCTTTTTAAGTTTATATGTCTTACTCTGAAAAATGAACACAGAAAAATCACGAGGGATGTGTCTACCATACCGGTACTTTTCATTTGTCACTTAAAAAACATAGTCTGGGGTCCCTGAGGGACCCCGCCTTGGTATGATAAGGGTTAAACTAATATTGATACATTTTTGAAAGTTTATAGGAAACTCATTTTATACCCTTTAGTCTGGGACCTTGTTTTCTTCCCTACAGTTTTGACTTTTTAAATCAGCCACTGCTACCACTCCCTGGATATAATAAAAATCTAAAATATATTAATGAAGGAAGAACTCTTTTCGTGATCGAAAAAAAAAACATTAGACTTAAATATACAGCTTTGAGAAAAGTGTTAGAAAATTTGAAATTTAAACCCTTGCTACAATTTTTAATGAAAAAGTGTAATCTCTCTCTCTCTCTCTCTATATATATATATATATATATATATATAATTTGCTACATGTTATAAATCGTTATGAAGTAAAAATCAATAACAATACATAATGTATTTTTCAATCCTGAAAGAAAAATGCATCTTGTTCGTAGAAATTATATGTAAACCTTAACCTAATTTGAAATCGAAATACAACAGAAAGGAATATTTTGAAGGAGCAACTCAAATATATTTTTTTTTACATCATGTGGCATTAAAATTTTCCCTGTGCCATTTGTATCTCTTGCAATACTGTCCCAGGTATGGGTATGGAAAACTATTTAACCACAGTTGCGCATCATTACAAATAATACTGTAAAATAGTAGAATGAAAGTGTGAAATAATAGTTTCATACGTAAATATTTCACTAAACCAATTTTCCGGAGTTTTTGTACTACTCAGATAAATGGCTTGCATTCAAACGTTCTTCTGCCCTCATATAGTTGTTGAGCAACTGAAAGAAAGTTCAGTCAAGAATATTTCATATTTCTTATTGTTCTCTGACATCTATGTGAGACAGACTAATACCAATTCTTCCAAAATGTTTTCACGTTATGTATGCTATAACACTGTACATAGGTACATAACCAACCATGTCTGCACAATGTGATAGTTCACTTGATGGCAAAATAGAGGGCTTGCAAGCGTCCCATAGACTACCTTTAGACCCCGGAAACTTTAAGGTAACTGCTTAAATTAATATGCATAAGCAGCTATGAATGGAAGGTGAACTGAATTTAGCTGTTTCAAAACTTAACTCAGCGCCGGTGTTAGTGTTATGGCTATGGGCCTGGCTCAGTAAAAAAATATGTAAAAATAACAAACGTCTCAGCCAAAAGTAGAACTGTATAGACATTTGTAACTTAAATAACTTATCATTATCATCCTTATCATCATAATCATATTAAACTCATTATTTTCTAAGAGCACAAGTCATTCCGTTTCATTCGCTAGATATTTTTCATTCTCTTAAAATATATTTCTTCCTTTCCTTCCCTATCTTCTACATTTCCCTCAAAATTTATTTATTTTTATTCCCTAGCATTTATCGTTCCCTCAGGAAACAATTCTTTTATTTCCATTCCCTAGCTCTTATCACTTGTCTCAGTATACACTTCTTTCGTTTTTGCTCCCAAGCTCATATTACTTGTCAAGGCACAATTCTTTTTGACCTAATGCTTCAACGATTGGGGATAATCCCGGACCGGGAACACAAACGTAACACAGGCAGTCGAGCCTATATCGGACTGGCTGACTTTAGTCCATATTTTATTCCAAGAAACAAATGAACGGTTCGGAAGGGCTGAAGATCTTCGCAGAGGACTGAGACCCATAATCACCCCTAGCTATGAAGCTGATGGTTAGTATTTGGCCACTACTTAACCCTCCCGTTACTAAGCTTTCCAACGCCTTCATTCAACCAAGCGGAGTTTTTTAACTATAGGAAAGGAGGGCAAAGCGGATCACTTAACTTCAAATGCCTCAAATGCCAACTAAAATTAAGACTAGGAAACCAAAATTTTGAGGAAGTATTTTATGATTATTAAACTTTCAAATAACAATACAATAGTAAGGAGAATTGCATATACATAAATTATATTGCTTAGTTACTGAACTACTGCAATTTATTCACTTTGCCTCACCTGTCGGGCAAAGCGGATCATGATAGTGGGGCAAAGTGAATAAGCAAAAACTCATACATTAAAAGTCAGGGTTTAATACAGATATGCAAAATAGAAATTGAATAGAAGAGCAATATATGTGTACACAGTCTAAGATAATAAAAGAATGACACCTAAATGAACTGCTTTACCTACCAGAAGATTAAAATGTTTAATATTTTGTGAGTATTAGCCTAACACTTTTAAATATAGAATTAAGTCTAGACAAAGCTTGCATACACATGACCCCTAAATATGTTTAAAAAGCTCAAGTCCATAGAAGTCTTTTTTTCTTATCAAGTAGGCATCTAGTATCTAGTTTCTTTCACTCTATAGTAACCCTAATGAGTACAATTTACGTAGTAGCAAACAGATTAAAAAAAACAATAATAAGGCTTAGGGCTGAAAATAATATCACGTCACACGTATGGTTTACACATATATCAATTGTAACTGTCTTGTCTTTATAATAATCGATACAGTTTTCGTGAAACCATGACAGACGAATAGAACACTGAATCCACTCTTCACTAAGTGGATCTGAATAATATTCATGACAGAACTTGCATTGGTAACTACCGTCTCCTTCTGGTGATTTTGAATGTTGGTTTTTGTAATTCCAGATGTACTTGGGAGAGCTACAGCCGCAGCAAAATATTTCTTCTCGCAGGAGAACCTTGAATGGTAGATTTCCTTCTTTTCTCTGGTACTTCCTTTACCGAAGTTGCACCAGTACTTAGTTCAGTAGACATATTAGACTCGCTATACTTCTTCACACTCTTCTGTTTTAAACATTTCTTAATAGGGGTACTCGTTAGTTTCTCTGCACGTAGAAACCTCAAGCTTATCCCCTCTCCGAACAAATTTTCACCGTACGCCACTGTAGTCATTAGTACTGAACATGTATGGAACATTTTACGTAAATTGAGCCGAGACAAAAAGTAGAGAAACGAAATAACAAACAAAGAATTGAAGTTAATTAAAATAATTTTAAAAGATGTAAAATCAAACTAATAGTTACTTAACAGTGGTATAGAATTACATAGTTTAATATAGGATAAGTTGCGTTAATAACCGCTGCAATTATTTAACTAAACTCCTATCCTAACCCAACTTACTACTACAACAACTACTGATGTTACTCTACTACGACTACCACCACTACTACTATTACTACTGTTATGTTTTTGTTCAGCGAGTGTTAACGGAACAAATTCAAATTAGCTGTGTTGCAGCGTATACGTACCATCAATACCACTTTTAGTGCCAAACAGATGTTCTAAAACAGTACTGCAATATGCTTGGGGCAAAGTGAATCGCTATTCGCTTTGCCCCTTCTAAAATTATTCTCTTTGCCCCACACTACCACATGAGACAAAATACTGTCTACAGCATATGGACGACGTATTCACGATAATTCTCAAACATGATAACAAAGGTAATATCCCACCCTGTCCAAGCATAATGTGTTCGCAAACATTCTACGGAATAGTAAGAAAATATTTCAAAATCCTTACCTCTTGAATTTTTTTTTAGCAAAATGCGTATTTTCTTTTTTTCTCCTATCTCGTCGAAACAACAACACGTACACACAAAATAGTAACGTCCTTCTCTTCTTTCACTAGTGACGTAAACTGAGGCAAACACTTCCTGCCCTCTGTTTTCAGTTGACTGTAAATTGCGTTATTTGCTTTGGCTCATATATCCACTTTGCCCCTTTCCTCTACCCCAATAAAATTTTGTGATTTAGTGTAAGATTTGGTTTTCGATTCTGTTATTTTCAATGTTTATTTTTCATTCAAAAACAGGGTTACAAATTATTGAAGTAGTTAAACTGATCATAGATGCAAAGTAAAAAAATGTTATATCATTCACAAGAGAAAATCAGTATTGGAAACCTGAAAAATAAAAAAAAATGTATACATTTTGGTTGTCGTTGCAGTAAACGTCGATTGAAAATAACAAATGACATATTTGAGGGGTTCACGTAGGTACATTTTTGCACAACACGCACTTTACGTGACATGTGCTTTGACATGACAGCAGAAAAGAAAGGTAATCGGAAAGCTAACATTAACTCTACTCAGATCTGAAGCCCTTGTGCTGTAACCGTAAGTTCGACCAGCCGTAATAAGACTTTGGGGCAAAACCCTGTAAGTTCAAAAAGTGAAAGTGTAAAAGAAAGCTTCACAAGGGTTTCTTCTCATCCGATTGTCTTCAAACTTGGCACCTATATACTAGATCGAAAATAAATTGACAATAGTTTTTTGTTTTTTTTCGAAAAATAGGTTAAGGGGCAAAGGGCACCTTTTCAAAAAAGGGGGTCCCTTGATAAAAGGGCCACATTAAAGAAATTAAACTCTACCGATGGAAAGATGTATTCAAAGTAGGTTTTGTCGTTTTTGCGAGAAAATGGTTATAACGGCAATAGCCACCTTTGAAACGACAAAGGATGCACAATCCTTACGGAAATTGCATTTCGGTGCAATTGCTTGAAACCGTGATATGTTGTAGATATGGTGTTCCTGAAAAAAAAATACTATTAATGGGCACAACCACAAATCACTGACCGTTTGGCCACAACAGGTCCACTTTTTTGAAACCAGCCGAGGATAACAATATTCTGGATTTCGGTAAAACTGAATAAAACCCAAATATGTTGCTGATATTGTAGTAATGAGAAAAAGTATTAGTGGGCATAACCGCCAATCACTGATCGTTTTTCCACTTCAGAACCACCTTTTTGAAAACAGCCGAAGATAGCAATATCGTAGATTTCGATGAAAACAACTCAAACTGTGATATGTTGTAGATATTGTGTTCCTGAGCAAACGTCTTAATAAGCACAACCACAAATAGCTGACCGTTTGGCCCTTATAGAGCCACTTTTTGAAAAAAAAACAGCAGAAGGTAACGTTAGTCTGGATATCGGTAGAATTGATTGAAAACGTGATATGTTGTAGATATGGTGTTTCTGAGAAGTCTCCAGGGGCAAAACAACAAACCACTGACTGTTTGGCCACAACAGGGCCACATTTTTGGAAACGGCAGAAGATGGCAACATTCTGGATTTCGGTAAAAATGAATAAAACAGGAGGTCCTGAAGTAGACGTACCCGTAGTTTGTGTTTTTTAATGGCTTTAGGTTTTATGCATATTTGTTTGGTAACATTGCTTGGCATTGTCTGGTAACATTGCTGGGATCGATCACCAGGTTGGAGCACCAGCGCATTTCGCGATTCACGTACATAATTACCTGAATCAAACGCATCCTGGCCGCTGGATTGAAATTGGTTGTGCATCTTCACCAGCTCCCTTTGCCTGGCCTCCAAGAAGTTCCGATCCAACGACACCAGACAATGCTTTCTCGGGTTTCATAAAGGAACAAGTAAGAAACAATCCATATCACACAAAGCAGGAATTACGAGCAGCTGTGGAACGTCTCCTTCACCCTCGTGACTCCGGAGTATCTCCGCAGAACAACCGCGAGAACTTGGCCCAAAAATCAACTGTGTTATGACATGGATGGATCATACCAATGTTTATGACTCTTAAAACTTCAAGGTAAGTGCGTACAGACATTCTATCATACTTACATTATATTCTTGAAACCTAAAGTGGGGTACGTCCACTTCCGGATCCGAGGCCACATATTTAAAACAGCATAAGGTAAGTATACTCTGCAATTTGGGTAGAACTGTATGAAACCCTGAACAGTCATATAAAACAACCTAGAAAAGGATGGGGATAGTAACGCCCAATATCATTTGAACATAGGCAACATTCTGATGTTCATCTTGCGCGACGAAGGAAAACCCTGGGAAGCCCTAGACATTTTTTCTCTGGGTCATAACATCTACTACATAACACAGTTTCATTAATTTTCATCGAAATCAAAAATACCGTTATACCCGCCTTTTTTAAAAACAAATCTGGACCTGTAGCTACCAAACGGTCATATTTCAATGGTTGTCTCTATTAAGACTTTTCTCATGATGAGAAACTCTTCAACACAACTTAGTTTTACTCAATCTTACCGAAATCCAGAACATCGTTATACTCGACTGTTTTCAAGAAAGTAGCCCTGCAGTTACCAAACGATTAGAGATTTGTGGTTGTGACCATACAGACTTTATCACAGGATAACAATAACTACAACATACGTATTACGGTTTCTGTCATTTTGACCAAATTCCAGAACACCACTATCTTCGGTTGCTTTCAGAAAAGTGGCCTCGTAGTGGCCAAAGAGTTAGTGAATGGTAGTTGCCCATTAAGACTTTTTCTCAGGGTCACAATATATTCAACATATCACGGTTCTGTTCATTTTTTACCAAATCCAGAATATTGTCATTTTCAGGGGTTTTCATAAAAATGGACCTGTAGTGGCCAAACGGTCAGTGATTTGTGGTTGTGTCCCGTGAGACTTTTTTTTCAGGAACACCATATCTACAACATATTACGGTTTCAAGCAATTCCACCGCAATGCAAGTTCCGTAAGGATTGTGTATCCTTTGTCATTTCGAAGGGGGTCATTGCCCCTATAACCCTTTTCTCGCAAAAACGACAAAACCCGTATTTCCTACTTTGAAGCCATCTTTGCATCGGCAGATTTCAATTTGTTTAATGTGGCCATTGTATTCAAGAGTACCCATTTTTGAAAAGGAGCATTTGCCACGTTTAACATATTTTTCGAAGGAAACAAAAAAAAAATACGTGTTGAGTTATTTTCGGTCTAGCATATAGGTGCCAAGTTTGAAGAGAATGGGATGAGAAGAAACCCTTGTGAAGCTACGTACTTTACACTTTCACTTTTTGGACTTAACTAGTTTTTGCCCCAAAGTCCTCAATTGCTAATGCATTATACACTTTAGTTGTACTTACATCCCTCCATGTCTTTTGTTTAGAGAAATAAGCTGCATTCCAAATAGGTATTTCTCTTTTCGCTTCTCAGTTCGTTTCCTCGACATTAACTTTCACAATTTCTAGTGAAATAAATGACGAAAATAACTCTTTTTATTGTTCTGCATGTCTTCCCATCGGTCATTGAGCCAGATGTTATGTTCAGAATGTTGTAAAGTCGGCCTCACCCAACTTTTGGTGATTCACTGTAAAATTCTATCTCAGCCCTAGAATCAAATACATCTCCATTGTCTTCATCTTGTTCTTCTACTTGTTCACGTGAATGTCTATTGTCTTCTGATATTTCATCTTTAACTTCATCTACTGCTGCGATATAGTCTTTGTCGCGAGGTTCCATATATTTATTCAATTCATTGTTATGTTCCACTCATTTTCGTTGTCGCTGACATTAGAATTGTCTATACTTTTCAATATCCCTTCTTTAGATAGTCCTTTTTACATTATTACGTGCAGTTGATATCTAGTCTGATATAATTGCAGCTCAATAGTGAACGTGTAACTCATCTCAACAGATAACAATATTTTTTATTTGAGCTAAACAATGGATGTATAGTAAAACTCAACAGTGAAAAAGATAAATAATAAAGATAAATGTCTGATGCAAGACCATAATTTGTATTTAACAGGTGTTGGGGGAGCCCTTGGCGGCCAGTACAGCAGCAACATGACTTGAAAAGGATTGATAGTGGTCCTGCAGCGATTGCAGAGGAATCTTCAGAATTTCCTCTTGAAGCACAACGTCACGTTCTGCACATGGAGAGGAACTTTTCCCCACTCGATTTTCTAACAAACCCCATACAGGGTGAATAATGTTCAAATTTGGCGATTGAGCGTTGCAAGGCAGATGTTCAACCTCACTGCAATGCTCATCGAGCAACTCTGTGACGAGTTTAGCAGAATGAATGGTGCAGTTACGATAATGGAATACTCCACCATCATCGGGAAAGAGTGTTCGATACACAAGATGTAAATGGTTCTTCAGGTTGGCCCTATAGTCTTTGGCAGTGACTCGACCCTTTAGAACAGTTAGTGAGCCACAATTCTGTCACATATTGCACCTGAAACCATCACGGATCTCCTCATGTTTGACCATGGATACCAAGGTATATTGTCAGAGAGGCTTGACCAGACGAACACTCTAACTGTTATTTTCAAAACAGTGTACCTGGATTCACCCAAGAATATGCGATGCTGGGTTCACCAGTAATTGCCAATGCGGTGCTTTTCGTTTTCGTACAAGAATTCTAATCCTAAACCTAATCAACGTCCTTAGGTCCCTTTCAGACTACTTCTGTTCTTCCCTGACGTTGCTCATTCTTTCTTCCTGTTCATATACAAATGCACACATTGTTCTGGATATTGTAGCTCGTGAGACCTTACAAAGTGTTTTAATTTTGGGCACTGCTGCGCCTCTACGATCTGCTCTATTCTGAAGCCGGATTTGTTCCCCGATAATTACACTTTAAACTCATGACTTGACCATTACTGGCAAACCTCTTCTACTGGAGTAACTACCAAGGACTTGCACATGTGGCTCTTTGGCCAAAAGTATGACATAAACTATCAGAAAGTTCTGGTGAGCCTCCTTAACATCTTAGGCTATATGTACAGACGTTTCACTTTCACTCTTCAGTACTTGTATTCCATGAATTATTCAATACTATGTACACAAAACGGCATAGAATGTATTAAATACATCAGGAATGGACTGGATCCATCCGGTTTCTGCAGGAAAAAGTCACGTGGGAGAACGCTGTTCTGTGGCCACATGATAAGCAGGAAAGTGCCTCTTTCTAACAAAAAAAAATATATTTGAAATCTTGTCTTAGTGACTAATGCTAGATGGATGGTTCCAATATCTTCTTATGGTAGACTTCAAAAATTTTCTCACGAGTACTTTTTAGTAATCAAATGAAGATGTAATTTCCTTATCGGAAATGATGCTGTTTCTTTCGTTGCTCCACTTCCTTTATTTTTTTAAAAAATATTATTCTTACTTTTTATAATTAAAAGAAAAGACGATATGATAAGTTTTAAACTGTATCTACATTTGTATTAATATTGCACATGAATATTTTCAGGCCAACCTAGAGTTGAGTGTCTATGAATTTCAACTTTGTAGCAAGAGCTTCAAAGTTGAAAGTCACCTGAAGGACATATGGGCATTGGAGTTATTCAGATGTGAAAAACGAAAAGTATCTGAAAAGAACTGCTTTAGTTTTACCATGATTATGGCGATAATAAGTCATGATACAACGGTATGTTTTATTCTTTATCGTATAGGCCTACTTGTATTCTTTATTGTATACTTGTATTCTCTTCAAGCAATAGTTGGTTTATAAATAGGTACAAACCAGTTTATTTTATAGAGGAAGAAAACAAAGAAAATAATATAAGATTAATATATGTATTTCGAATATATAATTGGAATGTTGATATGTAACCAGAATGACGAACTGAAGGTTGCCATAGTAACAAAAAAAACAAGATATAATGTAATGTAATGTCATAGTCTCGCTGTTATGTTCTATGTGAGTTAATGTTTTACGAAGCATCAAAAGATAATAAAAGATTTAACAAGGTAATTTAAGTCGGTCAATTTTACCAATTTATGAACCAGTGAGTTGTGTTAAATATTATATTTTGTTATAATTATTAGTGCAAGGCAGAGGAGAAACTTTATAAAACAAAGGCTGCGTGCAAGAGAATGAAAAACAAGATAAAAATCAATGAAAGCATAATTGTTTCAAAGTTGGAATCAAACACGAAAAGTCCCGACCTTGTAATTTTACGAATTAAGTCTATACAGTAATATGTATTTATCATTGTATGACAAAAAAGAGAACAAAGTAATATTTTTTGACACCTGCATGCAATAAAATATATTGTGAAGAAATTTTGTCCATAACGATAACTACTAAGATTCGAGTCCCTTGGGCAGGACTTGCTTAATGATTTTGTTCTCCTTTACGTTAAAACATCATTTCACTTTGAAATGGCATAATTACTGAAGATATTGCTATTGCAAAGGAATGATAAACTTCTCTTCTTAAACTACTCGTTATCACTCAAGGGCGCATAAGGAAAAGTTACGTAATAGGGCTCGTGGCGTACAAAGTACCACATACACTAATTTGGTCTCTAAAGAAATATTTACTGTAATGTTTCAGTCCTAAGTTGTTTTTTAAACAATTTATATGTTAAAAATTGCAAGGTTGACATTTTTTAACAAAATTGATTTAAACTTATCATTTTAAGCAGTTACAGGTAAAAAAAAAAACTAAAAGTTAGGAAAACGACTTTATTACAAGAAATGAACATAAAATGGACATGTATGATAAGCAACAAGAGCAACGTTTAATAAGTTTTCCATCTCTTACTTGAAAATGTCTTAGTCACCTGCAGATGAGGAACCTTCAACTGCTCTCTCTCCTGCGCATTCTTGACACGTGAACTTTGTGTGTTCTTTGCAAACAAAGAGATTGCACCGTGGATATCTGGTACGACTTTCTATGTTTCTGGCACGTCCGCACAAGTAACAACGACCAACTGAGGGTTGAATGGCACCATCATCCACTCCACGAGCGGGTGTTGATTGCCCAGCTAGTTCCCTTATTCTTTCCCTCAACAGTAAAGGGAGGGTTGGAATGGACGCTCGTTGTGCCATGTGTTTCTTGTAGAGGTCTCTGCCTTAACTCTTTAGAAAAGTTCGTCTATTTTCTGCTTCTACAGGTACATTGCTTCGTAAAATTATCAAGCTGTTTATTCCACTGATGTTCATTAGTGAAAAAAAGATTGTCAGGGGCCATCTGCTGCTTCTACTTGAGACACTGTATGAAGACTTCATCTGATCAACAGAGTCGACCCTACCTTTATACTTGTAGCATGTTAGTAGATAAGGTTTCATTTTTTCGGCACTGGAAGGGTCAATGACATCTGTGTTGTGGAAAGTTGACAGCAATAGTACAACCTTATAACGTTTAGGAACATAAGATAGCAATGTGCAGTCTCTTTGTACGCAAACAAACTAGAACATGGTTGTCTCCCTCTGGCGTGTACTTGTTACAGTAATACGGTGATTTTCCAAAAGTTCTTTCGCCAGTGGAATTGACCCATACCAGTTATCAACTATCAAGTGTCGTTCTGTCCCTGATATTGGTGATGTCATTCTCAGTGTTATATTCCTCGCAGCGTTCCTAACCCTGTGTGCACCTTCTGGTTGTTTCCCACTGTACACTTCTAAATTAACGGTATAAAATGTCCTTGCATCACATAAGGCAAACATTTTAATACCGTAACGTGCAGGCTTGTTGGGCATGTACTGTCTGAAAGCACATCGTCCACGAAATGCCTCCGACATTTTGTTTACTGTAACATATTCACTAACTGAGTAGTACTGTTTACAGATGAGGATTGGAAAAAATCACGTTTTAAAAAAACAAACAAACAAAACGTATGTTTAAAACATGAAAAAGGCGTTTAAAATGTTTTAAAGATGTTTTAAAAAACAAACGAAAAAACATGTTTTAAGCATTTTGAACAGTTTAAAACATGATTTTAAACATATATTTCAAAATCAGTTATAACTTATTTGTTAAGATTTCTTGGTCTTTACTAGCAATCTTTGATGTTATTCTAATTCTTTAACAACCGGTTCTGTATATATACATACATATCATTATATATAATAAGGGAGAGAGACAATAGATAGATAGGTAGATAAATAGATATAACTCTCTTAGGAAACAACCCAGGGTGCGAAATCGTTTCAAAATGCTGGGGGGGGGGGTGAAGTTCAGCGATCCACATTAATGCCTGACTGTGCTTCACACATGAAGTGGCTGCTCCAAAAAGTGCAAATACTCATGGAATATTATTATTATTATTAGCACCATAGTAATAGTAGTAGTTGTAGTAATAAATGTCCAAATAATAATAATAATAATAATAATAATAACAATAATAATTGTCCAAACTAGTGGTCATTGTAATTTAAAATACTTTAAATACGTTATTTATTTATTTAACCTAAATTGGTATACTTATCTGCTGCATTTAATATATACTTCGGTGCGCATGGTCCAGCATTAGATCCCCGTGGGATCATAGTCCCTTTGTGCTTACCATCTTATTGAAGACTGTATTCACGAAAATAGCGGAATGAAATCTAGAAGTAAGAAATAATAGCGCCTGAGAACCGATGTGCTAACCAAGCATTAAACCTACAAAGCTGAAGCGCTCCACCTGCCCAGCCATATATCCCCAGAACTGTAGCGTCAGAGTATAGTGTTTATTATTAGTTATGAAATTTCCGTTTGTTCGCTAAGTTTTAAGTGTTTCAGTTTGATTGCTCAGATATCCTGCCACCTATGTATCTGTATTGTATTATTAGCAAGAATATGTTATTATAAATAACAAATATGATTTCAATGCGAATATTTGAAAGCACAGCGAAAAGCCGCGTTGCGTCAGTGGTCGAGCGCTCATTTCAGGTGGGTAGGATCCCTGGCTGGATCCAGCTCGCGCCAAATTCTACTTGTGGTATACAAACACCGTGTGTGGAGGATTTCTCGGAGTCTTTCCGTTTCGTTTCACTTTATTAATCCACTATTATCATCCATCTCATCATGACCGCCTTCATTAGCTTTGGTGGATATTCGTAGGCTTTTGCTTTCTATTTCCCCATCTAGTCTAATATTGGTGTCCTACAGATTTTGGTGAGGGGGAAATTCAAGCATAACATTTTTGGTGGGGGAAGAATCCCCCGGGATTTCGCACACTGAAACAAACCGTACAAGGTAGAGAAAAGCATTTTTTACTGGATACCACAAGTTTCAAGAAGCAACCTACACAGCATTCTAATACAAGGTGGTGTGATGAAATCATGTACTACTGCAAATATCTAGGAAACAAATTACTCCACATAGATGGTTGTCAAAAATATTGGGAAGATCTTAATCCAGCAATGGTTCGATAAGTTTTGGTAATATGTACGCGTTTCAAATATACGTAGACCTAAATAACTCTCATCACTACACTCATGTGATCCCAGTTTTCATTCTTGATATCTGAACATTTGAGATTAAGAAATAAATCGCTTATATTTTGTTTCTCGGAATCATTTGTTTAATCCTTTAGCTGTAAGAATTTGTAAAGCAAAGATAGTTAAACTAAAATTTAGTGTTCTTGGGTATAACTGGGTAAAATTTACTGTTATGTCTGGTTATAAAAAATGGTTCTGCGAACTCGAAATATTTAACCGGTTCTAGCGAACCGGTCGGAACCGGCTTAATAGCACCTCTGTTTGTAACTGACTTTTTCAGTTATTGTATCCCTGTTAAAACTACACTGTGTCGGGTACAGAATATTTCAGTATCGATTAGTAATTCTCAACTTTTCTCATATCTCGACCCTCTTGCCAGTAACTCTCATAAGTACTTTCTTGGTTGTAATAAGCTTTTTAGGTTGATTTTAAAATCTACCTACTATGGAGGTTTCACACAATCGATCAATATATATGGTGAAATAAATGTCCGCACCACCCTTGTGTGTTGAAAACGGGTTGAAGGAAACTTGAAAGTGGTCTGACACATCAGATGGTGCTATCAAGCATCATGGCGGCCATCTTTGATTGCAATTCGAAATTTCAATTGCAAAAGGATTCTTTTTACATGTTTTAAGTTTAGAGTTTTACCACAAATACGTTTGTGCGGTTATTTTAGCCCTAAGACAAGTCATTTCAGAGTTACTGTGTCTGAAAGTTTCCTAGTTATGTCCTTAGGGGCTAAGCTTACGTGTGACACTTTAGTTGCAAAAGTAATGTTTCGGACTCTCAGATTACAATCGATCCACGTCCATTTTCAATAAGGTTGAGTTTTACTCAGGAAATGAATTCTACTTCAAAACCTAATATCCTCGCATTCAAGTGTCCGAAATAAATGTAACTAAAACCAGGTGAAATGGAGTAGGATAATTTCATATGACAGCCGCTATACAGAGGCATCAGTAGGGCAGGAGGACAGCCGGCCCCAACCCCACCCTAAATCTCAGATTTTGGGGACAGTAAGGGCGCCGATCCTAGAGTTTTACGTGTGATCCGAACCACAAGAGATCCAAGTGGACTGGAACCCCGGTGTCTCACTCCAAAGGCGGTTAAGCTATCCATATAGCCAGGAGAAATTCTTAACAAATTAGAATTTCATATTTATTAAAGAACAATAAGTAATAATTAAGATTGGAAAGGTACTCATTCAGAGGCGAGTCTAGAAGATACAATCTGGGGAAAGGGGCAGTCAGAACCCAAACTATTATAGATATATCCTGACTTTACTATAAATTTAGAAATATATATAAATAATAACTTAATTTATTTTTGTTGCTCAAAAAAAATGCCGTTGCCCCGGCTAGATTTTCCTTTACTCATAATACAAATGTGCCTAAGAACTTTTATTTTATACATTGTCCAGTACGAAGCTTTTTCCACGTAATAATCATCATCATACGTATTCTGCCTTTATTGGTAGGTCACTTGCCGCAGCTGAGAAGCTTCCATGCTCCACGGTCCTCCGCTAACTTCTTCGTCTTCGCGTATGATCTTTCTGTTTTAATATCATCCATTAATTGTAGTCTCCTTCGCCCCCTCCCTCTCTTTCCCGCCACCATACCCTCTAGGACGTCCCTCATAATACAATTTCTACTTATGCAATGTCCCAACCAGTTTCTCTTCCTCTTCCTAATAATATCTAAAAGTGTTCTTTTCTCACCCACCATTTCTAACACTCTCTCATTCGTTTTGCGCTCGACCCAACTAATTCTTTCTATTCTTCTCCACACCCACATTTCGAAGGCTTCCAGTCTATTTTCGTCACCTTTACGTAATGTTCACGTTTCCGCCCCATATAGTACAACACTCCACACGAAGCATTTTATGAGTCTATATCTCAACTCTTTATGCAAGGTCCCACTAAACAGACTTTTCTTCCTACTAAAGGCTTCTTTCGCCCTTCCTATCCTTGCTTTTATTTCACGTTCGCATTTCATGTGAACTACGTAATAATATCATTGTTAAATTAAATTAACAGTAGATGGGCCAGCAATAATAAATATTTTTCTTACATAAGTATTTAACCTTAAATCTCAAATTAGCATACATGTGCACGGTTTAATTTGTTGTTTTATTACGTGGAAATTTGTTTCAACTCTAATAATCTGTGTAGTACATTTTTTAAGAATAGGCAAAACAATTTTAAATCTTGGTGTAGTTTGATTGATTATAAAATTTGTATACCTGTAGACGAGTGTGACAGTGTTTAAAATAATCACGAAAATGTCTTTTATTAATTTATTGTGAAGCAGGATTATTATCACTAAAGTCCACTTCGGGAATTTATGGTGATTGAAACCTGCTCGAAAATTAAACAAATTCAGATTCAATGGACTTCAAGTAATTACATTTAATTAATATATGTATTAAGAGTCATAGAAAGTGATTTCTCAACTACTTTTTAACCGATTTGTAACTTTCCTCTTAATTCATTTGGATATTTAACAGAAATTAATTTCCTGTTTCTTTAGGTGTGTCTATCTCGACAAGGCTTAACTTACTTCTACAAAATAATACTATCAACATTCTGCTCAAAGAAAACCTGTATGTGATGTAAAGTTATTTCCAGTTACTATATACACTATAACTCTTAGTTGTTTCGACCCCCCCCCCACACACACACACTGTAAACAAAAATGTCAACCGAGTTCAATCTTAGACACCAGCTTCAATCGTTCAAATATAGAAACAGTCAATAATAAGGTTACTCGCAATGCTGCCAACCCACTTTCATCTTCCTGGAATTTTAACTCACTGAACCAAACAAAAACACCCTTGTTTGATGCATTAAAAGTACTATATTCGTCTCTACGCATATTACCATAATCACACAATATTGGCTGGAAAGTATTATTCAGGACGAGATTGAATTCTGTCCAATCCATTTAACCTCATACGCATTCAGATGGCTCAGACCAACAAAATCCTTAATAACTTTATTTTAATGGTTCTGGGCTAAGTACGTAGTTGTTAGTCTAGAACACAGCTAAAACTAGTTACAAAGCGAATCCAGTGCAAGGTATTCTTAAAACTTATTTGTCTGTGCTTTGTAACGCAACCTAAATCTTATTGCACACCAGTTACGAGAGTATTCTTGATTTTACTAATTCTACAATTCTTTAGGAAATATCATAAATTCAAAAACAAATGTTTATGAAAGTATGAACAGAATTTTAAAATAATAATATAGTATTTTATGTTGTATACCGGGTCTCCAAATTGATATACCTGGGTATATTATTTGGATATACAAAAGTGCATTAAAAGTGCCTATCAGCATCCTAACCACTACGAACATAAAATAATACATCACATTATACTACTTATCATTTGTACCGATATTAGGTTGCGATTCTTGCACCAACTCTAAGATTTTCTTCGCCCTGAAATCCATTGCTTTTAGCCTCTAGTAATTACCTTTTATAAAAAAAAAAAAAAAAAAAAAAAAGCCACGAGAAGCAAACTGCAACACGGAAGGGGAGAAGGCGGGAAGTATCGCACACTGCTTGTCGATTGTTAAACACTGTTGCAATACCTTCACCAATGTGAAGAAAACAATGCGATTAGAAAAAAACTGCATTAGACAAAACTGAATAGGCTTCAAAACGCATATTATTGATTGGATTAAGCAGCCGTGGTTTAAGATTTAAGTAGCGTTATCAAACATATGAGATTAAAATCTATTATCTGATAATAAATAAAATTAAAATATGACTTATACTTTTCAACACACATAACTTCTTTGGCTTTATAGTATATGTAGACTTATACTATTAAGTCACAAGTTTATATGTTGGTCCAAACAATATAAGTAAACATTTATCCTTCTTCCCGACCAGGCGTAAGTATGACTGACTTATACTAAAAGTCCCAAGACGCGATTACTCAACTCATGTTTGGAATTGACGTATACCGTGTGAACAGCAGCTGGAGCATGACTCAAAGATCTCAAATTTTGTCTTATCTCATTTGGTCAATTTGTGACTTATACTCTTTCTCCCGGGCAGTTTAGAATTGTCCCATTTGTTGGTTCATTTGTTCAGCAAAACCTTTAATTGTCCTATCTGTTGATCGATTTTACTCGTTTTTTTATCCATTTTATTGTCACGTTGATTCATTTGTTCACCAAGACGTCTAATAAGGTCAGCTAGGTCATCCCTATTACCACTTGCTTCAGATATATTTCCACCACTAGGAAAACTCATTTTGATATTTCTAAAAAAAATTGTGCCACTCCCTAACAGAGTATACTCCGTTTTGATACTACTTTTAACAAAATTACTATGTAGCCTTATAGTCAATCTGCACACCTGAAGTTCACTGTTTAGGACATTGTCTACTAAGCTTCATACGAAACTTCTAAGCTTACTGGCGGCAGACCACCAAAAATTGATAAGATCACACTTATATAAAGGTCCTCAGTTAATATTTGTATATAAATAAGGCTACTAAAACACCACAAAACATTTCACATTGCATTATAATATTTTCCTTTTTATTATGGCACATAATCACTCCAATAAATACACACCTTAAAGATTTTGCGTGTAGCTTTTTACAAGATGGTTCTGGAATTATATTATATATTTATATTTAGTTAATATGACAACGAATCTCTATTTTAACGCAAAACAGGAACGTATATCAACAGCAAAACAATTACATTATATATATATATATATATATATATATATATATATATATATATATATATATATATATATATTTCTTCTTCCTTTTCTTAAATAGCTTGCGTATCAATTTGAAGTACATTCTGCCCCAAAGATTTTAAAACACAAGTAAAATACACATATCATTGTAATATACCTGAGAAAAAGTCTCAATGGACACAACCAAACATCACTGACCATTTGGCCAGTACAGAACTCTTTTTTTAAAAAGAGCAAGCGGTAACGGTATTCTGAATTTCGGTGGAATTACTTGAATCTGCGATATGTTTTAGATATTGTCATTCTGAGAAAAAGTCTCAGTGGACACAACCACAAGTCCCTAATAGTTTGGTCACCACAGTGTTACTTTCTTGAAAACAACGAAGTATAAAGATGTTCTGGATTACTGTAAGAATGAGTAAATTTGTGATATGTTGTAGATCTTCTCATCATGAGAGAACGTCTTATTCGACACAATCATCAATTATTGACCGCATGGTCACTACAGGTCCAGACTTCTTAAAACAACCGGATATAACGATATTTTTTATTACAGTATAAATGAATGAAATTGCGATACATTGTAAATGTCATTGTTCTAAAAAAAATGTCTATGGTTTTCCTTTGTTCCTCACGATGACATCGGAGTGTTGTCTGTGCTTAAATGATGTTAGAAGCTAGTCTCGCTATCCCTTTTCCGGGTTGTAGGATAGGACTTTTCATGGCTTCATACAATTTCACCAAAATTCCAGAATATCCTTACCTTCTGCTGTTTTAAGAAATGTGGTCCCGTATCTGCCAAATAGTCAGTGAATAGTGGTTGTGCAAATTGAGACTTTTTCTCAGGATCCAATATTAACAACATATTATGGCTTGAAGCAATTCGACTGAAATTCAGAATACAGTTACCTTCTACTGTTTTCAAAAAAAAGTAGCCTCGTAGCAACATATGACAGTTTCAAGCAATTACACCGAAATCCAGCATACCGTTAACCTGTTGCTCAGTTAACCTTTACAGGACGAACGGCTCACGGGGTTGAGCCAGCAGTTTAAACCTCCATCACTTCACTCCTAATTAACCTAAAGAGATGATTTAGGTGTCTGTCATTTAGGAAGCATCAAACTTTCCAACGGTGTGCATTTTGTGCACATCAGAGGTCCATAACCCGAAGAGTAAGGGGAGAAGTCGGGTGTTTTAGTTCCCTCTCCCCCTCAGCACTTGCGGGATGCAGACTCTCCCTCCAAAGGAGGTACAAGCATAAAAAGTGCTATCAATAAAGATAAATAAACATTCTAAGAATGATATCCTTTGTATAGCCATTCTTGAGCACGACAAATAACTGTTTCCAACTTCGAGAAAATGTATTTTTTATTTCATTTTTTTGAATTTCATCTTCTTCTTCTTTTACGGGTTGAGAACGAGGGCGCAAAAGTAACCTCGTTGGAATCTACGTCTCATAAGCTTTCGAACGAGATATAACTTATATCTCTGTGACGATTAGGGGCCTCAAGATAGACGAAAATATTTCGAAAAATATATACTGGGCGATTCAACTAGGAGTATCTTTTTCTTCATCTTTTACAGGTTGGACACGGAGAGCACAAAAGTAACCACCCTGGAATCTGTGCCCCATAAGCTTTCCAACCAGATACGGTTTACACTCTTTGACGATCAGGGGCGTCAGGGTAAACCGAAATATTTCTAAAAATATATACAGGATAATCTCGTAGGAAACAAGTTTGGATTTTTTTCTCACTTGGTATTGAACTTTCACCCTTTATTTTTTACATGATTGTAACCAAAGTCTGGAGGACACGCAAAATTACTTTTTTCCTGCATACGACAAGTAACCTGATTGGGCCCATTGAGACTTTTTTTTCAGATATATAATATCTACAACATATCACGGTTTCAAGCAATTCCGGGCCGGGTCCTTTGTTATTTAGACGGGGGACATTGCCCTCTGAAACTCTTTCCTCGCAAAAACGACAAAACCTGTATTTTCTACTTGAAAGCCATGTTTGCATCGGCAGAGTTTCGTTTCTTTAATATGGCCCTTTTAGTCAATGGGACCCTTTTTGAAAAGAAGTCCTGTGTCTTTTTTAACCTATTTTCTGAAAGAAACAAAGAAATGCGAGTCGATTTATTTTCGGTTTAGTGTGTATGTGCCAGGTTTGAAGAAAATCGGAAAATTCGACAAACCCTTGTGAAGCTATCTCCTTTACACTTTCACTTTTTTGACTTAAAGGCTTTTTGCCCCAAAGTCTTCATTTTCTGATAACATGCTTGCAGCGTGGTTACGTAAATGTTGGATACCTTGGAAAATATCCAGCCCATGTCGCAGTTTTATTTCGTTGAATATTCATGAGGGATCATTTTTCAAGGAGAATCAAATATTGAGGTTAAAATTTGAAAATAACGCCTTTCTGCAAGGCAGTGTGGGAGCCTTAGGTGGTCTTTGTCATTCAATTTCTTAAGAGCTTCTCTCTTGCCAATTATTGGAATCGAAGGAATAATTCCTTAAATTCTTTTAAGGTCCATGTAATTTAATCTTTTGTGAAAAAGTATCTTTAGAAGTTTGCGCATTGTTTTTGGTCGGGAAACGAAATGTAGTGCTAATCAACCTAATTGGGAATATTTGATCTAGAACATGTAAGCCAAATAGAATCTATTTATTATCCCATTTTCTTATCCCACAATGCTTGCCGCAGTACTGAACGATTTTCTTTCACATTGTCTGTATATTCATCAATGCTATATACTAGGGTGTATCGAAAAAAACTTTTTTTCGAAATCCGGTTACGGCTAGTGCGGATTTTTTGCCAAATGGCATCACTAAAACGTACAAAAAATCTCAACTCGATCAGACAACTCCTTCTGCTGCCGAGTAGAGCCAAAATATTAGAAAAATCAACAAAAGATTCACTTTTCAACTGATTTTCCAAAAAATATTTTTTAAATATTTCCTATATTTTTCGGTCTTTTAAATTATTGAAATAGTATTGGAAAGGAGAAATAAATACATAAAACAAATTTATTACGGTTATTTCTGTACACCATAAACATAAAAACCTAGTTAATTATTTGTAAAAATGCACTGATTTTCTGGCGTATCGTACAATTAAATTTTAATATAAAATTATTGAATTCTCTTGAATAACGAAGAAAACACTTTAGTGCTAAATTCTAAGAGCAGTAATAGTAAAAATAATTTACTCCCAATGCCGTATGCATCTGCTTATCACACTAAATCACCTGCCGCCCACCTCTCCCCGAACGCCTCTTCTCTTGTACTTGCCCAGCTCAAAGGATTGATCTTATCAGCCGCCAGTAGTCAACCAGCTGTGTCGAACGTGATTGTCGCTGCTGGAGTTATTTATTAGTGCTGTAGGAAATTTTAACTAAATAATTTGTTTTCGTGTGAAGTGCAGGATGTAGAAGTGAGAATAGTGTTACAGTTGGGTTAAGTACTCTTTATTAGGAAGAGAGTGACAGATACGCTGACATTATGGCATAGACAAGTTTGTTACGGTTTGACGTTAGGAATAGCATTATTGGGACACCCAAAGAATTGGGTAGAACACAGCTACCAACCGTTGAAATGTATTGAGACAATACCTATGGGAGCGAGAAGAAAAAAAATGAGAATTTCGGGATCCCGAACAAAGGATTTATCTTCTATCGTCGCCAGGAAGATTGTAGAAAATTGAGACTACGCCTCAATCTTGTGGTTCTTTGATCTAGAAGAAAAGGCGCCTCTAGCACTGGCATTTTTCTTCCTTTTTCGCAGTTGCAGGCAAGAGGATCGGAACACTTACAAAAGGCTATATCAAATGAAAAATTTTTGGCACACGGTTGAAATTCAGCAATTCGTTTCGCAGAAGTTTGCAAACCGGACTTTGCTGAGTTTTGCAAGTCACGGGCAATATTATGGTGCTTCAATATCGTTGCAACAATCCTTCTGACACTGAAAATTGCTTCGCCACTGATTGAGGAGTAATCTCAATTTTCTACAATCTTCCTGGCGACGATAGAAGATAAATCCTTTGTTGAAGGCTCTTTCCGGGATCCCGAAATTCTCATTTTTTTCTTCTCGCTCCCATAGGTATTGTCTCAATACATTTCAACGGTTGGTAGCTGTGTTCTACCCAATTCTTTGGGTGTCCCAATAATGCTATTCCTAACGTCAGACCGTAACAAACTTGTCTATGCCATAACGTCAGCGTATCCGTCACTCTCTTCCTAATAAAGAGTACTTAACCCACCTGAAACACTGTTCTCACTTCTACATCCTGCACTTCACACGAAAACAAATTATTTAGTTAAAATTTCCTACAGTACTAATAAATAACTCCAGCAGCGACAATCACGTTCGACACAGCTGGTTGACTACTGGCGGCTGATAAGATCAATCCTTTGAGCTGGGCAAGTACAAGAGAAGAGGCGTTCGGGGAGAGGTGGGAGGCAGGTGATTTAGTGTGATAAGCAGATGCATACGGCATTGGGAGTAAATTATTTTTACTATTACTGCTCTTAGAATTTAGCACTAAAGTGTTTTCTTCGTTATTCAAGAGAATTCAATAATTTTATATTAAAATTTAATTGTACGATACGCCAGAAAATCAGTGCATTTTTACAAATAATTAACTAGGTTTTTATGTTTATGGTGTACAGAAATAACCGTAATAAATTTGTTTTATGTATTTATTTCTCCTTTCCAATATAGGAAATATTTAAAAAATAGGAAATATTTAAAATATATTTTTTGGAAAATCAGTTGAAAAGTGAATCTTTTGTTGATTTTTCTAATATTTTGGCTCTACTCGGCAGCAGAAGGAGTTGTCTGATCGAGTTGAGATTTTTTATACGTTTTAGTGATGCCATTTGGCAAAAAATCCGCACTAGCCGTAACCGGATTTCGAAAAAAAGTTTTTTTCGATACACCCTACTATATACTCACACCAGTGATTTTTTTTTTGCGTAAACCCTATTTGGTCTCAACGAGGTATCCAAGAAGGTGATTCCCTGTACCCAGTGGTTGTCGTTGTAACCATTCATTGTTTAGTTAATTAACTTAACACCTAATTAAGCATTTGGTATTTTGACGATGGAACAATTGACAATGAATCGCGATGATTCCTTCATCCTGAATACGTACATATAAATGAGAAGGCATCTTTCTTGCCTTACCTCTTATTGTTTTAAATCTTAAGTTGTTTGTCTTGAGCCAAATGAAACCACATTTGGCGAAATGTTTAGAAGATTTAAAAGGCTTCTCCAGGCATGCGTCGTCTAACCATTCCTAATACTTGTCTCCTGGGTGTTGCTTTCACTTTGGAAGCACTTACTAACGTACTATAAAATACAATAGGTCTAATTAATTTAAAATTGTTCGTCCCTTGATTTTCCTCAATTCAAATCGTTCAACCTTTTTCCTTTCACAAGCGTCTTTTTCAATACATCCCTTAACCCATTTCTTTACGATGCTTTCCATTTTGCCATGAGACTTCATTGCTGGAAAAATATAATCTAAACATGGAATCTGACCTTCAATCAATTGAACTGCTCCTTAAATGACGACTTTTACATACAAGCATGTTTGCTAAGTGGCTTGTATAGTCTTGGTATTCGACGAGCTGTGAATATTGCGATTGCCACATTGTTAGCGTCCTACCATCGGTCTTTCCTTTTATTTGAAGTTCTTGTTCTACAGTTGAGTTGAGTTAATTTTAGTTTAACGTCCCTTTCAGCAGCGAGGCTATATGAGACGTGGATCTACTGATTACCGTGGAATCCGAACCACATGAGCATCCGCCGGTTATCGAACCCGGATCTCCCATCTTGTTCTACAGGTTTATTCTTTTGAACAAAATAGAGATATCACAATTATCAGTCATCTCGTTACACACCAATTACACCTCACTTTCATAATCATATCGTTGTTGTTTACACTAACTGGCGAATTTAGTTGCTCCAAAATATCACGAACTAGAGAATGTAGAAAAATATAGTTTTGAGAAAATTGAAAAAAATGGATAATTTCATTCAGTAGCGAATCTATCTAAAATTTTATATAAATGAAAAATGTTAATAGAGATTAATGAATAATATCTATTTCAACATGTTCATGACACATTAGCCTCACAACTGACATTGTAAGATGAGAATTATTGCGTTGAATCTTTTCGCCGGTTCGTGAAAATCTTTTCTACAAATTAGCCAGTTCATCGCTCGTTTAAATAACACGGTTTCATAATCGACAAAGCGAATTATTATTCTCCGCAATTCAAATGACACTGGTAACGTAAGTTTAGAACAGCTTAACAACATTAACTTCAATTCAAGTGCCTACGGTACTACTTTACGGAGCGAGCACAAAGTCCCGTTATTCCCTATCGCGTGTCCACACATTCATAGATGCTCGCGTTTATTAATGTGGGATCATGACAAAGGACAACTTTGAGGTAGTGTGACTATTCTTTACGATTTATTCCAAAGTATTTGTGTGTATACCTTCGTTTTCCTAATAGAGTATGATTCTTCTCCATGTACGATGTGAAATTCTCCTCAACATTGCTGGCGTGATTGCTCTAAATTCACATCGCACAGCATTCTTTAGGTCGTCAACTGTCGAAACAAATGTAAAAGCTTTTTCAGATCAGCCATCCTGAGTGAAGTTTTCCGCATTCACACCAGGCAAGTCCGGAATTGTACCTGACGTATATGTCACACGCTTTTCCCAAACCTGTCTTCCTTCTCTTTCCTGGGATAGTGTGCTCGGCGAGCGAAATCATCACTCATATGTGACGAGCTAACATGAGCATAGACAGCCCAGAATTTTAATTCCTAACTTAACTTAAAACATCGTAAGTTAGTAGCGAGTTCATTAGAATCTCATTTTGCTAATCTTTCGTGCCAAGAATAACATTGTCCATCCTTAATAGCAAGTTCATAGATTTTGAAATTGTTGGTTATTTGCTTACGTTTACAATACCATTCCCCATGCTTGATACGGGGCAATTGTGTTACTTGTTCCATATAAAAGCAAATAGCGATTATCTTTGGATCATTTGAAGACCGTTGTTTTTCAAAACTTTTAAGTCAATTTTGTTGAATGTACCTGTGAAAGTTATCTGTAAGTAACTGAATTTCGTTTACATAGGCTTCCTTTGCGAATTGTTTTACACGTGGTGCATAACTCCTTCCTTGGAGCACTAAATTTCACTTTTATAGAGGCAAAAACATATCTGTACAAAGAATACGATTAAGATTATTATGAAACTGATTTTAAAGATCGTAAGTTTTACTAATTGAGAAATATTGGATTTTCTTCCGTGAGATGAAAAATTAATTTACTTATAATACACTGCATTTTGTCACTCAAATACTGATGATAAACAAAATGACCGAATATAATACTAGCAACATTTTCGTTCTGTGGCAATTGTTGGTGTACAAAGTGCAACATAAACATTTAATAAAGAAAAATAAGTAAAAAGGAAGAAAGATTACATTTGCAACCACTTGCTCCATTTATTTTAGTAAATAGAACAGCGACATCTATTGCCCATAAAAATAATAGGGGGAATGTGAAATTTCTTTATACGTTTGAAGTAAAAGCAAATTTACATTCGCCAGTTCGTGAAGTTGAGGTACTCAGTTTCTCAATATTCGACATTATTTCACAAAATAAGCAGACTTCAGGTATAAATTTTTGTTCACTAGTAGTACACACGTATCTAACAGTTTTTGTACTGCATAACTAAAAAATAGCCATTTTTATTTTCGCCGGTTCGTGATATTTTGGAACAACTAAATTCGTCACTTCGTAAAAATAACGACGATAATGTTACAATCTGTTTTTGTCCCAGACAATACCGGTACGTCAAGATTCCTTGCTGCTTCATCTCCCGAAATGGTCGTGTGCTTTATTGCAATATCTTTTCTGTCTTTAGGCCCTCATTTGTCAAATGAAAGGTTTCGGATGAAAACCTTCCGAATGCCAACGTTTGTTTGTGAGGCTCTTCGCTGTTCAGCACGTGGAAATTAAGTTATCCAACATGCTTACATGTTCTTTCATTTATGTAGAACACTTGTAAATACGTCCTACACTCCTCTCTTCGGCCTTCCGCTCACTGGCGACAAAACAGTTGTGCAACTGTTATCGACAATGGTACGCTCATTGAAGCAAGAAAATTAAAACGTTTATTTTATTAGTTTTCCAAAACAATTCTAGTGAATAGGACACGCGTTGGTAACAGTGAAATCCATCTTATCATCAGTTTAGACTTAAAGACGCCAAAATTAACTGCATCTTTAATATATGTGTGTGTACGTTGCTGAGAGACTTTTTCTGCTTCAGCAGCAAGTCACCCTACTTACCTAAGTGATATCTACACTAATTTTTGATTGGATAATTATTGGTCATCGACCAATAGTGGACAATGTTATATTGGGTGAGTGATTACTAATCACGTGACCCACGGTAACCAGAAGAGGCGTAAATCTGTCGGACGACGAACATTGAACCCTCCGTCACGGAGAGAACTCGGGCGAAGCGATTGGGGCGACGAACATTGAAACCTCCACAACGGAGAGGTTGTGTAGAGCCCGAAAAACGAATAGTGGACGATTAAGTCAATGGTTTAGCCGGACGAGAGGTTAAGACGAACATTATTTTGGTCGTTTTAATATAAGTCATTTTGTGATTGTATACACGACTCCAAAAGTGCATTACCACCTGCTATTCTCCTTTTCCTGCAATAGCAGGCAACCCAAAAAGCTCGGCGGCTTGGTTGGTTGTGAATTCGAAAGGCGTTGGACCAAACCTCAATTTTGTAACAAATATATCAGTGTGGCAAACTGCAAATAAAAGAATAAAACAAATTGTTAAGAATGACAATTTTATTATCGTGACGGAATTAAATGACATCAAAAGTTACAAAATTATCTTACTTAAGCAGTTCAAACAAGATGAATGGCAAGAAAGAGATACCAGAGGAAAGCATTTCTCTACTCCCCCCAAACAAGAATCTTATAAAAAGAAAAAGTTACATAATGTAAAAGTTCAATATAAAAGCCCCACCCAAAATTTATAAAGTTGACACCCGAAAGGCAAGAACAACTGAACTGAAGTAAATGAACTTCTGCACAGATATTGCAGACGTAAATTGAGGAAATACGGTTTCGTATTTTCCTAAAAAAAAACGGTTCGAAGGGCACGGACCCCTCCAAACATTTGATCACGAAACATCAAACTTGCTAGTAACAGTATGCCAGGAGTATGTAAAGGACATTAAGAATTGCAACATAACCTTACGTATGGACAATACACAAAAATTAACAAATACGTTTTTTAAAACTTTCTGCTGAAAAACGGTTTTAGGGGACAAAACCTCCCAACCAAAATTTTGAAACTTAACGCCCGAGAGGCAAAAAGAAATGAACCGATGGGTATGAAATTTTGCACAAATATTTTAGACGTAAAATGAGGGAATACCTGTTTCGTAATTTCCTGGAAAAAACGGCTGGGTGAGGGACGGACCCCTCCAAACCTTTGATCATGAAATATCAAAAGTGCTAGTAACAGTATGTCAGATGTATGTAAATGACATCAAGAATTGCAATATAACTTTATGTATGGACAATACAAAAAAATAAACGAATACGGGTTTTTTATGTTCTGCAGAAAAAGGGTTTTAGGGGGGCAAAAGCCCCACCCAAAATTTTGAATGTTGTTGATCGAAAGGCAAGAAGAAGTGAACCGAAGTGAATGAAATATTGCGCAGATATTGTAGATGTAAAATGAGGGAATACGGGTTTCGTATTTTCCTGAAAAAAAAACGGCTGGGTGGGGCACGGACCCTTCCAAACTTTTCGTCATGAAATATCAAAAGTGCTAGTAACAATGTGTCAGATGTGTGTAAAGGACACGAAGAATTGCGACATATCTTGGTGTACGGACAACACGCAAAAAATAAAGGAATACTTTTTTCTATTTTCTGCGGAAAACGGTTTTAGGGAGCAATAGAACCCACAAAAAAATTTTCAAAGTTCGCGCCCGAAAGGTAAGAAGATGTGAACCGAAGTGAATGAAATTTTGCACAGATATTGTAAACATAAAATGACGGAATATAGGGTTCGTATTTCCCTGAAAAAAAGGGTTGGGTGGGGCACGGACCTCTCCAAACCTTTGATCACGAAATATCAAAAGTGCTAGTAAGAGTATGTCAGATGTGTCTAGAGGGCATGAAAAATTGCAACGAAACTTTGTCTATAAATCATAGTATAAAAATAAACGAATACGTTTTTTAATTTTAGAGGGAAAATGTTTTTTGTGGGCAAGAGCCCCCGTACAAAATTTTGGAATTTGACCCAAAAGGCAAGAAGAAGTGGACCGAAGTGAATGAAATGTTCACAAATATTATAGAGGTAAGACGAGAGAATACGTGTTTCGTATTTTCTTGAAAGAATAAAAAACTGTTGAATGGACCATGGCGTTGAGTAGCGAGAGGAGTGGACCGAAGCAAACAAAATTGTATGTAGGTATTGGATATGTAATATATGGCTTTCGTGTTTCACAAGTGTCTTGTCTCCATCCGATTTTTTCAATTTGGCAATCGAGTACAAGCAAAAACACTATAGCGTATTTTATAGTATTTCAGGAAGCAGCTTTAACGCTTACAAAGTTTTTGCGCATAAACAAGAACACGTATTGATTTATGTTCAGTTTGCTGTTGATCAGCCAAATTTGAAGCAAAACGGATAGAGGCACTTGAGAAACACTAAATGCCCTATTTTACATAGGGACTATATAATATCTACACACAATTTCACTTGCTTCAGTCCACTCCTTCCTGCGCTATTACGGTAATATTTACTTTTTTCGGATGGGGAATAGGCCCCAACATTGTTTCTCCGCAAATATTAAAACACGTTTAACTTGTTGGTTAGCAAATTGTCCCTATACGAAGCTTCGTTGCTATTCTCCATATTCTTACGAACTTTTGACGTATGCTTATTTGCACTTTTGATATTTCGTAATCAACGGTTCAAAAGGTTCGTGATTCACTCAACGGTTTTTAATAGGAAAATACGAAACCTAATTGTCTCATTTTACGTCTACAATATCTGTGCACAATTTCATTCACATCTGTTCACTTCTTCTTGCCTTTTGGGCCCCAAATTTCAAAAATTTTTGGAGGGGGCTTTTGCCCAGTAAAACCGCTTTTCCGCACAAAATAAAAAACATTCGTTTATTTTTTGCGTATTGTCCCTACAAAATATATCGTTCAAATTCTTCATGTCCTTCAAGTACTCTGACATACTGTTATTAGCACTTTTGATATTTCACGATCTAAGTTTTGGAGGGGTCTGGGTCCCACCTATCCGTTTTTTTTTCTTCAGGAAAATAAGAAACTCGTATTCCCTCATTTTATGTCTACAATATCTGTGCACAATTTCATTCCCTTCGGATTACTTTCTTTGGCCTTTCGGGCCTCAACTTCCAAAATTTTGGGTGGTTGCGTTTGCCCCCTAAAACCGCATTTCCGCAGAAAATAAAAAAACTTGTTTCGCCATATTTGTAGGCTCACTTTGATCCACTTGCGGTGACGCACAAAAAGTGAGAATAGGCGTACAAAATGGCACAAAACTATGCAAAAAAGCCATCCCGAAATTCGTTGGTTGCGGAACAAGTTAATGACGCCGGTGCTCACGGCACTTGACGCTGTCTCGTTATAAAAATCTATAGTCGTTTCGTTACCGAGAGGAGACGAGATGCACTAAAAGTACCCCTCGAGATGCACTAAAAGTACGAGACAAAATGCAAGCCTGTCATGAGCACCACTAAATGTATTCCACATTACTGTTTACATTTTTCATGGTTGCTCTTTCCAGTATAATCAGATCATGATTTCAAAACGAGTTAAAACGAGCTGAACGAGGGAGCTATTTGTCAAACTCGGCTCGACACGAAACTCGACATCAATTTATGGAGCTAAAAATAAACAGAACGTGTCCTTGTATTTTTTAAAATCTGTTTTATGGAAGGAAGGACTTTCTACATATGGGAAATTGGTAGTGGGTTGATTTGTAATACATAATCGAAAACGATCGATGTTAGTTGAGAAACAAATTGAGAAACAAAATACAGTGCTTTGCATTATATATCCACTGCTTCCTATTATAATAATTGCTGAAGCTTGTGTTTAGCGTTCACAGTACAAGGAAATTAAATTGTGGAAAAAAGATATATACAATTTGTATAGTTAACTTAATTACATGGAAATTTTAAGTTTCGGTACGCTTAATTATATGAAAAATTTTATACTTTTTTCATTTACGTTGGTCTCCTTTACCTTGATTTTGGATTTCAAATTTTAATCCTTTTTCCACTTAAAAGTATCTATAATTCAACAAGGTGATAATTATCAATGATAATTATAATAATTATTTATGTAATTGAATTCATTGTAATTTGGTCCATGAGAAACACTTTACCATTTCGTACTAGCTGTTATGCCCGTTCTTCGCACTGATCAGATAAAGTATCAATGTAAACAAACTGAACAACGGAAGAACAATTAAGAAACATTTCTAAAATTGGATATATTTTGTGTGAATATATACCCACCAACGTACATGTGTTTTCATTGGGAAGGCCGATGGGGGCTGAATTTGAACGTAAACACTATCGGGGGTGTCACTATACATCTGAGAAATCCCGATAAATATGGATTCGACACAAATATTGGTCATTTTCTACTACTTTTACATGTCCCGGTAAACGCCCCCTCAGACCCCCTTGGTTCCAATTGTGAAAAAATCCCCTTTGGCCTCCAGCCGATACCGCGAAAACTAGTAATGTAACACTAACATCTGCCATTTTCTACTACTTTTACATATCCCGGTAAAAGCCCCTATGATCCTCTGGTTCCAATTTTGAAAAAACAACGCCTCTGTCCCGCAGCCGATGGCGGCTGTATTTGGAAGTCAACGCCTGTGGGAGTATCGCCATTTATCTCAGCGAACGCGAAAACTATGGATTTTACACTAATTTCACGTTTTCCTAATTTCACTTTAACTGTACATCCTAAGAGGAGGGGAGGGGGACGTATAAATAAAAACTAGTAAAACCTAATAACTTTTGAACCACTCAACCAATCTCGATCTAATTTTTTATATACATGAAGGTCGGGCCTTGAGTGTTTTTTTTACCGTTTCACTTTGACAAGCCAACGTAGAGTAGGAGAAGGGGAAAATATATGTAAAAAAATAAAATATAAATGAGTGCCTTTGTGACTTCAATCTTGAACCACGTGACCGATCTCAATCAAATTTTCAGCATACATGAGTTTAGGGGCAGGGATTACTTTAGGCTATTCACTTTGATGAAGCAACGTAGGGGAGGAGGACGGTGAGAAATTTAAAAATGTTCAAAAATGACCGATATTATTGTTGAATCTCCATAATTTTCGGGTTCAATGAGACAAACAGTGACACTTCTGATGCTGTTTCAATGTACGTTCAGCCCTAATAATTGGGGAGGGAGAGGGTGCAATGGAGGAGAGAGGATAAACATTTAAAAATGATCGAAAAGGACTAATATTAATATCGAATCAATAGTTTTAGGAGTAGCAGAGATTAACAGTGAATATTCTGATGCCGTGTGCCGCAGCACGGGGGTAGGGGAGCTATATATAATAATAATCGAAAATGACCAATATTAGTGTCTAATTCATAGTTTTCGGGATCATTCTGACGAACTGTGACATTTTCGATCCGGTTTAAATGCAAGATCAGTTCCGCCACAAGGCGAGAAAGTGATGTATATAAAAAGATCGATAATGGCCGCTATCTGTGTCGAATTTATAGTTTTCTGGGTCGCTTAGATGAACAGTGGTACTTTCTATCTCATTTAAATTCAAATTCAACCCAACAATTTGGGGGAGAGGGAGAAAGATATATTTAAAAATGATGGAAAATGACCGAACGCTGAATCCACATTTGTGGGGGTCGCTGAGATAAACAGTGACACTTTCGATGCCATGGCCCGCAACATGGGGGGGGGGAAATATATACATATAAATGACCGAAAATGACCATTATTGGTGTCGAATCCATGATTTTTAGGGTGGCCGAGATGATCAATGGTCTTTCCGATGCTGTTTAAATCGATGCCATTAAAAACGAAAACAGCATATTTTACGGGTACTAAATACATGAAATACGGAGTTGTGCATTTAAATTTTCATTTCAACTCAGGCACTGTCCTTTCTCTATTTCAAAACCAGCTACAAATCTCTTTCCTAGAATATCTATTACTGGAACTATCGTTATATTTTTGTTTTTCGTTCTTCTACAACACCAAGGTTATAAAGGAAGGTCTTTTTGATGTGGGTTCGCAGCTTGAATCTGATCGAGAGTTCCCAACCCTACTATCTCGCCTCCAGAAAAACTGTATTACAGGGCAGAGTCTAAAGCAAGAAATGTATATCTCTTTTGCTAAAAAAACTTTAGTTAGCATACTAGTCACAGCACATGTTTAGAGGTTTTTCAACGAATCTGTATGAGACGAGACCTGCAAATGACACAGGACTGAAAGTTGAGCTTACACCAGAAGTTGAATCTGGTATCTTTTTAAGAAAAAAAATCCTAATTGCTGACTACTTTAATGATCATATTTCAATCTCATGTAAACATTTAGGGTAAGCCCGGCCCCCTAGACTCCCCGTGGAGTCGGGACTGTGTGACCCCCACCCTCGAACACAATTTTCTGGAAGAAAGCCTCTATTCTTCCTTTTGTCTGTCTAGTTTACTGAAAACATGAAAAGCAAACTAGGTCACAGAGCATAGAGTTTGTGGAGCCGCGGTGGCTCAGTGGTAGATTTTCACCTCTGGTGCTTGAGGTCCCGGGTTCGATCCCAGCCCCCGCCAAATGAACTTTGTGGTGGACAAATACCGTGTGCGTGGGTTTCCTCGGGGTTCTCCCGTTTCCTCCCACTTTCTTCATTCCACCATTTCATTCATTACTCATCATCACCGTCTCCTCTAGCCTAACCGGCATAAACGTGGGACGTAAAACTCAAAGATTTCATTTTCATTTCAAGGCATAGAGTTGGAAATGATTGACATGTTGCATTGGAGACATATTTCGTACCATTAATGATTTTGGGAGGTTTCCCAGGGACAAAATTCCCCTCGGAGTTATGGTGCTCAATATGCGTTGAGTTTATTTTATTGTCCCTTTTAGCAGCGAGGCTATATGAGACGGGACCTACTGATTAATCGTAAATTCCGAACTACATGAGCTCTCGGCGGAATCGAACCCGGGTTTCTCACGCTAAAGGCGCGTGCGCTAACCACTTAGCCACGAAGAAGCTCGGTGCTCATATTAGTAAAGAAGAAAGCACATTATGGGAATTTCAGTGCAGACAACTAAGTATGACGACTGTTAAATGAATATTTTTTATTTTGAATATATTGTGATAATGGTCAATCTTATTCGATAATGTCATTATCTCTTTAAAAAATAGCATTCTCTTTTCTGTACCTTTCTACAGTATATACAGAGCCGGATTTCCCAATAGGCCCGGGGCTATGGGCGCAAGCTCCCAGGGGGCGCACGGCCAAGAGAAAAAAAAATTAAAATGTCTAGCAATAAAAATAAATAGCCATAACTTAACATATTTTTTGAATTGATTTTTAAAAATCAGGCTAATTAAGCATCCTGATTTTGAAGTTGATTGGAACAAATAATTGTTGGTAACGTTCACCAGTCTTTTGTTAATACATTAACGGTATTTTGTTAAGCCCATAACGAAGTATATTCCTCAAAAAGCTTGGAATGATAAAATTGCATCGTGGAGTGGTGTTTAAGCATATAGGCCTGATAAAATTTTTTAATAAAGGTTTTTAGGAAAGTAAGTTTAACCAGACTAGGGGGCGGAAAAATTTATTGGGCCTAGGGGCGCCAAAATGCTAAATCCGGCCCTGATTATACAAGTTAAATTTCACACAGTGTGCAAAAGAGGGAAAGTGATTACAACGTATGATGGACTTCGCTTACTACTGAACAAAACCTTTCTTGTAAAATTGAGCGTTGCAAAGAACCTGTGTGCTTGACTGATAGCTACACATAAATTGACAGAATGAAAGTCTTAATTTTAGTACTGAATCTGCCCTCAGGGAAAAAAGCAAGCTGCTCGCACTCGTGCCTTCTGTGTCTTGTAACATTGTTTTTTAAAAAAACAGACACAAGGTCAGTTGTGAAACAACTAATAAGGCTCTTTGTATTTTATACAAATCATATTTGTTGTTTGATGCCTCTTTATTCGTTATAAAAGCAATATAACCAGATTCACAGAAACCCACAGGAATTGTAAAGAAATTTAAAAAAAATACCTTTATCATTCAGATCCTTTATTATTATTATTATTATTATTATTATTATTATTATTATTATTATTATTATTATTATTATTACTATTATTATTATTATCATGAATATTTTTCGTTAGTCCTCACAGCAATTAATACTTAGTAGCAGGGGTAAAAGTACGTGGGAACGCGGGGGACCCCATCCTCACCTCCAAAAAGCTGTGTATGGCGTCCCGCCAGTTCCTAAGCAATTACAATGGGCAAAAATAGGCATGGGAGACATCGTGACTCATGCCGCTATCTACCGTCCCCCTACCTTTTCAGATGATTCCATCCCATCTAGCCTAATCCCACTTCGCCTAACGATTTATCAGCCACTTACATCTCCAAGATAAGAATGTCCACCATTTTCGGATCTCACGTTAATCCGTAGCTCCATATCTCATGTAATTTTGCTACCGAAGGGATGCTAAACTGAAATCCGATCCAATAATAAAGAGAGATAATAGATGGAAGCTAATTTTTGGGAAATAATTCGTGAAAGGAGAATGTAGGATTAAACAGGATAATCCCGAGAAATCTCACAGGTACGATGGTATCCACTACAAACTTTTATAATCTGGAATCGAACGAGGTCCATCCCGCACCAGAAGTAGGCGCTCTATCACTAAGTCACCCTGCCCTTACTTTGGAGGAAACAGTATGATTCTGACAGATGTATCGATATACTAAATATTGCGTATGGTAAACCAACCTACAAGAAGTACAAACGATCAGAATGTGGGATTCGTGGAGTTTCCTTCGTGCGAAAATGGTAAGCACGTTTTTCTGTCAGTGATTCTTAACTAGATGCCCGCGTCTCTTAGGGATTGGGGAGGACACGGAGACTCAGTGGTAAACAGCTTGTCTCTGCTACGTGGGGCCTGTTGTTCGATCCTAAGCCAAGAAACTTTGTGGTGGACACCATCGTATCGTGTGTCGGTTTTCTCGGGATACTCCAATTTCCTTCCACATTCTCATTCCATCATATCTTCCATCAACATTTACTTGCCTTAATCATTGTCTCCCTTAGTCTAAAGAGCAAAATTGTGTTCGTTAAAATGAAATACTTCATTTCATTTAACAGGGGTTGCTTACAGTTTATCAGTGGGTTACCGTTAAGATGCTAATACTTGATACTAATATTTGTAAGAAAGGAGGAGTCTATGAGGCTCATAATTATCGAAAGGCTGATAACTACAATTGTACGTTGATTGTAAGAAATGCTAAAGATACGTACTAAATTTGATTTGTGAGTCTTTTAGCGTTATTAGTCGTATTATGGACAAGAAATAATTCACATATCTACAAACCAAGAAAACTAACACTGAAATTTGATATTCGACAGTGAAATATAATAATATACAACTTGGATATCACATATCGAGGTTAGTTTTCTTGGCTTTGAACATGTTCAACTTACATGTGTTTCGTGATAGTCCAAACTTTCAACGTACGAGTATCAGTCTCGTAAATTTTCGTAAATAACTATGAAGATTATCCTAATCTAACAAATAAGTACAGATAACGATCAATAAATTTCATAATTGACTTTTGAGAACATGCTGGCCCTAACTGATATATCACATCACTACTTTTCCATTACCAAAATTATCACAGATTTCAAAATGGCGGATTTCAAGGTGCAGCCGGAAGTTCGTGATTTACTCTGCCCATTGTAGATCACATTTTGTCAATATGTGAAACTACCACCGTTTGCATTGTCTATCTTTCACTATTTTCACGATTCAACAGTTTATTTGATGTATTTCAATAACATAGCATAACCCTTCTCCCATCAATTTTGACCCCCTCCGTTTCTTATGACGTTTAGCCCTTATAACTTTGCACATTTACATATTTCCACATCCTCTATCAGTCACACTAAGTCTCATTCCGAAACTCGATTCATCCATTTGGACCCTTTACTTGTCAGACAATTTCTTCTTGGTGGAGAAACAGGGAAAATAATTCTACACACAGCAGTGTAACATTTCGACAAGTAACACTTCAGCAGTGTAACACTTCGATTTTGATAAAATTTGGTAGGTAGATACTACACATAAAATAAACGAATACCGGTACGTGTATTTTTATTTTCTCCATTAAAGCTGTTTCAGGGGTCAAAAACCCACACCCAAAATTTTGAAAGTTGACGCCCGAAAGGCAAAAACAAGTGAAGCGAAGTGAACGAAATTGTGCAGAGATATTGTAGACATAAAATGAGGGAATACGGGTTTCGTATTTTACTGGAGAAAACGGTTAGGTGGGGCACGGACCCCTCCAAATCTTTGATCACGAAATATCAAAACTGCTAATAACAGTATGCCGGAAGTCCTAAAGAACATGAATAATTGCGACGAAATTTTGCATAGTGGCAATATAAAAAAATACGTTTTATTTTGTGCGAAAAAACGGTAAAGGCGCAAAGGCCCCCACCGAAAATTTTGAAAATTGACGCCCAAAAGGCAAAAACAAGTGGACCGTAGTGAATGAAATTGTGTACAAATATTGTAGAGGTAAGGTGGAGGAATACGTGTTTCGTAATTTCCTTAAAAGAAAAAAAACTTTAGCGTGGATCGAGGCGTCTGGTGGCGGAAGGAGTGGACAGAAGCGATGAAATTTTGTGTAGATATTGGATATGTAAAATATGACCTTTCGTGTTTCACAAGTGTATCCATCTGGTTTTTCAAATTTGGAAGATCGACAGTGAGCTCAAACAGTATATATATATTATTTTATAGTATTTCAGGAGGCACCTTTAACATTTCAATGTTTTCGTGATCAAATATTTGGAGGGGTCCGTGCCCCACCCAACCGTGTTTTTCCAGGAAAATACGAAACCCGTATTCCCTAATTTTATGTCTACAATATCTGTGTACAATTTCATTCACTTCGGCTCACTTCTTTTTGCCTTTCGGACCTCAAATTTCAAAACTTTCGGTGGGGGCTTTTGCTGCCTTAAACTGTTTTTCCGCAGAAAATAAATAAAACGTGTACCTTCCTTTTTTTGCAGATCGTCCATGCGCATATTTTCGTTGCAATTTGTCATGTCGTTTACACACATCTGACATACTGTTACTAGCACTTTTGATATTTCGTGATCAAATGTTTGGAGGGGTCCGTGTCCCACCTAACCGTCTTTTCCAGGTAAATACGAAACCCGTACACCCACATTTTATGTCTACAATATGTGTGCAAAATTTCATTCACTTCGGTTCAATCCTTATTTTTCGGGTGTAAACTTTCAAAAGTTTTGGGTGGGAGGTTTTGCCCCCTAAAACCATTTTTCCGTAGAAAATAAAAGAAACGTATTCCTTTGTTTTTTGTGTATTGTATATACGTAAAGTTTCGTTGCAACTCTTCATGTCCTATACACACATTTGACATAGTGTTACAACAACTTTCTATATTTCGTGATCAAATGTTTGGAGGGGTTCGTGACCCACCTAACCGTCTTTTCCAGGTAAATACGAAACCCGTATACCAACATTTTATGTCTACAATATCTGTGCAAAATTCCATTCACTACGGTTCGCTTCTTCTTCTCTTTCGGGCGTCAACTTTCAAAAGTTTGGGGTGGGTTCTTTTGCCCCCTAAAACCGTTTTGGATGCCGGATGGCGGGATGGCTCCCAGATTATAAAAGTTTGTAGTGGATACCATCGTACCCGTGAGATTTCTCGGAATTACCCTGTTTTCTCCTACATTCTCCTTTCACGAATTATTTCCCAAAAAAATAGCTTCCATCTATTATCTCTCTCTATTATTGGATTGGATTTCAGTTTAACATCCCTTCGGTTGCAAAATTACATGAGACATGGAGCTACGGATTAACGTGAGATCCGAACTGCTTGTGCTCCCGCTTATAATTGGAGCCGGGTCTCCTATGCGAAAGTCGCACACGCTACCCCATAGCCATGCGTGATCTCTCTGTCTTCCTTAGGCTAGAAGGCATAACATGTAAACTTTATGGACTTCAAATAACTTCAGTTCTTTCTCGATAGTCAATTCTATACTGAGACAAAGTAGATCAATCAAATATGTTCATCTTCCCTTTTTATAATTTTAACGGTGTTCTTGTAACTTCGACCGTGTTCTAAGATTCCTGTTATTTGAAATATCGTATTTAATTGTAGTTAACTTGCCTCAGTCAACATTTCATAAAATATCCCAATAATTCTTCAATTTCTTTGGGGTGATCTTTGTGCTGCCCCTGTACCATATCGAGTTGTGCATTAATGGAAGCTATGGTTAAAATAATATGCATTGCCTTTACCCCGACTTCGATCCGACATTCTGTTCTCGAGTTACATTTTGGGCATTTTCCCGACAGGTTTTTGGCTGGTCATATCGCCAAAAGGAAGTATTTGTGCACCCAGGTTCTTATCTTGGTATCAGGAATCAGCTCCCAAAGGTTCTCGGTTTTGCTTTGAAACACCCAATATATTTCTATCCTGTTTCTGATTAGCTCCTGTTTGGCAATCAATTTCCAGTATTCCCAAAACAAATCAAAAGTGAACTAAATTAACTAAATCGCCTTCCCCTATGCTTTCTTCTTGTATAGCAATTATTATATATTTATATTGTAGTTTACAGAGATTGCCAATATTGATTGAAATGTCTGGTTATAATGCTAGTAGAGGAATTCCCTCTTTAGTACAGAAATTTCCTCCTTGCATCCTACTGCGATATTAGGCGAGATGGGATTACGCAAGATGGGAATTCCCATTTCGCCTAAATGGTGGACATTCTTCTCTTGCAGATATAAGTGGCTGATAAATCGTTAGACGAGGTGGGATTAGGCGAGATGGGATGGAATCATCTGGACGGTAGGTAGTGGCATGACGTCACGCCGTCCCCCTTGCCTATGTTTGCCCATTGTAATTGCTTAGGAACTCGGGGGAGGCCGTACACATTTTTTGGAGGTGGGGGCCGGGTTCCCCCGCGTTCCCACGCACTTTTACCCCTGCTGCTAAATAATAATTGCTGTGAGGACTAGCGAAAAATATTATGCGGTAATAATAATAATAATAATAATAATAATAATAATAATACCAATTCTACTACTACTACTACTACTACTACTACTACTACTACTAATAATAATAATAATAATAATAATAATAATAATAATAATAATAATAATAATAATAATAATAAAGGACCTGAATGATAAATATATCTTCATGATAAATATAAATCTGGATGTGTTGTTTTTCATAAGGAATAAAGAGGCTTCAAACAACAAATTGGGAAATATAATTTTGTATAACAGAAAACTAGCCTTATCAGTTGTTTTATCTTGTGTCTGTGTCTGTTTTTTAAACACAATGTTACAAGGCACAAAACAAGGCCTGAGGGCAAGTTGCTTTTAGCCTGAGGCAGCTTCAGTACTCAAGACTTTCGTTCTGTCAGTTTGTGTGTAGCTATCAGTCAACCACACAGGTTCTTTGCAACGCTGAATTTTACAAGAAAGGTTTTGTTCATCGGTTTACAAGAATGGTTTCCAAGAAGGTCCATCGTATATACATTGTAGTCACTTCCCCTCTTTTGCGCACTGTCTGAAATTTAACTTGTATACTGTAGTGAGTTACAGAAAAGAGAATGCTATTTTTAAAAAAATGACATTATCAAAAAAGATTGAAAATTATCACAATATATTCAAGATGAAAAATATTCATTTAACAGTCGTCATACTTAGTTGTCTGCACTGTAAGTCCTATAATGTGCTTTCTTCTTTACTAATTTGAGCACCGAGCTTCTTCGTGTCTAAGTGGTTAGCATACGCGCCTTTGACGTAAGAGACCTGGGTTCGATTCCCGCCGAGAGCTCATGTTCGGATTTCACGATTAATCAGTAGGTCCCGTCTCATATAGCCTCGCTGCTGAAAGGGACGATAAAATCAACTCAACGCATATTGAGCACCATACAAGATATAACTCCGAGGGGAATTTTGTCCCTGGGAAACCTCCCAAAATCATCAATGGTACGAAATATGTCTGCAATGCAACATGTCACTCACTTCCAACTCTATGCTCTGTGACCTAGTTTGCTTTTCATGTTTTCAGTAAACTAGACAGACAAAAGGAAGAATAGAGGCTTCCTGCCAGAAAATTGTGTTCGAGGGTGGAGGGTCACACAGGTCAGAATCCACGGGGAGTCTAGGGGGCCGGGCTCACCCTAAATTTTTACATGAGAATGAAATATGAGCATTAAAGTAGTCAGACATTAGGATTTCTTTTGTCTTAGAATGATACCAGATTCGACTTCTGGTGTAAGCTCAACTTTCAGTCCTGTGTCAATTGCAGGTCTCGTCTCATACAGATTCGTTGAAAAACCTCTAAACATATGCTGTGACTAGTATGCGAACTAAAGTTTTTTTTTTTAGCAAAAGAGATATATATTTCTTGCTTTAGACTCTGCCCTGTAATCCAGTTTTTCTGGAGGCGAGATAGTACGGTTGGGAACGGTCGATCAGATTCAAGCTGCAAACCCACATCAAAAAGACCTTCCTTTATAACCTTGGTGTTGTATAAGAACGAAAAACAAAAATATAACGATAATTCCAGTAATAGATATTCTAGGAAAGAGATTTGTAGCTGGTTTTGAAATAGAGAAAGGACAGTGCCTGAGCTTTATTAATATTACTAGTATATATTACCCACTTTGCTGAGTTGAAATGAAACTTTAAATGCACAACTCCGTATTTCATGTGTTTAGTACCCGTGAGATATGCTGTTTTCGTTTTTAATGGCATCGATTTAAACAGCATCGGAAAGATCATTGATCATCTCGGCGACTCCAAAAATCATGGATTCGACACCAATAAGGTCATTTTCGGTCATTTATATGTATATTTCCTCCTCCCCCATTTTCCGGGCCATGGCATCAAAAGTGACACTGTTCATCTCAGCGACCCCCAAAAATGTGGATTCAGGACTAATATTGGTCATTTTCGATCATTTTTCAATATCTCTTTCTTCACTTCCCCCATGTTGTGTGATTGAATTTGAAATTAAACGGGATAGAAAGTACCACTGTTCATCTAAGCTAACCAGAAACCTATTAATTCGACACTGATAGTGGCCATTATCGACCATTTATATATCTCTTTCTCCTCATCCCGCAAGTGGCGGAGCTCATCTTGCATTTTAACCGGATCGGAAATGTCACAGTTCATCAGAATGATCTCGAAAATTGTGGATTAGACACTAATATTGGTCATTTTCGATTATTATTATTATTATTATTATTATTATTATTATTATTATTATTATTATTATTATTATTATTATATAGCTACCCTACCCCTCCTCCGTGCTGCGGCACACGGCATCAGAATTGTCACTGTTAATCTTCTACTCTTGAAACTATTGTTTCGACACTAATATTAGTCATTTTCGATCATTTTTAAATGTTTATCCTCTCTCCTCCATTGCGCCCTCCCCCTCCCCAACCATTAGGGCTGAACTAGGATTGAAACAACAGCAGAAGTGTCACTGTTTCTCTCATCGACCCCGAAAACTATGGATTCAACTCTAATATCGGTCGTGTTTGATCATTTTCAATTTTTCCCCTCCCCCTCCCTTTTTGCATCGTCAAAGTGAATAACCTAAAGCAATCCCTGTCCCTAAACTCATGTATGTTGGAAATTTGATTGAGATCGGTCACGTGGTTCAAGAGTGATGAAGTCACAAAGGTAGTCATTTTTATTTTTATTTTTTACATATAGTTTTCCCTCCACCTCTCCTACGTTGGCTCGTCAAAATCAAACGATAAAAAGACCCAAGGCCTGACCCTCATATATGTTGAAAATTTGATCGAGATTGATTGAGTGGTTCAAAAGATATTAAGTTTTATTAGTTTTTACTAATTTGTCCCCCTCGCCCTACCCTAGGATCTACCGTTAAAGTGAAATTAGAAAAATGTTTCCAGATCCAAACCTCATATATCTTGAAAATTTGATTGAGATCGGTCAGATAGTTCAATAGGTATTAAGTTCCAAAATAGTCGCTTTCAGTCTTATATAAATTGATTTTTATATGTCTCCCACTCCTTCTCCACCCTCATGGTGCTGCGTCAAATTTAAATCATAAAAGTGATCCCAGGCTTGAACCTCATCTATGTTGAAAATTTGATCGATATCGGTCGAGTGGTTCAGGAGTTATTAAGTTTTATTTATTTTTTACACCCCCTCCTCCTCCCCTCAGTTCTACCATCAAAGTGAATAGCCTAAAACCAATCCAGCCTTGAAGCTAATCCATGTTAAGAATTTGATCGATATCGGTGGGGCGGTTCAGGAGATTTACTCACAAACAGTTATTTTCAATTTTATATATATAGATTGGTAGTGTAGAATCTAGATATTTTCCCATTGGGCAACGTAGAATTTTGCGGGACTTTCCACATCCCGCCATCCTTTCCAACAGAACGGCGGATGCATCGCTTTTATAATTAGCAATCGTCAACATTGAGACTTTTCCCAAATAGGCAGTCCTGGCTTCGATAGAAGAAAAAAAGTTTGAAGGGCCGGATCAGGGCAGTGGAGAAGAGTCATCTTTTATTAGCTACAGAATACGACTAGCCGACGTGACGACCACCATGGCCTCGCATCATGTAGTTCATTTTTTTAAAATTTTCAATGGAGACCTGCCTACGTATTTTGAATTGCAGAGGAAGGTATGTTGTATGCATTAACATTACAAATATATGAACATACTGGTATTGAAATTTGAAAGACGTTTAGGACAAATTGAATTCAATAGGTGATTGTATTTCCTTTGTAGGAGCCCTTAGTTTTTACTTTTGCAGCTTGTCGTCCCCTAAATTGCCGCTCGGAGCGTTTGTCCCTTTTCCCCAGATCTGGCACTGACTTTGGAGATGACTGTGATCTGCAGAGGTCATGGCTTAGTTATAAACAATAATATAGTAAGAAACTAAAACGTAAATATAGTAAGAATAATAACAACTCGCTGATTGTGCGAGCTGTTTTTCTCTTTTTTTCCTCAGCTGATCTAATAGTGACTGTGCCGCACTCAGAACACGTACAGGAGAATTGACAACACCACACGCGAGCCCGCCTGAAACAAATTCGAGGTGAAATTTCTGAATGATCCTTCCAACCTACATTCAAGGTTTCTTTATAATGTCAAAAATTATATTGTATATTTTATGTTGAACTTCGCTTACAAAAGTTTGTTCTTCTCTCCAAGGTTTTAAGTTCAATCCCCTTTTTTTTCTTCGTTGTTAAAACCTAATGACCTTTTTACTTATTCGTGGCATGATTTTTTTCCACACAAGTATTAAACTTTGAATTTAGCGCTTGAGAGTAGCAGAAACATACGAGCTTAATATTCCTCCGCGAGACAAATATCCACTCATCACTGAGTTCTGTTGCTTGCCACTAGATGGCAATATAAGATGCAGTTACGAAAAAGGAGCAATTAATGATTTGAGTCAATACAATCATAAGCTTGAAATTCAGTCTCGTTTCGGCTCAAAAAGTGGAATAGTTTCCCGTATGAATCAATGGGGATCATTTTTAAAATTCCGGCGGTATTCAGTCCTCTTAAATGGAAATTGTCGACGATCAATAGAAAGTTAATATGGAAGAACTATGAAATAAAACAAACAGACACGCGTCATTTTGTAATAAAATTACATGGCTAGTGCATTTTGTCTGATTCAAAGCTGTTATCGTCGAATATACACAATTAAAGGTGCCCTGATTGGCCAAATTAAAAAAAACCTCAGCAAATTATCCCTCTACAGCCGAATTTTTTCGTCACCACCGGTGGGAATACGGGTTTCTTATTATCCTGAAAAAAAAAACCGTTTAGGTGGGACCCAGACCGCTCCAAAACTATGATCGTGAAATATCAAAAGTGCTAATAATAGTATGCCAGAAGTGCTTGAAGGACATGAAGAATTTAAATGACACATTGTGTAGGGACAATACGCAAAAAAATAAACGAAATACGGTTTTTTATTTTCTGTGGAGAAACGGTTTTAGGGAGCAAAATACCCACCCAAAATTTTGAAATTTGAGGTCCAAAAGGAAAAAAGGAATGCACCGAATTGAATGATATTGTGAGCAGATAGTGTAGACATAAAATGAGATAATTCGGTTTCGTATTTTACTGAAAAAAAAGGTTGAGTGAGGAACGGACCTTGTAACCCGTTGATTACGAAATATCGAAAGTGCAAATAAGCATACGTCAGAACCTCGTAAAGACTGGAAAATTGCAACGAAACTTCGTATAGGGACAATTTGCAAAACAATAAATGAAACGTGTTTTAATATTTGAGGAAAGACAGTGCTTTGACCTAGGCCCCTCCGACAAAAAAGTAAATATTACCGTAATAGCACAGGAAGGAGTGGACTGAAGCAAATGAAATTGTGTGTAGATATTATATAGACCCAATGTAAAATAAGGCCTTTCGTCTTTCTCAAGTGGCCAAATTCGTTTTGCTTTAAATTTGGCAGATCAACAGCTAACCTGAAATAAATTGACACGTTTTTTTATGCGCAAAAACATTGTAAGGGTTAAACATTCCTCCTGAAATACTATAAAATACGTTATACTGTTTGTGCTTGTAGTTGATATGCCAAATTTGAAAAAATCGGATGAATACACGACACTTGTAAAACACGAAAGGCCTTAGTTTACATATCCAATATCTATATACAATTTCATTCGCTTCCGTTCACTCCTCCCGAAACTCAACAAATCGTTCCACTCAACAGTTTTTTATTTTTCTTTCAGGAAAATACGAAACACGTATTCCCTCATCTTACCTCTACAATATTTGTGCACATTTCATTCACTTCGGTTTACTTCTTCTTGCCTTTTTGGATTAAATTCCAAAAAGTTTGACGGGGGCTCTTGCCCCCCAAAACCCGTTTTCCCCTCGAAAATAAAAAAGTATTCGTTTATTTTTTTTGCCTATTTTTCATACACAAAGTTGCGTTGCAATTCTTCATCTCTTTTACAAACATCTGACATACTGTTACTGGCACTTTTGATATTTCGTGATCAAAGGTTTGGAGGGGTGCGTGCCCCACCTAACCGTCTTTTCCAAGCAAATATGAAGCCCGTTTTCCCTCATTTTGTGTCTACAATGTCTGCACAAAATTTCATTCATTTTGGTTCACTTCTTACCTTTCGGGCGTCAACTTTCAAAATTTTGGGGTCTATTTTGTGCCTCTGAAAGCCATGTTCCGCAGAAAATAAAAAAAACCTTATTCCTTTATTTTTTCGTATTGTCCATACACAAAGTTTCTTTGGAATTCTTCATGTCTTACACACTTCTGAAATACTGTTATTACCACTTTTGATATTTTGTGATCAAATGTTCGGAGGGGTCGGTTCCCCACCTAACCCTTTTTTCCGGGAAAATACGAAACCCGTATTCCCTCATTTTATGTCTACAATGTCTGCCTACAATTTCATTCACTTCGGCTCACTTCCTTATGCCTTTCGATCGTCAACTTTCAAAATTTAGGTGGGGGCTTTTGTCCCTTAAAACCGTTTCTTCGCAGAAAATGAAAAACATTATTCGTTTTTATTATTTTTTGCGTATTGTCCATGCACAAAATTTCGTTCCAATTCTTCCTGTCCTTTAAGCACATCTGACATACTGTCATTGGCACTTTTGATATTCCGTGATCAAAGGTTTGGAGGGGTCCGTGCTCCACCTAACCGTCTTTTCCAGTCAATACGATACCCGTATACCCTCATATTATGTTTACAATATCTGTGCCAAATTTTATTCATTTCGGTTCACTTCTTCTTACCTTTCGGGAATCTTCTTTCAAAATTTTCGGGTGGGTTCTTATGCCCCCTTAAACTGTTTTTTCGAAGAAGATAAATAAAATGTATACCTTCCTTTTTTTGCACATCGTCCATGCGCATAATTTCGTTGCAGTTCGTCATGTCCTTTACATACATCTGACATACTGTTACTAACACTTTTGATATTTCGTGATGAAATGTTTGGCGGGTACCCTGCCCCACCCAACCCTTTTTTCAAGGAAAATACGAAACCCGTATTCCCCAATTTATGTCTACAATATCTGTTTAAAATTTCATTCACTTCGGCTCACTTCTTTTTGCCTTTCGGGCCTCAAATTTTAAAACTTTAGGTGGGGCTTTTTCCCACTTAAACTGTTTTTACGCAAAAAAATAAATAAAAAGGATACCTTCATTTTTTGCACGTTGTCCATGCACATAGTTTCATTGCAATTCGTCATGTCCTTTACACACATCTGACGTACTGTTACTAGCACTATTGATATTTCGTGATCAAGTGTTCGGAGGGTACCCTGCCCCACCTAACCCTTTTTTCAAGGAAAATACGAAACCCGTAATTCCTAATTTTATGTCTACAATATCTGTGTACAATTTCATTCACTTCGGCTCACTGCTTTTTGCCTTTCGGGCCTCAAATTTTAAAACTTCAGGTGAAGCTTTTGCCCCCTTAAACTGTTTTTACGCAAAAAATAAATAAAAAGGATACCTTCATTTTTTGCACGTTGTCCATGCACATAGTTTCATTGCAATTCGTCATGTACTTTACACACATCTGACATACTGTTACTAGCAGTTTTGATATTTCGTGATCTAAGGTTTGGAGGGGTCCGTGCCCGACCTAACCGTCTTTTCCAGGAAAATACGAAACCCATATCCTTATTTTGCGTCTGCAATATCTGTGAACAATTTCATTCATTTCGGTTCACTTCTTTTTGCCTATCGTGCGTCAACTTTAAAACTTTAGGTGGGGCTTTTGCCCCGTAAAACCGTTTTCTCTTGGAAAATGAAAATACCCGTATTGGTTTATTTTTTGCGTGTTGCCCAAACGTAAAGTTTCGTTGCAATTCTTCCTGTCCTTTACTCACATCTGACGTACTGTTACTAGCACTATTGATATTTCGTGATCAAGTGTTTGGAGGGGTTCGTGTCCCTCCAACCGTTTTTTTAAAGAAAATACGAAACCCGTGTCCCTCATTTTATGTTTTAAATATCTGTGCACAATTTCATTCACTGCGGTTCAGTTGTTCTTGCCTTTCGGGTGTGAACTTTTTAAATTTTTGGGTGGGTTTTATATTAAAACTTTACATTATGTAACTTTTTCGTTTTTATGAGATTTTTTTTGGGGGGGAAAGAGAAATGCTTTCCTTTGGTATCTGTTTGTTGTCATTCGTTTTGTTTCAACTGCTTAAGTAAGATCATTTTGTAACTTTTGATGTCATCCAACTCCATCACGATAATAAAATTGTCATTCTTAACAATTTGTTTTATTCTCTTATTTGGAGTTTGTCACACTAATATATTTGTTACAAATGTCAGGTTTGGTCCAACGCCTTTCGAATTCGCAACCAACCTGACCGCCGAGCTTTCTGGGTTGCCTGCTATTGCAGGAAAAGGAGAAGAGCAAGTGGTAATGCACTTTTGGAGTCGTGTATACAAAGAGGAAAGTATATCTCTTGGTCATAAGGCAGAATAGACTTGTCAGTAGTTTTAGAGTGCAGAGAATTTTTGTTTGGAGGATAGCAAATCGTGAGAGGACCATTTCATCATACATCTCGACAGGACACGTTATTCTATGGAATTTTACATGAAGCTGTAATTAGAGTGCCAATTTTATTCTGAGATGGCGACAGGAATATTCAGAGAATTATCTCTCGCGAGAGCTATGTTTCTTCAATTATATTAAAGTTTAAGATCATTCAAGTAGCTAGCACGCCTACTACGAATTTGTAAGATTTATTACACATATTATTTTGTGTATAAGCCACATATGGCAAAAGTTAAATTTACATATTTTGGCTTAATTTTTAAGTAAAGAAAAGAAAAAAAGATTTTCGTTAGGACAACCGAGTTTATTTAATATTTTAACTGCCCTGTAAGAAGTTCCCGTTGTAAAAATGTCAATGTATTTCTTATTGTGTTTTGATGTGCATGTGAGATTACTTAACTAAGCGGTTAGAGAAGTATGTAATTTAGATAATTTTCAGATTGAAATATGATCATTTAAATGTATATGTTACCGGCGTAATCATTTAACATTGAATCTCACAATCCTTGATACCGCAAGAACGTAGGATGTGGTACACTCCGCATCAAAAAAATTGCGACGGCTAAAGCCGTGCAGCTAGGCCACCCAATATACACCTTCTTATCCCATAATCGTGTCTGGTAGAGAGACTCCCTCCCTCTCCTCCTTTCTTCTCTCCCACACTAAAATTAGCTAAAAACATAAACGCAATTCTAATTTCAAACTACACATGTATTTGTATCGATAAAATGATATAACAAAACCGAGACGAAACAAGATTCATAACTTAATTTAGAGAGAAACTGAAATACACAGAATGAAAAATTGAAACCAATGGGTGTCTATTAAACAGAGGTTCAGAAATGAGGCAGAGAGAGAGAGAGAGAGAGAGAGAGAAGAAGAAGAAGAAGAAGAAAAAGAAAAGGGAGAACAGAAAAAATGTGGAATGAAGTTCCGTTACCAGAAATCCAACAGTAATATAGAAATAACGTTTGTTTTTATATATCTTTTCAGGACTATTCGTATATGTAGAGAATGCTTGAAACATTCATTAAGTCACTTTCATAAAGGATAGCATACTCAATTTCCAGTAGAACTGTAGATCTCACAGACACATCTAAGATAATGTCAAAAGTTTAACACATGCTTTGTTCTCGCGTGGTTCGGTTGTAAATTCGGTAGTGTTCATTGGACGTACTGATGCAAACTACATTCTAATAAACCCAGTAGGTAGCGTAGGTCATATCATCCATTCCAGACTACTAATGCAAAGTGAGCAAAAAAAAGAAAAAAAAGAAAAAGGAAGGGAGAAAGAAAGAAAGAAAACAGAATGAGTGCTATTTTACTGGTAATTTATTATAAAAAATATGCTATATTAAAAGTCCATACCGTATCATAATGAAAAGTTACAAATGTTCAAATGGAAAATTGGATGTTCCTTATAGATGTAGCAGACCTTGCATATTTTAAATTTCAACGTGAATAAATGACATTGAATTATTAGATGCAAACAAATATGTATCGAACTAGTGTAAACATTTTTTTTTGTTTTCAAATAACGAAAGAGGTTTCCATTTTCTAGTCTTTTCCGAAGATTTATCTGTTTCGAACATCCAGCATCACTTTCATCTCTTGCGAATATAACGTTGTAATCTGCACAGAGAGAATGAACACGCTAGAGCTCAAACGGATCATAGTGTCAGTCAGATGATGTTGGTTAGCTTATGGGCCACCACTTGGTTGAGGATTCAAAGCCGTAGGGACCCGGTAATTCGACTGAGACTCGGTAACCCAGATGATTAAAAAATTTTGCTTATTCCCTTGCATTAAAACATTATTTCTTTCAGAGATGATCAGGACTGGAGATGTTCTGTCCAGAGCACAAAAACTCGACGTTTAAGATGCCATTTAAATACATTTTCCAGACCAGGTCTATCGGTCTCTTGCTCCGTTTTAACTTTCGAACATGCACACGCATATCAAGTGCGTGTGTGTGAAAGAGAGAGGGGGAGAAGTGAAAGATATAAAGACAGGATACAGAAACATCAAGAAAGAAAGAAAGAAAGAGGGGAGAGAGACGAACATAAATATGAAACATAGTTATCATTACAGTGTACGATGAAGAACGCACACACTGTTTATTCGAATTCTCGCCAGTGATGCTTTGTAAGTTCTCCAACAGAAGATAAATCTCTGTTTCCAGCAATTATTTTATGCGAAAAAGTTATACTACCTGGTGGAGAATCGAACTCAGGTTTTCCGCGTGGAAGTCTGGTACTTTACCACTACACCACCGATTATTTACCCATACCCTCTTCAGCAAATGCTGTAACATTTCTTTCCGAGAACGATAACACGAAAAGTGTTTACTGCAGACCAATGAAGTGTTTCGAATGTCCTGGTAAATCCCTTGCGCTTTCCCAACCAACATTCGTAAATTGTCTCTATCATGATAAAGGTGTTTGCTTCCACATTCTTAAGCATTGCACGTATTTTATGAGAAATCGATTCTTCATTGTCACTTTGTAAAAAATGCAAGCTTGGCGTGAACAAGATTCGAACCCATGCTTGACAGCTGTAGTAGTTTCAACTCCAATACGTTACCGCTAAACTACCATGCCACCTGAAGATAGACGCCAAATATTACTTACTTTAGCCTTGATTATTAAAACGATCAAGCTTCTTCCTGTAAGTTTATTAGCTTCTAAGTGCACAACGAAATTAATTTATTCGACGACCTGGTGAGAAATTAGTGTCCAATAATGAAGGAAACAACATTCAATCCAGAAAAAATTACAGAAATAAAAACATATTATGAATTCATTTCGTTCTGCAAGTTCAAAAGTACGCCTATAATAATAATAATAATAATAATAATAATAATAATAATAATAATAATAATAATAATAATAATAATAATAATAATAATAATAATAATAATAATAATAACCTATATTGTAAAATTGAAAGGGACTGTGACAGTCTGTTGAACCAAACCACCGATCTCGATCAAATATTCAACATTGATAATGTTCGTACCTGGGAGTATTTTTATCTATTCGTTTTGATCGTGTTACTTAGGGCAGTGGGAGGATGCAAAAATTTAGAAAAATAAGGAAAACTTAATAATTCTTGAATCTAACGACATACAACGACATTCAACATAGATTACGTTTGTGCAGTGGAATGCTTTTAATCATTTCACTTTGATGGTGGAATGTAGGGCAGGGGAGGACGGGGAGATATACAAAAATCAATGTAAATTAAAGTAAAAGTGAATATGTTAATAAGTAAATAAGTCTTGAACCACCGCGGACAGATCTGCACCGGACAGATCTGCATCAAATTTTCAACATGGATGAAGTTCGAGCCTGGAGTGGTTTTTATCATATCTCTTTGACGGTAAAACTTAGGAGAGGGGAGGGGATGGGAAATATATATAAAAATAAATAAAAATTAATAATTCTTGAACCAAGCGACCTATCTCGATCAAATTTTTAACATAGATAAGGTTCGGGCCTGATATGGTTTTATTATTTCACTTTGACGTTAGAAATTGGATAAGGGGAATCCGAAAGGGATATATACAAGGGGTATATATTTAGTGTATATATTTAGGGTATATATACACTAAAATAAAATTTAATAAGTCTTTAACTACTGTACCAATCTCGATAAAAATTTTCAACCTAGATGAAATACGAACCCGAGATGGTTTTCCTCGTATCATTTTGAAGGGGAAGGATAGTAACATTTAAAAGAGAACGAAAAATGACCGATATTAGTATCGAAACTATAATTTTTGGAGTCGCTGAGATGAACAATGACATATCTGATGCCGTTTAAATCCAAATTCAGCCCGCAAATGGAGGAGGAGGAGATATATAAAAATGATCAAAATAACCAATATCATTGTGGAATTCATAGTTTTCCGAGTGGCTGAGATGAACAATGGCACTAAAGATGCCGTGCTCCGCAAAATGGGAAGGGGAGGGGATATAAAAAAACTCTTCGAAAATTACCGATATCAAAGAGCGTTTTAGTAATAGTAAAAAGTGACAGAATAACGGAGCATATTTTTTTTTCAATTAGCAGAGCAATGCAGCCAATTGATTCTAATAATAATAATAATAATAATAATAATAATAATAATAATAATAATAATAATAATAATAATTATTATTATTATTATTATTATTATTATTATTATTATTATTATTATTATTATTATTATTATTATTATTGGCATACATTTGAACTTGCAGAACGAAATGAATTCATAATATGTTTTTATTTCTGTAATTTTTCCTGGATTGTATATTGTTTCCTTTATTAGTGGGCACTAATTTCTCTCTACGTCGTCGAATAAATGAATGTCGTTGTGCACTTAGAAGCAAATAAACTTACAGGAAGAAGCTTGATCGTTCCAAAGATCAAGCCTAAGTAAAAAATAATTGGCGTCTACCTTCAGGTGAAATAGTAGTGTAGCGGTAACGTAATGGACTTATAATAAATATAGCTCTCCAGCATAGGTTCAAGTCCTGTTCATGACAAACTTACATTTTTTACAAAGTGACAATAAAGAATCAATTTCTCATACAATACGTACAATGCTTAAGAATGTGGAAGCAAACAGCTTTATCATGATAGAGACAATTTACGAATGTTGGTTGGGAAAGGGCAAGGGATTTACCAGGACATTCGAAACACTACATTGGTCTGCAGTAAACACTTTTCGTGTTATCGTTCTCGGAAAGAAATATTACAGCATATGCTGAAGAAGGTATGGGTAAAGCAATCGGTGGTGTAGTGGTAAATTACCAGACTTCCACGCGAAAAACCTGGGTTCGATTCTCCACCAGGTAGTATAACTTTCTCGCATAAAATAATTGCTGGAAACAGAGATTTATCTTCTGTTGGAGAACTTACAAAGCATCACTGGCAAGAATTCGAATAAACAGTGTGTGCGTTCTTCATCGTACACTGTAATGATAACTATGTTTCATATTTATGTTCGTCTCTCTCCCCTCTTTCTTTCTTTCTTTCTTGATGTTTCTGTATCCTGTCTTTATATCTTTCACTTCTCCCCCTCTCTCTTTCACACACATGCACTTGATATGCGTGTGCATGTTCCAAAGTTAAAACGGAGCAAGAGACCGATAGACCTGGTCTAGAAAATGTATTTAAATGGAATCTTAAACATCGAGTTTTTGTGCTCTGGACAGAACATCTCCAGTTCTGATCATCTCTGAAAGAAATAATGTTTTAATGCAAGGGAATAAGCAAATTTTTTTAATCATCTGGGTTACCGAGTCTCAGTCGAATTACCGGGTCCCTACGGCTTTGAATCCTCAACCAAGTGGTGGCCCATAAGCTAACCAAAATCATCTGACTGACACTATGATCCGTTTGAGCTCTAGCGTGTTCATTCTCTCTGTGCAGATTACAACGTTATATTCGCAAGAGATGAAAGTGATGCTGGATGTTCGAAACAGATAAATCTTCGGAAAAGACTAGAAAATGGCAACCTCTTTCGTTATTTGAAAACAAAAAAAAAATGTTTACACTAGTTCGATACATATTTGTTTGCATCTAATAATTCAATGTCATTTATTCACGTTGAAATTTAAAATATGCAAGGTCTGCTACATCTATAAGGAACATCCAATTTTCCATTTGAACATTTGTAACTTTTCATTATGATACGGTATGGACTTTTAATATAGCATATTTTTTATAATAAATTACCAGTAAAATAGCACTCATTCTGTTTTCTTTCTTTCTTTCTCCCTTCCTTTTTTTTTCTTTTTTTTGTTCACTTTCCATTAGTAGTCTGGAATGGATGATATGACCTACGCTACCTACTGGGTCCAATGAACACTACCGAATTTACAACCGAACCACGCGAGAACAAAGCTTGTGTTAAACTTTTGACATTATCTTAGATGTGTCTGTGAGATCTACAGTTCTACTGGAAATTGAGTATGCTATCCTTTATGAAAGTGACTTAATGAATGTTTCAAGCATTCTCTACATATTCGAATAGTCCTGAAAAGATATATAAAAACAAACGTTATTTCTATATTACTGTTTTATTTCTGGTAACGGAACTTTATTCCACATTTTTATCTGTTCTCCCTTCTCTTTTTCTTCTTCTTCTTCTTCTCTCTCTCTCTCTCTTTCTCTCTCTCTCTCTCTCTCTCTGCCTCATTTCTGAACCTCTGTGTAATAGACACCCATTGGTTTCAATTTTTCATTCTGTGTGTTTCAGTTTCTCTCTAAATTAAGTTATGAATCTTGTTTCGTCTCGGTTTTGTTATATCATTTTTTCGATACAAATACATGTGTAGTTTGAAATTAGAATTGCGTTTATGTTTTTAGCTAATTTTAGTGTAGGAGAGAAGAAAGGAGGAGAGGGAGGGAGTCTCTCTACCAGACACGATTATGGGATAAGAAGGTGTATATTGGGTGGCCTAGCTGCACGGCGTTAGCCGTCGCAATTTTTTGATGCGGAGTGTACTCTATTCGAATAATATTCGAAACTGACTATTCAATCACTTGCATAGGATATGAAAGTGTATTTACCTTGGTTTGTTGCGGGATACGTACGTTTCACCATATTTTGACTCCTGCACGCTAAAACATAAAAGATGTAGAATAACATTGAATTTAGAACACTCTGCACTTACACTAATACAATCATTTCGCTACATGAGACTATTAGGAAACTTCAAAAGAATGTAGAGTAATTGATGTTACTTGCAATAAATGGAGTTTCAAGAAATGATTCTGCTTATAGTACTAGCTGGAATATAGCTTTCGCATTTGTAGTTAGATTATGAGCCTTTGGCACAAGAGAAAAGCAAAAAGCCGCATCGCGATTTTGCTTATTGTTTCTGTTCAATGGAAATCATACTCCGTGATGGACTTCTTCATCATCGCAATCCTACTACAGGTACACTGCCTAGCATCAATTCAGATTTGCAAGAGAGTGGGTAAGAATGCCCATCGATATAATAGTTTCACGATATACGACAATACATTAGCATAGAATTTATTAAAAAACACGTGCTTCTCAAGGTAAAGAGGTTTTGCCACTGCGCAGCCTTCTTAGGGATGTGAACAGTTTGCGAGGTTAAACAAATAAACTTACTCCTTTTCTGTGAAGTGTTGCTGAGATAAATTTCAGATGTAAGTCAAAAAGCACATTTCATTTGCACCAACCTAATATGCCCGGTGGATTACACCAGCACATACAAACCAAAGTAAAAGTTCTCTGCAACGGATGCCAGGGTAGGGATTTCGGTGCAGCTTATCCCAGGGTATGAATACAAAAAAATTCAGTGCATCGTACCCCAGGGTATAAATACAAAAAGGTTATGTGCAGCGTATCCAAAGGTATGGATAAAAAGGAGTTCTGTGCAGCGTATCCCATTGTATGGATACAAAAAGTTATGTGCAGCGTATCCCAGGGTATGGATACAAAAGAGGTCTGTGCAGCGTATCTCAGGGTATGAATACAAAAATGTTATGTGCAGCGTATCCCAGGGTATAAATACAAAAGAGATCTGTGCAGCGTATCCCAGAGTATGAATACAAAAAAGTTCTGTGCAGCGTATCCCAGGGTATGGAAACAAAAGAGTCCTGTGCAGCGTATCCCAGGGTATCAATACAAAAGAGTTCTGTGCAGCGTGACCCCGGGTATGAATACAAAAAAGTTCTGTGCAGCATATCCCAGGGTATTGATACAAAAGGGTTCTGTGCAGCGTATCCCAGGGTATGGATAAAAAATCTGTTCAGCGTATCCTAGGGTATGAATACAAAAGAGTTCTGTGCAGCGTATCCCAGGGTATGAATACAAAAGAGTTCTGTGCAGCGTATCCCAGGGTATGAATACAAAAGGGTTCTGTGCAGCGTATCCCAGGGTATGAATACAAAAAGGTTATGTGCAGCGTATCCCAGGGTAAGGATACAAAAGATTTCTGTGCAGCGTATCCCAGGGCATGACTACAAAAAAGTTCTGTGCAGCGTATCAAAGGGTATGAATACAAAAAATTCTGTGCAGCGTATCCCAAGGTATGAATACCAAAAAGTTTTAGGCAACGTATCCCAGGGTAGGGATACAAGAGAGTTCTCTGCAGCGTATCCAAAGGTATGGATACAAAAGGGTTCTGTGCAGCGTATCCCAAGGTATGAATACAAGAGAGTTCTGTGCAGCGTTTCCAAAGGTATGTATAAAAAAGAGTTCTGTGCAGCGTATCCCAGGGTATGGGTACAAAAAGTAATGTGCAGCGTATCCCAGAGTATGGATACACAAAAGTTGTGTGAAGAGTATCCCAGGGTATGGATAGAAAAGGGTTCTGTGCAGCGTATCCCAGGGTATGAATACAAAAGAGTTCTGTGCAGCGTACCCCAGAGTATGAATACAAAAAGTTCTGTGCAGCGTATCCTAGGGTATGAATACAAAAGAGTTCTGTGAAGCGTATCCCAGGGTATGAATACAAAAGAGTTCTGTGCAGCGTATCCCAGAGTATGGATAAAAAAAAGTTCTGTGCAGCGTATCCCAGCATATGGATACAAAAGAGTTCACTGCAGCGTATCCCATGGTATGGATACAAAAAAGTTCTGTGTAGCTTATCTCAGGGTATGAATACAAAAGTGTTCTATGCAGCGTATCCGAGGGTATGAATACAAAAAAGTTCTGTGTAGCGTATCCCAGGGTATGGATACAAAAGTGTTCTGTGCAGCATTTCCCAGATAAGAATACAAAAGAGTTCTGTGCAACGTATCCCAGTGTATGGATACAAAAATGTTCTGTGCTGCGTATCCCAGGGTATGGCTACAAAAGAGTTCTGTGCAGCGTATCCCAGGGTATGAATACAAAGGGTTCTGTGCAGCGTATCCTAAGGTATGAATACAAAAAAGTTCTGTGCGGCGTATCCCAGGGTATGAATACAAAAGTGTTCTGTGCTGCGTTTCCCAGGGTATGAATACAAAAAGGTGATGTGCAGCGTATCTCAGGGTATGGATACAGAAGTGTTATGTGAAGCGTATCCCAGGGTATGAATACAAAAAAGTTCTGTGCAGCGTATCCCAGGGTATGAATACAAAAGATTTCGGTGCAGCGTATCCCAGGGTATGAATAGACAAGAGTTCTGTGCAGCGTATCCCAGGGTATGAATAGAAAAGAGTTCTGTGCAGCGTATCCCAGGGCATGTCTACAAAAGGGTTCTGTACAGCGTATCCCAGGCTATGAATACAGAAAAGTTCTGTGCAGTGTATCCCAGGGTATGGATACAAAAAAGTTCTGTGCAGTGTATCCCAGGGTATGGATACAAAAGAGTTCTGTGCAGCGTATCTCAGAGTATGAATGCAAAAGAGTTCTGTGCAGCGTATCCCAGGGTATGAATACAAAATGTTCTGTGCAGCGTATCCCAGTGTATGGATACAAAATAATTCTGTGCAGCTTATCCCAGGGTATGAATACAAAAAACTTCTGCGCAGCGTATCCCAGGGTATGGATACAAAAGTGTTCTGTGCAGCGTATCCTAGGTTATGAATACAAAAAATTCTGTGCAGTGTATCCCAGGGTATGGATACCAAAGAGTTCTGTGTAGCGTATCAAAGGGTATGAATACAAAAAATTCTGTGCAGCGTATCCCAGGGTATGGATACAAAAGATTTGTGTGCAGCGTATCCCAGGGAATGAATACAAAAGAGTTCTGTGCAGCAAATTCCAGGGTATGGATACAAAAGAATTCTGTGCAGCGTATCCCAGGGTATGGATACAAAAGAGTTCTATGCACCGTATCCCAGGGTATGAATACAAAGGGTTCTGTGCAGCGTATCCCAGGGTATGGATACAAAAGAATTCTGTGCAGCGTATCCCAGGTTATGGATACAAAAGTGTTCTGTGCAGCGTATCCCAGGGTACGAATACAAAAATTTTGTGCAGTGTATCCCAGGGTATGGATACAAATGTGTTCTGTGCAGCATATCCCAGGTTATGAATACAAAAAAGTTCTGTGCAGCGTATCCCAGGGTATGAATACAAAAATTTTCTGTGCAGCGTATCCCAGGGCATGTCTACAAAAGGGTTCTGTACAGCGTATCCCAGGCTATGAATACAGAAAAGTTCTGTGCAGTGTATCCCAGGGTATGGATACAAAATATTTCTGTGCAGCGTATCACAGGGTGTGAATAAAAAAGTTCTGTGCAGCGTATCCCAGGGTATGGATACAAAAATTTTCTGTGCAGCGTATCCCAGGGAAGGAATACATAAGAATTCTGTGCAGCGTATCCCAGGGTATGGATACAAAACAGTTCTGTGCAGCGTATTCAAGGGTATGGATACAATAGAGTTCTATGCAGCGTATCCCAGGGTATGAATACAAAAGAGTTCTGTGCAGCGAATCCCAGGGTATGGATACAAAAGATTTATGTGCATCGTATCCCAGGGTATGAATACAAAAAAGTTCTGTGCAGCGTATCCCAGGGTATGAATACAATAAAGTTCTGTGCAGCGTATCCCAGGGTATGGATACGAAAGAGTTCTGTGCAGCATATCCAAGGGTATGACTACAAGAGTTCTGTGCAGCGTATCCCAGGGTATGAATACAAAAAAGTTCTGTGCAGCGTATCCCAGAGTATGGATACACAAACGTTCTGTGAAGCGTATCCCAGGGTATGGATACAAAAGGGTTCTGTGCAGCGTATCCTAGGGTATGAATACAAAAGAGTTCTCTGCACCGTACCCCAGAGTATTAATACAAATGTTCTGTGCAGCGTATCCTAGGGTATGAATAAAATGAGTTCTGTGAAGCGTATCCCAGGGTATTAATACAAAGGAGTTCTGTGCAGCGTATCCCAGAGTATGGATACAAAAAATTCTGTGCAGCGTATCCCAGCATATGGATACAAAAGAGTTCAGTGCAGCGTACCCATGGTATGGATACAAAAAAGTTCTGTGCAGCGTATCTCAGGGTATGAATACAAAAGTGTTCTATGCAGCGTATCCGAGGGTATGAATACAAAAAAGTTCTGTGTAGCGTATCTCAGGGTATGGATACAGAAGTGTTCTGTGCAGCGTATCCCAGGGTATGAATACAAAAATTTCTGTGCAGCGTATCCCAGGGTATGGATACAAAAGTGTTATGTGAAGCGTATCCCAGGTATGAATACAAAAAAGTTCTGTGCAGCGTATCCCAGGGTATGAATACAAAAGATTTCGGTGCAGGGTATCCCAGGGTATGAATAGAAAAGACTTCTGTGCAGCGTATCCCAAGGTATGGATACAAAAAAGTTCTGTACAGCGTATCCCAGCGTCTGGATACAAAAAAGTTCTGTGCAGCGTATCTCAGGGTATGAACACAAAAGAGTTCTGTGCAGCGTTTCTCAGGCTATGAATACAAAATGTTCTGTGAAGCGTATCCCAGGGTATGAATACAAAAGATTTCTGTGCAGCGTATCCCAGAGTATGGATACAAAAAATTTCTGTGCAGCGTATCCCAGCATATGGATACAAAAGAGTTCAGTGCAGCTTATCCCATGGTATGGATACAAAAAATTCTGTGCAGCGTATCTCAGGGTATGAATACAAAAGTGTTCTATGCAGCGTATCCGAGGGTATGAATACAAAAAATTTCTGTGTAGCGTATCTCAGGTTATGGATACAGAAGTGTTCTGTGCAGCGTATCCCAGGGTATGAATACAAAAATTTCTGTGCAGCGTATCCCAGGGTATGGATACAAAAGTGTTCTGTGCAGCGTTTCCCAGGATAAGAATACAAAAGAGTTCTGTGCAACGTATCCCAGTGTATGGATACAAAAATGTTCTGTGCTGCGTATCCCAGGGTATGGCTACAAAAGAGTTCTGTGCAGCGTATCCCAGGGTATGAATACAAAGGGTTCTGTGCAGCGTATCCTAAGGTATGAATACAAAAAGTTCTGTGCGGCGTATCCCAGGGTATGGATACAAAAGTGTTCTGTGCTGCGTTTCCCAGGGTATGAAAAAAAGTTATGTGCAGCGTATCTCAGGGTATGGATACAGAAGTGTTCAGTGCAGCGTATCCCAGGGTATGAATACAAAAATTTCTGTGCAGCGTATCCCAGGGTATGGATACAAAAGTGTTATGTGAAGCGTATCCCAGGGTATGAATACAAAAAAGTTCTGTGCAGCGTATCCCAGGGTATGAATACAAAAGATTTCGGTGCAGCGTATCCCAGGGTATGAATAGAAAAGAGTTCTGTGCAGCGTATCCCAAGGTATGGATACAAAAGAGTTCTGTGCAGCGTATCCCAGCGTCTGGATACAAAAAGTTCTGTGCAGCGTATCTCAGGCTATGAATACAAAATGTTCTGTGCAGCGTATCACAGGGTATGGATACAAAAAAGTTCTGTGCAGTGTATCCCAGGGTATGGATACAAAAGAGTTCTGTGCAGCGTATCCCAGAGTATGAATACAAAAGAGTTCTGTGCAGCGTATCCCAGGGTATGAATACAAAAAAGTTCTGTGCAGCGTATCCCAGTGTATTGATACAAAAGAATTCTGTGCAGCTTATCCCAGGGTATGAATACAAAAAACTTCTGCGCAGCGTATCCCAGGGTATGGATACAAAAGTGTTCTGTGCAGCGTATCCCAGGTTATGAATACAAAAAATTCTGTGCAGTGTATCCCAGGGTATGGATACCAAAGTGTTCTGTGCAGCGTATCCCAGGTTATGATTACAAAAAAGTTCTGTGCAGCGTATCCCAGGGTATGAATAAAAAAATGTTCTGTGCAGCGTATCCCAGGGCATGTCTACAAAAGGGTTCTGTGCAGCGTATCCCAGGGTATGGATACAAAAGAATTCTGTGCAGCGTATCCCAGGGTATGGATACAAAAGAGTTCTATGCAGCGTATCCCAGGGTATGAATACAAAGGGTTCCATGCAGCGTATCCTAGGGTATGGATACAAAAGAATTCTGTGCAGCGTATCCCAGGTTATGGATACAAAAGTGTTCTGTGCAGCGTATCCCAGGGTATGAATACAAAAAAATTTTGTGCAGTGTATCCCAGGGTATGGATACCAAAGTGTTCTGTGCAGCGTATCCCAGGTTATGATTACAAAAAAGTTCTGTGCAGCGTATCCCAGGGTATGAATACAAAAATGTTCTGTGCAGCGTATCCCAGGGCATGTCTACAAAAGGGTTCTGTACAGCGTATCCCAGGCTATGAATACAGAAATGTTCTGTGCAGTGTATCCCAGGGTATGGATACAAAAGATTTCTGTGCATCGTATCCCAGGGTATGAATACAAAAAAAGTTCTGTTCAGCGTATCCCAGGGTATGAATACAATAAAGTTCTGTGCAGCGTATCACAGGGTATGGATACAAAAAGTTCTGTGCAGCGTATCCCAGGGTATGGATACAAAAGAGTTCTGTGCAGCGTATCCTAGGGTATGGATACAAAAGGGTCCTGTGCAGCGTATCCCAGGGTATGAATACAAAAATGTTCTGTGCAGCGTATCCCAGGGTATGGATACAAAAAGTTCTGTGCAGCGTATTCCAGGGTATGGATTCGACGTATTTTGGTACAGAGAATACATAATTTCGAAACCTCAGAACGATTAACCAAGTCAATTTTGTTTTATGGGTGAAACCCTATGTGCTGTCTTAAGTACCAAAACTCGCACTAAAATTCGCGAAGTACATAAAATAAATTGACACCGTCTATTGACTTGGGGTTTCGAAATTTGGGTTCTGTGTACCAAATTGAATCCATACCCTGGAGTCCACTGCACGCAACTTTGTTTTTCTTATGGGATTGAAACGTTGAAGATTTTGAATTAACATTGAATATATTATACAATTGAATTGATTTATGCAGTCCTGGCATTTGAGATTATTTGCTGTAAATTGAAGGATCAATTCGTAGACGCTAGTGAAACAGAGAGTGGAAATTATTCTTAACATAATACTTTTTGAGGTGAATGAAATAACTGTCAGAATGACAGTTCTCGCCTGTCAAATCAACCAAAACTATATTACGACAACACTCACATTGATTGTTTATTTTATTTTTATTATATATATATATATATATATATATATATATATATATATATATATATATATATATATATATATATATATATATATTTTTGCAGAAATCTATTCACACCAATCACATTTAGAAAACTTAAACAATGTTTTCTAAGTGGGAACGGAATAGATCGAAATATGTAGGTACTTTGCGTTTGAGAAATATTGTCCCGTACTTTGAGGAAAAAAACATTTAAAATATTTGAGAATAAAGTCGTGAGAAGAACATTTTGACTCAAGGAAGACAGGAATAGGATATGCCGGAATCTTCATAACCAGTGGTGCTATTCGAATCTTTTTACAACCGGTTCTCTCTCTTCTTTCTCTCTTTCTCTCTCTCTCTCTCTCTCTCTCTCTCTCTCACTCTCTCTCTCTCTCTAGTGTTTCAAAACAACACCGACAACATTAGGGAGGTGATTCCTTGACAACAAGATACGACAAAAAGTATAGACCAACTTGGGTGCACAAATGCTTCCTTTCGGAGTTACAGGCTGTCGAAATCATGAAAAATTCAATTTAAATATCCATAGTTCCAAAACTATGAGACATACTCTACTCGGGTCAAGGCTTCACTTTATAAATACTATATGCCCTATCCAAATATCCATGTTTCAGAATCCTGCGGTATTTCTGCAACATTATTTTTAGCGGTAGTGGGTGAGTACTTCATGCCTTTAGCCAAACTTCCTCTATAAAAACTATTGTGGAAGTACCGCAGGATTTTGAAACATGGATTTTTTGATAGGGAACATACTAGTTCGTAAGTGAGGTCCTGACCCGACTACGGTAGGTCCCATAGTTTTGGACCTATGGACCTTTAAAGTTCAATTTTTCATGATTTCGGAAGCCCATAATTCCGAAAGGAAGCATTTGTGCAGCCAAGTTGGTCTATACTTTTCGTCTTATCTTGGTGTCAGGAATCGCCTCCCAAACATTGTCGGTGTTGTTTTGGAACACTCTACACACACACACACACACACACACACACACACAGACACACACACACACACACACACATATATATATATATATATATATATATATATATATATATATATATATATATATATATATATATATATCCCACCAGGAAAGTCATATTTTGAAGAATGATTTTTTCAAGACAAGCAATCGATCGACATATCGATGGGAAGACCACTTTATTTTGTACACATTGCATGCAATGTACACTTGTGTCCAAAATGATTGTCACATATCTATAATTGTCTTCTTGTAAGAATATAATTTGATAATGATTTTGCAGGGTACTTTTAATACAAATACTATGTGTATTACCGGGAAATATAAATTTGTGGTAAATTTCATAGGAAGAGTATTATAAGTACGAAAATTAGATTGAGTAAAACAAAATGTTGCTAAATGGACAAGAAGGTTTTATTTTCGTTTTATTGTTTTTATTTACTGCTCTTTTGACATGAAATTTTCCACATATATGTATTTGCTGATTATACACATACTAACGTTATAAGGAATACCGGGCGAATTCGTTATCAAATTATATTAATACAACACATTTACAGACTTGCGACGATAATTTTGGAGTCGTTAATAAACGTGTTGGAGATAGGTAGCACACGTAATAGCCATTAAGTTCTATTCACATATTACGTAACGCCATTTCTGATCAGTTTTACCCCCTCTCTCTCTTCTCACACCTCATAATGCAACACTGAATCCCTCCCCCGCTGTTACTTAACGCTTTTTATTTTTATTTTTTGCCACTTTTGCTTATTTTGGAGGTTATCACAATAAAAGAATAATTTTAATGGCAGAACTTTTCATTGTAAAATGCTTGTATTTTGAATATACTAGGTATTTGTAGTATTTTTCGCCAACAAATCAAAGTATTAGAAAATGGTAGTATCGTAATAATATTTTATGTCCATAAGATTGTTTAATTAACCAGTCTTAATTCTTTTAAATTCCATACTGTCGTTCTCTCAATGAGATACTTTATTGTATTGTAAAACACGCAGAGTTCGTCACCAGTCATGCTGCTGTCTAATAGCGTCTTCAAATCCCTTCTGCATGATTCAATTTATACAGGCTGTATGTTCTCATTTTTTTCTAAACAATATAAATATTTATTTATAAAAATAATAAGAAATGAATAAAATTATTTGTTTAAAAGATTGTATATAAACCTGAAAATAAAAATAAAGATTAAAGAAAAATATACATTACGTAACGAAGACGTTAGCCCCATCCTCCCTCGTGTCATACTTTTTAACGCAAGGTCGAATCCCCTCTCCCACTACGCCGCGTTACCTAAATGCGGACGACCCCTTAAAAACGTATCAAATTTATTACACTCACAGATCCCAGTATCCCAGACAAAATCCCGGAATTCATATTCAAATTTCTATCTGGCCATTCAGATTTCTGTCTGTCCATTGAATTGAAACAATTGAATGTAGTTTGTTTTCACAACAATACAAGGGAGCGGGAAAGGGACAGAAGTGTTTTCACTAATTTGTTTTGCTTCTTCCTTCGACTCTTGGTTAGGTCATGTGTTTGTTTCTGCCTGAATATAACAAACGGTTCTGCGAACTCGAAATATTTTAACAACCGGTTGTAGCGAACCGGTACGAACGCCTAAACACCACCACTGTTCGTAACTGGAAACTGCAGAATTTATAGGGTTTGCATAAGGCATGTTGTCAGAATGGATGTAACTAGAAACGCTTTCAAAATTTTAACTGGAAAACCAATACAATTGGACAAAGACTATTAGTAAGATGAGACGACGATATTAAGATAGATGTAGCAAAAATAGAAATACAAAGTTGAAACTGAATCCAATTGGCTAAGAACAGAAGACATAAAAAGTGCAGCATTGAACCCAAGTATTATAGGGGTCAAAGGGTTAGTTACGCTGTTTACTATATTTGAATACTAAAGTATACTAAATATGTATCCAGTGCACTGTACGTACTCTATTGTGCTCTACCGATAGATGTATGCGCCTGTTCTCCTTCAGATATTACGGGGCATTGAGGAGCTATCTTTCGTAAGGCTTCCTTCACATTTTCAAGAATTCTTCACCTGCCCTATAATAAAGATGAAACACACGTGACTTAATTATCCTCCGCAATAAGTTGTCTAGTATTGTGTGGGGTATGTGATGGACGATTCAATGAGGATTGGGATGTTGGAGAAGTATGCCTAATCCAGGCTCTTGGAAAACATGCATTAAATAGAGCACAGGCCTAAAGAGCAAAATGGGATGGAGACCGTTCCTTGATTAAAATCATTGTTACCAAGTGGTGGTATCTGTGTCCATCAAAGCATTGTTACCAACACCAATAGCAGAGTTACGCTGACCTTCCCTTTGATACTAAAACCCAGAGACTTCTCGGATACCCTGTATATTTGTTCTAAATCTCAATATGAGATATTAACGTAAATGTTCAACCCATCCCCAACTTTCAATCTTGAATGTATATTAATTGGTAAACAAAGATATACAAAAGAAAATGCCCCATATTTATATTTTGCCATGAGATCTATTAGGTAGGGCCCCACTTGCTTGCGCTGGTGGTATTTGGACGTACATTATCCTGTTGGGAAATTTGCTTTAGCAAAATGTCGGGATGAGGCCATAAATTTACATCGTACTAATCGCAATGTCTTTATTGAAACACAAATGCGAATAGGTGAGTAACAGTCTATTGACTTCCACAGAAAAATGACATGTCTACTAGCTGGGTACCCGTTTGTGGTTGAATTTCTCCTCCGATCTTCGGAGGAAAGCTTTCACAATGCCTCTATAAAAAGAGTATTCGTAGAAATCTAGAAGATAGAGGAGGCAGATGCCTGATGATCAGTACATCACTTGCTGCATATATAGAAATTTAGAAAATATGAACTCTTATGTTCACTTATCATTAAGGCTTACTGTGACTGTCGAACAGTGGGCCCTTTTCTTTTTATCTTAATATAAAGTATATACAACGTTTACATATGTGATTGGTAAATTTGTGGGTCACAAAACACAGCATATAAAATTTTAAGAAACTTTAATTACCAAATCTTATATATATATGAATGCCACTCATTCTAGCTTTGGAACTTCTTGTATAAAATAACAGACAAATTCTGACCAAAGCATATTTTTAACTAATAAATAATAGCGTTACAGTTTCGGCAAATTAACTTTGCCGAAACTGTAACGCTATTATTTATTAGTTAATATATGCTTTGGTCAGAATTTTCCTGTTATTTTATATATATATATATATCTATATATATCTATCTATATACATACATATATATATATATATATATATATATATATATATATATATATATATATATATATATAAGATTTGGAAATTAAATATATTATATATATACCGTATATATATCTTTAATTTGTCCGTGTATCTGGCTGTCCAGAAAACAAAAATGTCGGGAGAAATACTTTATGGTTATCTACCAAATTTCGTTAAGATGTAGATGATTAATAGTTAGTAATAGGGCTCGTTGATGGAACCTAAATTTTATCCGAAAGTAGAAGGATTGTCAATTTCTAATTTTGACGTTGATCGCTACTGAACAAAGAGAGAAGTAGCTTGAGTAAGTGGTTTTCTGCAATCTATTATATTTCCTAAACGTAAAGGGTGTTCCGGAAATGGCGTACCCCCTTTCAGTTTCAACAGTATAGTGTTAGTTATGGTAGAAAGTCTGGACACAGTTACCTTAAAGTCTTAAGAGTCATAAATATCGATATGATCATCATTCATGTCGTAACCAGTGTACGTCGCGATTACCAGCGGCCAATTGCCAGTATCGGCCGATGTATTTGAAGAGGTTGTGCATCTACACAATCTCCCTTTACCTGTCCTCCAAGGAGTCCTGATTTACGACGTAACCACACAATGCTCTCCGGGGCTTTATAAAGTAACAAGTAAGAAACACTCCATATTACATAACGCAGGAATTACGTGCAGCTGTGGAACACGCTTTCTGCCTCGTGACTCTAGAGTATCTCCGCAAAACATCTGCGAGAACTTGGAGCAGAATTCAGCTGTGTTACGACATGGATGGTGATCATACAGATGTTTATGACTCTTATGACACTTAAGGCTTCAAGGTAATTGTGTACAGAAATTCTACCGTAACTAATACTATACTATTGAAACTAAAGGGGGGGTACGCCCACTTCCGTCCCACCCTGTATGTTTCATCTTTAATTCTGCTGAAACTGGAAGCGATAGAAATCCACTGCAGCTACCAGTTTCAATATTGATCTGCATAGAGAAAGTGACAACTGCTTCTCTTTTTTAAAATCGATATAACGTTCGAAGAATAGGTACCATCCTCTCCCTTAACTTTTGATTCAAACTGAAAAAGGCATAACTAAACTACTTCTGTTTCTTAGTTGATCTCATGAAATAGAATATTGTAATAGATATCGGTTTTCTTTAATGAAATATGCATCATGAGAATACTCTATTTTAAGTCAAATCATTTCAAAAATTGGAAGTGGTGAGAGAATCCAAACTTTCGGTTTTAACACTGATCTTAATAGAGCAAGACAATAACAGATAGTGAGTAGTAAGTAAGTTGTTTACTAAGAAGCGTCCTAAGAATATATATATAGTATTGGACCTCCGGGTTCCATAGGCCATAGAGTTAGTTAGTTAGTTATGTTTGTATGTGTGTGTGTGTGGGGGGGGGGGTGCGTTGGTGAACCCGCCAATCTTTGTAGGTCGATCGGCTACAGAGCAGCACTCTGAGCAATTTTTGCAAAGCGAGCATTTTTTAGTGGTTGCTCGAAAAGTTTTTTTACTTTTAACGCGTGCAGGACCATTATAGGGGTCCCCCCGCGAGTTCTTTTGACTCCGCTCGTTTATACGGATACAGCCGGTTTGTGTGTGTAAAGTGTGTGCTCAGACTGAAAAAATTCGTTTCTCGATCGGTGTGTATTCCGACGCAGTGCCATCTACGTGTGTATTCCAAGCAGGAACTAGAGCAAATCAAACTCCCAACGGCTGCGTTCACCATTGTTGCCAATCAAGTATTTGTTGAAACGTTAAAGAAAAATAGCAACTATAGCAAGGAATTTTTCACAGTAAGAACTCGGATATGAATATTACGTAAAAATAACTCTATGCCTAAAATGCTTTTTTTACTAGAGCTGAGGAGAGGGAGAGGGGAGGGAGACGTGTGTATATAAAAATATATCTATATATATAAAATTGAAAATCACTATGTTTATGACTTTAAATCTGCTGAACCGCTTGATCGATCTCGATCAAATTTGTAACATGGATGAGGTTCAAGGCCGGGCTGGTTTAAGGCTATTCACTTGGATGGTAAAAGTGAGGGGGGAGGGGGAATGGGTATAAAAATAAATAAAACTTAATAACTCCCGAACCACTCAACCGATCTTGATCAAATTTTCAACATAGATGAGGTTTAGGCCCGGGATTGTTTCTATAATTTTAAATTGACTGAGCAACGTATGGGAGGAGAAGGAGGGGGAGGTATATAAAAATCAATTTATATAAGACTGAAAGTGACTATTTTTGTAACTTAATAAATCTTGAACTATCCCACCGATCTCATTCAGAGTTTCAACATACATGAGATTCGGATCTGGAAATATTTTTGTAATTTCACTTTAACGGTAGATTCTAGGGAAGGGGGTGGAGAGGGGGACATGAATAAAAATTAATAAAACTAATAACTTTTGAACCACACAACCAATCTCGATCAAATTTTCAACATGTATGAGGGTCGGGCCTTGGGTGCTTTTTATCGTTTCACTATGACGAGCCAGTATAGAGGAGGGGGAGGGGGAGATATATGTAAAAAAAAATGACTGTCTTTGTGACTTCATCACTCTTGAATCACCCGACCAATCTCAATCAAATTTTCAACATGCATAAGGTTCGGATGTGGAAACATTTTTGTAATTTCACTTTAACGGCAGATCCTAGGGAAGGGGGTTGGGAGGGGGACATGAATAAAAACTAATAACTTTTGAACCACCCAACCAATCTCGATCAAATTTTCAACATGTATGAGGGTCGGGCCTTGGGTGCTTTTTATCGTTTCACTATGACGAGCAAGTATAGAGGAGGGGAAGGGGGAGATATATGTAAAAAAGAATAAAAATGACTGTCTTTGTGACTTCATCACTCTTGAACCACCCGACCAATCTCAATGAAATTTTCAACATGCATAAGGTTCGGTTCTGGAAACATTTTTGTAATTTCACTTTAACGGTAGATCCTAGGGAAGAGGGAAAGGAAGGGAACGTATAAATAAAAACTAATAAAACTAATAACTTTTGAACCACCCAACCAATCTCGATCAAATTTTCAACATGTATGAGGGTCGGGCCTTGGGTGCTTTTTATCGTTTCACTATGACGAGCAAGTATAGAGGAGGGGAAGGGGGAGATATATGTAAAAAAGAATAAAAATGACTGTCTTTGTGACTTCATCACTCTTGAACCACCCGACCAATCTCAATGAAATTTTCAACATGCATAAGGTTCGGTTCTGGAAACATTTTTGTAATTTCACTTTAACGGTAGATCCTAGGGAAGAGGGAACGGAAGGGAACGTATAAATAAAAACTAATAAAACTAATAACTTTTGAACCACCCAACCAATCTCGATCAAATTTTCAACATGTATGAGGGTCGGGCCTTGGGTGCTTTTTATCGTTTCACTATGACGAGCAAGTATAGAGGAGGGTAAGGGGGAGATATATGTAAAAAAAAAAGACTGTCTTTGTGACTTCATCACTCTTGAACCATCCGACCGATCTCAATCAAATTTTCAACATACATGAGTTTTCGGGCAGGGATTAAGGCTACTCACTTTGACGATGCAACGTAGGGGAGGGGGAAGGAGGAGAAATTTAAAAATGATCAAAATGACCAATATTAGTGTTGAATCCATAGTTTTCGGGATCGATGAGAGAAACAGTGACACTTCTGATGCTGTAACAATCCAAGTTCAGCCCTGATAGTTGAGGAGAGGGAAGTTGCAACGTAGGGGAGGGGAATAAACATTAAAAATGATCGGAAATGGCTAATATTAGTGTCGAATCCATAGTTTTAGGATTTGCTGAGATTAACAGTGACAATTTTGACGCCGTGTGCCGCAGCACGGTTGAGGGGAGGAGGAGTTGTATATAATAATGATTGAAAATGACCAATATTAGTGTCTAATCCATAGTTTTCGGGATCATTATGATGAACAGAGACATTTTCGATCCGTTTTAAATCCAAAATTAGCTCCACAAGTTGAAGAAGGGGGAGAAAGAGATATATTAAAAATGGTCGAATATGTCCACTATCAGTAGAATTTATAGTTTTCTGGGTCGCTTAGATGAGCAGTGATACTTTCGAACCCGTTTAAATTCAGATTCAAACCTTCAACTTGGTTGAGGGGGAGTAAAACGTTTAAAAATGGTCGAATGACAGATATTAGTGCTCAATCCACATTTTTGGGGTCGCTCAGATGGACAGTGATAATTCCGATGACATAGGCCGCAACAAGGGGGAGGGGGATATAATGATTCGAAATTAGTGTTGAATCTATAGTTTCTGGGATCGCCGAGATGAACAATGACACTTCGTATGGTGTTAATTCAAATTCAGCCGCGCGTCTTCTGAGAGGGGGAGAGGGAAATAAAAAATATCCCATATTAGTGTCGAATCCATAGTTTCCTGGGTCACTGAGATGACCGGTAACACATCCAATGCCGTGCCGCACAACATGAAAGAAGAGGAGGGGGATATATAATGTTCAAAATTATCCGACACTAGTGTCTGATCCGTAGTTTTTAGGGTCGCTGAGATGAAGAATGACACTTCCGATACCGTTTGAAACCAAACTCAGCCCCGTAGCTTGGGAGATAATGAAATGATCGAAAATGATTAATACTAGCGTCGAATACGTGGTATTCGGGATCGCCGAGGTGATCAATAATCTTTCCGATGCCGTTTAATTCGATGCCATTAAAAACGAAAACAGCATATTTCATGGGTACAGAACAAATGAGACACGGAATTGTGCATTTAAATTTTTATTTCACCCAGCGAAGCGGGTATATACTAGTAAAACCTCATAACTTTGGAATCACCAAACCGATCTCATTCAAATTTTCAACATGGATGAAGTTCGGACCTGGAATGACTTTTATCATTTTAGTTTGACGGTCCAATGTAGGGAGGGGAAGAGGGTGTATCAGACCACCAGTCTTAGACATTTTTCTCAGCTTCTAGTGCACGTAGACGCTGGAAACAAAAAATGAATGACCAAATGGTACATGAAGAATCAAATGGTGATACTTCCATATCCAGTGGCGTAGCGGGAATACACCAAGGGGGTCAACACCAAAATTTTTAATGGAAAATGGTATCAATTTCGATTTTTTAGAAGTAATATTGAAAAAGAATTAACTTTTACGGGAAACACTTTTCGTTAAATTCTACGGTTTCGGATCTACGTCTATTATTTGTTGTATTGCTACTATCAGACAACCCGGTAAACTCATTTTTCTGTTCATAGTGCACGGAGACACTTCAAACAGAAAATGAATGACTAAATCGTATCTGAAGAATAAAATGGTGATATTCCCATATCCAGTGGCGTAGCGGGAATGCATCAAAGGGATTAACTCCAAAATTTTTAATGGAAACTGGTATTAATTTCGACTTCTTTGAAAGTATTACTGATAAAGAAACAACTTTTACGGGAAACACTTTTCGTCATATTCTACGGTTTGGTATCTACTTATGTTATTTGTTGAATTGCCACTTCAGACCAATTGCCATCTCAGTCATTTTTCTCTGTTCGTAGTACACGCAGACACTTCAAACAACAACAGAAAACTGAATGACCAAATCGTACGTGAAGAATCAATGGTGATGCTTCTATATCAATTGGCGTAGCGGGGATACATACACGGTGGTCAACTCCAAAATTTCAAATGGAAAATGGTATCAATTTCGATTTCTTTGGAAGTATTATTGAAATAGAAACAACTTTAACGGAAAACACTTATCGTTAAATTCTGCGGTTTGGGATCTACGTTTGTTATTTGAAGTTGAATTGCTACTATCAGTCCACCCGGCAAAGGCATTTTTCTCTGTTCGTAGTGAACGTAGACACTTCAAAAAAAACTGAATGACCAAATCGTATGTGAAGAATCAAATGGTGTTGCATCTATGTCTAGTGGCGTAGGGGGAATACCTCTACGGGGATCAACTAGAAAGTTTCAAATGTAAAGTATCAATTTCGATTTCTTTGGAAATGCTATTGAAAAAGAAACAACTTTTACAGTTAACGCTTTTCGATAAATTATACAGTTTAGCATTGTCTGTTCTTTTTTTGTGGAATTGTTACTATCTGATCATACGTCCGAGGCATTTCCCTCGGCTCTTGATGCACATAGACACTTTAAACGAAAAATTGAATGAGTAAATTGTATGGGAAGAATGAAATGGTGATTTCATATTCAATGACGTAGCGGATTACCTATACGGTCCGTCATCTCCAAAATTTCAAATGTGAAGTTTTCTTTTTCGATTTCTTTGGAAGTATAGTTGACAAAGAAATCTGTCTTATTTCTGTTGGCATCTGTATTATTTGTTGTTGAATTGTAATTACAGAACAACAGTTTTACTTGGCAATGACTCCAAGACAACACCAAATAACTCATTTTCTATCAAATATTCTGCTGCGGAAACTCTTTACAGCATTTAGTATCAAACGTTGCGACAAATTTCGTGCACGTATCAACGAAAACAAAATTACAAGACAGTATGTAGTTTAAATTCCGGGGTTGAAACCATTTAAAACAGAGAAACACTCTTTGATTATAAGAAAACTACTTATGAAAGAAATTTGGATGTAAAGTGAAAGCAATAAAAGATCAAAAGAAATCTAAAGTTTCAGACTTATGAAACTTCTGCCACTCTGTCGATCTTCTTAAAGTTCTAATTAACTTTTGTATAGACTACATTTTAATTGAAATCACTTTTCGGAATTCACTGCACGAATCATTTTTCAGGAATAGTACAAATAAACGAACTGAGGATAAATAAATAAGGTGAACAGCAAATTCCGAACATTCTTACCAATATATCGTACTTGGACCAAAATTACTTACAATAAAGGTTCAAAGCATCGTCCAGCACGTGCGATGCATATGCGAATGTGTACCGGGACATTGTTGACTTCTTTTAACACTTAGTTTGCACTTAGTTCGTGACAGCCTTTACGGATCCTCTCCATTATATCCTCCCATGTAGTAGGACAGTCTTGGTAAAACAGGTCTTTGACATATCCCAAAAAGAAAAAGTCGAGCGGAGTCAGGTCCGGACTTTGCTACTTCGTTTGCTGAAGTCACTTTTTCTTTCAATTTACCTCTTATATGGTATCGCAGTCTACACAGTTCTTTTGGTGCGTGACGCTAAACGTCTCGCGATTTTCCGGCAATGATGATAACTGTTCACTACTGGAGAGTTCTTTACTAGTTGATGGACGAGAAGATTCTGATATCTCGGTCATATGTGGAGAACATGGATTCGCTGCAGACGACAAACAAGAAATATCATCCTTTTCCTCAACCCCTACCGAAGTTGAACATTGTAGGTCATCACAATTAGTCCTAATGTATAATCTTACAACACGAATCAAGTTTACAGAGTGATAGTCGAGCTTGTAAATATCTGATGGTTCAGTGAACATATTCCGGTGCACTCGAATCTATTCAGAGCAACATCCATGCGACACATGTTTCAATATTCCTCTGAAAAAAGTTTAAAGCCGTAAATTAGTTTGAAATAAATAGTTACTAGCTTATTCTCAGATCGGTGGTATGGTTGCAACGACAGTAGCAACACTATGCGGCTTAGCTGCAATGCTTTTGCCTCTACCGAAGTCGATGGTTATAAGTAGCTTAAGATTAAAAGGTAAAATCTTCTATCCCACAGCGGCCTAGGGTGGTAATTTAAAGGATATCTTTCTTACTCATCGTAGTTTCAGGAGATAGTATAGTTGTATCTCTTTGCTTATTGCAGCCTCCGGAGTAGGTAGTTATAGAAATACTCTTTTGCCTATTACGACAACAGAAGTTGGATTTAAAGAAATCTCCGTAACACAAAAGGATCTCAGAAATAGTTTAGGAAGGTTAGCGATCAGCACTGGAACTTATTCTTCTGTCCACTTGAGGTCTTCTTTTATGGCTGTCCTCTGAAGGAGAAGTTCGTGAGGAGAGTGTTGGCCGCATTCGATTTCCCTCGGAACCAACTTCGCGTCTTTCTGGTATCCTCCTTCCACCGTCTGTTGGTGATTATGTTGTGAACAGAAAACATGTGTTCGTTAATGAAACACGCTTTCTAGTACTTGCTTACACCTGACGTACGGAACCTTACAGCCCTCACAACAGAAACAGAATCCAGAAGATTATTTGAAAAATACAAATATTGCTCTAGAAACATCTGTTAAGACGGTTCTATTTCCATGGCAAAATCCTTGATATGTGCCAGTAAGAAGGAACATAAGCCCGTAAAACTTTGCAAAATTTTCTTTTGGTGGAATCTTGAATTCTGTATTTTTGACTATTATTGCTGAGATTTTAATAGAATTGTCTGATATTAAATATTGGAGAACATTAAGCTCTGAGTTAAATTAATTTGTCTTAGGTGAAGCACAAAAATTTTTTAAATTTAAAAATAAAATTTCTATAGCTATTGTTGAAAAGTATGACTCCCAGCAAGATATCATCGGCAAAAGATCTTATTCGTTTATCAATGTAAAATCATCCTAGTTCCAATTAAGAGAGCTTGCATGGTAGTTTTATGATCCATCACGCATATGAGAATTTTGTAAGATTTTCTTGTGTGATTGACCTCGAAGGTCATGTATCAGCGGCTTCTCGGATGGAGCAAGATTTGGTGCTAGCTTGAGGAGATATCTAAAGTCATTATGTATTTTTTGCCTTTCAAAGTGTTTAACACATACTCAGTTGACTGGAACGGCACCCACAGGTACTTATGTATGTTTTGCACTGCTGTAAATTCAAAACAATTCTAAATGCGTTCCTATTTGATTTCTTGGCAATAATCTGTGGCGAAGCGAAGCTATTATCGTCTGTGTGTCGTATAATTCTAGCATTATTGAGTTCTTGAATTTGTTGATCTGCCTGATCTCGAACATTCATTGGTACAGGGAGATCTGTTCTGGAACACTGCCGACTTAGGGATTCTTGTTTTGTGATTGTAGCCCCTATAATGTCCAATGCCGTCCGGAGTGTATAAAAGCATTTTATATTTTTATAATAACTCGTGAATGGCCTGTTTCTGCGACTGGTCTAAATTAGGATTAATATCAAAAACATCAATTTTGAAAAGTTTTTATCTATACTTCAAAGAATTTTGAATCTCTTTTCCTGTACAATTTTTATTTTCTTCTATAGAGCTCGCTTCCATTGTTGCAAAAGATTAATCCTGGCATGCTACAAGATCCATCAATGGTGTATTTTTCTTTAAAGTTACAGGATAACTATTTAGATTTGAAATTACTAGTCAGTTGTTTACGTCTAACCTTTTCTCAATAGTTTGTATTTGTCAAGTAAGCCATGGAGAAACGATACGAAGAAAGATGCAAAATCATCAATCTGTCTTTTGCTACTACCGCAGTAAATGTTTGAAAAAGTGGAACTAACTTAATGTGTTTGTCGATATAAAAAACAAAGCTTTTTGTCTTTGTCTAAGTATGAGTCGTGTGTTGTGATAAAATGTTTTCCTGTTTTCTGGTAATGTTGACTTCTTATGATTTTTAAATAGAGAGATAAGATTCTTTGTTAAATCGATTGTAACATATAAGCTTTTAAGCGAGTCTAAACCAAAAATAATTGGAATACATGATTTCCTTCTCATACAAAAGGAATGAGAGAATGTCGTTTCCCAACGCTGAATGATACCATTGCTACATATTTCAAGTTAATTTTATTTCATATCCCTTTAACCTCCGTTTTATGTAGTATTAATTGAACATCAGGAAGTAAATATTCGAAAGGCCAGATGGAAATCCCGGTGTCCACTAGCAGTGTTCGTCTGTGAAATTTAGTGATTATTTATGGGCTTTATTCTGTTATTAGAATTGCTTGATCTTTGACTCCTGAACAAGGGACGGCCCGACTCGCTTTTTGGACGTTTAAAATAGGCAGAAGCACAATACCTACGCTTTCTGCATTTTGCGAAGTCCAGTATTTAATCTTCTGTTGTGGATTTTGTTGGAGGTTTTGTGGTGTCCCGTTTTCCTCTATATTTCACCCCGTTCTAATAGTTTTTTTTTGTTTAATCGCTTATTCCCTTAATTCCCCTTTCTATTTTGGTTATGCAAACTGGTTTGTGCAACTATTAAATAGGGCTCTGCCGTTTAATTAGCCAGGGAAGAAAAATCGTTTTAAACAGTAGTTTTCAGCTTGTGTGGAGATTCTACGACGTTCAAGTTAGACTTCTGATCTTCTTTCTCTAGTTGTGGTGCTGATATTAAAGTATGTAATGTCGGACCGGGAGAATTATATTGAAAAATATAATTTTGTCGGCTAAATTGACATTAACTTGATCCTGTAATGATTCAAGAGACTGAGGTAGTGCATTTATGTATATACAAGTACAGTGCGACAATAATATACCGAATTTTTTTTTTTTTTTTTTTTTGCAATACAGAAATGAAAACTGCACCTAAAGCAGATTTCTATGAGCTTCGTGGTTAAGCGGTTATCGTGCGCGCCTTTGGAGTGGGACACCCGGGTTCGATTCCCGGCGGGAGCTCACGTTTTTGGATTCCACCTTAATCAGTATGTCCCGTCTCATATAGCCTCGCTGCTGAAAGGGATGTGAAACTCAAAATCAACTCAACTGAAAGTATATGCATATCAAGTGGCTTGCGTAAATGTCAGTAGTCGAGCAGTAACAGAGTTACACATTATTATTATTATTATTATTGTTAATAATAATAATAATAATAATAATAATATTGAATAGAATGTTGCATTTAGGTTTTGTTACCTGAAGTTGAGAAAGTCAACTACAAATTCTCATGGGTAGTTATACAATGCCTATATAATGCCTATATGAAGCACTGTGTAGCACTTGAGTTTCGCAATACTTCGTTAAGGCAGTGAGTCTTTGAAGCATGCCGGTAAGACAGAAAATCGAGAAAACAATGCTGCGCATGCAGAAGCCACGGATCAAGTTTTGTTGGTGACTAATTTTGGATTCCAATGGTCTCGCTATTCTCTCATTAAATTTTTAGTCGAATCCTTTGGGAGCAATTGTATGGAGAAGTAAAAAATTATGTAAAAGTACTGTAAATATGTGAAGACAAACATAAAAAAAGTTATCAAAAAAGTGAAGGCACAGTTATTGCTAACCATTCTCATTAAAATTGAAAACATTGCATATTAGCATAAGCTATGGTTTGTTTCATAGTTACTACGCCTAAAATAATAAAATAGATATTGTTGATTCGGTTAGACAAATATAATATAATATTTCAGAGAATCATAAATTTTAAGTGATACAAGATTACGACGTTCAATAGTATAATAGTTATAGTAACGAACTAATAGTATACTAATTCAATAGTTTAATAGTATATTTGTGTGTTGTTGCTAAGTGTTAATGCAAGTAACTTGATAACGTCTTAACCTTTTAAAATCCCTTCCTTGTCAATTTTAAACTTACTGCCTTTTTCGTTTTATCTTCTATCTTGTTTTCCAATATTCTTGCCATTTAGTACGGTACCTCATTTTCGACGTTATAACAAAAATATTAAATTCGATGGTACGAATAATTGAGTTAACGTCCCTTTCAGCAGCGAGGCTATATGAGACGGGACCTACTGATTAACATGGGATACTAACCGCATGAACTCCCACCGGGAATAGAACGCGGGTATCCCACCTGGTATGAATAATGTATCTTGTTTCGTGTTTCTTGTAGTCATATAATATTGTTCTCCCGCTGGTCTTGTAGCGAGCACGTGCCTCTTTTGTCACATGGTCTGATGGAAGTATTAATAAAATCTAAACTATTATAGTGGTTCGGATTCCACCTTAACATATAAATCTCTGTCTCATACAGCCTTGGTGCTGAAAAGAAACACTAACCTTCATCGAACAAACAAACAGATATAACCCTACTTTAGTCTCGCCAATCCATTTCAAAATGAAATGAAATCTTACAGTTAACGTCCCACGATTATGTCGTTACGTTAAGGGAGTCGATGATTAAGGCAAGTGAGTGACGATGGAGGAATTAGTGGAATGAGAATGTGGAAGGAAATGGGAGTACTCCGAGAGAACCCATGGAAACGATGTTGTCCACCACAAACAAACTTTTCCGGGGGATGGAATCAATGCGCTATTCCATTCGAAATCAAATGAAATTTCTAGTTTTACATCCCTTGGTTATACTCTATAGCTTATAATAGACGTGTGATTAATGAGAGTGAATGATTATGAAATAATTGGTGGAAAGGAAATTTGAGGACCCAAGAAAGTCAACAGCATTAATCCATATGTTTCATTTGCTACAAAGTTAACTAGTGTTTAAAGCAGTTGCTCTAATCGCACTGCTCACATTTACTCACTGAACTCGCATTATACACATTTCACACACAATATTCTTTGTTTGTTTGTTAGTGTCTTCGTTTGTTAAAATTACTCGTTTTGCAAATTCCCAGTTGGTTTGGGTACTCACTTCTACGCGTCCAGTCAAGGTCGAGATATTGCATTCTAATGCCTCTGGGAATGTAGCTCTATCTTCGACGCAACTTTTGGAAACGTATTAGGAAAGTAGCATCAATACTAAATTAGATATGAATGCATACTCGGTTTTCCTATGGCCCAGCTCGCATACGCCTTTTGTAGGGTAGACAAACAGGGGTGTGTGTGCAAGTGTGAAGTTTTCATTTGAGTCATCCTCGTATAAACGAGAAACACAATTGAACTTTTGAATCACAAAAACAATTAGTACAGAGAACTTGCCACATGCGTACCTTAATAATAAATGAAGAACACGGTTATATCAGAAAGTGATTGTATCCCGAAAACTACACCATAACGACTACAAAGTATATATACATTACAGAAAATAAATAAGCACAGAAAAAAGCAAAGTTGTAAATCAAATTACGTCCTATCAAGGAACTATAAATACCTAAACTAAGGTTACTTTTATCGGTAGTCTAACAATTTCAGAATATTACTTACTTTAAATTGTAATGTAATTTCAGCAAGATTTCCCTTTTAGCTTATTATTCACTAGATATTATTTTAAGTTCGTTATTTTAATACATATTCACGTTTAAAATTTATAATTTTTTTGTCAATTAACTTAAAATGTAAAGAAACTCTTCTTTATTTATCGCATTAAGTATACTACCACCTGGCGATCAAACTCTGAATTTTTCTTAGGTGTTGTTCAGCCAACATATGTCCTACAGGAAATAAAAAAAAATCAGTCAATCTATTGAGATACTCAGAAGGGGTGCACATGTGTTAAATACTAAATGATTGCCATGTGAACCACTTTCTCTGTTACAGAACACACTCTCGAGCTTCACAGGCAAACTCTTGTTCCCACTTAGTTGACTGCTGGCTTGCTGTTCATCCAAAATATGTACGATGCCCACTTTCGATATCCTCATGAGATAAAGTCTAGGAGAGTGTGGTCTGAAATCACGTAGGCTTTGAACTCATCCGGCTTGGTAACATTGATTACGAATATATGAATCAAGTATTGTAAAGATTTTTATACTTTACTAAACAAAGAGTTCAAACACTGCGATTGGGAGCAAAAAAAAAAAGTAATTTTACAACTATTGGAGTTTCTATTTTTATTCAAATAATGAAAAATACTGTGTAAGTAACGATAGTGTTAACGATAAAAACGAAAGCTAATAGTAAACATTGCAAAATATAACCATGGATAATAAAAGGGTTGGTGAACGTTGTACCGAGAAAGAGATAGATTGTCTTTTAATAATCAAGAACCAAAATAATTTGAAGCTCAACAAATTTTACAGAAAAATAGAAATAAATTTGCGCAATTAATAAAGGAAGTAAAAAACAAAAATATAATTGTATAAATCAACATTTGTAATTTGCGGAAGGATATAAGCTTGCATCTATCTATAATATAGACAAGATTGATAAGAAACATGTAGAAGTAAATGAAATAAAGAGTATAAAAGTTTTGGTAACATTTGAAGACGATCCTATGCTAAGAGTCGAAACTCTTAATGAACATACCTTCAGTGTTGATAAAATAAATAAATTAACATTGAGATTAATGATAAAATAAATTGTAAATATCCAATACAAAATAAACTCATTATATGTTGCTTCAATCAGTATGAAAACACACTATTTATCAATAAACTATTGAGAAAAGCAGTATTTGGAATATATGAGTTATAGGCAAGTAGAACTCGCTTAAATCTTTGCGCTACAACTTTAAGTGTGTGCCAGATTTTTCTTGAGACACATTGGAGATGAAATTTTGAAGTTTTGAGGTGCCGCTTGGAGAGGGTTCTTTAATCCCTCACCAAATAGCATTCGTGTCGTCTGTCAGTCAACTCGTACAAGGTTAGCTACAACGACATTGCCGTGTTAACTGTCATGTACGAAGGAGGGATCTCATATTAGTCGTTAATATATACATTTAACTTCGGGAATTTTCGCGAAGTATAATAGAAATCTAAAATGATAGAAAAGTTCAAGTCAGAATTTTAAAAAAACACACAGTTAAATGGTTGTGGTATTAAAGAATAAAGGATATTTCGGTATATATAATCCCATTTTGGTGCTAGATAGATGGTAAAACATTTTCTAACTGAAATTAAAGTGGATGTTTTTTTTAAAAAATCCAAATAATTTCTTCTGCAAAATCCTTTTGAAACTTTTATTCCTTAAGACCTAATTTCCGGGTTTCTTTATAAAGGGATACATTTGCGAAATTTTAAATAGTCTAAATGTTGTTATGAAAGTACCAGCGATAACAATTCCTTATTTAAGAATCTCGTTCTCCTTTCGGTAAATAGGGGTAAAATTTTGGGCCACACTGGGACTTTTCTCGCTACCATTTTTGTACGTTGTCTGCTCGTTCTGTTGATTTCGTTTCTACGTAAGTATCTATTCAAGGGTTGATGGGGAAATTTTGAAAGTGATCGTAAAACTGACTGATACAAAATTGAGACTAGAATCTATGTTGTCAAATTTACTCACAAATTTATTAATCTTAGTGAAGAAAATTCTCTGTAGTTATGTAATTTCCTTGGTACGTTAATTTTGACTTTAAAGAATCGTTTACTATAGTCTAGGTTTCTCTTTGTTTATCTTACTAATAGTGGTCGTTTGGAAGTTGAGACTTCTTAGGCAAAGATAAACATAAATGACTAAAATAAAAATCGTTTTGGGTATAATTGGGATTTACCTTTGAATGCAAGATTTTGTAAACGAAACACCGGGACACAAGTCTATATATAAGGTAAGTGTTCCTTCACATTGTGCCAATATTAATTAATTACCTGCCTTTTCCAGGTTACTAGAACATTTCGATTTCAACTGTGCCCCAGGAAAATAGATGAAACATAAATCGCCTCCCTCTTAAGGATGAAACTATCACTTTGCTTTGGAGAAAGCTGTGAATAACCTCGGTTGTGTTACCAATTTGTCATTCAGTCGTTTGGTCATGGCAAGTGATGGACGGAAACTGCTTAGAATGACTAACATCCAGTACGCAATAATTCAGTGTGACAACCCTGTTTGCATGCAACTATTAAAGGATCTCGGTCACAGCAGTTTGTTCTTCCTCTTACTAAAACTATTTGCGACTTAGCAGTAATTTTTCTAAGTAGCTGTTAAATGAAGAAAAGCACATATAAACTGTTAACGGTAAGAGCTTGAATTCCTATCAGTAATGATTTACTCTAAATCCGACCTTGATTTATTCAGATTTTAAAAGTGCTTTTCATAATATGGAACATTTATATTTATGGTCTATTTTCCGAACGTTTTCTTTTAATAGTAAATGTATAACATGATAGCAATACTTTTGGAAAGACTCCCATGCCAAATTAAATATTAATGGTTATCTTTCAAAATGCATGTTCCTTAATCGATCAATTTGACAAGACGATCCACGTCGTTGCTAAGCTTTCTTGTTAGTATTAGTATTACCTCCTGTCTTACTATATACTGTAAATGATAGAATTGCTTCTCTAAGTGTTATAGAATCTGCACTGAGGATGGTTAGTCACGCAGATGAATTCCTAGTGAGTGTATCCTTAACAGTAGATTATTCTCTAATAATAACATTTCTTCTCGATTACAAGAAAGCATCAGAAGCTAGAAGAAGAGTATACACGAATTAAATGGAAATTACATTTTATTTTAACATAACGAACAGCATACTCACAGTTATACCACTTTTGTCAACGCAATGCGTCATTTAAGTCCGGTTAATAAATACAGAACTCTGTCTTTGAATTCCCGAGAAAATTTATAAATATTTATCATTTAATTATACTACGGTACTTGTCAATTGCATTTCCTATTCCTCAAGTAATTGGAGAACAAATTCAAAGTTTATATGGATGATTTCTTGGGGAATACCTGGTCTTTAGGGTAAATATAATGTAACGTGTTTTTCACTTTCAACAGATTCTTTAAAGTTGATAATCATAAATCGGAACGTAGCCAGTCTGTATAGTATTTATTCGATGATCTTGTATTCAGACCGAGTTTTTAATTTAGCGAAAACAGCTCCTGTATTACAACGATACTTGTATTTCAACATCTTTATTTTATCTTTATTTGTATTTGTGGGCAAAATGTACTACTGAATTATGCACAAGCTGTTCAAGAAAGGAAGAAGAAGAACATGAAAAGAAAAAAAGATATAATTTATTTTCTGGCTGTTATGCGATTATAATACTGATTCGACGATGTGAGTTAGTTGTCATAGCAACGAAAAATAAATCATGCATAAGGAAGGATCCATCTCGCGAAACTTACATGTACAAGTTTTTTAAGATTGTATTTGTTTAACTTGTTACACACTACAATAAAAAGGTAATATCTTGATGCAGTGTGTAAAATGGATTTTGATATATCAGTAGCCTTAGTTAAATAAATAGGTGAACTGAGGATCTTTTAGTTTACCTTACAGTATTACGTACTCCAACAGACTGATACCAGTCTTTCATTGTCACTTCTAGACTTATCTCAGAATTTGCCTATATGTTTTCACACTTTCAATTTGAGACATATCAACTATATGTTTTTAAACTGACTAACTTGTATGCAATATCTACACGTATGATTGTAAACGCTCATGTATTTGGCCGAATGTATGGGCAAATGTCAATTGCACAATCTTGTGTACTATTTGCAAATCATTTTCGTTTATGATTCTACAGATTATATTACTGATATTACAGAAAGCCGCAGGAAACACCATAGCTGTAATAATACCACTTTTTAAAATCACAATCTCCCTTCAGTTTAGGGGCATATGAACTGAGACTTTAGTTTATCTTACTCGTAGTTTCGAGAACTATATAAATATCAACATGATTTTAAGGCCAGACGTTCGTTTTTTTCCCACCCACTAATCAACTTAGTGCGAATTCGTATGTCGTAACGACCATTTAATATATTTTTACTACCGATGTAGGAGCAGACAGAGCTCCGTATTAGCACTATTTACACCATAAATATCTAGGTAAATTGTTAAATTCTTGTACTAACACGAAATTTACAAATTTTATAGTAAGACCGTTTTCTATATGGTACTAATATTCATGTGAGATTCTAGGACATTTATTTTATCGATCTACTGTTATCCTGTAACATATAATGCCTTAAAACTTTATTGTACTTGATGTTTAAGTCTAATAAATCTTTATTAAAAAATAAAGTGGCAGAGGGTTCTTTTTAGTGCGACGGATTCTTGGTTCGATCACAGCCATATAATTGACTTTCATTAATCATTGGCCCCTTAACCTACAAGTCATAATAGCACGAGGTGAAACTGAAAGATTTAACTTTCAATTTGACCTGAAGCATGTGATTTTCAATTCAATTCAGTTCGATATCAATGAATACGATTTTGTTTGCAGAAATAGTATACTTGTTGATTTCTGTGCGTTCTAAACTGCATTATCATTCAGTGGAAGGAAGAATGACAAAGAGAGCCTAGAATGTTGCACAAAAAGTTGTGACATAAGTTTCGCTGAATTGCGTAATTTTCACGTTCGAACGAAGAAAGTAGGTTAACCATTTCCAGGTACAATCGGAGATCGAACGCGGATCACCCTGTCAGTTCGTAGATGCTCCATAAATGTAACTAATACATTTCTCCTATAGGACATTATATAACTGATTTATCTTCCTTGTATAATATATATGCGGTTTTAATATAACACAATTATCTGTTAATATAATTATTATGAAAATATCAAAGAACTAAATATTTATATTCTTATGATAATACTAAATATATCCAAGATTGATTTTATAAGTTATGGTCTAGATCAATGGTTCTGAACTGATGTGTAGCGACTCAATGGTGTACACGCAGTCCCATAAGGAGTGTTGCTACATTTTGGAATTTAAAAATTGTTAAGAATTGGATAATAATTAGTTAAAATCGAGACAGACTGTACCAGTCAACACTTCCAGCCGTAACAATAATGCTCAGTGCTATATAGAGTCATTAAAACTAATTGGGTTCACTATTATAATATACTCGTATGTTATTATTATTATTATTAATACTATTACTAATAATAATAGAAATATCAAAGAAGTGTGTTGCGTTGCCCTGGACATTCAGTTGGGTATATAGTCTGAAAATTTTAAGAACCACTGTAATAAATGGCTGGTAGCTACCTAAATTAAACAAATTGATTCCAATGATAGAAAGTGATTTTGTGATATGAATGATTTACGTGTTCTTATCCACATTATATTAGTAAGTATGATTCATACATTCCATTCAAAGATAATGTTCTAAATACTAATATCCCCTGTGTTTAAGGACACTACATACGTTTAATCGAATAATCTGAATAACAGTATGACATTATTGAAAAGCATAATAAATGTATCGATCTAAATATTTCTAAATGTATCTAATATAAAGTTCTCACATATTATTTGTGAAATTCGTACAGTTATATATTTATCAATTCTGACGAGAGAAAATTAAAATACACACTATTAGAAGGAGTTTAAAGGTTCTTTATGATAAGTTTGCGGAATACACATTGATTCAATTTACACCAAAAGTACCTCTAATCCTTAAATAATTCTTGGAAATTCCTCATCTGGATATGCATTGCTCTACATAACTTAAGAAACTCGAGAAAAATAACACTGAAAAAATAATATTACATGAAGTACAATGATATAAGAAAGGCGTAGATACACAATGAAACGCAAATGAGGAATACCAATGCAGATATGGTGTACAGAGTGCACAAAAATTCAGAACCACGACACCTCCACGTGAAGGGTAGTATAGACTATCAATATAAAATTTAACCACTTCGAATTGATACACAGGCATGACGCAAGACCTCTTTGCTACAGACTAAACAGTTTATTAAGTTATGAGTATTATGGAGCTATTCCTTTAAAGAGTACTGTCCGAAGTTTCGGAATTGTTCGTAATGGTGGATTGCTCTGCGGTATTAGCGATCTAAGAGCATCCTAGACATCCTAGATTGGAATGAGAAGACGAGTATACAAACTATTTAATAAAGGTAATATCTTCTATCTCTAGATACTCGGACACAAGATGTTCAAGGTGTAGTGCTTTATTATCATTCATTAAAAAGTGTTCGGACCAAAGGTTCGACGGAAATTGTAAACAATATATGGATAATTTCATTCCGATAATGTTGTTCCAAAATATTGAGTTCGTTTTTCTCACCTTCACAAAAGTGGAATCAACTCCAAAGGACGCTCTTTCAGCAATGAAGGTAGGGTGATAGCGTGTTTCTGGCTTTTCTCCACACGGATATTAGACCGGAATCACACAATATACTGTATCGAAACTCACCATTTGTGTCTACTGGTTTTCTTCCTATTCAACATGTTCCTGATACCACGCGTATTACGCACGTTTGTGCTCTCCCCGTTTCAAAGGCACACAATACAACCTTCTTGGTTTACAATCGTGCTTTAATAAAAAATCTATCAATCGATTTTTAGTTGTTCAATATTCGACCGTGGAAAAAAAATACTCAATTGTCAACGATTCAGGTAGCTTCACTGTATATCTCATGTACGAAACACTATTTCGCTGCTTTAAGACAGGGCCAATCCTAGGATACGGTTTCTGTAAGATAAATGTAAAAAAAAAGTAGAACATTTTAAAACCCCTTAAGTTCGTCAGATAAAACTTGATATATAAACACCTTACTAAAAGCAAGTTAAAGTATGCCCCAGCACTTTTCCTCCTGCTTTGGGAGGTTACGAGAACACCACTTATTTTTTCATATAATGACCAAAGTGACAAAACAATTAGACTGTTTAGAATGAAATTTTGAACAAAGTTATCACTTGGGTTGATCTGAAATTCTTCCATTTCACTTTTGTAAAATGCCTATCCTAAGGGTGAGGAAATGTAGATGTATCGTAAAAACAATTTCCATATAGCTACCCTTCCCGCGCAATGAACGAATGTTTTAGCTAGTTCATCCTAATTAAAACCTTAATTCTAATATTTTAAAATAGCTTTTGGTTGTATTAGATTTTAGTGATTCCTTTACCACAAGGCCTATATGAGACATAGATCTTAACATGAGATGCAAACCTCAAGAGCTCCCAGCATAATCGAAACCCGGTCTCTAGTTCCGATGGTTGTTAAGCTATCCACATAGCCGAGCTGGAATTATTAACGTTGCAGAGCCTCATATTACTATTATCAGATAACAATAAATAATTAGTAAAATTATCCAGGTACTATCCACTCCAATCTACCTGATAACGTTTACCTGCTAAGATCTACCTTTCCGTACTGCAGTACATAATATTATTAATCTTAATTTATAACTATTTTAATATATTGACAGCAGATAATAGACTGAAAATGAATAATTTTCTTGCTCGAATTTTCAACATGAAACCTCAAATTAACATATATTTTATATATTTTCGTTGCATTTGTATTAGATAAATATTTATTTCAACTCTAATTACTTCTAATGTACAAATTTTGTAAGAGCATGGAAAAAATATTTAAATGTTCTGTGTAGCTTGAACAGTTATAAAAGTGTTTATTTGTTGGCAAGAATGGCAGTCAGTGTGTTATTCCTATGCTTAATAAACCTATACGAAAATTCTGGTGAAAGTGTAGGACTATAGCCTATGTTGAGTTCGGTTTGGGGGTATATTGTGAAAGGGATCTTATGCTATATTAGAACAGTTTCGTAGCCTTACAATGTGATTTCTTACTTATATCTTATTTCATTAAGATATTTTTTGGTTCTCTACGGCTGTCTATTTCCAGTCCTATCTCACTACTCGAAAATACTCTTACCAGGATGCTGCCCTAATATAAGCTGTACCCATTAAGATCTTGCAGTGAGACTATTAAAATGACTGTTAGTCCGCATAATAACTGTTAAAATAAAGCTATTTTAAAATTTTATTTTTGCAGTAGACAGCTAAAGCTTTTACCTCTGTCATGTTCGATACCGGAGTCAATCCTTTACCATGTTATTGTGTAACGATGACTTTACCTGTGACTATCTACAGCCCATATCCCACACATGTAAGGGATTTTTCCCCTGAATTCTGGTTTTTCCTTCAATAGATACCTAAAGCAATTATCTCGGCCAAATTCGTTAATTTAATCAATGCGTTAAAACTAACGGACAACGGTGATATTAAAGGTAGTTAAATTATGTTTTTTCGCAATTGAAAACTTGAGCAAATATCATGATCGTGTTCGTAAATGGTATCAATTTGCTAACGTCTTACCGGGTAACGACGATCTTAATGGTGAATATCTATAAATCATATTCCATAAATGTGAGCTGATTTTTGAATTCCGTTTTCTATAATAGGTATCTAGAGCGATTATTCCCTGTGAGTACGTTAATGGAGACACTCAATAAACGACTTAAAGGATAAAGGTGGTTATCCATATTCTAAACATCTACGTTTTGCGTACCTCTTCTCACTAGCTTTAGCAGAACTTATTTCATGCTTATCCTTGGCTTCTGACCATCAACAATCTTCAACCTGGATACAGAATCGTATTTTCTTTGTTTTCAAAATATAGTGTTTTATATAATTTATTTATATAGTTTCTCCATACTCGGTCTAATTGTTTTTAAACTATTATTGCTCGAGTACTTTTTCACATGTCTTTCATTCCCATTCGGGGATGGGCGGGCCGCAGAAGGTTATGCCTTCTCTATGGCCAGGGATATATAACGAAGCCAACTGCAATACCTGTGGTGGACCCCACCCCACCTATTCTTATCAATGTCCGCAAAAGCCCAAACCTTTGGCGGACAAACCCAAAACTGTCGTACCACTTCGCATCCACCCAGCAACGCAAGTTATCAACCGCCACTCAAACATCTCTTCTACCGCCACCCACTGTTGAAAACATCCTACAGTTCATAACTCTCGTGCTTCGAAACACCTTCCCGTATCAACGGAAAACAATCCTCAACCATGTTCGAGTACACTGAAATTCAATGATATTCCCTGCATCCTGACTGTCTTTTTGAGTGCTTCAAGGTTCCGTTAATATCTGAATTGCTTCATTAAGTTCACCATTTAAAAAAAATCGTCTTCCGTGAAGACTAAAAATAAATTGACGTAGTGCAATCATTTCCTTCATGTTATCATAGTAATCGCCGTATTTTACTTTACGTGTGTAGGAAATGGTAGGCTGTGACATCTGGTATAAGCAAAAATAATAAATTCAAAAATATTCCAGTTTGTAAACTATTTTGCAGGTGAAGGAAATTTAATGCCTAAAAGGTAGAGATAAATATAGATATTACTATTTTTTTAAAAAAAATATATATACGAGTGAAGTCTAGTAATTAATGTGTAACATGAAAGAAATTGTTTCTTAAGACTAATTTTGCTTGGTTTATATTCCTAACGTCTTCCAGTGTTTTAGTGAATATACAATTAGGGAAAGTGGGATCATAATGACCCCCGGGGGGCAAAACAGTCACCCCCGTATTTAACGGCGTTCCTCTGGTGACAGTGAACTGGTACTAGTGCACAAGTGGTAGTTAGTGTAACACGAAGTGTTCAGAAAACCATTTTCATCGTACGTCGATATAAGGTGAATATTCTACCTGTTGCTGTGAAAAGTAATCATTTGAATAAAACACGTTACACACATAGTAAGAAAGGTTTGGCCATAAAATAATCACGTATGATTTTCTTGTGGAAGACGGCGGATAGCAGATAAAGGGTTTTTCAAATTTATTAAATATATCAGGATTCGGTTCTCTTAAAATTGTACAAGGGTCTAAACTATCCTGTGACGAATTTAGCAGGGTACATAATTACCGAGTGAATATTATGAGATTGCAGTCTGATATTAGTGTGTGATGTGAGTGCGTCTAGTGTATATTTTATAGTAATTATAGTCAACAATGTAGGATTTATTGTGTAATATAATTACAAAGGCACAAGAGCATGAGCTTTGAACGCAACATAAATACTAGGTCAGGAAAATGCTTATCGTCGCAATTTCGTTTATTGTAGACAGCATCGATATATTTCTCTATAATCTTTCCAAAGAGAACAGTGTATCCTTCCTCAAGACACAGTTAATTGAAACTGTTGGGAAAGTAGTAACCTTAGCAGTTTAAATCTCGGCAAAGGAAACAAGTACGTTATATTCGTATGTATGGCATTGGTTACTGGTAATATTATGCTTTATTCTCTAGAGTTAGTTCTTCCTTTCAATTCTTACGTTTTGTATTTCATACGTTATTAAGGTTTTGATCGTAATTACTCTTCGTACACTGACTAGAAGGGTGTGTCCTTTATCTATATATGTAAAAGAAACCGACCTGGTCATAAAAAGTGCGTTCTTGTTACGCGCAGAAGTAATACAAAGACATTGAGGAACACAGTTCCATCTGGAACATCAATCATAGTTAGAGGTATTTCACAATTGTGATACATAATAGTATTTAAATTACGTTTCACCGCTATGCTTACTTTGTTGACAGTGTAACATAAGCGCAGAGAATCCTCCGAAACGGACTAGAGACTAAATTATCGGAAATCATCCGATTCATGACCCTTCTACGCAGTAACACGAGAGCACGTGGTCTGGTATACTGGGGAAACCCATTCTAAAAAGTGCATTGCATGGTGTAAATGTTGTGAACAGAGCGTGGGTTGACCTTCCTTGTTTTCAATGCCACTTCGAACTACAAATGTAACTCTTAAGATATACTTCAGTTTATAGCCACAATACGATCATGTAAACTTGTACAACACTACGGAGTAGTAGTGTATGGAGAAATATTAAATCATTTTTTTCTATTGTTTTAGATCCACGATGGTATCTAATCCCAAGAGGACAAGTAACCGTCGAAACTGGGACTCAGATAGCATGCAGCTAGACATCGAAGCCGTCCAGAGGGGAGATGAGGTTGAAGAAAGCAAGTCGATTACACAGGTTTCCACGCACGTCACTCTAACGAAGGGTACTGGGCAAGAATAAGGACGCTACATTGGCTACCAAGATTATTGTATGTAAGCGACCAGTATACACTGCGGAACAAGAAGAGGAATTAGTGAATCACATAATTCAAATGGGATGATTGTGAACGGGCTAACAACAACGGACGTGCACACTATTGCGTTTCATGTGGCCGAAAGGAATTCCATAGATCACCCATTTAATAAGGAGAGACAATTAGCTTGTGAAGACTGGTTATACGGCTTTCGTAAACCTTACGCTCTGGATCTCAGAAGCCACGTTTGTAAGTAGATCAAGAGGATTCAGCAAATATAGTGTGGAGACACTTATCTCTTTGTTTGGGGGAGAAAGCTACATATTCAATGTGGGCTAAATTCCAATCACAACTGTGCACAAAAAATCGAATAAAGTATTAGCTTTTAAAGGACAAAAACAAGTAAATAGAGTCACCTGAGCTAAACGTGGACTTCTCTCAACAGCTGTCAGCAGGTGGAAGTATGTCAGCGGGTGGAAGTTTTATACCAACTATTATTATTTTCGCACGCCAGCGAATGAAAATGGAGCTGTGCGATGGTGCTGCACCTGGCACAATGTATGCTTGCAATGTGTCTGCATGGATGAAAAAGGAGCCATTTGTGACATGTTTCGGACATCTTTTGTAGACAAAACAATCTCGTGATGATCCTGCTCTGTCAATTCTCGATGGACATACGAGTCATACAAAGAACTTGGAGGTAATCCAGAGAGCACGGAACAATTATGTTACTGTAGTCTGCATTCTTTCCCATTGTAGTCACAGATTACAACATTGAACGTTTCCTTCATGTTCCAATTTAACACATACTACGTACAAGACATTGAGAAATGTCTTCGAAAGAATCCAGGAAGACTAGTGATACATATTTTTTGTGCTGGGAAACTATTTGGTGAGGCATATTTGAAAGCTGCGAAGGCAAACACCTTCATTAGTGGTTTCCGTTAATGCGTTATTTTCAGTATGATTCACGTGTGTTTAAGGATGTAGATTTTTTGCCGGAAAGTCACAGTGCAAGAGAACAGAGTGTCAATGGAGGAGATCACAGCGGTTGCTGAAGGCACGCAGCGTACGGGATATGTAGGAACAACAACATAATTGCTCACCTCTTCCTCTGCTGATGTTCATGTTCCTAGCTTTCCTCCATCATCTGAACCGCCAATGGAAGATATTCAGAACACTGCTTCCTACACCTGGCTCGTTGAATAATTCCGCTCAGAACACAGCCTCCCAAACAAATGGATCATTAGAGGACGCAACTTAGAGTATTGCTGTTAGTCCTAAGGATGTCTGCCTCATTCTCAAATGTACGTATCTACAACAAAGACGCGGAGTGAAATGCAGAGAAGGATTTGCCTTAGTTTTGATGAGCAGCCCATATAAACGTCATTTTGAGAATACACAAAACAACAATGAAGTGGGCGATACGAAATCGGTTAATCCACCACGCAAACGAGTGAAACGTACGAAGTTGTTGCGAGAAATGAAATTGAGTAGTGACAAAGATGGCAATGACGTGATGTATATATAGTGTTGTTACACATTCTCGCGATCGAAGGGTGGTGAGGTTTAGATTCGTTGTGATCGTTGCTTAGGATGAGCACACGACGAGCAAGCGAGAAGAATGAAGTATATGTCTTTGACTTTTGCGTGACATCGTGCTTAAATGGTAATATATAGTATAATCCAGAAGGAGTGCTGAAACATTTTTGTAGACCATTTAATTGTAAACCTAAAGTTTCACGCTGTTTTGAGACTAGGTCTCTAACGCGTCAATATGAAACGAGATATAGGTCAGTGTGTTACGAGACACCTACCGTATGTATATATAGTTGTGCAGTTCGTACCATTGAGACTACGGAAATCATCGCTCTTGATTGTGCTATATGAAGGACAAACTGTCGTGGCAATAGATAACTTGTGCATGAGGCTTGTCGGAGAATATACGTTTTCGACATTTTTTTGTATTGAGCTCGTTTAAGGTATTCCTGATCTATCCTCGTCTCCCATTGACAGTCTTCCAATTATAGAAGAAAGAACAAAGAATATTGTATTGCAAAATCATGGCCTTTCTATTCATAGCAACGTAGCTGTTTCAATTTCAGCCTTAAGGTGTCAATTATGTCCCCATATCCCCTATATCTTCTTATTTGTCTTAAGCTTAATATTTCCAGACAAACCTACACACAGAACACTGATTTATTTTACTTTCTTACTTTCGCTAAAGTAATCCTTCTATTTGCAGATAGACATTTAATTATGTAAATATCCCCCCCTTATGGTATCCTAAGTCACCACAATTTAAACTTCCTTTTACCTTTCTTCTCAGAAGAGACCTGTCTTAATCGAACCTCTTCCAAAATTTGTCAATTATGCCGGGATTCATCTGATTAGGAGACCTCTTGAACCTATGACCTACGTCTATCATGTCATCATTAATTGATATATCCAACACAAGACACCTACTACATTTTTAACAACAGAATCAACATTTTCATTAGGTGCTTCCGGGATGACATACAACGCTACGGCATTCCTTCTACCATATTGATCCAGATCATCTCTTCTCAAATTTAATTTCCTTCTGTGACCCATGTTCTATTTTTTAATCGTTAATAAGTTTGGAACATTTTTTCAGCGTTTCACCTTGATTTTTTAGCAGATTCGATTTTTCTTCAAGTTTCTATTGTTAGATTGGAAGATGTTCCGAAATCTTTATCAAACATGGACATAGAGTTTTACGTCTCATCGAAACCACAAGAGATCCAAGGGGAATGGAACCACGATCCCCGCTCCAAAGGCGGTTAAGCTATCCATATAGCCATGGTGAATGTTTAACAAATTAGTATTTCATATTACAATTATCAAAGAACAATAAATAATGAATAAGATTACAAAGGTACTCATCAAGAGGCGGATCTAGATATTAAAGTCTGGTGGGATGGGGACAATCACAAACCCAGACTATGACAGGTATATCTTGAGTTTAGTGTGGCCTAGTACACCTGTTCCCGGGCTATATGCACGCCTTTGCTTTCGTAATAATATCACTGTTAAATTAAATTCCCAGTATATGGTTCAGTGATAATATATAGTTTTCTTACACAAATATTTAACATTATATCTCAAATTAGAATATTTGTGTACAACGTGATGTGTTCTTTTATTGGGTGAGTGTTTGTTTTAACTCTAAAAAGCTGTATTGTACACTTTTTTTAATAGAATATAAACATTTAAACTAAAATGTCCGTGTAGTTGGTCGATCCTGAAAATATATATTTGTAGACGAGTGTGACAGCGACGAAGTAGTAGGAAAGTTGATAGTTTTTAATTTTTTCGTAAAGTAGGATTATCATCATTAAATTTCTCTTCTGGAATTTGTGATGATAGAAGCCTGCTTGAAAATTAAACAGATTTAGGCTTTTATTACTATATGTATAAGTAGTCATAGAAAGTGATTATTTATACAACCAATTTCTAACTTTTCTGTTAATTCATTTATATATTTAAGGGAATTTAATTAACTGGCTCTTTAGGTGTCTCTGTTTCCACATGGCGCAACTTTCTTCTGGAAAATGGTCCTACCATTATGCAGCTTTAAGTTAATGTGTATCTGAAGCTGTAGCTAGTAGCAACACTTTGAAGGTCTGATTTTTTAACTCGAAAAGTATTATAGATATCAAAACTACATTGAATAGACTAAAACGTACATGCCTTAGCTACATACTAAAAAAAAGAAGTGCAAAATATCGAACGGCACATTTGATAGCATCAACGTTTTGCACTATATCCGAATGTTGACACGTGCTGCACCTATGGGGTAAATTGCAACATTACCTGGGGTAAGTTGCAACAATCGGACTTGGTTCAAAATTTTAACGCTATCAAATCTGGTTCCAACATCGTGTAACTCACTGTCACTGTAGCAATCAATGTCTTTACAATCTATATAGATGTAATACGGATTTCTCTCGGACCACTTCTCACAACATAATCACTGTACCCTGTACACTGTACACTTCTTCTGCATCCTAGTGTTCATACGGTTGTTCTCAAACCAAACAGACAATCATATGTGAAGGGAGTTAAGAATAGATTCTTCTTAGCTGATGATTTCATCTTTCCGTCTGTTTCTAAACGCTTCTTTTTCATTTCGATAGCATTTTTCTGGAGAGTATATGCGAATAGCACATCTTTTTCTTTTTCGAGATCTGAGTTTTTGAGATCCAGTTTTTGGATAGGACTGTACATGTTTAGGAGAGAAGTCAGGTTTGTCTGGAAGGAACGAATACTTCTAGAGTGTGGTGGCCTCCTAATTCTCCAGATCTCAACTCTACAGAGAACTTATTGCATATATTGAGCAAAAAGCTCAGGAAAGGCCTGCAACAATAGAGCAATGTTAATAGCAAGAATTATTACCAGTTAGCAGTATGTCATTGGCTCCAAAAAGTATTTGCACAGTAACAGGTTTCGTACAATTTCCATGATATAAGTCATATCAATTTATGAAATGGTTGATTAAATTACATGCATTGGTTTACGCATTTTGAATGTATTAAAATCGGTATTTTAATTGAAAGCGATTTTCTTTCTGCAACAAAAAATAAAAATAAAATAAGTCTAAAATTATATATAGAAAAACTGTCCGTACAGCTGACATATTCAAGAAAACAATGACAGTGACGTCATCATTTTTCAGTTGCCTAACACTTCGTGGGGTTCTGCTTCGCAGCTGTAATTGTCTGACGCTTTCTCACAATGGAAGAAACAACATTCGCAGTAATTGCAAATAAAATGCTATTCCTCATCCCAGTAGCTCATTTTCGAGATCTGCTTTGTTATAAATATACCACCATCTCAGTGGTAAAAGTGAGGGGGAATGCGGGAGGATGTCCTCCCCCACTTCCAGAAATATATATGGCGTCCTCCCAGTTCTAAAAAATTACAATCTGTGAAGGTAAGCAAGAGTTGACGGCGCGGCGTCAAGCGTCCCCCTTCCTTTTCAGATCCGTTTTTACCCCTGCACCAACTTATTTTTTGCCTAAGTATACCATATAAATGTTCCATATTTTTGATGCCTGATGTGCCAGTGTGTGTGAAGTTTCAGTACATTCATTTGTACGCACATCTTTAAATATCTGGAGTATACCTTGGGTCGTTATTGTGCATAAATTCTGAAATATTATTTGACCATTCTTAGATCACTTTATAGAAGACTGTTTTTCAGAATATTGATAGTGTTCTTCTGGCTCATTGTTTATTTTACAAACCACAAATGCCTCACCATGTTTGCTGTGGAAGTAAGATTCTTGAGATCTGTCTCCGCATTCTTTTTTTTCCACTCGGTTCCTCCGTCACCTGAAGCAAATAAATTGTACACTCTCGTTCATATATATTTTCAAGATTGAGAACAAATATATGGCTTCTTCACTCACAAATATGACTCATTTCTTATGCGGGAATTTTTTTTATTCATTCGATCATTTGCTTAGCAAATTCAGAACACTATATAAGTGTGAACATATTTAAGAAGTTGTAGAAGCTTGTACTTGTAGCGGATGCGGAGCAGTTTTCAGATTGGTCCTTCTTGGCTGAAGTCAGGAGACTAACTGAAGTTTTCGCAGGTTTTTGGAACCAGAATGTATGGATGGATGTAAAAGTTGCTGACGTAGGGTAATGACCTTACTGCTACGTGACATCACAGAATAACGATGGGAGTAGAAAAGAAGTTTGGCACCGCGGTGGGCAGACATCAGAGAATACCGACAAGGCAATAGAAAATAAGTTTGAGATCGTGCAAGGTGAACACATGATTGCCTTGTGGATATGAAATACTATAAATACAGGTTATAAGAGACAATATACAATGATACGTCATGCAGTGCTATGGAAAAAAGGATCATTGGAATAATAGCATTGAAGCATTATCATCTGATGCTGAATCAGAAATATACGAATCATCGTCAGATGAAGAATTCGATATTGACGCAATAGAATCACCAATGCTAACAGTTACAGAAACCCCAGCAGCATCTCCGCCTGTAGTATCAAGACCAACTAGATTTTGGTGTTTAGACTGTTGTTGTAATAGTAAAAAAGTGGCCGGTGAATGTATAGAGAAGGCTATTGAAATTGTGATTTCAACGACACATTAATATGCGATGGTTGTAGAGAAGGATCCTATCATGATTGAGCTCACGATTGTATAAATGTACCCCGAAAATCATTGGAAACCCGTGCCTGGAGTATTATAGCAAGTGCTAGTGTTGAAGATGTGTTTTCCCTGTATGCAAACACATACATTATTAAAATATTAACAAGATAAATATTTTATAAAATATATGTAGAATTATTAATTGATACAGACTATCACCCGGAATTACTGGACGTTTTATTATGGAAAGACAAACGAAAATCCGACATCCCTGATTGAAAAATGTATTCGAATAGCGCTACTGTTCCATGTTTGTTATGTTCTGCTGAAAATGTTAATGTGAATTTTGTTTTTAAAACAATAAAAGTATACTTACGTAATAATAATCCAATTGAATACGTAGAATGCAACTTATATATTCTTCATGATTGTACTCATTATCATAATACTGGAACATTTGCAGCGAAGTACTTATCTCTTAGTAAAACTCTAAGTGAACTTTTTGAAATGTTTGAATAGGAACATAGTGAAAGCTTATTCACATGCTTTATGCATAAAACTTGTGATCTTTTATAATATACAGAATTTGTTGGACAAACTATACCTTTCTTTATTCACAAATGAAATTTCACCATGCGTAAATCAATATATTATTCATATTCAAGTTTTTAAATGTCTGATAACGAATTAAATATTTGTGAGTTCTATCTAACCGCATGCGATGATACAGTAAATTTCCATTGCTTCGTGAAATCACCAATAGAATATAATTTATTGTCATTAGGTAGCAAAAACAAATTGATTGGTTAACATTAAATTTACACGGTTTGAAGTGAGATAGCAAAACTGGATATAGTGTATCATTCATACGGAACCTTGTATGTCAATCGTGTTGAAAGAAATCAAACTTTTATTGTAAAGGTTTAGACAAATCTCTTTTTATTAAGAGAATATTTGCATTAGAAAATGTTATTGATATAGAAACAAAACACTGTCCTTCATTAAATAAATTGTGTGGAAACATTTAATGAATATTGTTCTTTTCACACTAATATTGTAAATAAATCAGGATCTGCATATCGTAAAGCACAACAGTTAAATTATTGTTGGAAATATGAAAGATCAAGAGCATTACTTAATGCATTATCAAGATCGTAATGTTTTCACTTAGTAATTGCAAATAAAATACAGGAATGTTGTTTTTTAAAAACAATTATTGTAGTTTATAGTTCTTAAAGAAGTAATTTAAAAATGTGTAATTAAAATTCTACATGTAATAACAATGTATATATAATTAAAAAGTAAAAATGTAAATATATAATAAAAATAAAAACATTTATTTTTTAATTTGTAACATGTTTATAAACGATAATATCGTTCTTTTTTAAATTATCTTTGTTAAACATTTTTAAACACTTTCGAAATGATTGAGTGCGAATAATACGATGCAAAAAGAATAAACCAAAATACTCGCAAAACACAGAATCACCATCCTGATATTGTTGATTATTTGTAAAATATATATTCATTATTTTTTATAAAAAAGTTTTTTATTTCCTTGCAATGTCCATAGCAAGACTATCAAAGTAATATCCCTGTTTTCTCATTGATGTACACCGCAACGCAATGTGATCTACTTCAATAAGATGTATCGAGATTAATCACAAGTGCAGCAGATGTTTCGATCCTTACAAGAAGTTTGACAATAGGGTAAATCCCAGTAACACTTTCACCAGTCACTTTATCAGTTAGTAACACGTTTAACAATTGGTCAATATACATGATGAAGATTATTTTTTAATTGCAGTAGGTATGTAATTATCAATATTATTCACATGTAAAACAATCATACCCTTGTATGTATTTACTATACATTAATGTTTCATGCATACTAGACATATATTGTCTGAAACTGTTTATGATGCACACACTTGTGAACGTGATAACTTAATGTAGGCTACTTTGGACAGTCTATTTCTTCTAAATTTGTAACACAGCTTTCAAAAATTTCTTAAAGATATCACTTTCTAGTTACTCCGTAAGTGTAAATACTTAAAGTATTTGAACAATATGTTTGAAGTATTTCCTTAAAATGGGAATAGTCTACAACGTCTTCGTGCTAGGTAATGCCATACACATTCTCACTTAGATATTTGTTTATAGTTATGATCGGTTCTGATAACTTATTTAAAGGACATGGCGGTTTCAATATCATATTTTGAAAAAAAAGGAACGTCAGGATTTAAAATTGGTAGCTCCTTTACAATAAATTCTTCATCATTATCACGAAAAGCAGAAAGTGTACAAGAACCCTCATCATACTCAACTGAATAAGTTAGACGGTGTTATCAATATAAATATTTCTATCTTAGTCTACTTGTGCCAAGGAATCAAATTGTGCATACACAATACGTGTAAGAGGTTCAGTTCAAATTTCTGAAATTGATACCTTTAAATTTACAGGGGAACCAAGTACTACCTGTATGCGCAACCTGAAGATATCAACCGATCAAGCAAATATTTTACACCGGTTGTCAACAGGCCACTACGCTACTTTTTGGACCCCAGGCGTTTTGCATGGTGACAAAAACATAAAAGACAATAAATTAAAATATCCTATTTTTTTCTAATTTCCCTCATTTTCACCAAACTTCAGTGCGCATGCGCACCCTGAAGATATCAACCGATCAAGGAAATATTTTACACCCGTTGACACCAGGCGACTACGCAGCTTTTTGGACACCAGGCGTTTTGCATGGTGAAAAAAGTTTTTTTTCGCTCCAACCTAGTGGGAAACTTACTTTCTGGATGCGCCGAGCATACAGTTCACGTAGGGGACAATGTGACTGATTCTACACGTTAGTCACATTCTACATGCACAATATTTGAAAAACTAAATCTTATAAAAGTTCACACTCGGTTTAATTCATTTCCTAAATTAAGAATGGTAGGATAATATCCAACAAAAGCTTTACTTTTCATAGGATCTGCATTTTTAAATTGGTAACATAACATTTTCACTTTCGGTAAAATTACATGTTAATAGAATATGTACTTCACTTAATCCTATGTACCAATCGGATTCTGATAATCGTATATTATTTTTTAATTGATTGATGAAATGTGTTGGACTGTTTGTATGATATACATTTGTACTGGCGTTTTAAACTAATATAATGTAAAAACTATCATCAATGCTTTCACAAATCATTTTCGCTTACAGTGAAGTATCAAGTTTGAAGTCCCAAAACGAAATGGTAATTTTAATCCTTGTTCATCTCATAAGTTTACTTTTATCGTACCAAATAATTTTATTTAACTTTAACATAATGCGGTGTGTGAAACGTAAAAGATTTTACATGACCGTGTTGTACATTATATACACTAAGTTTTCGAACTATCTGCCTTTAATTTTGTTGTTGGTTTACAATATTAACGCAGACATTCATTTTATTGGGAATATTATAATCTAAATTACGTCCAAATGTTCCATGTGTTAATATCAAATCAACATTTTTAATATTAAGTGTATTTTGATTTTTCTTTTCTAAAAATTGTAACATACGACCATTTTCAGGAATCAACTGATAAATAGATTCAATACAATATCCTGGTGTTATTTGAAAGTGATGAAGTTCAACTTTATCATCGATAACATTAGTAATTATAATTTCATCTTTTTCTACAACATTATAAACACTCCACAGAATATTAATTTGTGTTAATGAAACACCCCATTATCCATCACTTAAATCAATATGTTTTGCTACTTAAATCGAAATGCTGTAGTATTATTATCAAAAAATTATACTACATGCTTTTGAAGGAAGAGTAACGTAAAAGTCGTGTGTAAAGGTTGAATTCGTCTTGCAGACTAAATAGAATATGATCTAATCCACGAATTCATACTTGACGGATATTCCAACCATTTTGCATACATCAACCCATTTTTACGTTTTAATACTTTTTAAATTAGATAAGTTTTCTTTGAATTCATAATTACTGTTTGTAATTCTTGTGCATAAAATATATCTTTAATTTCTTCATCATTCCAATCTCTTAATGTATAAGTGACACGATTTGATTTAATACATTTATCAGCAATAATATTTCTTGTGACGATTTAGGGAAATATCCTTTTTCTAATATAGGATTATACTTACTAACACGGACATAATCACTCGGAATAAATTTACAACTTAAATTCTTTTTATACATTCTATTTCCCTATAATGTTTCCCACATTTGATTCACATTGGAAACATTTACTTGTGCAGGTGCTATTTAAATACTTGAATGATATTCAATTATTTTAATGTTTTACAATTTGACCTATGGCATTAACATATCGATAAGTACTCTTTGCGGTAAAATAACGAGACAGTTTTTCTTTTATTGTTCTTATAAATCGTTCTGCTAAAGTACATTTGTATTCCAAAATTAATAGTATAATGATTAATTTCGTAACTTTTAAACAATTGGTTTGCATGACGATTATAAAATACACCGTCTATATTTGTTTGTACGTAAAACACGGCCAACTTGATTTTTTAATTTTTTTATTGTTTTTGCCATTTCAGGACCTTTCTTTTCTTTTTAAGGGAACAAAATATGCATAACGTGAAAAAATATCAATACAACATAATATTTATTTACAATTATTATTATAGTCTGCAAATATTTTGCATATAGGTTAAATCCATTTGTAATGTTTCATTTGGTGCATTAACATAATATTTTTTACGTTCAAAAATTTACGAGCTGGTGTATGTAATGTACAAGTAACTTGAGAAACTTACCATTTCTTTCTTCTAGACAACTTTGTTTTACGCTGTAATGTTCGTATACTTGATAAAGAATGAGGATGAGAATAATCATAATAGGTTTTTCATAATTTTGTCATTTAAACATATTATATTCTTTCCAATGTTTATATAAATTAGCTACTGTTGTAGCAATAGATGATTTTTTTACTTTACGACTACGTTGTTTTACTGCTATTCACTTTTGATGATGGTGTGTTAATAGGTGTAACAGTAAATTGTTTATGAACATTAAGATCTAGTAAATTTTTAAATTCGTGGATACCTATATTTCTTGAATATTTTCTTGTACCAACAATGTCATATACTAAACCTATAATATTTGAGCCTGGCATTGTTTTTCCTTGGATACATACTATACCAGACTTATCCCACTGAATTTTATTAGAATTTGTCAAATGTTTTAGTAATAGATCTCTTTTCCTGCGTAGTGTTTTCGGTACTGATTGTAAAATATTCGATAAAAATGTTAAAACAAAAATATTGTTATAATGTTGGAAAGTTGATGATGATGAGTTTTTTATTCTTCGTCTTGCTGAATAATAGGTAACAAATATTTTTATGAGAAGATGAAGTATACTGTAAATATTAATGCAAACCTTGCTGATATAATTTCCACCTTTGTAAAACACTAAGATCATGTTGTTTTAAAATGTTATTCATTTCTTCATCTAAACGTTAATGATGTGAATCTATGGATTTAAGATTGTATCGAATTTCATATATAGCATTTTTAGGAACTAAATCAATCTACGTAATTCTGACTTGCTTAATAATTGAAAATGCTACTGCCTACTTCTGGAACAATGCGTACCAAAATTAATGGTAGAAGTGCACTAACATTTTGTACTAACAACTTCGTCTTCTTTAACGCCGTAAGCTGTTGAAATAAAGCACGTAAGGTCTTTTTATGTATACGTAAACGTTGTTTCTGACGAAAATTTAAAGGCGTGTTTAGTTTTATTGTGTTTTTCAGTACTTCAGAAGTTATTCTTATTAAATCCCCTGAAGCATATTATAAAATTTATTTTCGTTTTGTACTATTGTATTTGCACAGAGCGCGGAGCGTGTTGCAGTGTTGTAACACCTTCAACATCTTGACTCAGACTAAACTAAAAACAAACTCAGACTCAGACTTTCTGTATGCATGTCTTTTGTTATCCTACACATGTATGATTTCATTAGGAAAATTATTTGTACATATTCACAGTGCACCGTTTGCTTTATGTGTTAAGTCACATAATAAATAAGTGTGAGGTTCACGTGTTACTTCTTCGAACACATTCACGATATTCTTTCTACATCAGGGCATAATTTGCCTTGCTAAATATTGTGTTTGTAATTTATCACGTGAATTTTAAATGTTATAATATGATGTGCATTTAAATTAATATCACGCACATGTTTGCCTTTTACAAAGAACTTTTCAATTATAAATATTTCAGTTAACTTTTTATGACGTGCAAACTTTGTAGATAAATTAGCAATATCACCATTGGATTCTGATATTAAATAATTAAGTATTAATAATGAATTTTCTTTAATTTCAAAATTACTGATGTCAAATATTCTCTCTGCAAGACGTAGTTCTGCATGTTCATCTAATTTTGGTATTACTACCCGATAACACCATACAATATGATTAAATTTTAAACTAAACGTTTGATCACGTTCTTTAAGTAATCGATTTACTAAACAAGTTTCAATGAAGGATGTTGAAACTTTAATATCTTGTACTCAAATGAAAGCATACAATAGAGCATTTGATTTATATATATATATACAGGGCTATAAGACTATTGAAGCTCTTAAGCTAAATTAATCACACACTCATAGAGTGTACTTATAAGCTTCTACAATAAGCAATAAATTAAGAAAAATAAATGGATAAAATGAAATTAAGAAAAATGAATTCACAAAATTAAATTAAGAAAATTAAACTAAGAATAAATTACATTTTAGAATGTTAACAATCTACTCTTGTTCTTTCGAGTTTCTTGGGAAGATACACTCATACAGCTCACATTCACTCCTCCGTGAACCTATAACCGTAAGGTTCACTTGTACGTTTTCGTATGGGTTCATCGTCAGTTACGTTATGTTCGTCAATACGTTTAAGTGTTTTGTTGACCTCACGGTTTGTCTTTGTCTCTGTACAGCTAAACATGCGGAATCCTGGTCTACGTACAATACTATTTGGATTTTCTCTTTTGTGGACTCTAATTATCAACACACTAATTTATAGACACTCTCAAATTTAACTTTCTGAGAGGTCCTGTCGTTTAGTGTAATCCCTTTAAGTTTGAGTACGTGCTGAACATTCCCTTGGGCATTTATTTTCCCCATTCCGTTATTTTTTGCGCTTAATCCTACAAATGTAAATTTCCAACCTTCTGGAACTTCATCGGTTAGATCACCCAAATAGTTCCAAAACGGTAAAAACTCCTCATCTTTTCTCTGTAAGAACATGATACTGTCAGTGCTCTGTAAGAACAGTTGTCAGTAGTTCGTACAGTTTAAGTCCAGCCCAAGAAGTAACAAATGCGGCTATTATTCCTTAGGAAAACGCTAATGGTACGTTTTCAGTTCCAATGTCTTTGTAAGTGATAATTAAATGATCATCATTAATTGGGACCACACTTTGAATTTCATATAGTTGATAAATACCTAAGAAACATTACTTTATCTCTAGCAATTACACTATGTGACATATCAGTGCGCTGGTCCCATTTACCATATAATGACTTGAGGTATAGTTTAGCACATTCCCTCAATCCCGGGTTCATCCTAATGATATCGTAACTTAACTGCATGCCCTAATGCGTATAATATTCCTAGATGTGTACTTGTTTGTCTTCTTCAGTTTTACAATAAGCGGGAAAACCAGAGGCTTCCTATTTCATCTTAAGGAAGGAATTCACATAAGTTCCGGAAAAAACACATGAATTCCCCTCTTCAGGACCCATGAGTTTGAATTTCCATATTTCGTGTATATCGAGATTTTTGTAACCTTTTTGAAGAGCAAGATGTAGCTCTGGAGTACAAAATGTCCCTGTGAAAGCAAACTCACCGTCACTATGAGTACAATCGTTAGTGTTTTCCTCCTCTATACATGTACGACAGAGACCGAAAAGTAATCAATCTCCCGGAACGTAGGGGTGGATCGGAAAATGTACTGCATTATAGTGCATTGGAGGCAATATACTGCATTTTACTACATCATGCATAGTTTCCGCACGTGAAAAGTCTGTCCGCATACGTATCTTAGGTGAATTAACCGGCATATGTTTACGTGCCATCACCCAGGGATACAGATTTGTGATATCTAAATAAGAGATGACGTCATCCCCAAAATTGACATAGAACGAATCACTTCAGTACGGCCGCCGTTGTACAAATTCTTGGAAATAAGAAAATCAGACAGATTAGTACAACGTTTTTGAATAATATTTCTATTTCCTTCTCCGTCATTACCTTGTTATCCCAAGAACTTTCCCACATTTCTTATAAGTTTATACCTGTATCTTTGAGGTACTTACCGCGCAGCATTGTTTGCTCGTACTTTTTTCCATCGTATTGTGCGAGTCATGAGTGTCACGCAAAATGGCAGCACAATTAAAAGTTAAACTTTTTACAACTGTGGAAAAAGAACCCACAGAAGTCAAAAGCAGTGTTGAGTTATTCGTGCTATCCATCGACCTTGTACTTAATAATACACTTCCCCCCTCTCTCGTGCCATGTTGGATTTCTATCCCTAACCGTTATCCATATGCATAAATCATTGCATAGCTTTAGTATTATACTTGGTCTTATGATGGAAACCCAACGAGTGAACTACTGGAACAGTATTTTCCGGTAAGTACAAGGTACGGTATGTACGCATCACAAGACTTGCAATGGTAAATGAAGTAATGAAACATTGTAAACAAATTGTTTTCTTTTCAATAAGTCGCTAAATTTCATGATCACTTCTGCTAGAAATCTAACGTCAGTCTCTCAATAAGGGAGTATTTCCTATACGAGGTTAACCTCCTCGCCACTTAGCACATGTTCATTGTGCCAGGCTTCTACTTATTGTTTTCTTCCATGCTTTCCACCTCAGGGTCGAAGAACTCATGCACGGGAAAGGGACCAACAAAAGGGACGTTTTCTTCTGTATTAAACAAATATGGGATATCACACTTCTTTAAATTTTGATTAAGGGTTAAAGTTTTGGGTAAATTATTTAATTCCGCACCAAGGAAAAGAAAAATATCTCTAAATAATAGATTGCCAATGTTAATATTAAAAATTTCTCACCCTGGATAAGGACATTAGGAATGATATGCTGGTCTTCTATTACATTTCTAAGGCAGAAGAGACAATCGTAGTTACTATTATTATGGAAAATGGCTATTATCGTGCTAAAGACAGGACTCTGTACTAACACGTGGATAATAAAAGACGTCACTGTCTTAAAAGAACACGAACGATTTCCAACATTATCACTGCACATTTTACGAGGATCAACAATACGTTTACTTATACAATTGTGAAAGATGTGCCGACAACACACCAACACAACTTCGAGTTCCCTTTCACCGCGCGCATTCGGTGCCTTCAATATCGTCTCTACGTAATAGGCGATGTATATAAAACTATTAGTATGAACAGGCTTTAGTCTCCGAACAAAACATGAGGTGTATATCTACATGCATGCGACATGTCAAACAGAAATGTTCACCACACATGTGATCAGATTTTCTACGCCTGTTATCAACGCCGCAATCAATGCTGACCTTAACGTTATCACACACAGATCTACCAGCTTTATCATGCTTCACATGATTCTCAAAGCATACACCCTCAGCAAACTCTCTATTGCGTGCATCACTTTAGTTTTGTTAACAGTGTAATTGCGTTCGTGAGTATATTCGCCAAAACAACAGCGAGTTTCACACTTATGTTACGAGAGTGACCATCATAACATTGCAAATAATAATAACAAAACTTCGGTCTACTCAGAGATGTTTTAATGTTACGAACAGGTTCCAAATGGGCAAGAGTGTCACCTTTTTTTATAATAGATAAAGATCTTATTTTCTGCAGGCTCTCCTGGGTAACAAACTATATATTCCTTGTTATTCTTTCATGCTCCTCATAAATTACGATTAGATACTCCCCTTTCAATTATTATTGGAAAGCATCAACATCTGTTAAGTTAATCCCCCTTTAATATCAAAGTTAACTTCTGCCACCTGTAGAGAAATTCTACTCTAAGAAACCATGTAATAATGTTTTTTTATGTTGTATAAATCATATTTTGTTTTTGTGGAGCTTTAATTGGCCCTAATCAATTGCAAGGGGAAGACAATAGAAATTTTCTATGCGTATTAAAATGTTTCCCAAATAGTAATGATATTTAGAATATTTCACAACAGCATTCGTTTTATTAATTTCACCCTTCCATACGTACTGTAGGCAACGTGGAACCGAAACGGTACTTGACGCTCCAAAAGGAACTCCTCATTTGAATTTAATACACGTTCAATATTGAGTTAAGGACCGTTCTAGCAGATAAATCGCCTTCTATTCTCCATGGAATATACACAGGCTTGTTAATTGTGCTGTTACTGCCATCTATCTATAGCCCGATATAATACGTGGGGTGCGCGCTGTAGATCACATGCTACAACGCAAAATCAATTAAACTTTCAATATAGGCCACTGGGTTATCAATATTAATTTCATCACCCAGAGGGCTGACGGCAATTTCATGGCCCGTAAGATGAAACTTACGAAACTTCTTTTGCTTTCGTTGACAACTTCTAAGTTACTATTTCTCTGATATTGCCCGTCATTATTATTATTACTATTACTACAACCTGTATTACTACTACTAGTAACACTCGTACTATTACAATTTTTGCTCCCACATCCAACCAATGCTAGAAAAGGGGCGTATGATGGACCAGGCTGAAGATCAGATTGGTTCACATATCCATGATTATCCTGTACACAATGTTGATAAGCGGGTTGGATACAGGATATCGTCCCTAGACCTCTTCCGTGAGTGTCAAAACAGACACTTTCTCATTTTCAAAAATCTCCTCATTTCTTCAATAGGATATAAACTACCAATTCCATCTAATTCATCTATATTGCTACATCTTCATTTGTTAATTGATTTATATTATTACTTAAGTTATAAGTTTCCTGAGGGGCCATGACTATGGCGTTTTCGGATGGGGTTAAGTATTGTGCCAAAACAAACCACATCCCAACATCGAAAAAAATATGACAGCTCCGTATCCTTTATTCAGTCTACTTGACCTTCCCCACAATACATAAGATTTTGCTGAGCCTGATCATAACTTTGTTTCGTACGGAAAACCCGTGGACAAACAGATCTAAAATATCAGCACCGGATACACAGTGCTGGAGAATTTATATTTCAGTACCTTCCAAAACACGAAGGGCGCGAAGCAGTGCGTCACACCTTTCCACTCCACGATGTCCCAGTCGTTGCATTTCCATTATGCCTTTCCACACGCTGAAAGCTCTCGGTAATCGTTCAGGCCTCGCACCATCTCCTGAAGGTAGAGTTCGTTCACAAGGTTAAATCCTTCATTTGGGCAGAAAAAATCCACCAAAAACAGACAAAACAGAAACAACTATTTTGTGTTATCAAGTTTACTTTTAATATTTCTCTTTAATAATAATAATAATAATAATAATAATAATAATAATAATAATAATAATAATAATAATAATAATAATAATGTAAGAAAAGAGAGAGAAAATTAAACAATTACTTTTCAGGCTTCACTTCAATAATAATGTTTAAATAAGATAGAGTAGTCAGTTATTTGCAAGCAACAGTTAAATATAGTGTAAGAAAGAAAGGGCAATGACTTATTGTCAAGCAACAGTTAAATATTGTGTAAAAGGTAGGATCAATAACTTATTTTCAAGCTTCAGTTAAATAATAATATGTAAAAGATAAGAGAACAATCAAATTATTTTATGGAGAATGACTAAAATTTTAAATCTCTCTCTCTCTCTCTCTCTCTCTCTCTCTCTTCATTATTATTGTTTGAAAAAAAGCCAAGAAAAATTTGAATATGTATGATTTTCGTTTTAAAATAAGTAACTATAAAAATATAAAATACACACCTCTTAATTTCTTGTTAATTTCTCAAATGTCCCGAAAAAGATGATGTGTCACGTCGGTATTCCTGACGCTCAACAAATGGATATTTCTCGTTAAAAACTGAATTTTGTTCTGCTACTAATGGTTCCACTTCTCGATTACCAAGGATTAGCTAACTGTAATATAATAATAATAATGATTTTCAATAAAAATCTTATCTCATCACATTCTTTATATATATAACAACACTTCTTAAAAGGCAGACAAAGTCCTTTTTGATTTTATAGCCTTTATCTATAACGTCGTAAAATAAAATGATATAAAAACCGGATAAATAGCTATTACATCACCCCCTATCGCATATGAAGACACGTAGTATCATGTATGAAATTAACGTAGCTAGTAACACCTGGTGTCAAATTTTTGAACTACTGTTCAGTGTACTGTTAGCTTTTGTTCAGATCGGATGTCTGAGCGTGTATTTTCCATGTTGTGGTGAGTAAAGTTGTTCTGTACTATGTAAAAATATTTTGTATTACACTAATTTAATGTTAAAATGAGCATTTAAAAACAATTACACGGAATTAATAATCAATGGGGCTTGTGTGTCGTACCACCAGTTCCGGGACCGACACTCATTGCATACAAAATCTAGTGTATATACAGTTTCAATGGTAGTGCTTTAGCAAATTTTCTATTTGAGTATCCATATAAAAGAAAATGGTAAAAAGACACAAATTGTTCGAGTAATTAAAAATATTTTCATACTTCACTTATAATATTGGACTCATCCCAGCAGAATTCTTTATTCTGTTCGAATAAAGATTCGAGGTTACACAGAAATTACGGGGAGGGGTGCCCTTCCATCTCACTTCGAATTCTTTAACAACTCCTATGCTTTGGCATACAATCTAATACATAATCTGAGCTACGTATCGAAGTGAAATAACAAATAATTAGTATTTTCGGAACTTTTTGTAGGTTAACACAAAGTGTTCGAATATTTATGAGTGAAATAATTTTAATAAAAAAATAACTTATCAGCAGAGCTTCCAGGAGCGAATCAGCAATCCGTAAAAGACACAAAGTGTTCGAGTAATTTATTACGAGCTCTTAGTAATTTTGTAATTTTCTCTATAGAATACCTAGTTTCTCTATAGAATATCGAATAATTATGAACGAACTAATATTAATAGTTCATAACTAACCAGTTACTGTACATGTCTTCTGCGGTAAAAAAATCTAAGTTGAAATACCGGCGGAAGCAACTAAGCCGTAAAAGTTCAAAATTCGGTCCTCGGCAGGGTTTGGGTACAGAACCTCGCGGCGACAATCTCGCGGACCAAAACCTCGCCTGGCCAGAACCTCGCCTCCCAAAACCTCGCGGCCCAAAATCCTGCTGGGCCGAAACCTCGCCTGGCCAAAACCTCGCCGCCCAAAACCTCGCGGGACAAAATATCGCCGGGACAAAACCCTGCCTGGCCAAAACCTCGCCGGCCAAAATCTCGCGGGGCCAAAACCTCGCCTGGCCAAAATCTCGCGGGCCAAAATCTCGCCGGGCCAAAACCTCGCGCCCCAAAATATCGCCATACCCAAAATCTCGCCTGACCAAAATGTAAATGTTCCAACAGATGATAAGGATGACGGTATAAAAGACGCTGTTTCAGAAAAAGTATCACGGGTTTTTGACCAAGTCCCGCGATACCATATGAAACTTCTATTTCTGTATTAAAGGATTTCAATGTGAATGTAGGGCGACAGGATGATTTTAAACTGGTTATAGGGAAAGAAAGTCTGCATAAGGAAAGTAATGACAACTAACGGGGTTAGTTTCGTGAAATTTGGAACATCCAAAAACTTAAGATTTCAACAAAAATCTTATAATATTTATGAAAGTATGAAATAATATATGAGTTTTTACGAAGTCCCTTGATTAGGTCCTGTAGGTTAAAGGAGACGTAGATGACCAGGATGAAGGAAATGATCGAATGAAGAAATTGGGAGGAAACGTGAATAACTCGAGAAAGCCCACGCACACGATGTTTTGTATCTTCTTCTTCTTCTTCGTCTTCTTTATATTATTATTATTATTTTTTTTTTATTTTTATTATTTGTAATGTGGAATTGCATATTAAGAAACTCATTGGGTAAATTTTAAAGAAAAGTTTCATTCGCGGCCAGGTTTTGGACACGCGATGTTTTGGGTGGCAAGGTTTTGGCCCGGCGAGATTTTGTCCCGCGAGGTTTTGGTCGGTGAGGTTTTGGCCCGGCGAGATTTTGTCCGCGAGGTTTTGGGCGGCGAGGTTTTGGCCACGCGAGGTTTTGGCCCGGCGAGATTTTGTCCCGCGAGGTTTTGGCCGGCGAGATTTTGGGCGGCGATGTTTCGGCCGCGAGATTTTGTCCGTATCCCCTCCGGCAGGTCGCGTTTTCCGTTAAAATTTATATACCGCGTATTGTTTGCGCCTCTATCGTGGGAAAAACGAGTTCGTACCCGGGTGAAAGCGTCTATCCATCGCGTGTTTGCCGTAAAAGACGTGTGTTGAAAACCCGTATCGGACCCGGTCCTGTACTCAAGCAGTTCACGGCTTCAACGATAAAAAAATCCGGATTCAAATCGCAAATCAGGCCCTCGTGCTCTAAGTCATATAGTTCAAACATCTGTTGGGAAATGACAAGAGTTCAAACCTTAAAGAGCAGAAATTATGTGGTTCAGTTCCCTCCCAGAACATATAGTGTGAAGAAACTGTGTATTAGATGTGAAGTGACCATGAGATAATTGTGTAAACTCCAACTTAATTCGCTAAATTCAATTATTTTATTAAATTACATTATTAACGAAAGGAACATAAACTTTAGAAAATTCATTGGAAGAAAACTTTGATCAGGATTATACACTCTCAGATACCTGTTGTAAACGCATATTTGTCAATAAACTCGACCAGCTTCCTCATCACCTTTCCACCTACCTTCAAGCATAGCCTGATACTTCATGATTCATTGAACTCCCAAGTCATCAATCTTCAGCCGAACAAAACCACGGAGAATACATCACCAAGGCGTGTTCGACACACGATTAGGATAGGTGCAGGATGTTCGGAGAGAAGCGGATCGCAACGTTAGGGAATAACCAGCTCCATAAGTCAATAGTACCATTCTGTTGGTTTATCACCGCAGATTCATCAAGCTTCAGCAGAATAGTAGAATGAAGGTGTAGAACGTCATCGTAAAGACGCATTATCGACGCCCCTTGCAGATCAACAGGATAGAGATCCAGATGTTGAATGTCTCCAGCTAATCCAGGCTCCTTCAGAGAAAGTCATTATCGTTCCAGATGACTAGGACAACGCCAGCTTCATTGGATCTATCAGACTAGTGCTCATCCTTTCTATTTTAATCAAAACCTTTCTCTTTCTCTTACCTTTCCCGCAACTAGTCATTTTGCAAAATTAAAACATTTGAATTTCATTTAAATTTACTTATAATTTCGTTGTTAAGTACCGTGTTGTGCATCATTTCCATCCCCAATTGTTACATTATTCTATGAGTGTTTTAGAGATTATTCTGAGCTACAACTGATGACACAGCACCGGCATAATAGCTTGGTGAATATTAAACTCAAAATAAGATTGTTGATCAAGCTTTTTTTACCCCCACTACTTTCTTTTTTAATTATGTACTTAGTAACATTTGAAAATTGTAAGATAAGAAAATGTAGGTCCATATCTCTTATATCCGTGGTCTCGAACAATAAAGTACATAAAACAATAATTCAACCCTTGCTTCCTGAATATACCGTTCACCTTATAAAACAAGAAAATAGTTGAGACATAAAACATACATTTTATAAACACAACAAGAATTTCTGTATAATTAATTATCCACTGTTAAAAATAGAACTATCCTTAATTGTGCACAATGTTTCTGGGGGAGCCTCAACTGTAACTCTTTTACAGAAGGTCTAAAAATATAACACGGTTCTCAACAACCTAGGTTTATACCATGCAATGGGCTTGACCTCGTGGATTTTAACAAAGTTCTCCCGTTTCTTCCCGCTTTCTTCAGTCCAATATTTCATTCATTTCTCAAGGACTGTAAATTATTATAGCATAAATATACATTAGGTTACTTCTCAACAAAAATTGTTTATAGTAAACAATACGTTTGTCCACCTGGGTTTTGTTGGAGATTCCCGTTTCCTCCAGCTTTCTACAGTATATCATTTTTCAAAGATTATAACAATACCGACTAATCTTATTAGGAGCCTTTAAATATAGCAATGTTCTGAACAAGCTAGTTTTGTACCACACAATGACTGTGTTCGTGTTTTTTTCAAGAGTTCTTCCATTTCCTCCCACATCCTTTAGTCTATCATTTTTCAAAGATTACAACTTATTACTGCATAAGTGTATGCTATCGATGTTCTCAACAAGCTAGGTTTATATCATACAATAATTGTGTCCTTGAGTTTTCGCGGTGTTCTCATGTTATCATTCTACTATTTTTCAGATTATAGCTTATTACCACGTATACATGTGCTAAGCTGCTTCTTAACAAGCTAGGTTTATAGTACACAATGATTTTGTTCCCTTGCGTTTTCTTGGTGTTCCCCCATTTCTTCCCACATTATCATTCTATTATTTTCTTCAAACAATGTAAACTCCCTACTAACCCGTCAAAAAATCAGCAACTTATATGTGTCTTGTAAGGTTAAAAAGAAACATAGTTCAAACAAGTAATCAGCAAAATAAATCGGTAACACAGTGTGTAGTTCAGGTTAATATCACAATATAGGGAAAAAGGAAGGGAGTCAAGTTTTATATAACTTTATTACAGACATATGAGGTCATTCATCCAATATCCTTTAAAATTTTCTGTACAAAAATCCGTAGATGATTTCATACAAAATGAGACTTTCAAAAATTACAAAATTTCACTGCAAATGAGAGGTAGTGCATTTAACATCGGTTACTAAACACCACATCTTGTTTTCATAAATTGAAATTGGAATTCACAAATAGACTTATGTTCAGTTCGTAGGCTGACAATTCATTAAGATGTGATGTGTTGATTACAAAGGGTGAAACTATCATTTTGTTAATGCATTTACAAGTACTGTTCTCAGAAACATTTTTCAATGTATCGATCTCTCTATCAAGAAGAAACTGGCTCACAACAAGGAGGAAAAATATGTGAGCTCAATCACATACTCCCACTTCCTCCCCATTCACTCTCATTACGTATGCATACGATTCCTCAAAATACAAGTTGCAAGAATAAATGAACTAATAAAATAAATATATAATCTCCTCCATGGTTAAGGGCATAGTGTGCATGTCTTTCATATAAGAGTTCCGGGTTCGATTCCCATTGGGTTCTCTTTTTTACATGTTCTCCCTTCCAGTCTCCTCCATGGCTAAGCACTCACCATGCACACCTTTCACATAGGAGTCCCGGGTTTGATTCTCATTGTCAATTGGCTCTCAACAAGCAGTTTAACAACTAGTTTGTTATACAGTACCTACAATCAAACCTCGAAGCTCAGGGAACAACAACAAAAAGATTCTCAAGCCAGGGTTCTTTTTGATGTCCATTTTGAGAATCCAGGTACACACTTCAGCGGCTATAGGAGGTCCCTATACAGGGGCACTCTCCAGGCGTAATTTTTTACAATGAGAACCATAGGAGTCCCTGCGGACGCAGGGGCAATATTTTTAACGAGTCCTAAAACGTTCAAACATAGTGTTCGAGTAATCATCCCGAGAAATTAATAGAGCCAGGATTCTTCTGGGGGCCATTTTGAGGATCCAGAGCCACTCTTCAGGGACTATAGGAGGTCCCTACACAGGTGTAGTCTTTAGGAACCCATCTCAAATCAGAAAAAATGCTCCTGATGACATCAAGGGTCATTCACATTATCTAATGTCGTTCACATTTTAGAAATCATCACATACTTTTACCGATGTACCAATTTACAAGATAACACTTTCTCTAACTTGTGAGAGAACTCAATCTCGTTAAAACAACTCGTATAACACTGTGTAGGCAAAAACGTCTGACCACTAAAACTTAGGATTCAACGTAAATACACATATGTATTTGAGAATTAATTTTTATCTTTTTGAAAAACGGGTTTAAGATACTAAAATCACTTTAATGAAATGTAAAATACTTGCTAGAACTAGGGGGCACCAAAAAGTCATTTTGCCCGTGTGAAACTTTTGACTTAGTTCTCCCCTGACCATACCAACAATATATCATTATTAGAAACTGTTTCCAAGCTTTCTAGATTCCCCTCACACAATGTGCACGTCCCCTGTGTCATTTTTGCATTCCGTTCTAACAACCTCCTGAACTGGAAACCGCTTATTTACTAACAAAATGGTGCATTACAGGTGTGAGGCACAAACGACTAGTGCATTTGGAAAACATTCGCCGATTTACATCCAAAAACCACTTATTTTCAAACAACAGACCTCTTTATTTCCAGTTGTTGGTATCTTTACTCATAATAGAGTTGGCCTATGTTGCTGGACTTTCTACACACCCGGTATCAGTGCTGGATTTACGTATAAGCTAAACAAGCTATAGCTTACAGCCCCACTCGTTTGAGGACGCAGAAAGTTGAATAAAAAACTGATTGTAATGTAGTTTCCAAATAACAAGAAAAACGAAATTAAATAAAACGCTCATAAAACAATGGTGTTTTGTATTGTTATATACTAGGCATTTATGAAGCAAGAAATAGGGCTTTATTTCTTAGCATGCCCGTATCTACGGTGCCGCCCCCTAAATTTTCACGACCAACTAAAATTTTCACGGTAGGCTTGCAAATGAACTGTAATATGGTTGGGTTAGCACCCCTTTATTTCTCACGGGCTCCCTATATTTTTGGGCTAACTACCGCCTGTTCTTCAACCCCGCATATAATGAGGCCCATGTAATGAGTCCAATCTCGCTTATAAACGACACACGTTTCACAGCGCTGCTTGCAATGGACACCTTTTTTCCATTCAAATATCCATTAGGTTCACAAATTAGCATGTAGCACATATTAAAACATATAGAACGGCGACATTTTGTCGCTGAAAAAGAGAGCTAGACGTATAAAGCGACCCTAAAGTTTGACGTATAAAGAACCCTTTTCAATAGCTTAAGGTCCAATCAAATCTAAACCCGCACTGACTGGTATACATACTGCAACTCAGAGAACTAATTGTCTCCCTGAATCCTCAACTCACGCAACTTCACTTGTGTAAATATAATGACTTAGGTATACTGTAAAACTGAAGATCGTGTTTTCACTATTAAACAGTTTATTGCAAATTAAGTCACATATCCAATATTATATTGACCTTATCATTACATTTTAAAATATCTAGTAGAGAGATGAAGAAATAGAAAAGCAAATGTTTCCAGGTCGCCAGTGCATGACTTACAAGGGAAGAGAGGGAGATTTTACAGTATATCGAAATGGAAGAAGACTTATACAAAAATTGAAAGCACGCCTATTAAGAAAGTGTATTGAATTTTTTTCCGAATGCATATACTGTGCAAGTTATATGAATATACAGGGTGTCTAGTAAGTCCGTTGCCACTCCTAGAAGTTGCAAACAATGAGACAGATGCCAAAACAGGAAAACATGTGCTTGACCATTTTAAAGGTACAACATATCAAAACAATAATTGTTGTCCTAAGGTCACACGCATGGTCCCATGTGGGGTCCAAATCAAAAATTTCAAATAATAAGAGAGTAAAGAAGCATATTGTTTAAAAGCTGTTCGAACGAAAGAAAACGGAACAAGTCTCGACCCTCTAAAATTATCCTGTGCAAAATGGTGGCCGGTTAGCAAAAACGTCATTATAAAGTTTATGGCCAAACACAGAAATCTGAAACGATGAGACAGATGTCAAAACAGGAAAACATATGTTTTATCGTTACTAAAGTACAATGATTTAAAGTGAAAATAATAATCTCATGATCCCCCACAGAGTCTCAGACGGGGTCCCACTCAAAATTTTCAAAATCAAGGTGGTCTAGTAGCAGTATCGTTTGAAAGCTGTTGTTGAATGAAAGCAAATGGAAAAAGTCTCGACGCTCTACGATAACACTATGCAAAAAACTAGCGTTCTAGTTTTCTTTATATAGCGAGGTTTAGTCTGTCTTCATTTCATTTCTTACAAGAATGAATCCTTTTAGGATTTCCACTTTTTGAAGTAAATTTTAGACTTTCACTTAAACAGCTACTGTTTCTTTACTATTTATCGTATGACCATATTTCATACCTCTTTTTCCTTTTTTTATTTGAGGATAAAGCATGCATTCGAAAGGTAACGCACTTGTTTGCCCGTATTATACATCAGAAACGGGGAAAATCAGGAGAAACCGGGAGACTTTTCGAAAAAAATCGAAATTGTTGCACCCCTCTGGCCCTCACCTGGATTCACGTAAGCCCTTTCCAACATACCACTCATATGTCCGTATCAAATATTTAAACTGGAAAATTCGGGAGAAACAGGTATTTTTCTGAAAAATCTCCGACCGTGGGGCCTGGCCTCGGTCTCACGTAGGGATCTCAAAAAATTCTGAGAAATAACCAATAGTACGCCCAATCCGATGCAAAATTTATTTCTGATATCTTGAAAAATAAAGGAGTAAAATGTTTTTGACATTGGAATTAACAGAAAGAAGGAAGTCACGCTCCTCTTCCCCTTTGACCATTCGGTTCCAAAACGCATCTGAGGTGCTTTCTGTTCCATCTTTGACTTAACCAATAAAACCGGCTTAAATACCTGTTACAGAACCTAAATAAGCAATGATATAGAGAAAAGTTACCAAAAATCCTAAAAGGGTTAAAGTGAAATCACACTAAAACGTAACTACAGAAAGAATAACTAACACGCATAATATTTGAACGGTGTTATCGTAGAAATTCGAGACTTGTTCCATCTGCTTTCATTTAACAACTTTCAAACGATATGCTACTCGACCCCACCTTTTGCCATTTGAAAATGTTGAGTAGTACCTTCTTCTGGAATCCAACTGGAGACTGTCGGACAAATATTTTCAATTTAAATCATTGTACTTTTGCAACATTGAAACACGTGTTATCCTGTTTTGACATTTGTCTCACCGTTTCAGATTTCTAGGGTTGGCCATACAGTTTACATTGACGTTCTCGCTGACATTTTGACCGGCCACAATTTTGCATAGGTTATTTTAGAGAATCGAGACATATTCTGTTTTGTTTTTCATTTCCCAACAGCTTTCAGACAATATGCTCCTTGATCTCCCTACCAATTTAAATTTTTTTAGTTGGTCCCCGCCTGGGTGACCCAAGGACAACATTTTTTGCTTTGATATATTGTACCTTTAAAATCATCAAACATGTGTTTTCCTGTTTTGGCATTTGTCTCACCGTTTACGATTTCTAGACTCTTATGACTTCAAGGTAACTGTATACAGAAATTTTATCATAACTAACACTATACTTTCAAATTAAAGAGGGGTACCCCACTTCCGGACCATCCAAGAACTGGACAACCTCTAAACTTCTAGATGAGACAATTGACCCCTTTCAACACTATTTATTAAAATAATATTTTATGAATTGTAAAGTACTTAAAACCAAATAAAATGAGCAGGTGAGAATATAAAAGTGAAAGGACAGGTAGCTTTAATTCCCTTTCTTCACATCCGTATGGCTACACCTATCTATGGAAACAAAAGTAACTCTTATGTCTTGATAGTACGTATAAAATAGTTAAAATACTACTATACTCACATTAATGTTAACACTAGCTTTAATTTTGTATGGGGAAGGGAAACGGAATCATGAAAAAAAGTTGAAAGGTGAGTTGCTGTTTGTAAACCGAAAAGTGTAATAATATTCTGTTGCCTTTCATTATAACATTTGATGGAAAGGCAGTTGCACTATACGCGTAAGCACCAGAAGAGGCGTTAAACCCTTCCCTTTACTCACCTCTGTGGTGTTAACTAATTTTTAATCATCTAATAGCATAATAAACAAAAATATTTTACTGTTAGGTTTCGCCAAACATTTCCCTCAACTCAATTAGATGTTATCTATTTTGATCTCTCGAAGGCCTTTGATTCTGTCAGTCACATTCATCTTCTTCATAAACACTCCAATAGATTTAATGTACATGGCAAATTTCTCTCTCTAATCACAAGCTAATTGAAGGACCGTAAACAGAGAGTTGTTCTTTCAGGGGCGACTTCTAACCCCCAATCCGTGATCTCAGTGGTGCCTCAGGGGAGTGTACTTGGGCCTCTGCTGTTTGTCCTGTATATGGATGATCTCTAAACGCACTTATCAGCTCAACCTAGTGGCCTTCTGCTCTTTGCTGACGATTGTAAGTTATACAGAGAAATATCGTGTCTCCATGACACAACTGCTCTACAGGAAGACATAAATTACCTTACAGGCTGGTGTGAAATGTGGCACTTCAAACTCAACAGTAAGAAATGTGACAGTATTACTATTACAATCCCTCCACATACCATATCAACGATTTCCCTATCACACATTCTGCTAGTCATAATAATCTTGGTGTCATCTTTGATTCAAAACTCACATTCTCTGATCATATCTCCTCAATACTAAAGAATTCAATGCGCATGTTGGGACTTCTTTATCGATTCACCGAACTACGCACTGTTTCTTCATTAGCAACTTTTTATAAGACTTTAATAGCGCCCAAGATCGAATACTGCTCTCCCATATGGGCAATGGCAGCACCTACACATCTCTCCAGACTTCATTCTGTTCTCAATTTCTTCATCGCTATAGTCCGTTTTCGTGTTCCTGCACTTCGAATATTATCTAAGAAGGAACTCTTGCGACATCTTAATATTCAGACTCCTGAAGTACGCAGAACTATCTCTGACCTGAAATATCTACATAAAATAGTTAATGGAAACTTAAGATCGGAAATATTACTTCAGGAACTATCCTTACGTGTCCCTTCCCGCGTCACCCGGAATACCTACCTATTCCATCTTGCCCGTCCTAGGTTGGCTGTTATACAGAGGTCTCTCTTTTATAGAATACCAAACTGTTATAATCAAGTAACAACTGATGTGGATATATTTTCGAGCTACCCAGTGTTTGAAAGAGCAATTAAGCGAGCTTTGACGGAATAGTTTTACTCTTACACTCTTTTTTCTATGTTGTTGTTATTGTTGTCTTGTTTTTTTCTTTCTTTTGTTAGCATGTCCCTGTGTAAAGTGGCAAAGTTATGCTGTATCTGGGAATTTGTTCAATAAATAAATAAATAAATATTAACAACTATATTTAACAAATGTTTTCTCCTAAAAAAACGTATCCAAAGCAACGTGTAACTAAAGCAGTGTTAGAAAAACTACGATCTGCAGTCAAATGCACATCCCTAAAATGTTCTTTCCGACCATCGATACGAATCACAGAATAGTACGATAACTTTAAAACAGTTGCATTAGAAAGAAACTGACAGATGGACATCTAGTTCTACATTCTAGGAATCACTGTGTTCACTTCAAACCAGATTATGAGAAACATCACTCATTAATTGAGGTAAGTATTAAAATAAGGTTGTTAAAACAATAATAGATTTTTTGTAAAAAATTATATTGGTTAGTCTAAATTGTACTTCTTTTAGTTCTCCCCTTGAAAGATTAGTAATCACTGAGTTTATTCCTGTATTTGTTCCCAACCTATTAAGACGGTACAATAATACGTTCCGATACTTTCAGTATAAGTTTTGTTTACAACAACCATACGAGATTCACATCGAAATTACATGCTGTTTATTTCTAATGTCTAACATGGAACTACCGTTTATCTGTTTCTCGACAAACTCTCGCTCTTCATTGATACAAAGTTGTCATCACTCCATTTATTTTGAGTAACGTGTGCCATAATCACCTTTGGGCATGGAAAATAGCACTTCCCAGAGATGATCTACTCCAGAGATAAAACTGGATATGAAAGGTAGGGGAACTCATGACGTCAAGCCATCCTCCGTGTCTATATTTGCCCATTGTAATTGTTTAGAAAGCGGGAAACGCCGCAAATATTTTGTAGAAATGAGGGGAAAACGTTCCGCCGCGTTCCTCTCACTTTTACCCCTGATTTACTCTTAAAATGGCCTACTCAAGGACAATTCTTTAAGTTTGGGAACAACTATGTTACGTAGGGATAAATTTGATGAGTAGGGTGGGTGTGGTAGAAATACAATATTCTCGTCATCTAAGAATGAGGTCACAACAATAGTACAGCGTATCGGCTCCTTGTCCATGAGGGGGATGATTTTGCCATTTGACATTCGTGGTCGTTTCTCAGAAAAAGTTAGTAAAAATTGTGTATCCGAATGGTACAAAAATACTTGCCTATAATTGTATGAGCTTTCGGATCTAGGAGAGACAATATCACACTCCCGGAATCACAGAAGATATCGTAAAGCAACATGTCATTGGATGCGACGTGACAAATTGGGGAAGGATATGTATTTCCACAACATCGACGGCCTTCTTGTTTCTGTGTTGAATAATTGAAACTGTGATTTATAATTTGTCACAACTCTATCCAAGATATTGAGTCCCTCTCTTCTGAATTTCCAGCACTTGATTGAATCCTTGACACTTTTTCAAAGTCATTAAGTATCCGTGGTAATCAGTGAGAAGAAAACTTTCGTCAGGCCCAGTTCGTTTTTTAATTATTCATTGTACTGTTCCCACTGTTAGTCCCGGTGTTTGTCTAATATCTAGCATGGTGACACGTCTGTATTCAACTATGAAAGTTATAACACAGGCAATTTGAGCGTGAATTAATGCTGTTTTTAGTCCTCCAGATCTCTATTTATTTTTCACACTAATTCGGCCTACTTTGAACACTTTGAACGGCCTACTCACACACCCATTTCCTAAATAATATTTTCCGCAAGAGCGCTTTTACCATTCACCCTTCTAATTGGTGAAAAATATTCAAGCTGCGTTGTTGAATTTTACTATTATCCACTGTTCCTCAATATTCCAGAGCAGTTTCAGGAACATGTCTTACTTGTTCAGGCATTGTGACTCACCTGTTGTCAACTGGTAAACAATACCTGCACTGCTTAGACGAAGGGTAGAAGTCTCCGACGCCACAGTTGGTTTCCTGAAGTAGGAAAAATATGGACTTTAGAACAAAACGTCGTTTGGCGTGCACCTTGTAGAAACTTAGTTCTTATTAATAACATAGAGTAACAAGTACTGGTATTACCAGTGGCGTATTTAGGGGGGGCTTCCGGGCTTAAGCCCCCCCCCGAAATCTTACTTACTATAGTAAAGTATATGAAATATCTTGCAGAATTTTCACATTTTCAGGCAAAGCCCCCCCCCCCGAAAGTTAGCAAAGCCCTCCCCGAAACAAAATCGTAAATACGCCACTGGGTATTACTATTTCTAACAGCTCAGTCTTTTCAGAGAGTTTATAGTAGAGGCGAAATATATTCGTGGGACCATTAATGTATTTCAGAAAACCACTTCTCTGTGTGTATTAACGATTTTACTTTACAACGACACATTAAAGCTGGAAGTCGTTGATTTCTACAATTTCAAAAGAAATTGGAGTGAAGATCAATAAACTCTCGGAAAGCTCCATTGATTCCAGGAAACAGTGTCTGAATATATATTACCGTCCGTGCTCTATAACGATCAAATCGGAAGTGTTTGACTTCTGTCACTTCCTGTTTGAATAGTATCTTATAAGATAAGGGAGGCGATGATAAGTATTCCTGAAAAGCTATAACATTTCTAATTCTAATAAAATTATTAACTTTAAATTTTAGAAAGCCATCGTTAATTTTATTTATGAAAATCAACATATCAATTCTGTCTGTACGTCGATGAGATTTTTCAAATACTTTAAGTTTAGTGCAAAGCAGAGTATTAGTTTTAAAATCTTAATGACTTAACTTGTAATCTTACTTAAATGTTGTAGGGTAAAAAATATAAATGATAATGTCTTCTACTTCGACAGAAAGGCGTTTGTTGAATAGTCAAAATATCATTTGTGATAATAATGCAAAGTTATTAGTACTTTACAAATTAATATTTCAGTTAAAATTAAGCTAAATTAGTAGCGAGTACTTCATGGTAAATTAGGCTCCAAGAACAAGTAATGTTTTTTTTCGTTTTTAAGAAAATGACAATGTTTTCAGAAAATGTCATTTGAACTTTCCTCACATTTGGTAATTTTTAACTTACAGTGTAATTTCTTTCAGGTAATTAGAAAGGAAAAAGTCTTGAAAAAAACAAGGTCAATAACTTATATGAACAAAAATTCACTCAAAAGACCATCCTCCATTTGTTCTCAAGGAAATGTCTCGCAGAGCTTCAGAGTGAAAATGGAGAAGTCTCTAAGAGGAAACAACGAATACAAAAGTTTTGAAGTACCGAAAGAAGAACCACTGCACCAGGCACGGAGCCAAAGGTGAGTGTTATGTGCTTGAACCCCCTTCGAAACCAAAAGTTAAGGAAGGAATGAAACAAAATCAAACGAGAAGAAGAAGAATCAGCGTTAAAAATGAAAAGCTACAGCAAGCTTTTGGTTACTCTTTCTTATGAGAGGTTTGTATTATTTGCAATAAATGGTGGCGAATGGCAGAAATAGTTCTCTACTACACCTTTAATTTGTCATTTGGAAAAGACAGTAGTTGACGGGTTAATAAAAACAAAACGTTATGTGGAAAAAAAGTTCTGTTAACATTTGGTTCAACAGAGAAAGGAACGCAGATATAGTAAAATATTTTATAAGACATTGAGTATGTACTGTACTTCTTATAATAGTAGATATATCCTTTTTATAACAGTTGAGGTCAGGATGAAAGAAAAATTGTTATAGTTGATTGAACAGAGAAAGGAATATAAATATTGTCAAATCTTTTCCAATAGCATTTTTTATATCTTTTACTCGAGATTTCTTCATAGTTTATTATTAAAATACCTGCATATTCTCGTTTTATCGTTCTAAAAAACCAATATATGTTGCGAGTAAAATAGTTTAGATTGATCTAGCTCCTGATGTGAAAACCACAGAATTTCAGGTCACAGACCCTCCCCTTTTATGAAATCCTGAATACGAGCATGACTGCATGATCAATACATACTTCATGATCAACAGCATCAGCAATAGGCCTACATAAAATATGACATTCAAAAACTTAAACTATCTATTTGCAAATCACATTATTTTTGCGGGGGGAGGGTCTCTAAACTGAGAGGCAAATTTATGTACTCAGAAAATAACCTGGTGAATTTTAACATTCAATTTATTGATAATTACTGTAGTGTTAATTTAGTAAATTAATTGTCACCTATTAAGCAGTTAAGATTACATTCTGTATTAGATGTCGAACTCAACAAGACTAACTGCTTAAAGCTAGCACTGTTATAAACAATATATATCGGCTGCAGTACCTTATTTCCTTTCTATATGTTATGACAGTGTAAGCCATTCCATGACGCTATCGGGGTTCATGTTCCTCTGAGGGAACCACGCACTATCACGGTCTCTAGGTTCGGATGCTATTAGATTAATAAAAAGAGATTTGGTCGTATGCCCACCGTTGCTGATGGGCCAATGGTACTGCAAAAAGTAGGGTTAGAACTTTTGTCAATAAGAGTCTCATATGAATTATATTTGTATTTCTGAATGTCTCCTATAAAATCAGGAAGAAAACTCATGAGGAACACAAGATGTAAAAAGAGCACCAGATAGTTGCAAAGAGGATTAATGTACCCTTGCACTGCGCTACATTAAATACATTATCATTATGGCAAAATATTAAAACATGCATGCAATATACGACAATACTTACCCTGTTAAATAAAAAATATATAGACTATACTTTACTATATACTATACTATATACTTTATATACTATACTATACTATACTATACTATATACTTTACTATAGACTATACTTTACTAATATATACTATACTAAAAATATATACTAAATAAAAAATATATACTCACTCTGATATACGCACAATTGCACTACTAACATGTTATCACTTGATTTAGAGATTAACACTCACAATGAATATTTTCAATGCGTATATTTTATTGCGTATGCGTATGCGTATTTCGTGGCCCAAGATTCAGATTTTAGCGAGCACGAAAACGATTCCGGTGAAGACGCACGAATACTGCGATTTCAGTATTTTATTGAAATACGCAATAATTCTTGAAGAGAAGACACGTATTCTTCTTTTATAACTATATGGCGAAACAATTCCTTGAAGAGAGTCCTTGGATGCTCTTTGCTTGTTCCAAAGCTTTCAACGCCGCAAAAAGAATAATTTTTCCACTAATTCTTTTGCTTGCTGATAATTCCGCAATCATATTTTGCATATGCACTTGTTATTAAAATTTTTGAATTTTAACATGGAGTATATATTTCTACACTTAACACATGTAGCTTCAATATTTTGAAAATCTTAGTAGTTTATATATATATATATATATATATATATATATATATATATATATATATATATATATATATGTGTGTGTGTGTGTGTCACAACATGAGATGTTAGCAATTTAGTGAGACAGTTGAGGAATTACATGTTGTATCGTCTTTTTCCGAGGTGTTGCTCCTGGCGCCTCTTTTGCGCGCTATGCCTCATGGTCGCTCTGAAGGAGTATGAATACACTAGGGGAATAAAAGATAGTTTCCACACAATACTTAGTTTTAAGTAATTTCTTCCCCAATAAAAGTTGATTAACTGAAATTTGTCTTATTGGTAACAGATTAATCACTTTCAAACACATAATAATATAAGTAATGAGTTGTTATTGTGAAAAATGCACATTATAACACATAGTCCACCCTGCCTTTTAGCTTAGGAACTCAGCTTTGGGTAGGAGGGAGAAGAAAATTAAGCTGAGTTGAATTTTTCATCCGTATTTGGTCGTACCAAGAGAGGAGTAGGTGGGCGGATGCACACACACATAGAAACTTATGAGAAAAAGAGTTCGCAACATTTCGGTTTCTAAGAATTTTGTCCTGTACGTACCGGTTCCAATAAAGCATCTTCGTATACGAGGATTGATTGAGAGATATATAACGATATAACGTTTTAAAGTGCCAATTATTCTGTACACTGTTAGCTTTCATTAACACAATATAGTCCTTCATGGCAAAAAGACCTTGTGACCACTATTTCTTTCATCTCATTTACTAATTAATTGTATTTTTAGTTGTTGATATAAATTAATATCATTTCAATGTATTTAACATTAGAAAATCTCTTCCAAATCTATCATTTTTGCCTTATGTAGATCAGTACGGAAACCGGAACTTGTCATGAATTTTCATTACTTTCCGTTTTAGTATAGGCTGAAGGATAGAAATTAAACGTATCCTTGGGGAGCCTTTCGCTCTTTTTGGATGATCCAAACTAAAACTGTACAAAAGACGACCGTTTGAAGATAGAGGTTTTTCTGGCGTAAAAATGGACTTTTTTGAGGGGCAAGTAGAAACTGTCGCTTTGTGACACTAGTTATTATTTTTTGATCAAACACCACTTTTGTAGCAGTGTAACGTATTTTACAGTTAAGAAAGTGCGTTAAGAACATTCAGTAATTCTGAGTCTATGTTCCTTTCGAACTAGGTTATCTTTCTAAGTTTTTTTCAATCTGACATTGTAGATTTTAACTATAAGCGTAAGTTATGCAATAAATATTTTTTTGTTGCTTAAAACATTTTATAAAGTGCCAGGAACTTATACATCTTAATATACATGTTTTAGTGATTATCTAAATTTAATTTTCTAGGCAAGAAAAACGCGTTGTGAATCAAGAAAGAGATACAAATAAACTTTTGTTTTAGTATAAAATAATGCTTATACATTGTCCTCGTTCGGGTAGCATTTTGTCCTGTGTTTCTGTGTTCAGTACATAAACTAAAAACCCATAAATGACTATTTTGGGTACGATGTTAGTTCAACATCTTTATTTTACATATTCACCTGGAAAATTTAAGGTTAAGGTCGTAATAACTTGCGGTATCTATAAATACAAGCATTGATTGATAGGCTATTGCAAGAAGAGACCTATTTGCATTGAAAGTAACACAAGCCAAGGAGTGAACGAGTGTCATTTTTTTATGTCAATTCTTTTTCTACTTCGGCTTTGAGCAGAAAAGGAAATTTTATGTCACAGGCTACACAGCATTCAATAGCCTCATTTGTCCTACATTGCAGATGGCACTCTAGCGACGTCACGTGATTCAACCTCCATACGGGAAGATATATCCCACAGGGAAGACCTTTCCAACTTTGTGACTGAAGCACACATTCAATGCATGTTGTCTCCTCTTTTCACCTCCTTTTGGGCCATTCGTTGCTTCAGCTTTGCTGGTCTTAGTATGGTCAGTATGCGCCCTAACTAACTGCAACGTAATCTACTATATTTCCTATTGGTGTCGCCGATATATGTTAGCATAGTTTGGAGCAAATATTTAAGTGCGCATTGCACACCAAAACAGCTAGGAAATTATTCAGAATTAGATATAGGGATGCTATAATAGCTATAAGTTTTTCGGGAACAAATGCAGATGTATTTTCCTTTTGGGGAAAGGTGTAGGCCTTATTATTTGGATACCGAAAAGGATATATTAGTATTACTTGACCTACATTACAATACGATATATCTGGTTTGAGAAGGAATACAAAGGAGAAGCATTTATCACTCCATCATTCGGTGTAGTTAATAGAAATACTGCGTATACAAGAACAGAGTAATGATAGCTTCGTGGCACTCCTTTTGTATAGTATTACTATCCATCACTCTGGAGTAATATGGAGTTTACGCACTTGCCACCAGATGGCAGAACAGTAACTGTAACTAAGGTGACAGCATCTGCCATCTGTGAGAGATTTATCCAACCTAACTCTGAAAGTAGGTTTTACCAAACTTTGATCTTATATATAAAAGAGAACGTACAAATCCTTTGTTAGCTCATCACGCTAATACGGCTGAACCAATTTCTTTCATTTTTGGGGGGTTATTAAGATTTGGACCCTAGATGGTTTTTATCATATCACTTTAATTTTCAATTACCAGTGTCTTGAGATAATTGACCATTCAAGTGTCCATAACGTACAAATCCTTTGTTAGCTCATCATAGCTAAATCTAACCGTATTTATATGCAACCCACATGACCGTGTCACTCGGCGGGTTAACATAAATGACAGGCGATATAATGTTAAGATTTACTGCAATCTTCTATGGTTTTTATCATATCACTTGAAAGCGAAAAAGTAAAAATTATCTAAGTAACAAAGTTTATTGCGTTCCGGGGTGACCCCAGCGAAGCGGGGTGAACGCTGCTAGTATACAATATGTGCTTTCACATGCAAGTATTTATCTAGCTGTTTCATGTACACCTTGTCTCAAAAAGGTTGAGCGCATTCTTTATTGGTGTTTTGAGGCAAAAATTTTCTAAGTCCAGCTTCGGGTATCTTCGGGAAAAAGTAAGCCAGGTTCGAACCTCCAAGCCAGCCTTTGCAATCGGGAAAAAGTTTGCAGATTTGTTTTTCTTCTTTTAAATATAATAAGACTTGTTACCAAGTGTTTAAAAAAGCAACATTGATTGAAATACTTAATGATACAATATTTCGAAACCTTTTTTTTTTAAATGTCAGCACATGCTTGTTTGTCATTTAGCTCTCCATACGTAATGGAACATTTAAATACGTTAAAGAATCTTTCCATATGTAAAAGAATGCTCAAAGTTAAGAAATAGAACATAATTATCGCCTGAGTACTAAAATAAAAGTCAAAGTAGAACAGAAACAGCGTTTGTAATGGATATGAATGTCATAATTATCTTGAGATCCGTTATACATTGCTAGAAGCATAGTTCTAGAAGTCCTTGTGTTAGCTCATTGGTAAGCTGTCGGATTTCAAATCATAAGGTTTTGAGTTCGAATCCCGTCTAGGTTAGTCCTTTTTTAAAATTATATTTTCCGCAATGCATGAAAAATTATATAAAATAATTACATTAGAATACATAAGTTGTGTATATATAACATAATCATTGCAGAACATAGTAATTATTATGTTTAAAATATAACATCTGAGATAATTTTCACAGTAGGTCGGTATTATATATGAGGATGTAAATACAACTTAAGAAACTCGTTCAATAGCAATAAATAAGTTACGTAGTGTATTTATTTGCATCTATTTGTCATACAGATGTAACTTCTCATTATTCTCATTACAGCATGTCATTTACATTCGTGAAATACAATATATTCCTACGGATATAGAAAGTGTATAAACAGAATATCCAAAGTCGTATCCTGCTTCAAGACACATAACTTTTTTCGATCCCCTTAACGTCACGGGAAGAAACACAAACTCTCTTTAGAACGGAATGTCGTTACTTAGAGTCTCATTCGAATACGTTGAATATGCTTTTGTATATTCATCTCTCTCTCTCTCTCTCTTTCGCTTTGTTTATGTGTGTGTGTGTGTGTTGCGGAATATCCCAAGTTGAATACAACATTTGAAGTATATGAGCATCATTGTCATCGAATACCAGAAATTGAAAGTCGTGTTTCTTCAGGTTGGGTTTGCGTGTTCATGTTAGCTCACTGGTAGAGTACGGACTTGCCAATAAAGAGGTCTTGAGTTCAAAGCCTACAGCTAATTATCATTCTTTTGTTAGTAGGATTGCTTAGAAATCGGATACAAGGAGTGGTTTACTTCTAGAAATATTTTCAGAAGCGTTTAGGTAGCCCTGAAAAGGGCTGTTTTCGGGAGTTAAGGCGGGGACATTAATATTGTGTCCAAGACCCTTCTGAATTTATTACACGCTCCATTCTTCTGGGCATGGAATCTATTACATGGATGACAAATCGATCTCCTTCCCCTACCTCCAGCCATGCTTCGGAAACAAGATGCCACAGGTCATCCTGAGTTCTTGGTGGATCTGCCTCAGGCCAACTTTCCCTTAGAGTACGCTTCACTTCTGCCCACATATTTTCCATGAGATTGAGGTCTGCTCCACGAGCGGCCAGTCGATTAAATCAATCTCAGGGTGCCCTGCGAACCATTCCTGAATCACACGGGAAGTATGTATTGGCGACTGGTATTGCTGGAACTGAATTACACCATCAGGCTGAAATACTCGTACAGATAGCACCATGATATTACTGATAATGTCTAAGTACTGAGCATTGTCCAGATGTCCTTTAATTCTATGAAGCTGTCCTGCTCCGCGACTGGAAATCCAACCCCAACATAAAATAGATACATGGCCACTGCGATTGCAAGCAGCCACATATCCATGGTCATATCGGGTGCCTCTCGGACGATACACAAAACGGGGTCCCTCCTTTGATGTTGTGGATATGGATTCATCTGAGAAAACTACGTTTTCCCAATTGAGACCCACATTCGCCTGTGCAAACGCGAGACGGTAAATTTTGTGGTCGTCTGAGAGTTTTTCCTTAACGGCAGCAACACGGCCACGTAACCCAGCATGACGAAGCCTTCGCAGAGCTGTATGCTTTCTACCAGGAAAGAGAGAAACTTCTCTTAGCTGTCTAGACGTCCTTGGTGGGTCTAACCGGGCTTCGTTTACTAATCTCGCATCTTGGGCTTCGGTTGACACATGCGGACGACCAGGAGATCGTAAATTATCAGTCTGACCTGTAGCACCATATTTCCGAATCCATCGCCTTCCTGTAGAGGCCGGGACACCTACTCGCCTGCTAGCTGCAGTTGCAGAATAACCTTCCAACTCCCATAAAGTAATTACTGCTGTACGTCTATCCATAGTTACCAATGTTCTGAGCTGTGAGAAGGAAGCAATAGGTAGGTAAAAGCTAGTACCTGACGTGTGATTGGTTACTTGCACGACACGCCTATTGTGGGGAACAGCGTTGCCAGATCTAGCATAATGATGCTAGATCTAGCATAATTTGCATGTCTCTAGCATCTAGCATCTTGCTTTTAGCATCCTGCCCAAATCTAGCACAATTTCAGCAAGTTTATCAGAAAGCCGTAAAACCTGGAGATGAGAAAGAAGTTGGTCGTGGGAAGAAAAAGAACGGCAGAAATGTATCCTCTTCCATTGATTCATACAGTCGGTAAACCATACAGGCAGTCTTATTTTCCGAAGTAAGTTCGAAACGTCTTTGGGATTTTTTGTGGCTCCACCCAGGGTTTTCTAATCCTTTAACTCCGAGGCATGGGCGGAGCTATGGGGGCCATTCTCCTCCCAACTTTTTGACAACTTCACCATCTTTATTTCTGACTTCATGAACATATTTATTCCTGAAATGACAGCTCCAAGACCGACCAAAAATCTGCCTCCCCCCCCCAGCAGACGATTCCCAACTCCCCTTATGCTGCGAAGTAATTTTCTTTCAAAATATGTAAACAAAAACTTTGCATTCATTTATACGATATATACGCCATTGAGTCTGGCAACGACTGCATTAATTTAGCTGAGTTAAAATTTTGGTGCGTGAAGTATTGCATTCTTGCTCTCTGTGTATTTTAAGTTACGTTATCGTATCTCAACTTCGTTTTTTTAAACTCCTGAATTAGTAATTATGAGGATCTAGCATAATTTGACCGAATCTAGCATAAGTTCGATCAGGTTTTGGAATAATTCCGAGCTGTGAGTCTGGCAACGCTGGTGGGGAACGACTTGGTCAACGACTCGCAAAAGAAATCTGAAAATGGTGTGCCGTAATAATAATATCAAAAACAGTTTTTATAAAGGAATATTAATACATACGAAAAGCTGTTTAAAGAATGAATTGTTATACTGACTTTACACGTATAAAAACATATACCATATACCAAACAGATTGAGCGATATGATGATAGCTGTTTTGAGACAAACTCTTTCGAAGTCCAACTTCTGGTATCTTCGGAAAACAGTAAACTAAAGCTGCTGGTTCGAACCTCCAAAGCCAACCTTAGTAATCGGGAAACGATGTACAGATATGTTTTTCCTTCTGTTAAATATAATAAGACATGTTGAAATGGTATTAAGTGTAGAAAAAAGTAACATTGAAATACTTAATGATACAATATTTCGAGACTCTGTATTCACACTCTCGTTTCGTCATTGTGATTTCCATACGGAAAAGAACATTTACGTATGAGCTCAGTTATATTTCAGAAGCAGCTTCCGAAAAGCGGTCATGTTAGCTCAGTGGTACACCATCGAGCGTTTAAATCGTGAGTTCGATACCCGTTCAGGTGAAATTCATTTATGATATTCTTCTTTCCTCAATGCATGAAAATTATGTAAAATAGTTACATTACAATTCATCAGTTGTATATATCAGTTGAATATATATATTCATATCATCAGTTGTATATATCAGTTGAATATATATATTCATATCATTTCACGACATAAGTAATTCTTATCTTTAAAATATAACATCTGAGGTATTGACAGAACGTCGGTGTGTTATGTGTGAATATTGAATACAAATTTAAAAAATTGTGTAATAGCAATAAATAAGTTATGTAATGTATTTATTTGCAGCTACTTTCATCGCAGATAACTTCTCAATATTCGCATTACAGCATTTAGGTAGAGCATATCGAAAATCGGATCGTGGTCCAAGACAAAAAACTAGCTAGCCCCAAACTGTCACGTAAGAAATTCGCGAATCGCAAAAGTAAAGTGAAGAGATTGAGAGCGGTAATTCCTTAATCGCTTTCTCTCAACTCTCTCTTATCTGCATTTATACACATAAAAGTGTATGTATGTATGTTCCAACATAACTCATGTATGCCTAGGGCAGGGTTTCTCAACCTGGGAGTCGCGGCCCCTAGGGGATCGCGAAGATAGGCGGAAGAGATAAATATAGTTAGAATCTAATACCAGAAATTATTTTTAAATATTATTTTTAATTTTGTTCTGATAGGCATACTTTTGTTTTTTATACACACTGTAAAGAACAATAAAAAATAAGTCTACTGAACATTTTTAAAGGGTGTAGAATTCGTGTTACTATTCGGTTCAAAGTCTTGTCGTCGCGAATTCTGTCGAGAAATTTGAAGCTTAAAATATACAAAACGATAATCATGCCTGTTGTTCTGTATGGTTGCGAAACATGGTCGCTTACTTTGAGGGAAGAACATAGACTGAAAGTATTTGAGAACAAGATCCTTAGACGAATATTCGGACCCAAGAGGAACGGGAATGGGGAATGGCGGAAACTTCATAACGAGGAACTACATAATTTATACGGTTTACCCAACATTGTTAGGGTCGTCAAGTCTAGAAGGCTTAGGTGGGCAGGTCATGTAGCTAGAATGGAAGAAAGTAGAAACGCTTTCAAAATCTTGACTGGAAGACCAATCGGAAAACGACCATTAGGAAGACCTAGGCGCAGATGGGAGGACAATATTAAGATGGATTTCGCTGAGATACGAATACAAAGTAGAAACTGGATCCAATTGGCTAAGGACAGAAGTCAGTGTAGAGCTTTTGTGAACGCGGCATTGAACCTCCGGGTTCCATAGACCATAGAGTTAGTTAGTTAGTAGAGTTGTTTAAAAATGAATTTAAATCAAAGAGGTATGATATAAAACTAATGAGAACTGTATCTAGAAATATTAGAAAAATACACATGCAACAAAACCTGCACATTGAAATACAATTAAAATTAAAACCTAATGAGGCACCTAAGCATGGTGTAATTTCACTAGTTCAGCAATGTCCGGTTCAATCTTCATGACGAACATTATCAAGCCATTTTCAACTGATAAGCGATTTCTTATCTTTGTTTTAATGTTTACCATAAAAAACACACTTTCGCACAAGTACGATATAGCAAATGGAATTATTACTTTTAAAGCAGCAATCCCCGGACCAGGATATTCTTCTCTCCTCATCAGGCATAACTTGTCCAAGTCTTAGTTACAAAAAACCAGTTGCAAAGACTTGTCGCATGATCATTCTATTATTTGGTCAAGAAGTTGTGGGCTTAGATCGGATACGTTAATGGCCTCTTCAATGAAGGAGTTTAACATCCATCTTGAACCAGCACCTTCGTCGTTGGGAATATAGATATTACAGTTACTGTATCCAATGTCAGTGCCGGGCGCCGAAAAAAGGGGCCACACATTTCGGAGGAAGTGTGTTACTCATGTTAGGAAAGTGCATGTGCACATGTGTAAAATAGAAGGAAAAACGTAATAAAATGTGCTCAAAATTAAGGAAAGGTAGGGTTTATTTTGAAAATGTTATTGAGCTTCGTGCCAACCATGGTGGCGCTTCGTAGCTAGTCCGTCGACGTCACTCATATATACGGTGACATCGTACTATACTCTCGCCCCGGGCGCTGATTTTCCATGGCACTGTTCACTATAAACAAAAAAAATGGATTCTACTATTATAGAAATAGGTATGTTAAAAATCCCACACAAGCTTATTATAAAACAAATTATAAAAGGGTCGCTGGCAAGAGCGTGTGATAAAAGGGGATCGTGATAGGAATTAGATTGAGAACCACTGGCCTAGAGTAATTTTAACCACATTTCTTATAGTTTCGAAAAGAGTGCTGTCGGGTTACCTATGGTGAATGGGAGGGGGATACATATAAAAGATTAGTAGAAAATGATCGATATTAGATTCATAGTTTTCGGGGTCGCTTAGATAAATAGTGAGACTTTCAATTTCGCTTAACTCCGATTAAGCTCTCATTAGTAGGGATGGGCACGAACGACTTTTCTTTGAAACTCGACTCGACTCGAAACAGACATCTTTGAGGTCTACTCTTGGACTCGGCGCGAAAAATATCTTCCAACTCGACTCGGATTAGAGTCAAGTCGGACCAAAACAAGCAAAATCCTGTGTGTAGTCCTACCTGGACAATACATAGACAATAATTATTCTATCATCAATTATACTACTATTACTACAAATAATAATAATAATAATAATAATAATAATAATAATAATAATAATAATAATAATAATAATAACAATAATAATAATAATAATAATTATTATTATTATTATTATTATTATTATTATTATTATTATTATTATTATTATTATTATGACAACACCGTGTACAAACATGAACAATAGATGGTTAGTAAAGGAATACTAAAAGCTAGTTGACTGCCGACGTCGGTAGTCATGAACTCTACAAGGCAAAGACATCGTTCATTACTCTAAGCTGTAAGCGTCGGTGGACTACAGATGGTCAACTATTGACCTCTCGCCAGAAATTGGTGGCCCCGCAGCGACGATCCGTGGTGGCCCAAGTTCCATTTTGAAAACTTGACTACCAGCAGCAGAGACGCGATGAAACGCCAACGAACCACAAAATTACTCTCCCAAAATATGTCAAAATGCCTATATGTGTGATTTGTTTATATTTAGGTGAATCAAAAAACACAAAACAAATACCCGGTGTGGACGCAAACTATCAATATTACGATTACTAGGCACGTGTTCTTCTGACTTCCCCACGGAAACGATCATAAAAAGCTTGGTTGTTGAAGGATAAATCATTGACGTCTTAATTTAGCCAATCAGACAAACCCCTACATCTCGAGTTCTAGAAGGTGATACCGTGAACCGTTTCAGATTTATTGCTTCCTGGTGGAGTACTATCCATGAGCAAAATTTGAGCATAATAGCCGATATGCATCTTCGGTGCCTCTTATCTTTAGTACAATTTTAATTAGAGATGGTGTAGGTCAATGAAAATTTGATCCACGACCCACCATGACCCACTATCACCCACCACCCAAATGCCCCATTGGCCCACTCTGATCCATCAACCATCGTGATCCACTCTTACCCACCACCAACTATGAACCACTCTGAACCATTGTGACCAACTCCGACCCACCAAAACCCATCGACATCAACTCTGACCGATGGCCCACGTCCTCCTCTCCATTGGCTAAAGAGGTTACACTTGTAATAAAACAAGACTGTGAAATTATCACTTATCGGAGTTTGAATTTCTACCGTTAATGGCTCAAGCACCTCTCTGTTACAATACTGGTGGGTCTGACCTTTACGATATATAATGGCAAAGTGTTTCTCATCTTCCAAATTAAAATGAATTTAAATTTATCATATACAATTATTTCTTTGTTGCCTTACAGACACATTTCAGTAGAAAATAGGGTGAAATTTGAAAGTTTCAAATCAAGGAAAAGTAGACCAACGTAAAAAAAACAGAGAGAGAGAGAGAGAGAGAGAGAGAGAGAGAGAGAGAGAGAGAGAAACTAATTTTCTATATAATTAAGCATGCCGTACTAATTGAAAATGCCCATGTAATTAAGTTTAGAATACAAATTTTATGGCCATTTTTCTCTAACTTTATGGCTTGATTGCCTTATGCTCGGAACGCTCCATATATTAAACACCAGCTTCAGCAATTATAAATAGAAAGCAGTGGGTATAAAATTCAAAAAGAACTTTAGTTTGCATTACTCAATTTGTTTCTCAACTAATATCAATCGTTTTCGATTATTTTTACAAATCAACCCACTACCAATTTCCAATATATAGAAAATGCACCCCCGTCCCCCCGCTCATAAAAGATAATTTTAAAAAATGCCAGGACATATTCTCTTTATTTTTAATAAAGAGTTATATGCTGAATTTCAGCTCTCAGTTGAACGGCTTGTGAGATACTCAATTTTTCGCTCATGTGGTTCGGATTCCACGTTAATCAGTAGGTCCACGTCTCATATAGCCTCGCTGCTGAAAGGGACGCTAAACTAAACTCAACTCAACTCAATTTTTCGCAAAAATTCGGACTTCTACTCCCCCTAAGGATATGTATTATAATGAAAGTGACACGCGTATGATAACTTCCCAGTTGGGATTGGAGCCTGATTATATACCAAACGTCAATTTATTTGACTTTGCAATTTGACCGTGATGATTACGCAGACATAGTTACTTTCAATTTTTTATGATACATATCCTTATTTCATATGTTACAGATGATCCAAAAATACTTTTTCAAGCAGTTACCTCCTCTAGAATCTCACAGGCTGCAACCCAAATTCCAACTCCTACTATCCTATGACAATCCAAAAGTGACTGAACTGTTTTTATTAGGAACAAATGACAAAAGAAAAATGGAGATCTTGAAAGTAAAATGTAGAAAAGCTCGGTGCCCCCAATAACTACATATTTCTCCGCCCCTTCATCCCGAACTTAAAAATAAAACTTAATTCGAATATGGTTAATTAGTGAATTTATTACAGTTAAATTCCACTCACTACATGCTACAGCTACAACTATGTAACAAAAAATAACAACTGTGAAACATGTTCTGAATTACTATTAGATTTCTTACGCTATTATTAAACATATTAGAATAGTAAAAGAGGATTGTTCGTGAAATAGTATATTTGCTCTTGATTTATAACTTTTTCATACGGAAAAAAATAAAATATTATTCAAGTTTTAAACTTTGCACTCTGCAAATATGTTGCCCTCTAGGCAATGGCACTAATGTGAAATGTGGACTATTGTGGACTAATGGGAAATGCTGCACTGTTAGCGGCGCTGAAAACTTACGATTCGATTCTAATATCGAATGATTTCGATATCTTTATGTCGCTACGTAACCACCCTGGGTGCTGATGGGAGCTTTGTTGGACTTGAATTGAAAGTAGAACCATTCACCTAAGCGACCACGAAACTATGGATTCGATACTAATATCGACCCGTTTCTAGCATTTTTGATATGTATCCCGACAGTACTCTTTTTCCAGACTGTAAGAAATATAGTTAAAATTGCTCTAGATATATCAGAATTATGTTGAAATACACACATAAATCCACTTTTATATTCTGTATAAATAGAGAGTGAGCGAGCGAGCGAGCGAGAGAGGGCGACTGAAGGCATCACCACTTCCACATTGCAAAAGCATATATCAGGAATTGAATTGAAAATCTATGTAAAGACTTTCTGCTGTGGCATGCTTCATAAGGACAATTCCAGTCTGCTCACGTGACCTTTGGGGTTCATGAATTTTTTTGTGAGCGTTCCGACTTTGGATTCTCTGTTTATACCTTCTGTTTATGCATCGAATAACTTTTCAAGAACATAAATGACATTCTGTATTATGAATGTTGAGAATTACCCTCTATATGACAAATAGCTGCAAATAAATACACTACATGATTTATTTATTGCTATTGAACGAGTTTCTTAAGTTGTATTTACATCCTCATATATAATACCGACCTACTGTGAAAATTATCTCAGATGTTATATTTTAAACATAATAATTACTATGTTCTGCAATGATTATGTTATATATACACAACTTATGTATTTTAATGTAATTATTTTATATAATTTTTCATGCATTGCGGAAAATATAATTTAAAAAAAGGATTAACCTAAACGGGATTCGAACTCAAAACCTTATGATTTGAAATCCGACAGCTTACCAATGAGCTAGCACAAGGACTTCTAGAATTATGCTTCTAGCGATGTATAACGGATCTCAAGATAATTATGACATTCATATCCATTACAAACGCTGTTTCTGTTCTACTTTGACTTTTATTTTAGTACTCAGGCGATAATTATGTTCTATTTCTTAACTTTGAGCATTCTTTTACATATGGAAAGATTCTTTAACGTATTTAAATGTTCCATTACGTATGGAGAGCTAAATGACAAACAAGCATGTGCTGACATTAAAAAAAAAAGGTTTCGAAATATTGTATCATTAAGTATTTCAATCAATGTTGCTTTTTTAAACACTTGGTAACAAGTCTTATTATATTTAAAAGAAGAAAAACAAATCTGCAAACTTTTTCCCGATTGCAAAGGCTGGCTTGGAGGTTCGAACCTGGCTTACTTTTTCCCGAAGATACCCGAAGCTGGACTTAGAAAATTATTGCCTCAAAACACCAGTAAAGAATGCGCTCAACCTTTTTGAGACAAGGTGTACATGATTTATTCTTATACTGCTTATAACTGGATAATATAATTTTACTCACTTATGACTTTAGATAATTAAGAATGGTGTACAAAGATAAATCCAAGCAATGTTCTCTTAGAGTTGGAGGTCATTATCCATTAAGAGAGAGGCTGATTATTAGAAATCAGCATGTTTCCCAGACTTCTGTTTTCTCTAAATTTCTGATATTTCTTATTAGTTGCACTATCAACATTTAGTACGTATATAATATAGTACATATATTATTTTTTAGTTAAGTCATTTTACCTTATGAGAATAATAGGAACGAAACAAAAACAAAACAGAAGAAAGAATATTTTGTCACAATTTACCTCACAGTGGGGCAGGTGTGACTTTTGTGGAGTACTTGTAATTGTCATGAATATTTTGTTATAGTAATAATGTCTTCTATAAATAACGATATATAAATAATCAATAATAATAATTCTTAATATAAATAATAATTCTTTAAAATTGATTTAAGTTAATACGTAAATGGAAATATCTAAGCTACTTTCTATTTTATAAAGTTACACTTTTATCGTTTTCTTAATTTTTGCACAAGTATAACACAATAGGCATACGCTTTATCTTTGGAAAGATCAGAAAATTGTAACATACACGAATCGGGTTACGTTCAATACATGCATCATGTGCTCGTTACTTGCAATGAAAACATTCTATCCACTTATTTCGGGATTTGGAATTATAAAAGGGCTATGTACCTACTCACACGACAAATACAATTTCAATTATTACTATCATAAACTTAGTCTCCCCTGTTTGTTTAGTTTAATAATTTGTATTTTCCATTCTTAAGTAACATCGATGTATCAAATGGAGGAATTATTTTGTAAATGTACATTATGAACCACGATCAGCACTATACCCTTTAAGGTTTTTTGTTACTTTTGTTACCATGGCGTAGTATTGTCTTTGACCGCTTATTAAGGTTCTATAACAGGTATTTAAGCCAGGTTTTTTAATTTGTCAAGTCAAAGATGGACCATAAACAGTCCAAATGCGTACTGGAACAGGATCCAGATGTCAAGATGGCGGCGCCAAGTGGGAGCAGAGTGGCGTGATTTTTTATTATTTTTCTAATCAAATTTCAAATTTTTTTCACGCCTTTAGTGTTCATGGTATCAGATTGAAACTTTGCATGCGGACTGTGCGTACCTCTGGGTAATTACCAATTTTCTTTTGAAATTTTGGGTCCGGACCCATGCGACCGTGCCCGGGCCCGGCCCCGAGGGGCGCAAGTGTTCCGAAAGGGTTATTTTTCAGAAAAAATCCGGTTTTTCTCGATTTGTTCAGTTTAGGTGTATGATATGTACATGTGAGCAATGCCGTTGGAAAGAGCTTGGTAGACTGAAGAAAACGACGTTTGAACCATGACTCTTGGTCAAACTGTAATGATGAAGTAAACTTTTATATTATATATATGCTTAAATTCAGACTTTCAACAATTTCTCCGCGATTTGTTTTCAAGATACAGTATTGAAATATAACAGAAATATTATGTACATAATAATGTATGCTTTTTTAAAAATTCTGATCGCTACGTGATCTCAGTTCCTTACCTAGGGAGAAAAGTGTTTTGGCGTAATTATAAAAAAACGAGTTTTTCTTAAATTTTCCACTTAAGGTGTAGGATATGACATGTGCGTAGTACCGTTTGAAAGGGCTTGTTGTACTGAAGAAAATTGCGTTTGAATCATAACTCTAAATTAAGCAGCAACGACGCAGTGCATTTTTGAAATATATATAATGTGTGTAAAATGAGCCACTTTCACATATTCAAAAGTTCCCCCGACCTTAGTTTTCAAGATACAAAGTTGAAATTGTGCACACGTATTACGCCAACAACACCATTTTCTTTTGAAAAAATTCAGGTCCTTGCGCCAACCCAGGCCCGGGGCAGAGGGACGCAATTTTTTTTTAACAAAATCTTCCAGTTTTAGTGGGAACAACAACTTAATATTAGGACGAAATGGAAGCACAGGATGGGAGATATTTGTTTGGTGGCAAGTTACTTAATTTGATTAAGCCATTAACATCATTAATGGCTGGCATTTCTGGAACACCTGTCCATAGATTGGTGTGTTCCCTACAGGATGTCGTCCGCACATGTTAATAAATACATAGAAAGAAATAATGTCCAAGTATCGAATTTCTTCGCCTTCATTTTCATCTGCTACATTATACAATTTAAAGACATTGATACAACCACCATAGAAACTATCCCGTTGATTTATTCGTGTCTTGTTGGTGTAGGGTTGTGTTTTTTGATAAGACGCCAATGCTGGATTAGATTTTAGAAGTTGACGGAATTCACACTCCCACATTCTGGGCACCTTATATCCCGTATACAGTAAAGATTCATTTTACACTGTGATCTTTCGTAGGGTAAATTCATGGTATATTCTGAATTTTTATAAATGGACTGATTAGGGAAAAATTGCCAACACCCGTGAAGACTAAAGCCCTAGAAAAAAACAAACATGTTCCTGTGTGTCAAGGTGTTCATAGTAGCCGTCCATAAAACATCAGCCACAAAAATTTATTTTATTGTTGTAGCATCTATAATTCGATGTATTGTTTTCTCCACATAGGCAAGCCATTGAAGTACAAGAAATCATTTATTATTTCTATGGTGGTAGCCTCTTGTAGGAACGATGTCAATCGTAATGGGTTTCATGAACTTTCGGCTGAAAACGAGATTGCAGAAATTAGATATTTCTTACACTGTCCAGTAATGAGTTTCTGTGTGTCTCCTCTTCGAAGGTAGTGATAAAAGATAAACAGGCTAGTCGAAGTACATTGACGCTCTATACACAACATGTCACTAATTATTCTTGAAAAATATGCGTATCATGCTGGTGTTTACTGTATTTCATAAACTTATGTCTTTTATCCAGTTTCATTTTATCCGCAACATAATAATGCATATCTGGTAATTTTTCCATATAGACTTGACTTGGAGCAGAGTTAGGAAAGTACGAACATATCTTTTGGTCAACAGGAAGTGAAACGCCTGCAATAATTTACGCAGTAAAGTTGGAAAGAAATTTAAAAAATCAATAAATAACATTTGTATAATTTTCATGTTTAAAATCTTTGTTAGTTTCAAAATGAGGATAGAGTTTACTGGTGCTTCTTTACCAAGGATTTGGGTGTAAAATCACTACCATAATCTTTGTAATTGTGTGGAAGAAATGTATTATTCTCCATGTTATGTCCCCTTTGCCATAAAAAATGTAAGAAAGAAATTGATTTGGTCTTCTTGAAAAATGTGCACTCTCTGTCTACAAACTACATAAGGTGGTGTATGTCTTCATTTTTAATACACTTATATAATACATATTGGGTCACTAGTAAATTTGTTTTATGAATGAACGTATCATCATCAAATATATCGTCCTGTATCGCATCGATGTCATAAAGTACAAACAGGCTTTCTTTGAATGTAACAATGATGGAATTTCAGATTCTAATTGTGTGTTATTTGGCATCATGTAACATTGGTGGAACGACAAACATGTTTCTGGCATACATTACAAAAATAATCAGTACAACTCTGTTGTCTTTCACCTGTATGAACAAGCCAATAAATAAACATAGGCATTTATAACACTGTTTCACCATTTTGTAAAGAGGTTGGCTCTTATGATACGGTACTGTAAGATCATTTGTGTAGCATGTCACTTTAAAATTCTCAGATTCTGGACATTGCTTTAGAATATTAATCAATTGCATGCTGTCTTTTATAAACAGTTTACACATGTCCGAACACTTCCTGACATGTGCAGTACGAATATTATATTTTTGTGACATGATATAAGAATTTGTCTTCGCCATCAAGCCCTTCATATAGAATATCGGTTCCGGTAAAACCTGTATACACTGTAATTGTATAAACCTCAAACGGTTTTGCAATTGTCGCAATTCTTCAATCGAAACACCATGGTCTAGATTCGTTGCGGATTTACACCGAGGTTTTAAGTTCTAGAAACACAACTGAAACAATGGTTATTGTGACATAGTATAGGAAATCTTATTAGCAGCCAGTAAAAGTTGTTTCTTTCCAAACTGAAGAGAACTGTGTTCTCTAGGAGTGTTTCATGAATTGCCCAGAGATTGCTCTTCTAATTCATTATAAACAAGAGAAAAAGGATGTATCTGAACAAAACACGACACAAATGAACAAATCATGAATATAGAATATACTTTTTTTGTTGGAACTGATCATGTAGTTCTTTGTGAAGTTATTGACTGAAATAATACTAACCTGCCCAACAGTAAAATTTACAGTACACTCATTAAAATAGTTAATCTTTAGTTTTTGTATTGACTTTCGACTTAAATATATAATATATGTTTTATTTGCTTGGCAGCTAATATAAAGACATATTGTTTGTTATACGATGAAACATATGAGTTACAAGGGTTGCAGAAGCATTAAATAATATAGAAATAAAATATCTTGTAGGAGAGGGAGGCACTGCAGTTGGCGTTAGTTTCATAGTTTGATCTCATCGAGTATGAAAAATGTTGGTTTTATAATAGGATTTTTTATCTTTAGAGCAAACAAAATAAAAGAGGAACAAAAAGAATGTAATAAAAATAACTTATTCTGCCTGCTTGTTGAATGAGCCTAAAGTGTGGAAATCGGATGGTGCCAAATCTTGCGAATATTGCGGATGGGGAAGATACTTGATTAGGTAGTCGTTTGTTTTCAAGGTTTAACGAGTATAGTAAGGACGGATGTTATGTTGAAGTAAACACCTGAATCCGCTTCACTTTAGAGGTATTGCTGGCTTCAAATAGTTCCAGGGAACGTATACATTTCTTTAGTCACCATAAGTGCTGATCTTATAGTGTTCAACAAAGGATCATTCTTATTCCAGAATTAAGTCAACATGACCAATCCAGCAAAGGGTGGCTTCGAAACTTCTTTGGTTTCATCGAATACGAATTTTGTATTTTTTGCATTGCATTGCAATAGATAGTACATTTTAGTCTACATAACAGTGGTCATGCATGAGACGAATATTATGCATGTATATTAATACACAACCTTAAAAGTGAATTAAATAAATTTCTGGTTTAAATGTGACACTTATAGATTACAATCTTATTTTTGAGAACGTAAATTCCATGCTATAATAAGAATATTAATATTGAAAAATACATTCTGTATGGTAAATAGCTGAGCACAAATACATAACACAGACTAATGTATTGACATTACAGATTTTATTAACCAGTATTTAACATTCACATAGAATATACCGAGGTGATGTTAACATCCACCAGGTTTCTGATATTATTTTTAAACATATGATCTGTTATCTCTTGAAATGATTGTATGAATATATATATACAACATATTTCTTTTAATCTAATTATTTTCTATAAGTATTCATCCACCGAGTAATATATCATTGCATACCAAAATGTTTGTCGTAACCGGAGTCGAAGTTACGACTTTGCGATTAACAGTCCCGCGATTTACCACGGAGTTAATATGAGTTCTAGTTAACAACAAACTCCTTCTAAAGAAATATATCTGAATTTCCAAGACAATGTCATTCATATCCGTTGCAAATGATATTGTTCCTTTGCAATCTGTCCTTTTCATCCAGCTATAAATGCAAGATCTATGTTCACTTTCTCTTCTTTCATTGGAAATTTATTTTACACATAGAAACGTGGGTGACAAAACCAGGATCTGTTCGCATGAATACAGTTTATAATTATTGTATCTCAACGAATTTCATGAACGTTGCTTTTGTCTACACATTTGAACATTTGAACATGTCGTATTGCACTTAAAATTAGAAATACACATCTGTACAACTTTTCCTGATTGGGAAAGTTGTCCTTGGGTCTCAAATGTGTTACATTTGGTTTACTGTTTTCGAAGATACCTGTAGTTTGTCTTAGATAACGTTGAACTCAAAAAACATATAGTTACTTTGAAATTATTTCTTTTTTAATTAGGTATATATGCTCCGGTTCTATACTACCATGTCAATCTTTTAGGTTTGGCAATTCCCAAAAAATAGCCCATTAGTGCATAGCATCCAATAAATTGTACACTTAAATATGGCGGAATATTTAAAAGCAAAATAATTTGGTCATAACGAAAGGTTGCTTAACCTGATGTATAGACTCAAAGTAACTTGGTTCGCTTACATTCTGGCAGCTCTGGATACACGTTGCTTGTAAAGAAGAAGAAGGACAAGAGAAAATGAATTCCCGCAGTTCCGTTGAGTCGCGCACAGGATAAGTAAATGTCGTTTATTGTAGTTACTATCTCGATTTATTTCCTTATATTTACGTTATCGTACTCAAATGTCCATATACTTCAATCAGTACAACATAATGTCCAGAATTGTAATACTATGAATTACACAATAAGAAATTTTTACCTGTCCAATAAATTGGACGCTATGCACGAAATGCTCTTTTGCTACAAAGCCATTGGTTCGCTTGTACCGCTTGTAGCCAAACAAGGGAAAGCATTGTTTCCTTTTTCCAGTAGTTACTTTTTCCTTCTAAGGAAGCAAGACTAGCCTTATCTTCTGTCATTCTTGAAACATAAAGAAAACACAACATACTTTTTTGACAGTGTTGCCATAGGTTGATTATTCAAATTCTCCGGTGAATTAAGTATTTCTAATGGCCAATAGTGTTAGGCAAGCTATGTGTTGCCATGTAAATGGCAAGATTTACACTTAGTGTTACATAAAACCATATCACTTAGCTTTACGTTCGAGAGTGCCAGAGTTTGTGTAATACTTTTATTTTAGTGCTCAAGTTCAGGTTTACTTACTGCATCCCGTATTTACACTGCAAAAGAACAGAATAACCATTTTCAATTTGGTCTTGGAGGAGAAGTTGTATTGTCATTTCTATTGTCCAGCAAAGTTAAGATGGGAGCCGGTTTCAAGGTATTTTTATAATTATTTTACTAATTGAGCCCTAATGCAGCACTTGTCAGAAGTATATATCTGCGCTACAGTAACAATTCAAGAGGGAAGAATCCTGAATTCCTGTAAAGGAAGAAATCATTGACGGAAGAATAAAGTGGACACTTAGATTATTATTGCAGCGATGATATATTAGTTATGCATTGGCATTACAAAGGTGTCGTAACAAGTCACGAGAATATGGCAATCGGCCAAGTTCGTACGTGGTCGCAACAAAAAAGACAAAAATCATGGTAAAGCAAACGGTTGTAATATCCCAGTAAAAGAAAAGTATGGGAGGTATCGATCAAATGGATCAAAACGTTTCCACACATCGTGCAATAATAAGACGAAGGAAACGGTGATGGACAATATTTGCTGATTTTGTGGACGTTACAAATGCATGGATTCTGGCGAGGAAACCCAATTGAAACCTATGCACTGAATCCTTTTGGCATTAGGTGGTACATTGCATTATCCCTCTTAGAAAAATTTGGTACAGCTTCACATCAGGAAAGTTGTTTCCAGTCCCCATTATCGATGTTTGCTACGATGGACTGAATCATTGGCCACAAGAAATAGGAAAAAGGGCGGCAGTGTGCAGATGAAAATTCCACAGGAAAGGCAAAGTTTACGTACTCAAAGTGTAAAATCGGACTACATCCAAAGTGCTTCTTGGAGCATCATTTGAAGAAGTAACCAATTACCCAAACCACCGAATCCAAGTCTAGAACTGATATTTTTTGTCTATAACGCTTCGTTTGAATAACAATGCCAGTTGTATAGTGTGTATCATTTTAAACCAAGAATATTTACTGTGTTGTTCAACAGTAAAATATACAAAATTATTGAAGTTATCACGAGTAGATTACTAAAGAATGTTATATAGTAATTTTGTAGTAACTGTGAGATTGATACTGAAGAAACATTGTAATTTTCATTACAAAAAATAAATTATATTATTTTGTATATCTAAGTAAAATACATTACGAAAAAAAAGACGACAAAGAATTTACTCAAACGTATTCATGGTGCATTGCGTCCAAATTATAGAACACCTCCTTCCCCCGCTCACAGAGAGCGTACAATGATTATGACTTCTGATTTGCATAATTTGGACATATAATTACCAAGTTCTATCAAGAAAATGTTTTAGAACTTATTTATAAACTTTGTGCACTAATAAGTTAAGAGGTGGTTCTATGTATTCCTTTAGTTATGTGAGGACAAACCAAAGGTATCCCTTCCAAAATAAAACTGTTATCGTCCCCGATGACGATATACCATATGATCTCTCAATCAAGTAGATTCCTGTAGTTTTTCTGACTCAAGAGATATGGAAATGAAATGAAATCGTTGAGTTTTACGTCCCGCGGTTATGCCGGTTAGGCTAAAAGACCCGGTGATAATGCGTAATGAATGAAATGGTGTAATGAAGAAAGTGGGAGGAAAAGGGAGAGCCCCGAGAAAACCCACGCACACGGTGATTGCCCACAACAAAGTTCACTTGGCAGGGGCTGAGATCGAACTCAGTGCCTCAAGCACCAGAGGTGAACGCTCTACCACTGACCCACCGCGGGACAAGAGACATACTATATGAAGCCCGTACAGCAAGAATCTCCAAGTTTATTCCTCTATTGCAACTTACGTGATATAGCGTATGACGTGGACGCTGTAACAAGAATACGTTTCCTTCTACCTTTATCTAAACATTTATACAAGTGGTGGAAAACTAAGACTTCCAGTGGAAAGAATAATTAATAAAGTAGAAAAAGTGAATAGATATTGATAATAATTACTATTGTGGATTTGGTATCGTAAGAATTGTTTGTCTTTCCAACTTTAATTTTCTATTGCGCACGGAAGTAGTACAAATGTACTACTCCACCCGGTTACAAAGTTGTTTGAAGTGATTCGCAAGTGGTTTTCTGGCATGTGGATTTAGGATCTGAATAATATATTTTTATATAATCTCTTATTCTTATACTGAAACCGGATGTTGTATTAATTAGCGCCAACTTTGATTTGAATATTGCTTTTTAGATGATAGATCCTAATAATGTTAAAGGAATAGCGAAATAGTGTTCTTTGTATTGATTAAACTATGTACATGATCCATATGTTACTATAACTCTATTATTGGAAGTTACGGATCTAAAAGTCTCGATTTCAGTATTGAAATTATATTGTTTGGGAGTTTATCTTAATAACATAATAAGAAAGAAAATTCACTTATAAAAGAAAATCAATCGCAAGGATAGTAAGTTTTACGTTCTATAGAATGCATCTATCGTTGGCAAAACTGGTGTGGTAGGTGGAATTGACGTGCTGGGAAAGACCAACAATTCACAATCAATCATCAATTATTAGTAATGGTATAAATAATAATCTAACCAATCTCTCCATATAATTCAGCATTACTTAAATTAATACGGACCACTATTGTCATGATTGGAAATGCCATCAGACTTAACTAGTATACACCTACAGGAAACGTATGATACAAACTTTGAACTTTAAATCCATGTTCGAATTTCTTTTGAAGACAGGTGTAATCTCTCTCTCTCTCTCTCTCTCTCTCTCTATATATATATATATATATATATATATATATATATATATATATATATACAGTGGTTGAAGTGAGACGGTATGCGGTGGTATGCCATACCGCCTCTGCTTTTTTCCACTTCGATATATATATATATATAATTTACTACAAATGATTGCAATTAGTTATATAGCAATACATGACCTATTTTAAAGCCTAAAGGGAAAATAAATATTATTGCTAGAAAAATCATCTGAATCTTAACGTAAAATGAAAGTGAAATGCAATGGAAATTGGTAATTTCAAAGTCAAACTTCAAGCTATTTTAAACGTTTAATTACTATTTCACTATTAAGTAAAAGTAATTAATACCCATTTCGCAACTAGATCTATTGAAAAATCCGAGTCTTCAATTTTTATGAAACTCATTACAAACAAAAACTTATCTGATTTCTGGTTGACACTTGTGAATCATTGCAAATAATGTGGTAAATTAGGACATTTAAAGTGAGAAACCATTCTGTCATACGGGAATATTTAACGAAACTAATTTCCCGGAGCTTTTATTAATATTGTTATACAAGAGTTGTGTTGGAAAGCTCTGCACCCCTCATTTAGGTGTCGAGCAGCTAAAAGAATGTTCAGGTAAGCATATTTAACATTTCTTAATGTTGTCTGACACCTATGTCTGAAAGAGTAAAAACAATCCTCTTAGAATCCTTTTTAGGTTATATATGATATAACACTGTGCATTACCTACCATGTTCATACAATGTGATAGTTCATAACAAGCCAAAAGGAAATGCTATCAAGGAACTCCATTGACCACCTTTAGCTCCCAGAAAGTTTCAGTATATTGCTAACGAATTCGCCTGGTATTTCTTATGATTTTAGTATGCGTATAATCAGCAAAGACATGTATGTGACAAATTTCAGTAAACAAAAAAGCAGTAAATAAGTAACGAAAAATAAAACTTTCTTGTCCATTTAGCAACATTTTGTTTTACTCATTCTAATTTTCGTATTTATAAATCCTTTGCTATGCCATTTACCACAAATAGACCCTACACATTTCCTGATTATATACATAGTATCAGTATTAAAAGAACTCTGCAAAATCATTATCAAATTATATTCCTTACAAAAAGACAGATATATATATGCGACATTCATTTTGGACGTGCGTACAAAGCAGTCATAAATGCAAGGTGAACTCAATTTTGCTCTCTGAAAATTTCTCTCTCCGCCGGTGTTAGTGCTCAGTCTACGGGTCTGGCTCATGTAAATGAAGACAAAAACGTATACAAATAACAGACGTGTCAGCCAAAACTAGAACCGTATAGACATTTGTAACTTAATTACCTATCATTATCATCCTCATCATCATTATCCTCTACAGCTTATCATTTTTTAAGGACAAAAATTCGTTCCGTTTCATTCGCTTAAAATACCTTTCATTCTTTTTCCTCCTTAGCTTTGATCATTTCCCTCAGGACAGAATTCCTTTAATTTTTATTCCTTACTACTTGCCGTTCTCTCAGGAAACAATTTATTCTGTTTTATTTTTAGCACTTATTACTGCCCTCAGGAATCAATTCTTGTGACCTAATGCTGCAATAACCATATATACACCTGTAGCCGGAACACAAACTTAACATAGGCGGTCGATGGTGTATCCTACAGGCAGACTTCAGCCCGTCTTACATACCAACAAACAACTGAAACGTTCAGATCAGCTGAAGGTAGTCGCAGAAGCCTGAGACCACTAAACATCCCCCAGCTATGGACAAGTTTATTAGGGTGGATCGAAAAACACTTTTTTTTAGTTTCCGAGTTGCTATAGCGCGGAAAAGTTGTGGTTAGTTATGACTTGAAAAATAAAATAAAAAGTGTCTAAATCGGTTAATATCTTCCGATCGCGCAAAGCGTCTGCAAAATTTAAAAAAAACACAAAAAACTAAATTTTCTCGTACTCGTTATTAAAATAAAATACTCTCGTATCTTTTTACGCTATAATGATAAAAGGTTACAACATGCCTTATTTAATAAAAAAACTAGTTTTTTGATTTTAGAGAATATCTTTCGATCGCGCAAAGGCCAGAAGTTTAAGAAAAATGTATGTTTTTCGTGTTTTTTTAAAAAAATCAAAAATTAAAAACTGCGATATTTTTAATGCAATAAAATATGTAGTAATATGCGTTTTAATATGTGTTATAATGTTTAATGTTATAATGATAAAGTTGCAAGATTATGACATAATTTCCAAAGCTAACACAAATGTGCAGCACTTCGCTTGTTTTTATATATAAAAACAACCCAGAGCAGGAGGCTGCACTTCGAGTTCCACCCACTGAGAGCTCTTCCCATCCACCCAGACATAAAAGGTGTGTACTATTTACAATATTTACATATTTACATTTGTTTTCCTTTTTTTGAAAGACTTACAAAATTGAAGCGACTTTATAGTCAGATTTTGTTCTGAACTCAGGCATTAAAGATCTGGATTTCAACGTTGCTCTGATGTAGCCATCTCTTGATTTGGATCTGCATACTTTGAGCGAAACTTCTGTAACTAGCTTCACGCATCGCTCCACGGCTTGCGTGTGGCAAGGGAACTTCTTGATATCCCCATCTGGTATTTCATCTCGTTGAATGAAAGAGCAGATGTCGTCGATTGAAACTTTTCGAAGAAGAGGTGGAGAAGAATACTTGTAGCAAGAAAGGTTCTGATGGTTTTTCCTTTCGAATCAGACTGCTCTTCTTTCAACACCCTAGTTGTCTAATGTGCTTCCTCTCATCAAAAATCATGGTTATTAAAAGATTTTCGGCGTGGGCAAAGAACGAGTTCCTTTCAATGACAGGGAAAACAACTTGCTTCAAATTGTCAGGCAAGTATCGAGAAGTTTCAGTTGTTCTACATACATGAATGGGTCCACTTATGAACGTATTGCTGTTTTTAATTTCAAACCACACTGGCATGTAAGATTTCAAAATGAAAGTCACTATGGTTTTTAACTCAATTGAAGGATTTGCTTTATGTATAGTCTGAGAGCTCTATTTGCACAAGTGAACCATCTGAAATGTGAAAGTGGTCTGGGATCATGAATTGATAAATCACTTGGACATATGCCACTTTTGACCGCTTGACATATATCTAAAAGATATCTCAGGTCTTTACTCAAAGAATTTCTGTCACCTTCTGGAACATAATCTTTTGGTTGAAAATCAATCACTGGAAGTTTCTCACACCCGCTTAGATTCTTTCCAATTGGTCCAGAAAATGTTGTGGGGCCAACTGTTCCTCTATCCAAATGCTGAAAAAGATGACTGAAAGGTAATTCATTGAAATCGAGTAGGCAAATAGGTCATTACAGAGGTCGCCCAACATGGATCTCAAGATGACGAATAACACCATTTTCCCAGCCAGTATTTGTGTTGGTACAATCACAAGCGATGATATCCAAGTCTTCCACTGAAATTCCTTGTTCATTAAGGCAAGACACAAAGTCTTTAGCAGATCCAGAGCTCGGCGACACATGGCCAATGTATGCAGAACCAGGTTCTTAGATGAGCGAGTAATAGTAATCCTTAATAGTAAGACAAAATTGTTTGGATTCAATCTTATCTATAACCAAGGTGTCATCCTTTCTTCCATCAAAATGAAGACCCCGCAGTTTATCTAAATCATTTTCACTGTTGTTTTGCAAGTCACTTCTAATTTTGCTCATTTCCCTTCTAATTTTACACCTTCAATAATCATAGACGTATCTGCTTTGGTTATTATACCAAAGTCTTCTAGCACACTGGGTGCTATAGCAGAACCTGCACTGTCACTGACTCCATATCGATCACAGATTAATGCTATAGCTCCTAGTTTAATTCTCATCTGCCATGGAGATGGAGATTCCTTTTTCTCAGAGTCATTTAATTTGTACTCACGTTCAATTTCAGAACACACTTCGGCTGAACAACTTGGCTCTTCTTCAAGTAAACAATCAGGGTCACCTCTATTTCAAGTATAGCTTCTTCTTTCAAGTCTACGTTTCAACTTTGATGTCTCCTTCCGATCCAAAGCACTATTTTTACCTAACCCATGCTTCCTCTGAAGATATAAGAATTTTCGCACAATGACAGGAATCTTGTTAGGCTTCACACACGTGCGCGATCGGAAGATACTCCTTAAAAACATACAACATGTGTTGTTCTTATTAAATATTACTAGTTGTAACGTTTTATCACTATAGCATTAAAAATACGAGAGTATTTTGTTTTCATAAAAAGTACGAAAACATTAAATTTTTGGTGCTTTTAAAAATTTTCAGACGCTTTGCGCGATCATAAGATTTTAACCGATTTAGACACTTTTTTTTATTTTTCAAGTCATCACTAACCACAACTTTTCCGCGGTATAGCAACTCGGAAACTGAAAATACGTATTTTCGATCCACCCTAATGTTTATAAGTACTGTGCCAATCCATAAAGTCACTTGCAACTAAATAAAATGCTTAGATTCAACATAACACTCAGATAAAAACACCATCTTTGCTTGGCAATGATGAGGAATTACGAGCGTTCCTTATACGGTACCTCTTTGCTTTTCATTCTTTAGTTAGTAGCATTTACCTCAGTTTATAACTCTTTCCTTTTCATTTATCATCTCTTATAACTTTTAGGCCAAATGTTGTTCATATTTCGTAAAAGTAATATTTGAATAATCCATGGCATAACCTCTTTCTTATGAAAAAAATCATATTGGGTAGTTTATTTTTGGGGGTGAATTTTCTTCAGACGATGTTTTGCAAAATACGTTTTCAATTTCTTCGTATTTCAGAAATAAATATTTTCTAATAATTGTAACAAAATATGACAGATTAAGAAATTGGATATAGAAAGTGTAATGTAAAGGTTCGTACCTTACATTAAACACAGACATTGTTCTTTAGCTTTTGAAAATGATGAGCGTGTCTCAAACATAGCTGTGGAAATAGATTCACTGAACTGACTAGTAAGCAAAATAGAAGAAAAAACTTACTTGTATGAATAATTTACCCAAAAGTTAATTTAATTTTTACACACCATTTCTTGTATTTTCAGTTTCCTTGAAATGTATGACTTTAAAATATGCACTAACAAGTTTGAGAAAGAAGAAGGAAACAAGAAAAGGAAAGAGAATCAAAATTGATTCTAATATGATAATTTTTTGGTGAGTTGTTTTTGTGTTTAGATTGTCATAACAAAGTTTTGTAAATAAACAATATAATTCAGAAACAATCATATAAAAGTGTGTACGCATAATCATAAAGGCGTGTATTTATTTCAAAAATTGGGTGTCACAATAGAAAGCAAGGAAAGATAAATGCAATATATACTGTTGTAAGTGATTTTAGTAATAGAATCTAGGTATAGTTATGACAGGACCTGTGTATAACGAGTTACGTAATATAATATTGGTGGTTTGCCGCCAGGAATCTTTAGGAGGTTCATTGAAGTAAAGTACGCAATCTCCTAAATAATAAATTTCAACAGTACAGATTGACTATAAGGCTACCAGGTGATTTCACTAAAAGAGATTACAAGACGGAAAATACTGTGTTGAGAAGTGCCACAAAAATTCCGAGAAATATTGAAATGAGTCTCACTAGTATGGGAAGTACATCTGAAGCAGATGGCAACAGGGAAATGAGCTTTTCTGACCTGGCCGATTTCCTTAAACAACAAATGGAACAATTAAAGCAAGATTTTGGTGACCGAATGGATCAATGAATGAACCAACTTGACAGTAAAATTGATCAACAGATGGGACAATTAAAGGAAGATCTTGATGAGCAGATGACACAACTCAATAGTAAAATCGGCCAGACAACTCTACGAATTGAATAAAGTGACCTTAAAATCGAGCAAATTTTAAGTAGGTTCATCGAAATTCAAAATTCTACAGAAGTTGCAAATCCAAGTAAGGAGTTACCAGAATATTTGCCAGTCACTGAAGGAATTTCGTCACAGGCTAGCATGAATGCTTTAAGTGGACCTGAACCTTCTACAGAACAACCGAAAATACAGATCCTGAGTTTGCATTGGCGAAATTTACTGAGTTTTCGCAAAAAAAAAAAAAAAACATAATGCGGTATTAGTTGGATCAGATTATCCCAATTTCTCTCTTCATTCCAATGTTTTTGTTTGTCTTACTGATGCAGCATGTAACGAAGATTTCAGTAGGTATTAATATGCGAAACATTATTGTCATCTTCGTCTAATGAAGGCTATCGGTTGCTAGTATTCACGGTATATTCAACATGATGTTAATTATGGAAATGAGGTAATGGTAATAGAACCGTTTGGTGATATGTACACGACATTGGTTCATGTAGCAGGAAGAAAGCTGATTCCAGTATTCGTGAAATTCAGAAAGAAAATGTGTGTTTCCACCAATGTTTGTAGTGATTAGCCGATTGAGTTAGAGCTATTGAAGTGTTCATTCAACGAAAAGGCCAAAATGATATTAGTGAACATTCCGATTATGCTTGTACAAAACGTGATGCAGTACGTTGATTTCAATCATTTAAGTATGACTGCAAAATTTTGAAAATCCATCAATGGTGCGATATAGTACTAACCTGAATCAAACTAACCTTAATCTAAATCAAAGGCGAAGTGTTCATGTGTGATTAAAGTGTGATACCAATGTGAAAAGTAATGTTAAATTCATGTGTACCGGTAATGTAACCGAACCTAATTACAGAAGAAACAGAAACCGTCGTAGGACAAGCTACCGTGAATATCGTTAAAGAAGAAGTACAAATCCGTTAGGAGACACGACATTTCACCACCAGTGAAAGGAATGAGAACTGAACCTAATTCTACCGGTTAGATAATTGAACTGAACCTTATTAGTAACAGTAATAGTAATCGCGTAACCGAACCTAATTTTGGTAGCAACCGTGATTGTAACCGTACACTTAAGAAGCATGTACTCATTAGATCTAATTTCCCACGAATTGAATATCGTTGAAATATCATAAATGGCACAAAAGCTGAAAATAAGAAACAAAGAACTATAGAAATAAGTAACGCTCAAGACTATATCCTGATATATGACTTTCAAAGCAACTTGAATGAATTTGTTGGTCATGTAACTTAAGCTAAAGTTACGGCTCTGAGTTCTTGTTTTATTCAACTGTAAATATCGTTATGATTTTATTTGTTATTTGCACTTTATTTGAAATCTATGATGATAATTCATGCGTTTGCAATTACTACTTTTAGCGCAGCCTTCAAAATATACTAAGAATAAATGGACGGAGGTAGTAAAAACGTTGGTTCCTTCTGAAATTTTGACTAAAGTTAACCTAAATGGACTATAACAGATGGCACTAATTCTCAAAATAGGAAACAAAGATGTTTAGAGATATATGTATCTAACATGTTAAATTGTATAATAATTTATGATTGTAATTGCAAAATAAAGAATTTATTGGATATGTAACATAAGCTAATTGTTGTAATATATTCAATTAATTTTGTGTTTTGCTTCACTGTAAATGTCTTTATGATTTCGTTTATCGTTTGCATCCTTTTATTTAAATTCTGTACATTCATGATTACGATAAGATCTTGTCTTTTGTTCAGAGTATAACTTTAAATTTTGTTCTGATATCAATTATCACGTTTTATCTAAAATCTTATTATTATTGTTGTAGATATATGTACTCGATCCTTTTTCGTTCAAGGAATAACCATATGAATATCATACATATATCTTTTTCAAAACCATCTTAAATATGCCCAAGTAAATGATTATTAATTTGTAACAAGCATTTAATGGACCCGAAAAAGACTTTAAATTAAATAACTTGTGAATCAAATTGCGAATGTGCCTTATCGTCGCTGAAATGTATGAAAAAAATGAAGTCAATGATATAATTTAAAATAAATATAATAATAATATTGTTATGAAATTAAATATGATACATACATATATATATATATATATATATATATATATATATATATATATATATATATATATATATATATATATATTTGTATTAATTGTAATTCTCATATATACGAGGTTCATTCGTAAACTTCAATGATTAATATATGTATTACTTAACGGTCCAGGATTCTTTTCTTTTATTTGTATACCCAATAAAAGAAAGTCCTATAGTTCGGGCGTAAAGGTGCAACGATATCTTGTATTTTCAGTTTTCTGGCAATGTATGATTTTAAAATAGGCACTAGCACGTTTGAAAAAGAACAAAATACGAAAAGAAAAGAGAATCAAAATTGATTCTAATATGATAATTTTTAATGGGTTGTTTTTGTCTTTAGGTTATCATAACAACGTTTTGTAAATAAACGATATAATTCAGGACCCATCATATAAAAGTGTAAGCATAATCATAAAGGTTTACATTTATTTCAATAATTGTGTGCCACAATAGAAAGTAAGGAAAGCTAAATGCAATATATACTGTTCTAAGTGATTTTAGTAATATAATAGTAGTAATGGGGCGACTTGGTCTCACTTTTTGGCCCCTGGGTCCCTGCCTCAGGACCCATGGTCCCTGGCCGGGGTCAATGACCTAGGGGTATCTAGGACCACCCCCCTCTAAATTTTGGCAGGGGTACCTTGGCCCACCCCCTAAATTTTGGCAGGGGTACATAGGACCACCCCCCCCTTAAATTTTGGAAATTGCCAAATCTAAAAATTTGGTATAGTAGCCTAGGACCATAGTATGTACCTCTATTAGTATTGGGTGTCTATGTCGTTCCCTTTCTTGAGTAAAAAATTGCCAAAAATTCAAATTTCGGAGGTTTTTGACCTAATTTATCCCCTTGGATGAGGTGTTATTACCCTATATAGTTATATGGGCGTATACAGGGGTCCATTACCTTTCATAAGACATGGGTATATTAATGCACCCCTTGAAAAATTTGGGAGGGGTACCTTGGCCCACCCCTTGAATTTTGGAAATTGCCCAATTTCAACATTGGGTATTATAGTACAGGACCCTAATATGTATTATGATAAATTTGGGTGGTCCACCTCATTCCCTTTTAGGGGTACATAGGACCACCCCCCTTAAATTTTGGAAATTGCCAAATCTAAAAATTTGGTGTGGTAGCCTAGGACCATAGTATGTACCTTTATCAGTATTGGGTGTCTATGTCGTTCCCTTTCATGGGTAAAAAATTGCCAAAAATTTAAATTTCGGGGGTTTTTGACCTAATTTATCCCCTTTGATGAGGTATTATTACCCTATATACTTATATGGACGTATACAGGGGTCCATTACTTTTCATAACATATGGGTATATTAATGCACCCCTTGAAAAATTTGGGAGGGGTACCTTGGCCCACCCCTTAAATTTTGGAAATTGACCAATTTAAACATTGGGTATTATAGTACAGGACCCTAATATGTATCATGGTAAATTTGGGCGGTCCACCTCGTTTCCTTCCAGGGGCACAAAATTGCCAAAATATAAACGTAAGCAATACGTTATACCACGTGTTTGATTTTTGGTCGATTTTATCCCCTTTGATGAGATGTTATTACCTTATATGGTTATATGGTCATGTATAGGGGTCCATTCCCTTTCATAAGATATCGGTATATTTGTACACTCCTTTAAAAATTTGGGAGGGGTACTTTGGCCCACCCCTTAAATTTTGGAAATTGCCCAATTTAAACATTTGGTATTATAGTACCGGACCTTAACATGTATTATGATAAATTTGGGTGTTCCACCTCGTTCCCTTTTAGGGGTACAAAATTGTCAAAATATAAACGTAAGCAATACGTTGTACCACGTGTTTGGTCTTTTGGCCCAATTTATCCTCTTGGATGAGGTTCTATTACCTTATATGGTTATGTATAGGGGTCTATTCCCTATCATAAGACATAGGTACATTTGTGCATTCCTTTAAAAATTTGGGAGTGGTACTTTGGTCCACCCCTTAAATTTTGGAAATTGACCAATTTAAACATTTGGTATTATAGTACTGGACCTTAACATGTATTATGATAAATTTGGGTGTTCCACCTCGTTCCCTTTTAGGGGTACAAAATTGTCAAAATATAAACGTAAGCAATACGTTGTACCACGTGTTTGGTCTTTTGGGCCAATTTATCCTCTTGGATGAGGTCCTATTACCTTATATGGTTATATGGTTATGTATAGGGGTCTATTCCCTATCATAAGGCATAGGTACATTTGTGCACTCCTTTAAAAATTTGGGAGGGGTACTTTGGCCCACCCCTTAAATTTTGGAAATTGCCCAATTTAAACATTTGGTATTATAGTACCGGACCTTAACATGTATTATTATGATAAATTTGGGTGTTCCACCTCGTCCCCTTTTAGGGGTACAAAATTGTCAAAATATAAACGTAAGCAATACGTTGTACCACGTGTTTGGTCTTTTGGCCCAATTTATCCTCTTGGATGATGTCCTATTACCTTATATGGTTATATGGTCATGTATAGGGGTCCATTACCTATCATAAGACATAGGTACATTTGTGCACTCTTTAAATTTTTTTTGGGAGGGGTACTTTGGCCCACCCTTAAATTTTGGAAATTGCTCATTTTATATATTTGGTATTATAGTACTGGACCCTAACATGTATTATAATAAATTTGGGTAGTTCACCTTGTTCTCTTTCATGCGTAAAAAAAATTGCCAAATTTTACTACAACCACGTGTTTGGTATTTTGGTTCACCCCTTGGATGAGGTCCTATTACCTTATATGATTATATGGTTATGTATATTGGTCCATTCCCTATTATAAGACATGGGTATATTGATGCACCCTTTAAAAAATTTGGGAGGGGTATCTTGACTCATCCACTCAGTTTTAGAAATTGATTAATATAAGCATTTGGTATCTTCGTACAGGTCTTCAATATGTACAACTATAAATTTGGATGGTCCACATCGTTCCCTTTCATGGGTAAAGAACTACCAAAAATCAAATTTCGGATGTTATTGACTCCTATTTAATACGTTATATGGTTTATTACCTCTATATGTTTATGTTCTCTTTTAAATTTGGGAATTATAAAATAACAAAATTCGGTAAACGTTTTCTAGGACCCATTGGTATTCCTCTTATGGCCAAATATTCAAAATTTAAAGGTTATTGACCGGCTTTATTATTGAATAAGTACAGGATTTATTACTTTTTCATAAGACACAGGTGTATTTGTGTACCAATCTTAAATTTTGGGAGGGGTACATTTCTTATTGTCATATCAATAATTGGTAATTGTTCTTTGGGTAAATCATTGTGATCACGTGATCAGTTATTGACCTATGATGGGATTAGGAGTCCAGGACATTGGTACATTGAAACTTTGTAGGATAATTTGAGAATGCGTCATTGGTATTGATTATTACAGCCAAATATAAACGTAAGCAAGACGTTGTACCACGTGATTGACCTTGATGAGGTAGTGTACAGGGATACATAGCTAACCTTATTGAATCTTATGACTCATAGTCTAAAGGGAATACATGCTACAACACTGGCAAAGTTATTGTTAATGCAATTTCATTGGCTGATCACTATCTTTCGTGCAATCTGATTGGTTGATCACTATCTTTCGTGCAATCTGATTGGTTGATGAGTTTTAAATCTTTGCTGTATTCAGTTTTAAGTTTTGTTTTACATTTAAAAATCTTGTTTTCGTTCAACATTTTGCACTCAATGATAAATATGATCAAAACCGTTTATTTGTTAATCGAATAGTTAAAAACCGGATAAAGTTTGACGGTTAACCGTGAAACGTAAAAATTTTTTAGTTTGAAAATTTTTTGTTTGAAAGTTTTTGTTTGAAAATTCTTGCTTTCAAATTTTTTGTTTGAATTTTTTGTTTGAGAATTTTGTTTGAAATTTTTTTGACAACTTTTGTTTCAAAATTTTTTGTTTAAAATTTTTTTGTTTGAAATTTTTTTCGTTTCAAAATTTTGTTTGAGATTTTTTCGTTTGAAATTTTTGTTTGAAATTTTTTTCGTTTGAAATTTTTTGTTTGCAAATTTTTGTTCGAAAATTTTGTTTAAAATTTTTTGTTTGAAATTTTTCGTTTCCAAATTTTTTGTTTGAAATTTTTTTTCAAAATTTTGTTTGAAAATTTTTTTTCGCTTTAAAATTTTGTTTGAATTTTTTTTTTGGTTTGAAATTGTTTGTTTGAATTTTTTTTCGTTTCAAAATTTTGTTTCAAAGATTTTTTGTTCTAAATTTTTGTTTCAAAGTTTGTGCACCCATTAGTAAAGAACTGGAACTGTTTAGAACAAAAACCTCTGGCAACATTGTGGTGCATTGTACACGTCAGAACATGATAATGCAACGTCATCAGTTTTGCATCATATATAAGTAGCGTTCGAGTTAGTATTCATGATAACATCATCATGGCTACTTGTCTGCAGTTTCTAAACACACGTGATGTGATGAAATCATTTACCAAGATTACTGATTTACAACAGAATGTACCTTATAGAATCTTAGCTAGCCAAATGATCCCTACAAAGTTTGGATTAAGAATCGTAGTGAAGCTTGAAAATGATAAGAATATAATTTTACCAGCAAGATATTTACCCATGGAGGCATCAAAACAAGAAGAACTGCTGCGTTTCTTAAATACTGGATCTGTATCTTTATGTTACAAAGGATTCTTGGGTCGAAGTCATCAACTTGAATTTAGTACACAGCCAGATTCGTCAGCCATTGTGATGAAATCATGAATCAGCACATTTCTTTCCAATGACGTCAGCTGTAGTTGTATGAATTTGGTTGGTCGGCATGACGTCAGCTACTGTGATGAAATCATGAATTCAAACGTCAGCACATTCCTTACCAATGACGTCAGCAATAACTATAAATCAACCAATACCGTGAAATCATTTGAGCAAGTGCTTTTCAGGAGGAAAGATGTGTACTTCTAACAATAAAGAGTTCATCTTCGCAAGCTATTATCCAATAAATATATTTCAAACAAAACATGTGATGATTGGTATCAGTGCTAGAACATTTGAACCTGTGATTCGATTGGGCAAAGCAGAACAATTTGGTGTACAACTGACCTGTGAAGAATGGCAAATATTATGTTCACGAATCGACCAAATGAACGATTATTTTCATGATGAGCTAAATGTGACCATAGTCAAATCATTAGGCTCAAATCATGAAGTGGTGATGCGTACAGTCCTCGAAGAGAAGATGGTGTTGTTACGTAAAAAGAGTACATTTCATGTCCCTCGCAATATGGTGTATCTAACACAAACAGAATGGAACAAATTCATCAGCGTATTCCAGTGTGTGAAATATGCAGTGGAAGTGTGCAACAAAACTAGTATATTCCTGAAAAAGTACTATTTTGAAAAATGTGTTATGCATATTGTACAACAGGTATCTAGATATTGTGATGGTTGTCAACATCGTTCGTGGGTGCATACCTGTATTGATAAACAGTTTATTTGTGATCAAATGGACATTGAGTTTCCACCAATTGATATTGCATTAGACCTTAAAAGACTTCAATTGGAATTAAAATTATATGCTAAAGACAAACTAGTGCACGAAGTTCAAAATACATTGTATCGACAATATCCAGAACCACTATCTGGTATGGATGTATGTGGAGTGTAATAAAATGATCCATTTCAATGAATTGTGTTTTTTCATTTCAAGTACAACCCCAGGTTCTGACGTGTACTATTGCACCACAATGTTGCCAGAGGTTTTTGTTCTAAACAGTTCCAGTTCTTTACTAATGAGTGCACAAACTTTTAAAAATGTCAAACCAAACTTTGAAACAAAAATTTAGAACAAAAATCTTTGAAACAAAATTTTGAAACGAAAAATTTTTTCAAACAAAACATTTCAAACGAAAAAAATTCAAACAAAATTTTGAAGCGAAAAAAAATTTCAAACAAAATTTTGAAACAAAAAATTTCAAACAAAAAAAATTTGGAAACGAAAAATTTCAAACAAAAAATTTTAAACAAAATTTTCGAACAAAAATTTTCAAACAAAAAATTTCAAACGAAAAATTTTTAAACAAAAAAATTTTGAAACAAAAGTCAAAAAAAAAATTCAAACAAAATTCTCAAACAAAAAATTCAAACAAACAATTTGAAAGCAAGAATTTTCAAACAAAAACTTTCAAACAAAAAATTTTCAAACTAAAAAATTTTTACGTTTCACGGTTAACCGTCAAACTTTATCCGGTTTTTAACTATTCGATTAACAAATAAACGGTTTTGATCATATTTATCATTGAGTGCAAAATGTTGAACGAAAACAAGATTTTTAAATGTAAAACAAAACTTAAAACTGAATACAGCAAAGATTTAAAACTCATCAACCAATCAGATTGCACGAAAGATAGTGATCAACCAATCAGATTGCACGAAAGATAGTGATCAGCCAATGAAATTGCATTAACAATAACTTTGCCAGTGTTGTAGCATGTATTCCCTTTAGACTATGAGTCATAAGATTCAATAAGGTTAGCTATGTATCCCTGTACACTACCTCATCAAGGTCAATCACGTGGTACAACGTCTTGCTTACGTTTATATTTGGCTGTAATAATCAATACCAATGACGCATTCTCAAATTATCCTACAAAGTTTCAATGTACCAATGTCCTGGACTCCTAATCCCATCATAGGTCAATAACTGATCACGTGATCACAATGATTTACCCAAAGAACAATTACCAATTATTGATATGACAATAAGAAATGTACCCCTCCCAAAATTTAAGATTGGTACACAAATACACCTGTGTCTTATGAAAAAGTAATAAATCCTGTACTTATTCAATAATAAAGCCGGTCAATAACCTTTAAATTTTGAATATTTGGCCATAAGAGGAATACCAATGGGTCCTAGAAAACGTTTACCGAATTTTGTTATTTTATAATTCCCAAATTTAAAAGAGAACATAAACATATAGAGGTAATAAACCATATAACGTATTAAATAGGAGTCAATAACATCCGAAATTTGATTTTTGGTAGTTCTTTACCCATGAAAGGGAATGATGTGGACCATCCAAATTTATAGTTGTACATATTGAAGACCTGTACGAAGATACCAAATGCTTATATTAATCAATTTCTAAAACTGAGTGGATGAGTCAAGATACCCCTCCCAATTTTTTTAAAGGGTGCATCAATATACCCATGTCTTATAATAGGGAATGGACCAATATACATAACCATATAATCATATAAGGTAATAGGACCTCATCCAAGGGGTGAACCAAAATACCAAACACGTGGTTGTAGTAAAATTTGGCAATTTTTTTTACGCATGAAAGAGAACAAGGTGAACTACCCAAATTTATCATAATACAAGTTAGGGTCCAGTACTATAATACCAAATATATAAAATGAGCAATTTCCAAAATTTAAGGGTGGGCCAAAGTACCCCTCCCAAAAAAATTTAAAGAGTGCACAAATGTACCTATGTCTTATGATAGGTAATGGACCCCTATACATGACCATATAACCATATAAGGTAATAGGACCTCATCCAAGAGGATAAATTGGGCCAAAAGACCAAACACGTGGTACAACGTATTGCTTACGTTTATATTTTGACAATTTTGTACCCCTAAAAGGGGACGAGGTGGAACACCCAAATTTATCATAATAATACATGTTAAGGTCCGGTACTATTATGTCTTATGATAGGGAATAGACCCCTATACATAACCATATAAGGTAATAGAACCTCATCCAAGAGGATAAATTGGGCCAAAAGACCAAACACGTGGTACAACGTATTGCTTACGTTTATATTTTGACAATTTTGTACCCCTAAAAGGGAACGAGGTGGAACACCCAAATTTATCATAATACATGTTAAGGTCCGGTACTATAATACCAAATGTTTAAATTGGGCAATTTCCAAAATTTAAGGGGTGGGCCAAAGTACCCCTCCCAAATTTTTAAAGGAGTGTACAAATATACCGATATCTTATGAAAGGGAATGGACCCCTATACATGACCATATAACCATATAAGGTAATAACATCTCATCAAAGGGGATAAAATCGACCAAAAATCAAACACGTGGTATAACGTATTGCTTACGTTTATATTTTGGCAATTTTGTGCCCCTGGAAGGAAACGAGGTGGACCGCCCAAATTTATCATGATACATATTAGGGTCCTGTACTATAATACCCAATGTTTAAATTGGTCAATTTCCAAAATTTAAGGGGTGGGCCAAGGTACCCCTCCCAAATTTTTCAAGGGGTGCATTAATATACCCATATGTTATGAAAAGTAATGGACCCCTGTATACGTCCATATAACTATATAGGGTAATAATACCTCATCAAAGGGGATAAATTAGGTCAAAAACCCCCGAAATTTAAATTTTTGGCAATTTTTTACCCATGAAAGGGAACGACATAGACACCCAATACTGATAAAGGTACATACTATGGTCCTAGGCTACCACACCAAAGTTTTAGATTTGGCAATTTCCAAAATTTAAGGGGGGTGGTCCTATGTACCCCTAAAAGGGAATGAGGTGGACCACCCAAATTTATCATAATACATATTAGGGTCCTGTACTATAATACCCAATGTTGAAATTGGGCAATTTCCAAAATTCAAGGGGTGGGCCAAGGTACCCCTCCCAAATTTTTCAAGGGGTGCATTAATATACCCATGTCTTATGAAAGGTAATGGACCCCTGTATACGCCTATATAACTATATAGGGTAATAACACCTCATCCAAGGGGATAAATTAGGTCAAAAACCTCCGAAATTTGAATTTTTGGCAATTTTTTACTCAAGAAAGGGAACGACATAGACACCCAATACTAATAGAGGTACATACTATGGTCCTAGGCTACTATACCAAATTTTTAGATTTGGCAATTTCCAAAATTTAAGGGGGGGGTGGTCCTATGTACCCCTGCCAAAATTTAGGGGGTGGGCCAAGGTACCCCTGCCAAAATTTAGAGGGGGTGGTCCTAGGTACCCCTAGGTCATTGACCCCGGCCAGGGACCATGGGTCCTGAGGCAGGGACCCAGGGGCCAAAAAGTGAGACCAAGTCGCCCCATTACTACTATAATCTAGCTATAGTTATGACTGAGGTCCTGTGTATGACGAGTTACGTTATACAAATTTGCCCTCTAGAATAGAGGCAAGTTTTTTTCATCCTGAAGTCCACAGAGTAATATCTTTGATAGATCAGGTGTGTTTCATTTAGTTATCTTAACAGTGAGAAACCTCTAGTTTTGTAGCGACACAATAACTTTATGGAACGCAAAGTCATGCTTCTTTCTTCTCAATTTAGAACGTTAGAGAGTTGCTACGATACAGGAATTGAACCAGTCTTATCAAAAACGTAACGAGAAAGTGATGCGTCGTATCTCGTTTCTTCGAGAACCCTACCTGCAGTATGTTTGTCATTGAGTTTTGATAATGGGTTCCAATAAAAGTAATCTTTGGAAAATATCTTTGAGATTGCACTCTTCCTCTCTCTTAAATATTTGCGTAAGGTTTTCAGAATATTCTGAAATTGTTTCGATATTACAATTTCCGTAATTCAATAACAGCCAATTTTGGAATAAAAATGTGTTATTAATGGAATGGATGTGGCAGGGAGTGAGTAATTGTGGGGTAGAAAAGCAGTTTATTCGGCTTTCCTGTATCCGCCCTGCGCATTTCCCACATCAGGCTCGATAGTTGTGAGTCTACTGCAGAAATATAAAATAATATAAATAATAGCTATAATTAAAGAGTAAAGAGAATATTCAATTGTGTATTTAAGAATGGGTTATTAACATTTATTACAAGGATAAAGAAATTCTTAATAATTATGCCTAGATATTTATGCAAGCTGTAACTCTTGAGTGTTTTGACACTTGCATATACGTGTTATGCAAAATATATTCTATGAGTAAATTGAATATGAATTGAATAGTCAGTTGTTGTTTCGTAAAGAGGTTAATGGATCCACTTTATTAACGCTCTCGGTCGATATTATAGATATAGTTATCTATTGCAGCAAACCTAATTTTAAAAAATCGTTTTCGTTCAAAAGATAAAGTTAGAGTAATGGCTCTTATAAAGCTCACTAACATGATCCTAATAAATCTTGAAACTCACTCTGAAGACTATATATTGCAATATTACTTGTGTTGCTTCGAATTTAATAATATGGCTACATGCCTGTATTTAAGTTGAGTTCCCATATTTTGCTTAGCCTAAAGCGGGACACATTTATCAAACATGTGGAGATAGTCGGTCTCTCATATTCAGAATTGTGTATGAAGCAATTCAATAAAACTAGTAGAAAGAAAGAAATATTATGTTCCTGAACGATAATTATAAAGGAATTTGAAACAAAAAAGAAACAAATTTGTAGCCGTGGGAGACCCGTGTTTGATTTTCGGTGGTAGCTCATGTGTTTCGAATTACAGGGTGTTTAAGTTCTGGGTGTTCTTTTCTGAAATGAAAAATGTACCTCCATATTTCGGGATCTATCTCTTAAATTACAGACATTTCTGAAATGGGAACGAATATTAGGAAAACATTTCTAATTATTTAGATATTGTTTGCAATGAATGTATCACTTTCAAGATTTCTTTGCTTTATGATATAGGGAACAAAGCAAAAACACAGACCTACATTACTTTTTAGCCAATGCTGTTACAAGTCTCGTTCTCACATCTTTTTATCATCTTACAACTTCTATAAAATAGCCGACGCCGTCGTATCTAACATACCTCAATTTTCGTACGTCAAATTTTGGATGACTCTGCCGCTTCGGTAAACTCTGGTATTTTAGACGGTACTACTGAATAATGTGTCTTCAAAAGTTGAGTTGTGGAATATTTCTTCCTTATATTTTCATGAGAGTCCAAACGTTGTTTAGAGTTGCATCTACAGGTTGGGCCATAAGTCCCTTACCACCCCTTGTGAAGTCCGTGTTCGGGAAAATAGTGGACAACAATCATGTAATAACATAGCAGGTCGAGGGGAAGTCGGATTGTGATTGTGATCACGATGGCGGTCATCTTGAAAAAAGCCATTTTAATTTAACGTCAAGGTTTTTAAAGGAGAACATGGCCATTCGCACATTATTTTAGGCTAGAATTTAAAGTAAAATACAACGGTGAGATTGGTTTGTTGATATCGTAATTTGTTCAACAGTTACAGGCATTTCAAATTTTACCGTACTGTTTCAGTTGTTACAGGTGAATAATTATGCCGCTAACGACAGCAGCGAGGAAGGAGTTGATCAGGGCATGGGTAGGAAGGAGTTCAAGGGCTGTAGCAGCTGAATTCAATGCCAGGCACGCAGATCGACATACTGTTTCCCATGTTAGTGTCTCCCAGCTCCTCCAGACGTTCATGGACACTGGTTCCATAGCCGATAAACCCAGGTGTGGAAGACCCAGGACCGCCGAAACAGATGAAGCCACATCAACAGCAGTACTCGTCATCTGTCCATGGAATGTGCTGTCAGCCGAACATCCATCAGACGTATCTTACCGAAAAACAAGTAGCATTTGTACAAATGGCAATTTCAACATCATCTGTCTGAAGATGACCTTGATCGTCGTTTGGAATTTTGCGACTGGGACCTCGCACAGTCGCAAACGGATCCCAATTTTCACACACAAATTTTATTTTCCGATGAGGACAATTTTTTTGTCACTGGGGAAGTGAATAAGCAAACTTGTCGCTATTGGTCCCCGACAAATCCTCAGTGGGTTGACCCTTGCAAAATGGTAGGTAGAGAAAAATTAATGGTGTGGTGTGGTCTATGGGATACCAAATTTATTGGTCCATTCATCATTCTTCGTACCCTCACTGCTGAACGGTATTTGGATATGTTGCGGGATATCATCCTCCCTTCTATATTGTCCGAGGAAGGAACATTTGCACTCTTTTTCCAGCAGAATGGTTCCCCTCCGCATTACGAATTACCGGTCCGTACCTATCTGGATGAACAACTTTCTGGACGTTGGATTATGCGCCGTAATCCCATTGAATAGCCTGTGCATAACTCGCGATGGGAACCACGTAGATCATGTGCTCCGCCATGCGTGACAGATATAATTAGCAATTTGAAATGCCTGTAACCTTTGAGCAAATTAAGATATCAACGAGCCAATTTCACCATTGTGTTTGTCTTTAAATTCTAGCCTAAAATAATGTGCCGCATGACCATATTCCCATTCTAAAATCTTGACGTGAATTCAAGATGGCGGCTATCAAGATGGCCACCATCTTGGTCACCATCACAATCCGCCCTCGGCCTACTATGTTACTACATGGTTGTTGTTCACTATTTTTCACGAACACGGATTTTACAAGGGGTGGTAAAGGACTTATGACCCACTCTGTATAATATATAGCAGCCTATACTTGAGTTCATTTGGTCTGTTTGACCCTATAAATTTGTTAAATTGTCGAACTATCTTCGGCCCTGTCACCTTGACATGTTTATGTTGTAAACGGGAATAGTTCTTAATTTCAGGCGTGGGGAATACTCCATGAACAGTTGATGAATCGCTTCTGCTGAATTGTCCATTCATTTGACTTCTATAATTTTAACATTATCGTCGCTTACATGTTGAAACGTTCCTCGACGTTGACTTTTTTATTTCTTTGCACTAATCAAAGGGCAGTCCTTTGGGATTCGATTTTCTGGTAAGGTACAAGTTGCACCAAAAAAAATGTTTTAAAATATATCTGTAAATTTATGCTCGTAAACAAATTATCAAAATAAATTCCAAAGAGTAATTCCTTTACTGATACTGGAAGATTGTCAATGAAAAATAACAATGGTTTTACTGACTTCCCAAAATGTTCATTATCAGGATTTGTGAATTTTTGATGCACCTTACTAAACATCAAAATTCACCAAATGTCCGAATTTGTAGGCAACATAAAGACCACACATTGTCCGAATCATATTCGTTTTACTTGTATACATTGCTATAAACCATATATGACGTAGTACTCAACCATGCTTTCATCCTGCAGTAGGTCCCTTTCATGCACGAAATAAAAAAGGTATTTCTCCTTTAGAATATCCATTAATGGTCTGTTTTAAAACTTTACCGTCTTCGTCTAAATAATTGTTATCTACACAAAGATTGAAACGCATTATTTCAATAAATCTATCTCTTTCCATGGCATCATTGCATTTCTCATATCTTGTCCAAAATCCCAATAACATTTTCTTCTTGGGAGAACCTTATAACCTGAAAGAATAAGTATAGCCGAAAAACATTTCCTCTTATCTGCACTATTGTTAGGCACATGTTTGTTTTTGAATAGAGCATATTTGTTGCATTCATTAATAAGTAATTCTATAAATTTAACATTCAATATTAACCCTTTAGTAGGCCGTATTACTCTCAAGCAACATCGCATTCTATTGCGTTCTCCGCACGAATTATAATTTCGATGATTATTTAATTGGCATTATTGCTTTCATACGATACTCGCTAAAGCTCGCTGGGGGCTCCGCCCCCAGGCCCCCGGTCACGCCTTTGCCATGAGGTGTCATGTTCTCGAAAACTATTCCTTCAGGAATTCACTTCCCTTTACAGCAGACACCTTTTACCAACACATACTTCAATTCAACCGGTATTATTCCTTCCATGTAACTTTGAAAAGCAAACACACAATTTATTAGAAAGAACTCTATTATTACTACTACTCTGGCAATCATGTGCATGGCTTATTATGTACACTTTGCGCACACCTATACATGTTAGAGACAATAACAGAATTTATTTTCTCAAACATAAACAGCGGACAATGTCTTCCAATACCCTACCTATTAAACCTTGCATTTTGCGAAAACACTCACTGTTTACAAATGTGATTTTTGCAACCTTTCAAATATTTATTCGTAACATTTTTTAATATTATGTTTTGCAGTGTAATTTAGTACAATGTATTATAATAGTGTCCTTGTAGTTAATTGTACATATTACCTGCAGAAAAAGTAATTCATATCTGTGATATAAGGGTGGGAAAATATTTCAGTCTTTCTGCACATTTAGTCTTCTATTTACAATGAAGACTACAATTTACTAGATAATTTACAAATATGAATATTGTTGGAGATTGTTTAAATCTTTTTCATAGCATTTGAGTGAACACTACTTTTGTACTATAATGTAGTACAGTGAATTATAATGGAAACCTTGGGCATAGTTGTACATACTACCTCAGCAAGATTTCTTGAAAAATTTCATATATACTGCACAAATTCTTGCAGTCTCCCTGTATATTTATTCATGTATTTTCAATGAAGATACAATTTGTAGGTGATTTACAAATATGATTATCGTTGGGGGCTTTTTAAACATTTGTTGGTAACATTTGAGAGAACATTACTTTTGCACTGTAATATAGAAAAGTCCCTTATAATGGAACCCTTCTGCATAGTAGTACATATTACCTGCAGCAAGACTTTTTGAAATATTTCATATTTACTGGACAATTTCTTGCAGTCTACCTGTATCTCTCGTCTTGTATTTTTATGAAGACTAAATTTGTTCGTAATTTACAAATATGAATTTTGTTAAGGCTTTTTAAACATTAGTTCATAACATTTGATTGAACACCAGTTTTTGCACAGTAACGTAGTACACTGTATTACAATGATGTCCTTTGGTACAAAAGTAATTATTAGGCAGCAGGACTTGTTGAAACGATTATTTATACTGGACAATTACATACAGTCTTCCTGTATTTTTACTCTTATATTTTCAATGAAGACGATTATTTACTAGGTAATTTAGAATATGAATATTATTGGAGGCTTTTAAAAAATTTGTTTATAGCAACTTAAACAACACAACTTTCTATACTATAGTAGAACATTGTATTAGAATCGTGTCCTTCTAATTTCTTATTACAATCAAATAACAAGAAATCATTTCCTTAAACATCCTAAAAAACACATATATAACACGATTACAATTCCGATTTTAGAGGTGTAACTCGCTAAAGCTCGCTGGGGGCTCCGCCCCCAGGCCCCCGGTCACGCCTTTGCCATGAGGTGTCATGTTCTCGAAAACTATTCCTTCAGGAATTCACTTCCCTTTACAGCAGACACCTTTTACCAACACATACTTCAATTCAACCGGTATTATTCCTTCCATGTAACTTTGAAAAGCAAACACACAATTTATTAGAAAGAACTCTATTATTACTACTACTCTGGTAATCATGTGCATGGCTTATTATGTACACTTTGCGCACACCTATACATGTTAGAGACAATAACAGAATTTATTTTCTCAAACATAAACAGCGGACAATGTCTTCCAATAGCCTACCTATTAAACCTTGCATTTTGCGAAAACACTCACTGTTTACAAATGTGATTTTTGCAACCTTTCAAATATTTATTCGTAACATTTTTTAATATTATGTTTTGCAGTGTAATTTAGTACAATGTATTATAATAGTGTCCTTGTAGTTAATTGTACATATTACCTGCAGAAAAAGTAATTCATATCTGTGATATAAGGGTGGGAAAATATTTCAGTCTTTCTGCACATTTAGTCTTCTATTTACAATGAAGACTACAATTTACTAGATAATTTACAAATATGAATATTGTTGGAGATTGTTTAAATCTTTTTCATAGCATTTGAGTGAACACTACTTTTGTACTATAATGTAGTACAGTGAATTATAATGGAAACCTTGGGCATAGTTGTACATACTACCTCAGCAAGATTTCTTGAAAAATTTCATATATACTGCACAAATTCTTGCAGTCTCCCTGTATATTTATTCATGTATTTTCAATGAAGATACAATTTGTAGGTGATTTACAAATATGATTATCGTTGGGGGCTTTTTAAACATTTGTTGGTAACATTTGAGAGAACATTACTTTTGCACTGTAATATAGAAAAGTCCCTTATAATGGAACCCTTCTGCATAGTAGTACATATTACCTGCAGCAAGACTTTTTGAAATATTTCATATTTACTGGACAATTTCTTGCAGTCTACCTGTATCTCTCGTCTTGTATTTTTATGAAGACTAAATTTGTTCGTAATTTACAAATATGAATTTTGTTAAGGCTTTTTAAACATTAGTTCATAACATTTGATTGAACACCAGTTTTTGCACAGTAACGTAGTACACTGTATTACAATGATGTCCTTTGGTACAAAAGTAATTATTAGGCAGCAGGACTTGTTGAAACGATTATTTATACTGGACAATTACATACAGTCTTCCTGTATTTTTACTCTTATATTTTCAATGAAGACGATTATTTACTAGGTAATTTAGAATATGAATATTATTGGAGGCTTTTAAAAAATTTGTTTATAGCAACTTAAACAACACAACTTTCTATACTATAGTAGAACATTGTATTAGAATCGTGTCCTTCTAATTTCTTATTACAATCAAATAACAAGAAATCATTTCCTTAAACATCCTAAAAAACACATATATAACACGATTACAATTCCGATTTTAGAGGTGTAACTCGCTAAAGCTCGCTGGGGGCTCCGCCCCCAGGCCCCCGGTCACGCCTTTGCCATGAGGTGTCATGTTCTCGAAAACTATTCCTTCAGGAATTCACTTCCCTTTACAGCAGACACCTTTTACCAACACATACTTCAATTCAACCGGTATTATTCCTTCCATGTAACTTTGAAAAGCAAACACACAATTTATTAGAAAGAACTCTATTATTACTACTACTCTGGCAATCATGTGCATGGCTTATTATGTACACTTTGCGCACACCTATACATGTTAGAGACAATAACAGAATTTATTTTCTCAAACATAAACAGCGGACAATGTCTTCCAATACCCTACCTATTAAACCTTGCATTTTGCGAAAACACTCACTGTTTACAAATGTGATTTTTGCAACCTTTCAAATATTTATTCGTAACATTTTTTAATATTATGTTTTGCAGTGTAATTTAGTACAATGTATTATAATAGTGTCCTTGTAGTTAATTGTACATATTACCTGCAGAAAAAGTAATTCATATCTGTGATATAAGGGTGGGAAAATATTTCAGTCTTTCTGCACATTTAGTCTTCTATTTACAATGAAGACTACAATTTACTAGATAATTTACAAATATGAATATTGTTGGAGATTGTTTAAATCTTTTTCATAGCATTTGAGTGAACACTACTTTTGTACTATAATGTAGTACAGTGAATTATAATGGAAACCTTGGGCATAGTTGTACATACTACCTCAGCAAGATTTCTTGAAAAATTTCATATATACTGCACAAATTCTTGCAGTCTCCCTGTATATTTATTCATGTTTTTTCAATGAAGATACAATTTGTAGGTGATTTACAAATATGATTATCGTTGGGGGCTTTTTAAACATTTGTTGGTAACATTTGAGAGAACATTACTTTTGCACTGTAATATAGAAAAGTCCCTTATAATGGAACCCTTCTGCATAGTAGTACATATTACCTGCAGCAAGACTTTTTGAAATATTTCATATTTACTGGACAATTTCTTGCAGTCTACCTGTATCTCTCGTCTTGTATTTTTATGAAGACTAAATTTGTTCGTAATTTACAAATATGAATTTTGTTAAGGCTTTTTAAACATTAGTTCATAACATTTGATTGAACACCAGTTTTTGCACAGTAACGTAGTACACTGTATTACAATGATGTCATTTGGTACAAAAGTAATTATTAGGCAGCAGGACTTGTTGAAACGATTATTTATACTGGACAATTACATACAGTCTTCCTGTATTTTTACTCTTATATTTTCAATGAAGACGATTATTTACTAGGTAATTTAGAATATGAATATTATTGGAGGCTTTTAAAAAATTTGTTTATAGCAACTTAAACAACACAACTTTCTATACTATAGTAGAACATTGTATTAGAATCGTGTCCTTCTAATTTCTTATTACAATCAAATAACAAGAAATCATTTCCTTAAACATCCTAAAAAACACATATATAACACGATTACAATTCCGATTTTAGAGGTGTAACTCGCTAAAGCTCGCTGGGGGCTCCGCCCCCAGGCCCCCGGTCACGCCTTTGCCATGAGGTGTCATGTTCTCGAAAACTATTCCTTCAGGAATTCACTTCCCTTTACAGCAGACACCTTTTACCAACACATACTTCAATTCAACCGGTATTATTCCTTCCATGTAACTTTGAAAAGCAAACACACAATTTATTAGAAAGAACTCTATTATTACTACTACTCTGGCAATCATGTGCATGGCTTATTATGTACACTTTGCGCACACCTATACATGTTAGAGACAATAACAGAATTTATTTTCTCAAACATAAACAGCGGACAATGTCTTCCAATACCCTACCTATTAAACCTTGCATTTTGCGAAAACACTCACTGTTTACAAATGTGATTTTTGCAACCTTTCAAATATTTATTCGTAACATTTTTTAATATTATGTTTTGCAGTGTAATTTAGTACAATGTATTATAATAGTGTCCTTGTAGTTAATTGTACATATTACCTGCAGAAAAAGTAATTCATATCTGTGATATAAGGGTGGGAAAATATTTCAGTCTTTCTGCACATTTAGTCTTCTATTTACAATGAAGACTACAATTTACTAGATAATTTACAAATATGAATATTGTTGGAGATTGTTTAAATCTTTTTCATAGCATTTGAGTGAACACTACTTTTGTACTATAATGTAGTACAGTGAATTATAATGGAAACCTTGGGCATAGTTGTACATACTACCTCAGCAAGATTTCTTGAAAAATTTCATATATACTGCACAAATTCTTGCAGTCTCCCTGTATATTTATTCATGTTTTTTCAATGAAGATACAATTTGTAGGTGATTTACAAATATGATTATCGTTGGGGGCTTTTTAAACATTTGTTGGTAACATTTGAGAGAACATTACTTTTCCACTGTAATATAGAAAAGTCCCTTATAATGGAACCCTTCTGCATAGTAGTACATATTACCTGCAGCAAGACTTTTTGAAATATTTCATATTTACTGGACAATTTCTTGCAGTCTACCTGTATCTCTCGTCTTGTATTTTTATGAAGACTAAATTTGTTCGTAATTTACAAATATGAATTTTGTTAAGGCTTTTTAAACATTAGTTCATAACATTTGATTGAACACCAGTTTTTGCACAGTAACGTAGTACACTGTATTACAATGATGTCCTTTGGTACAAAAGTAATTATTGGGCAGCAGGACTTGTTGAAACGATTATTTATACTGGACAATTACATACAGTCTTCCTGTATTTTTACTCTTATATTTACAATGAAGACGATTATTTACTAGGTAATTTAGAATATGAATATTATTGGAGGCTTTTAAAAAATTTGTTTATAGCAACTTAAACAACAAGACTTTCTATACTATAGTAGAACATTGTATTAGAATCGTGTCCTTCTAATTTCTTATTACAATCAAATAACAAGAAATCATTTCCTTAAACATCCTAAAAAACACATATATAACACGATTACAATTCCGATTTTAGAGGTGTAATTCCACGGACGCGGGCCCGCTACGTACCAGTACTATGTGAACAGTAAGTAGGAAGTCCAAAATCTAAGGAATTGAGTAGTCTAGGGGAACGACGTGAGCCTACTGTGCAAAAGACCTGGGTTCGAATCCCAACGAGGTTTTCTCTCACTTTTTCTTTCTTTGAAACTTTATTTTTATAGCATAGGTGATTGAAAATAAGCTTGACTTTATTATATACGGGATTTCATTCCAACCGGACCCGCAACTAAAACTATTAAATCGAAAGCGGCACTTTTCCATGTATCTTATATATTAAAATTATGTACGCTGGCGAATAGACAATTTTCAAAAGGTGCCCATTTGTGTGTGTGTGTGTGTGTGTGTGTATGAGCGTGTATGCGCAGTAGCGTACGCAGGAATTTATTTCGGGAGGGGTTAAACTCAATATCAGTGTATTTTATATTGAAATTCCAAAACTTGTCCCAAAAATTAGGCTAAATTTACTCAAAAGTTGAAATTTCGGGGGTGGTCCGGACCCCCAGGACCCACCCCCTGCCTACGTCCCTGTGTGTGTGTGTATTTCCTTAAAATTAATATTTTATACTTTCCATTTGTGGTACTCACTTCAAATTTGGTATATGCATATATCTTAGCGAGGAACATAAAAGGGGAGAGAGATATTTTGCAATCGTTTCCGGTTTCAAGCAGACACTATTGTCGCGAGACAAAATGTATTGTTGTCTTGTATGGACACTATATCGTGAAAATGATGCCCAATGTTTCTTTCAGACTCTTTTTGGGGGACACTGCCTCCTCAGAGCGCCCCCGCCGACATCAAAATAATACGTTTATAATACAATAACAAATAGAATGTTATCAGCAGTGCCCCCGGGGTAATACTCCCCTCCCCCGAACATTGCTTCCGATAGAGACACTGGTGATGCTCCATTTCCAAAGCTACATATGTTTGATTTTAAATACTTCAGTATCGTTTCGAAACTTTACACGAACATACTGCCTAGCTTCGATACCATCTCAACAGTTAGCGTATAAATATATCCTTTCCGTCTATGTCTGTAATAACGAAAACATTTTGTTCACGCAATGCCAACAGAAACTATTTTGATAAAACGAAGCAACGTGATAAGAAAAAAAACGTAAGATAAAACAAGGTTCGGTGGGGAATCAAACCCCGACCTGCTACTCAGAAAGCAGACACTTTACCGCGGAGCTAACTAACAACGTTGAATTTTGTTTGTTTTATTCTCCTCAATATACCACATAAGAGTCCAAATGAAGGCAATTCTAAAACATGGCAATTTTGCATTCAAGATGGCGACTTCTCCAATGATTTGTTTCTTCGCTTAAACTGAACTACGTCCTTAATAACAGCGAAACCTGGCTTACCTACCAAGAGCACAACTTACAATTTTCATGGTTACAAATTTTTGAGCCGCCATTTTGAATCGAAGATGGCGACTTTTCCAACATGTCGGATTTTTCCCCTCACATGCGCTGTAATCTACACAATTGAACGCAATTTCGTGATTCCACCATATCTACAAGTTGTGTAGAATTAGACGCCCCCTTATAACATTCCTAGCACTTTCTTACACCGAACATGACTATTTCTTTCAAGTTTAAGGGCGGATTCGCAAACTACTCATCAGAGTAAACATCACCTCGAAATTTCAACGTCCTACATACAGCCATTACAAATTTTACATTTTTTCGATTTTCGCCGCGAAACGAAAACGAATTTTAATGCTCTTTTTTGTATCATAAACTATGTTCCTAGCTTCACTGCCTGACAAAATATGACGTTTCTATGGTGTGCGGAACTACTCTAAAAACGAGCATTTCGAAACGACGAAAAATTTCGACACTTCATTTACATGGAAAATGTCGCCTTTTTCGTGATATCGGAATTTTCCCATTACTCACATCCCATGACGAACAAGTATGCAAAATTTGGTGTTTGTATGATTTGTGGAAGTATGCAAACAATTAAGTGTGTTTCCGATTATAGAGGTATATAATTCCACGGACGCGGGCCCGCTACGTACCAGTACTATGTGAACAGTAAGTAGGAAGTCCAAAATCTAAGGAATTGAGTAGTCTAGGGGAACGACGTGAGCCTACTGTGCAAAAGACCTGGGTTCGAATCCCAACGAGGTTTTCTCTCACTTTTTCTTTCTTTGAAACTTTATTTTTATAGCATAGGTGATTGAAAATAAGCTTGACTTTATTATATACGGGATTTCATTCCAACCGGACCCGCAACTAAAACTATTAAATCGAAAGCGGCACTTTTCCATGTATCTTATATATTAAAATTATGTACGCTGGCGAATAGACAATTTTCAAAAGGTGCCCATTTGTGTGTGTGTGTGTGTGTGTGTGTGTGCGTGTATGAGCGTGTATGCGCAGTAGCGTACGCAGGAATTTATTTCGGGAGGGGCCAAACTCAATATCAGTGTATTTTATATTGAAATTCCAAACCTTGTCCCAAAAATTAGGCTAAATTTACTCAAAAGTTGAAATTTCGGGGGTGGTCCGGACCCCCAGGACCCACCCCCTGCCTACGTCCCTGTGTGTGTGTGTATTTCCTTAAAATTAATATTTTATACTTTCCATTTGTGGTACTCACTTCAAATTTGGTATACGCATATATCTTAGCGAGGAACATAAAAGGGGAGAGAGATATTTTGCAATCGTTTCCGGTTTCAAGCAGACACTGTTGTCGCGAGACAAAATGTATTGTTGTCTTGTATGGACACTATATCGTGAAAATGATGCCCAATGTTTCTTTCAGACTCTTTTTGGGGGACACTGCCTCCTCAGAGCGCCCCCGCCGAGATCAAAATAATACGTTTATAATACAATAACAAATAGAATGTTATCAGCAGTGCCCCCGGGGTAATACTCCCCTCCCCCGAACATTGCTTCCGATAGAGACACTGGTGATGCTCCATTTCCAAAGCTACATATGTTTGATTTTAAATACTTCAGTATCGTTTCGAAACTTTACACGAACATACTGCCTAGCTTCGAGACGATCTCAACAGTTAGCGTATAAATATATCCTTTCCGTCTATGTCTGTAATAACGAAAACATTTTGTTCACGCAATGCCAACAGAAACTATTTTGATAAAACGAAGCAACGTGATAAGAAAAAAACGTAAGATAAAACAAGGTTCGGTGGGGAATCGAACCCAGACCTGCTACTCAGAAAGCAGACACTTTACCGCGGAGCTAACTAACAACGTTGAATTTTGTTTGTTTTATTCTCCTCAATATAATACATAAGAGTCCAAATGAAGGCAATTCTAAAACATGGCAATTTTGCATTCAAGATGGCGACTTCTCCAATGATTTGTTTCTTCACTTAAACTGAACTACGTCCTTAATAACATAGCGAAACCTGGCTTACCTACCAAGAGCACAACTTACAATTTTCATGGTTACAAATTTTTGAGCCGCCATTTTGAATCGAAGATGGCGACTTTTCCAACATGTCGGATTTTTCCCCTCACATGCGCTGTAATCTACACAATTGAACGCAATTTCGTGATTCCACCATATCTACAAGTTGTGTAGAATTAGACGCCCCCTTATAACATTCCTAGCACTTTCTTACACCGAACATGACTATTTCTTTCAAGTTTAAGGGCGGGTTCGCAAACTACGCATCAGAATAAACATCACCTCGAAATTTCAACGTCCTACATACAGCCATTATAAATTTCACATTTTTTCGATTTTCGCCGCGAAACGAAAACGAATTTTAATGCTCTTTCTTGTATCATAAACTATGTTCCTAGCTTCACTGCCTGACAAAATATGACGTTTCTATGGTGTGCGGAACTACTCTAAAAACCAGCATTTCGAAACGACGAAAAATTTCGACACATTATTTACATGGAAAATGTCGCCTTTTTCGTGATATCGGAATTTTCCCATTACTCACATCCCATGACGAACAAGTATGCAAAATTTGGTGTTTGTATGATTTGTGGAAGTATGCAAACAATTAAGTGTTTTTCCGATTATAGAGGTATATAATTCCACGGACGCGGGCCCGCTACGTACCAGTACTATGTGAACAGTAAGTAGGAAGTCCAAAATATAAGGAATTGAGTAGTCTAGGGGAACGACGTGAACCTACTGTGCAAAAGACCTGGGTTCGAATCCCAACGAGGTTTTCTCTCACTTTTTCTTTCTTTGAAACTTTATTTTTATAGCATAGGTGATTGAAAATAAGCTTGACTTTATTATATACAGCATTGCATTCCAACCGGACCCGCAACTAAAACTATTAAATCGAAAGCGGCACTTTTCCACGTATCTTATATATTAAAATTATGTACGCTGCCGACGAGACAATTTTCAAAAGGTGCCCATTTGTGTGTGTGTGTGTGTGTGTGTGTGTGCGTGTATGCGCAGTAGCGTACGCAGGAATTTATTTCGGGAGGGGCCAAACTCAATATCAGTGTATTTTATATTGAAATTCCAAAACTTGTCCCAAAAATTAGGCTAAATTTACTCAAAAGTTGAAATTTCGGGGGTGGTCCGGACCCCCAGGACCCACCCCCTGCGTACGTCCCTGTGTGTGTGTGTGTATTTCCTTAAAATTAATATTTTATACTTTCCATTTGTGGTACTCACTTCAAATTTGGTATACGCATATATCTTAGCGAGGAACATAAAAGGGGAGAGAGATATTTTGCAATCGTTTCCGGTTTCAAGCAGACACTGTTGTCGCGAGACAAAATGTATTGTTGTCTTGTATGGACACTATATCGTGAAAATGATGCCCAATGTTTCTTTCAGACTCTTTTTGGGGGACACTGCCTCCTCAGAGCGCCCCCGCCGAGATCAAAATAATACGTTTATAATACAATAACAAATAGAATGTTATCAGCAGTGCCCCCGGGGTAATACTCCCCTCCCCCGAACATTGCTTCCGATAGAGACACTGGTGATGCTCCATTTCCAAAGCTACATATGTTTGATTTTAAATACTTCAGTGTCGTTTCGAAACTTTACACGAACATACTGCCTAGCTCCGTACCATCTCAACAGTTAGCGTATAAATATATCCTTTCCGTCTATGTCTGTAATAACGAAAACATTTTGTTCACGCAATGCAGACAGAAACTATTTTGATAAAACGAAGCAACGTGATAAGAAAAAAAACGTAAGATAAAACAAGGTTCGGCGGGGAATCGAACCCAGACCTGCTACTCAGAAAGCAGACACTTTACCGCGGAGCGAACTAACAACGTTGAATTTTGTTTGTTTTATTCTCCTCAATATACCACATAAGAGTCCAAATGAAGGCAATTCAAGAATATGGCAATTTTGCATTCAAGATGGCGACTTCTCCAATGATTTGTTTCTTCACTTAAACTGAACTACGTCCTTAATAACATAGCGAAACCTGGCTTACCTACCAAGAGCAAAACTTACAATTTTCATGGTTACAAATTTTCGAGCCGCCATTTTGAATCGAAGATGGCGACTTTTCCAACATGTCGGATTTTTCCCCTCACATGCGCTGTAATCTACACACTTGAACGCAATTTCGTGATTCCACCATATCTACAAGTTGTGTAGAATTAGACGCCCCCTTATAACATTCCTAGCACTTTCTTACACCGAACATGACTATTTCTTTCAAGTTTAAGGGCGGATTCGCAAACTACGCATCAGAGTAAACATCACCGCGAAATTTCAACGTCCTACATACAGCCATTACAAATTTCACATTTTTTCGATTTTCGCCGCGAAACGAAAACGAATTTTAATGCTCTTTTTTCTATCATAAACTATGTTCCTAGCTTCACTGCCTGACAAAATATGACGTTTCTATGGTGTGCGGAACTACTCTAAAAACCAGCATTTCGAAACGACGAAAAATTTCGACACTTCATTTACATGGAAAATGTCGCCTTTTTCGTGATATCGGAATTTTCCCATTACTCACATCCCATGACGAACAAGTATGCAAAATTTGGTGTTTGTATGTTTTGTGGAAGTATGCAAACAATTAAGTGTGTTTCCGATTATAGAGGAATATAATTCCACGGACGCGGGCCCGCTACGTACCAGCACTATGTGAACAGTAAGTAGGAAGTCCAAAATCTAAGGAATTGAGTAGTCTAGGGGAACGACGTGAGCCTACTGTGCAAAAGACCTGGGTTCGAATCCCAACGAGGTTTTCTCTCACTTTTTCTTTCTTTGAAACTTTATTTTTATAGCATAGGTGATTGAAAATAACCTTAACTTTATTATATACGGCATTTCATTCCAACCGGACCCGCAACTAAAACTATTAAATCGAAAGCGGCACTTTTCCATGTATCTTATATATTAAAATTATGTACGCTGCCGAATAGACAATTTTCAAAAGGTGCCCATTTGTGTGTGTGTGTGTGTGTGTGTGTGTGCGTGTATGAGCGTGTATGCGCAGTAGCGTACGCAGGAATTTATTTCGGGAGGGGCCAAACTCAATATCAGTGTATTTTATATTGAAATTCCAAAACTTGTCCCAAAAATTAGGCTAAATTTACTCAAAAGTTGAAATTTCGGGGGTGGTCCGGACCCCCAGGACCCACCCCCTGCCTACGTCCCTGTGTGTGTGTGTATTTCCTTAAAATTAATTTTTTATACTTTCCATTTGTGGTACTCACTTCAAATTTGGTATACGCATATATCTTAGCGAGGAACATAAAAGGGGAGAGAGATATTTTGCAATCGTTTCCGGTTTCAAGCAGACACTATTGTCGCGAGACAAAATGTATTGTTGTCTTGTATGGACACTATATCGTGAAAATGATGCCCAATGTTTCTTTCAGACTCTTTTTGGGGGACACTGCCTCCTCAGAGCGCCCCCGCCGAGATCAAAATAATACGTTTATAATACAATAACAAATAGAATGTTATCAGCAGTGCCCCCGGGGTAATACTCCCCTCCCCCGAACATTGCTTCCGATAGAGACACTGGTGATGCTCCATTTCCAAAGCTACATATGTTTGATTTTAAATACTTCAGTATCGTTTCGAAACTTTACACGAACATACTGCCTAGCTTCGAGACCATCTCAACAGTTAGCGTATAAATATATCCTTTCCGTCTATGTCTGTAATAACGAAAACATTTTGTTCACGCAATGCCAACAGAAACTATTTTGATAAAACGAAGCAACGTGATAAGAAAAAAAACGTAAGATAAAACAAGGTTCGGCGGGGAATCGAACCCAGACCTGCTACTCAGAAAGCAGACACTTTACTGCGGAGCTAACTAACAACGTTGAATTTTGTTTGTTTTATTCTCCTCAATATACCACATAAGAGTCCAAATGAAGGCAATTCAAAAATATGGCAATTTTGCATTCAAGATAGCGACTTCTCCAATGATTTGTTTCTTCACTTAAACTGAACTACGTCCTTAATAACATAGCGAAACCTGGCTTACCTACCAAGAGCACAACTTACAATTTTCATGGTTACAAATTTTTGAGCCGCCATTTTGAATCGAAGATGGCGACTTTTCCAACATGTCGGATTTTTCCCCTCACATGCGCTGTAATCTACACAATTGAACGCAATTTCGTGATTCCACCATATCTGCAAGTTGTGTAGAATTAGACGCCCCCTTATAACATTCCTAGCACTTTCTTACACCGAACATGACTATTTCTTTCAAGTTTAAGGGCGGATTCGCAAACTACGCATCAGAATAAACATCACCTCGAAATTTCAACGTCCTACATACAGCCATTACAAATTTCACATTTTTTCGATTTTCGCCGCGAAACGAAAACGAATTTTAATGCTCTTTTTCGTATCATAAACTATGTTCCTAGCTTCACTGCCTGACAAAATATGACGTTTCTATGGTGTGCGGAACTACTCTAAAAACCAGCATTTCGAAACGACGAAAAATTTCGACACTTCATTTACATGGAAAATGTCGCCTTTTTCGTGATATCGGAATTTTCCCATTACTCACATCCCATGACGAACAAGTATGCAAAATTTGGTGTTTGTATGTTTTGTGGAAGTATGCAAACAATTAAGTGTGTTTCCGATTATAGAGGTATATAATTCCACGGACGCGGGCCCGCTACGTACCAGTACTATGTGAACAGTAAGTAGGAAGTCCAAAATCTAAGGAATTGAGTAGTCTAGGGGAACGACGTGAGCCTACTGTGCAAAAGACCTGGGTTCGAATCCCAACGAGGTTTTCTCTCACTTTTTCTTTCTTTGAAACTTTATTTTTATAGCATAGGTGATTGAAAATAAGCTTGACTTTATTATATACGGCATTTCATTCCAACCGGACCCGCAACTAAAACTATTAAATCGAAAGCGGCACTTTTCCATGTATCTTATATATTAAAATTATGTACGCTGCCGAAAAGAAAATTTTCTAAAGGTGCCCATTTGTGTGTGTGTGTGTGTGTGTGTGTGTGTGTGTGTGCGTGTATGAGCGTGTATGCGCAGTAGCGTACGCAGGAATTTATTTCGGGAGGGGCCAAACTCAATATCAGTGTATTTTATATTGAAATTCCAAAACTTGTCCCAAAAATTAGGCTAAATTTACTCAAAAGTTGAAATTTCGGGGGTGGTCCGGACCCCCAGGACCCACCCCCTGCCTACGTCCCTGTGTGTGTGTGTATTTCCTTAAAATTAATATTTTATACTTTCCATTTGTGGTACTCACTTCAAATTTGGTATATGCATATATCTTAGCGAGGAACATAAAAGGGGAGAGAGATATTTTGCAATCGTTTCCGGTTTCAAGCAGACACTGTTGTCGCGAGACAAAATGTATTGTTGTCTTGTATGGACACTATATCGTGAAAATGATGCCCAATGTTTCTTTCAGACTCTTTTTGGGGGACACTGCCTCCTCAGAGCGCCCCCGCCGAGATCAAAATAATACGTTTATAATACAATAACAAATAGAATGTTATCAGCAGTGCCCCCGGGGTAATACTCCCCTCCCCCGAACATTGCTTCCGATAGAGACACTGGTGATGCTCCATTTCCAAAGCTACATATGTTTGATTTTAAATACTTCAGTATCGTTTCGAAACTTTACACGAACATACTGCCTAGCTTCGAGACCATCTCAACAGTTAGCGTATAAATATATCCTTTCCGTCTATGTCTGTAATAACGAAAACATTTTGTTCACGCAATGCCAACAGAAACTATTTTGATAAAACGAAGCAACGTGATAAGAAAAAAAACGTAAGATAAAACAAGGTTCGGCGGGGAATCGAACCCAGACCTGCTACTCAGAAAGCAGACACTTTACTGCGGAGCTAACTAACAACGTTGAATTTTGTTTGTTTTATTCTCCTCAATATACCACATAAGAGTCCAAATGAAGGCAATTCAAAAATATGGCAATTTTGCATTCAAGATGGCGACTTCTCCAATGATTTGTTTCTTCACTTAAACTGAACTACGTCCTTAATAACATAGCGAAACCTGGCTTACCTACCAAGAGCACAACTTACAATTTTCATGGTTACAAATTTTTGAGCCGCCATTTTGAATCGAAGATGGCGACTTTTCCAACATGTCGGATTTTTCCCCTCACATGCGCTGTAATCTACACACTTGAAAGCAATTTCGTGATTCCACCATATCTACAAGTTGTGTAGAATTAGACGCCCCCTTATAACATTCCTAGCACTTTCTTACACCGAACATGACTATTTCTTTCAAGTTTAAGGGCGGATTCGCAAACTACGCATCAGAGTAAACATCACCTCGAAATTTCAACGTCCTACATACAGCCATTACAAATTTCACATTTTTTCGATTTTCGCCGCGAAACGAAAACGAATTTTAATGCTCTTTTTCGTATCATAAACTATGTTCCTAGCTTCACTGCCTGACAAAATATGACGTTTCTATGGTGTGCGGAACTACTCTAAAAACCAGCATTTCGAAACGACGAAAAATTTCGACACTTCATTTACATGGAAAATGTCGCCTTTTTCGTGATATCGGAATTTTCCCATTACTCACATCCCATGACGAACAAGTATGCAAAATTTGGTGTTTGTATGTTTTGTGGAAGTATGCAAACAATTAAGTGTGTTTCCGAATATAGAGGTATATAATTCCACGGACGCGGGCCCGCTACGTACCAGTACTATGTGAACAGTAAGTAGGAAGTCCAAAATCTAAGGAATTGAGTAGTCTAGGGGAACGACGTGAGCCTACTGTGCAAAAGACCTGGGTTCGAATCCCAACGAGGTTTTCTCTCACTTTTTCTTTCTTTGAAACTTTATTTTTATAGCATAGGTGATTGAAAATAAGCTTGACTTTATTATATACCGCATTTCATTCCAACCGGACCCGCAACTAAAACTATTAAATCGAAAGCGGCACTTTTCCATGTATCTTATATATTAAAATTATGTACGCTGCCGAATAGACAATTTTCAAAAGGTGCCCATTTGTGTGTGTGTGTGTGTGTGTGTGCGTGTATGAGCGTGTATGCGCAGTAGCGTACGCAGGAATTTATTTCGGGAGGGGCCAAACTCAATATCAGTGTATTTTATATTGAAATTCCAAAACTTGTCCCAAAAATTAGGCTAAATTTACTCAAAAGTTGAAATTTCGGGGGTGGTCCGGACCCCCAGGACCCACCCCCTGCCTACGTCCCTGTGTGTGTGTGTATTTCCTTAAAATTAATATTTTATACTTTCCATTTGTGGTACTCACTTCAAATTTGGTATACGCATATATCTTAGCGAGGAACATAAAAGGGGAGAGAGATATTTTGCAATCGTTTCCGGTTTCAAGCAGACACTATTGTCGCGAGACAAAATGTATTGTTGTCTTGTATGGACACTATATCGTGAAAATGATGCCCAATGTTTCTTTCAGACTCTTTTTGGGGGACACTGCCTCCTCAGAGCGCCCCCGCCGAGATCAAAATAATACGTTTATAATACAATAACAAATAGAATGTTATCAGCAGTGCCCCCGGGGTAATACTCCCCTCCCCCGAACATTGCTTCCGATAGAGACACTGGTGATGCTCCATTTCCAAAGCTACATATGTTTGATTTTAAATACTTCAGTATCGTTTCGAAACTTTACACGAACATACTGCCTAGCTTCGAGACCATCTCAACAGTTAGCGTATAAATATATCCTTTCCGTCTATGTCTGTAATAACGAAAACATTTTGTTCACGCAATGCCAACAGAAACTATTTTGATAAAACGAAGCAACGTGATAAGAAAAAAAAAGTAAGATAAAACAAGGTTCGGTGGGGAATCGAACCCAGACCTGCTACTCAGAAAGCAGACACTTTACCGCGGAGCTAACTAACAACGTTGAATTTTGTTTGTTTTATTCTCCTCAATATACCACATAAGAGTCCAAATGAAGGCAATTCTAAAACATGGCAATTTTGCATTCAAGATGGCGACTTCTCCAATGATTTGTTTCTTCACTTAAACTGAACTACGTCCTTAATAACATAGCGAAACCTGGCTTACCTACCAAGAGCACAACTTACAATTTTCATGGTTACAAATTTTTGAGCCGCCATTTTGAATCGAAGATGGCGACTTTTCCAACATGTCGGATTTTTCCCCTCACATGCGCTGTAATCTACACACTTGAACGCAATTTCGTGATTCCACCATATCTACAAGTTGTGTAGAATTAGACGCCCCCTTATAACATTCCTAGCACTTTCTTACACCGAACATGACTATTTCTTTCAAGTTTAAGGGCGGATTCGCAAACTACGCATCAGAGTAAACATCACCTCGAAATTTCAACGTCCTACATACAGCCATTACAAATTTCACATTTTTTCGATTTTCGCCGCGAAACGAAAACGAATTTTAATGCTCTTTTTCGTATCATAAACTATGTTCCTAGCTTCACTGCCTGACAAAATATGACGTTTCTATGGTGTGCGGAACTACTCTAAAAACCAGCATTTCGAAACGACGAAAAATTTCGACACTTCATTTACATGGAAAATATCGCCTTTTTCGTGATATCGGAATTTTCCCATTACTCACATCCCATGACGAACAAGTATGCAAAATTTGGTGTTTGTATGTTTTGTGGAAGTATGCAAACAATTAAGTGTGTTTCCGATTATAGAGGTATATAATTCCACGGACGCGGGCCCGCTACGTACCAATACTATGTGAACAGTAAGTAGGAAGTCCAAAATCTAAGGAATTGAGTAGTCTAGGGGAACGACGTGAGCCTACTGTGCAAAAGACCTGGGTTCGAATCCCAACGAGGTTTTCTCTCTCTTTTTCTTTCTTTGAAACTTTATTTTTATAGCATAGGTGATTGAAAATAAGCTTGACTTTATTATATACGGCATTTCATTCCAACCGGACCCGCAACTAAAACTATTAAATCGAAAGCGGCACTTTTCCATGTATCTTATATATTAAAATTATGTACGCTGCCGAATAGACAATTTTCGAAAGGTGCCCATTTGTGTGTGTGTGTGTGTGCGTGTATGAGCGTGTATGCGCAGTAGCGCTGCCGTGTCGTGACAAAACGCTGTAACTTTGGCGAGGAAATTTTGCGAAAATGAGCCTTAAAGTTTTCATCCGAAAATGTGATCTGTATCGTGTAGAACCAGTGTATCTTGACTTTGGAAACACGTGGTTACATGTAATGTTATGTAAATGCATGTTATGTGATTAAATTTGGTGAAAATTGATTGGTTGACCATTATTGCCTAGTTACACTGGTTCTACACGAAACAGATTACATTTTCGGATGAAAACTTTAAGGCTCATTTTCGCAAAACTTCTTCGCCAAAGTTACAGCGTTTTGTCACGACACGGCAGAGCGTACGCAGGAATTTATTTCGGGAGGGGCCAAACTCAATATCAGTGTATTTTATATTGAAATTCCAAAACTTGTCCTAAAAATTAGGCTAAATTTACTCAAAAGTTGAAATTTCGGGGGTGGTCCGGACCCTCAGGACCCACCCCCTGCCTACGTTCCTGTGTGTGTGTGTATTTCCTTAAAATTAATATTTTATACTTTCCATTTGTGGTACTCACTTCAAATTTGGTATATGCATATATCTTAGCGAGGAACATAAAAGGGGAGAGAGATATTTTGCAATCGTTTCCGGTTTCAAGCAGACACTATTGTCGCGAGACAAAATGTATTGTTGTCTTGTATGGACACTATATCGTGAAAATGATGCCCAATGTTTCTTTCAGACTCTTTTTAAGGGACACTGCCTCCTCAGAGCGCCCCCGCCGAGATCAAAATAATACGTTTATAATACAATAACAAATAGAATGTTATCAGCAGTGCCCCCGGGGTAATACTCCCCTCCCCCGAACATTGCTTCCGATAGAGACACTGGTGATGCTCCATTTCCAAAGCTACATATATTTGATTTTAAATACTTCAGTATCGTTTCGAAACTTTACACGAACATACTGCCTAGCTTCGAGACCATCTCAACAGTTAGCGTATAAATATATCCTTTCCGTCTATGTCTGTAATAACGAAAACATTTTGTTCACGCAATGCCAACAGAAACTATTTTGATAAAACGAAGCAACGTGATAAGAAAAAAAAAGTAAGATAAAACAAGGTTCGGTGGGGAATCGAACCCAGACCTTCTACTCAGAAAGCAGACACTTTACCGCGGAGCTAACTAACAACGTTGAATTTTGTTTGTTTTATTCTCCTCAATATACCACATAAGAGTCCAAATGAAGGCAATTCTAAAACATGGCAATTTTGCATTCAAGATGGCGACTTCTCCAATGATTTGTTTCTTCACTTAAACTGAACTACGTCCTTAATAACATAGCGAAACCTGGCTTACCTACCAAGAGCACAACTTACAATTTTCATGGTTACAAATTTTTGAGCCGCCATTTTGAATCGAAGATGGCGACTTTTCCAACATGTCGGATTTTTCCCCTCACATGCGCTGTAATCTACACACTTGAACGCAATTTCGTGATTCCACCATATCTACAAGTTGTGTAGAATTAGACGCCCCCTTATAACATTCCTAGCACTTTCTTACACCGAACATGACTATTTCTTTCAAGTTTAAGGGCGGATTCGCAAACTACGAATCAGAATAAACATCACCTCGAAATTTCAACGTCCTACATACAGCCATTACAAATTTCACATTTTTTCGATTTTCGCCGCGAAACGAAAACGAATTTTAATGCTCCTTTTTGTATCATAAACTATGTTCCTAGCTTCACTGCCTGACAAAATATGACGTTTCTATTATGTGCGGAACTACTCTAAAAACCAGCATTTCGAAACGACGAAAAATTTCGACACTTCATTTACATGGAAAATGTCGCCTTTTTCGTGATATCGGAATTTTCCCATTACTCACATCCCATGACGAACAAGTATGCAAAATTTGGTGTTTGTATGTTTTGTGGAAGTATGCAAACAATTAAGTGTGTTTCCGATTATAGAGGTATATAATTCCACGGACGCGGGCCCGCTACGTACCAGTACTATGTGAACAGTAAGTAGGAAGTCCAAAATCTAAGGAATTGAGTAGTCTAGGGGAACGACGTGAGCCTACTGTGCAAAAGACCTGGGTTCGAATCCTAACGAGGTTTTCTCTCACTTTTTCTTTCTTTGAAACTTTATTTTTATAGCATAGGTGATTGAAAATAAGCTTGACTTTATTATATACGGCATTTCATTCCAACCGGACCCGCAACTAAAACTATTAAATCGAAAGCGGCACTTTTCCATGTATCTTATATATTAAAATTATGTACGCTGCCGAATAGAAAATTTTCTAAAGGTGCCAATTTGTGTGTGTGTGTGTGTGTGTGTGTGTGTGCGTGTATGAGCGTGTATGCGCAGTAGCGTACGCAGGAATTTATTTCGGGAGGGGCCAAACTCAATATCAGTGTATTTTATATTGAAATTCCAAAACTTGTCCCAAAAATTAGGCTAAATTTACTCAAAAGTTGAAATTTCGGGGGTGGTCCGGACCCCCAGGACCCATCCCCTGCCTACGTCCCTGTGTGTGTGTGTATTTCCTTAAAATTAATATTTTATACTTTCCGTTTGTGGTACTCACTTCAAATTTGGTATACGCATATATCTTAGCGAGGAACATAAAAGGGGAGAGAGATATTTTGCAATCGTTTCCGGTTTCAAGCAGACACTATTGTCGCGAGACAAAATGTATTGTTGTCTTGTATGGACACTATATCGTGAAAATGATGCCCAATGTTTCTTTCAGACTCTTTTTGGGGGACACTGCCTCCTCAGAGCGCCCCCGCCGAGATCAAAATAATACGTTTATAATACAATAACAAATAGAATGTTATCAGCAGTGCCCCCGGGGTAATACTCCCCTCCCCCGAACATTGCTTCCGATAGAGACACTGGTGATGCTCCATTTCCAAAGCTACATATGTTTGATTTTAAATACTTCAGTATCGTTTCGAAACTTTACACGAACATACTGCCTAGCTTCGAGACCATCTCAACAGTTAGCGTATAAATATATCCTTTCCGTCTATGTCTGTAATAACGAAAACATTTTGTTCACGCAATGCCAACAGAAACTATTTTGATAAAACGAAGCAACGTGACAAGAAAAAAAAAGTAAGATAAAACAAGGTTCGGCGGGGAATCGAACCCAGACCTGCTACTCAGAAAGCAGACACTTTACCGCGGAGCTAACTAACAACGTTGAATTTTGTTTGTTTTATTCTCCTCAATATACCACATAAGAGTCCAAATGAAGGCAATTCAAAAATATGGCAATTTTGCATTCAAGATGGCGACTTCTCCAATGATTTGTTTCTTCACTTAAACTGAACTACGTCCTTAATAACATAGCGAAACCTGGCTTACCTACCAAGAGCACAACTTACAATTTTCATGGTTACAAATTTTTGAGCCGCCATTTTGAATCGAAGATGGCGACTTTTCCAACATGTCGGATTTTTCCCCTCACATGCGCTGTAATCTACACAATTGAACGCAATTTCGTGATTCCACCATATCTACAAGTTGTGTAGAATTAGACGCCCCCTTATAACATTCCTAGCACTTTCTTACACCGAACATGACTATTTCTTTCAAGTTTAAGGGCGGATTCGCAAACTACGAATCAGAATAAACATCACCTCGAAATTTCAACGTCCTACATACAGCCATTACAAATTTCACATTTTTTCGATTTTCGCCGCGAAACGAAAACGAATTTTAATGCTCTTTTTCGTATCATAAACTATGTTCCTAGCTTCACTGCCTGACAAAATATGACGTTTCTATGGTGTGCGGAACTACTCTAAAAACCAGCATTTCGAAACGACGAAAAATTTCGACACTTCATTTACATGGAAAATGTCGCCTTTTTCGTGATATCGGAATTTTCCCATTACTCACATCCCATGACGAACAAGTATGCAAAATTTGGTGTTTGTATGTTTTGTGGAAGTATGCAAACAATTAAGTGTGTTTCCGATTATAGAGGTATATAATTCCACGGACGCGGGCCCGCTACGTACCAGTACTATGTGAACAGTAAGTAGGAAGTCCAAAATCTAAGGAATTGAGTAGTCTAGGGGAACGACGTGAGCCTACTGTGCAAAAGACCTGGGTTCGAATCCCAACGAGGTTTTCTCTCACTTTTTCTTTCTTTGAAACTTTATTTTTATAGCATAGGTGATTGAAAATAAGCTTGACTTTATTATATACGGCATTTCATTCCAACCGGACCCGCAACTAAAACTATTAAATCGAAAGCGGCACTTTTCCATGTATCTTATATATTAAAATTATGTACGCTGCCGAATAGAAAATTTTCTAAAGGTGCCCAATTGTGTGTGTGTGTGTGTGTGTGTGTGTGCGTGTATGAGCGTGTATGCGCAGTAGCGTACGCAGGAATTTATTTCGGGAGGGGCCAAACTCAATATCAGTGTATTTTATATTGAAATTCCAAAACTTGTCCCAAAAATTAGGCTAAATTTACTCAAAAGTTGAAATTTCGGGGGTGGTCCGGACCCCCAGGACCCACCCCCTGCCTACGTTCCTGTGTGTGTGTGTATTTCCTTAAAATTAATATTTTATACTTTCCATTTGTGGTACTCACTTCAAATTTGGTATATGCATATATCTTAGCGAGTAACATAAAAGGGGAGAGAGATATTTTGCAATCGTTTCCGGTTTCAAGCAGACACTGTTGTCGCGAGACAAAATGTATTGTTGTCTTGTATGGACACTATATCGTGAAAATGATGCCCAATGTTTCTTTCAGACTCTTTTTGGGGGACACTGCCTCCTCAGAGCGCCCCCGCCGAGATCAAAATAATACGTTTATAATACAATAACAAATAGAATGTTATCAGCAGTGCCCCCGGGGTAATACTCCCCTCCCCCGAACATTGCTTCCGATAGAGACACTGGTGATGCTCCATTTCCAAAGCTACATATGTTTGATTTTAAATACTTCAGTATCGTTTCGAAACTTTAAACGAACATACTGCCTAGCTTCGAGACCATCTCAACAGTTAGCGTATAAATATATCCTTTCCGTCTATGTCTGTAATAACGAAAACATTTTGTTCACGCAATGCCAACAGAAACTATTTTGATAAAACGGGAAGCAACGTGATAAGAAAAAAAAACGTAAGATACAACAAGGGTCGGCGGGGAATCGAACCCAGACCTGCTACTCAGAAAGCAGACACTTTACCGCGGAGCTAACTAACAACGTTGAATTTTGTTTGTTTTATTCTCCTCAATATACCACATAAGAGTCCAAATGAAGGCAATTCTAAAACATGGCAATTTTGCATTCAAGATGGCGACTTCTCCAATGATTTGTTTCTTCACTTAAACTGAACTACGTCCTTAATAACATAGCGAAACCTGGCTTACCTACCAAGAGCACAACTTACAATTTTCATGGTTACAAATTTTTGAGCCGCCATTTTGAATCGAAGATGGCGACTTTTCCAACATGTCGGATTTTTCCCCTCACATGCGCTGTAATCTACACACTTGAAAGCAATTTCGTGATTCCACCATATCTACAAGTTGTGTAGAATTAGACGCCCCCTTATAACATTCCTAGCACTTTCTTACACCGAACATGACTATTTCTTTCATGTTTAAGGGCGGATTCGCAAACTACGCGTCAGAATAAACATCACCTCGAAATTTCAACGTCCTACATACAGCCATTACAAATTTCACATTTTTTCGATTTTCGCCGCGAAACGAAAACGAATTTTAATGCTCTTTTTTGTATCATAAACTATGTTCCTAGCTTCACTGCCTGACAAAATATGACGTTTCTATGGTGTGCGGAACTACTCTAAAAACCAGCATTTCGAAACGACGAAAAATTTCGACACTTCATTTACATGGAAAATGTCGCCTTTTTCGTGATATCGGAATTTTCCCATTACTCACATCCCATGACGAACAAGTATGCAAAATTTGGTGTTTGTATGTTTTGTGGAAGTATGCAAACAATTAAGTGTGTTTCCGATTATAGAGGTATATAATTCCACGGACGCGGGCCCGCTACGTACCAGTACTATGTGAACAGTAAGTAGGAAGTCCAAAATCTAAGGAATTGAGTAGTGTAGGGGAACGACGTGAGCCTACTGTGCAAAAGACCTGGGTTTGAATCCCAACGAGGTTTCCTCTCACTTTTTCTTTCTTTGAAACTTTATTTTTATAGCATAGGTGATTGAAAATAAGCTTGACTTTATTATATACGGCATTTCATTCCAACCGGACCCGCAACTAAAACTATTAAATCGAAAGCGGCACTTTTTCACCTATCTTATATATTAAAATTATGTACGCTGCCGACGAGACAATTCTCAAAAGGTGCCCATTTGTGTGTGTGTGTGTGTGTGTGTGTGCGTGTATGAGCGTGTATGCGCAGTAGCGTACGCAGGAATTTATTTCGGGAGGGGCCAAACTCAATATCAGTGTATTTTATATTGAAATTCCAAAACTTGTCCCAAAAATTAGGCTAAATTTACTCAAAAGTTGAAATTTCGGGGGTGGTCCGGACCCCCAGGACCCACCCCCTGCCTACGTTCCTGTGTGTGTGTGTATTTCCTTAAAATTAATATTTTATAATTTCCATTTGTGGTACTCACTTCAAATTTGGTATACGCATATATCTTAGCGAGGAACATAAAAGGGGAGAGAGATATTTTGCAATCGTTTCCGGTTTCAAGCAGACACTATTGTCGCGAGACAAAATGTATTGTTGTCTTGTATGGACACTATATCGTGAAAATGATGCCCAATGTTTCTTTCAGACTCTTTTTGGGGGACACTGCCTCCTCAGAGCGCCCCCGCCGAGATCCCACTGGTGATGCTCCATTTCCAAAGCTACATATGTTTGATTTTAAATACTTCAGTATCGTTTCGAAACTTTACACGAACATACTGCCTAGCTTCGAGACCATCTCAACAGTTAGCGTATAAATATATCCTTTCCGTCTATGTCTGTAATAACGAAAACATTTTGTTCACGCAATGCCAACAGAAACTATTTTGATAAAACGAAGCAACGTGATAAGAAAAAAAACGTAAGATAAAACAAGGTTCGGTGGGGAATCGAACCCAGACCTGCTACTCAGAAAGCAGTCACTTTACCGCGGAGCTAACTAACAACGTTGAATTTTGTTTGTTTTATTCTCCTCAATATACCACATAAGAGTCCAAATGAAGGCAATTCTAAAACATGGCAATTTTGCATTCAAGATGGCGACTTCTCCAATGATTTGTTTCTTCACTTAAACTGAACTATGTCCTTAATAACATAGCGAAACCTGGCTTACCTACCAAGAGCACAACTTACAATTTTCATGGTTACAAATTTTTGAGCCGCCATTTTGAATCGAAGATGGCGACTTTTCCAACATGTCGGATTTTTCCCCTCACATGCGCTGTAATCTACACACTTGAACGCAATTTCGTGATTCCACCATATCTACAAGTTGTGTAGAATTAGACGCCCCCTTTTAACATTCCTAGCACTTTCTTACACCGAACATGACTATTTCTTTCAAGTTTAAGGGCGGATTCGCAAACTACTCATCAGAGTAAACATCACCTCGAAATGTCAACGTCCTACATACAGCCATTACAAATTTTACATTTTTTCGATTTTCGCCGCGAAACGAAAACGAATTTTAATGCTCTTTTTTCTATCATAAACTATGTTCCTAGCTTCACCGCCTGACAAAATATGACGTTTCTATGGTGTGCGGAACTACTCTAAAAACGAGCATTTCGAAACGACGAAAAATTTCGACACTTCATTTACATGGAAAATGTCGCCTTTTTTGTGATATCGGAATTTTCCCATTACTCACATCCCATGACGAACAAGTATGCAAAATTTGGTGTTTGTATGATTTGTGGAAGTATGCAAACAATTAAGTGTGTTTCCGATTATAGAGGTATATAATTCCACGGACGAGGGCCCGCTACGTACCAGTACTATGTGAACAGTAAGTAGGAAGTCCAAAATCTAAGGAATTGAGTAGTCTAGGGGAACGACGTGAGCCTACTGTGCAAAAGACCTGGGTTCGAATCCCAACGAGGTTTTCTCTCACTTTTTCTTTCTTTGAAACTTTATTTTTATAGCATAGGTGATTGAAAATAAGCTTGACTTTATTATATACGGCATTTCATTCCAACCGGACCCGCAACTAAAACTATTAAATCGAAAGCGGCACTTTTCCATGTATCTTATATATTAAAATTATGTACGCTGGCGAATAGACAATTTTCAAAAGGTGCCCATTTGTGTGTGTGTCTGTGTGTGTGTGTGTGTGCGTGTATGAGCGTGTATGCGCAGTAGCGTACGCAGGAATTTATTTCGGGAGGGGCCAAACTCAATATCAGTGTATTTTATATTGAAATTCCAAAACTTGTCCCAAAAATTAGGCTAAATTTACTCAAAAGTTGAAATTTCGGGGGTGGTCCGGACCCCCAGGACCCACCCCCTGCGTACGTCCCTGTGTGTGTGTGTATTTCCTTAAAATTAATATTTTATACTTTCCATTTGTGGTACTCACTTCAAATTTGGTATATGCATATATCTTAGCGAGGAACATAAAAGGGGAGAGAGATATTTTGCAATCGTTTCCGGTTTCAAGCAGACACTGTTGTCGCGAGACAAAATGTATTGTTGTCTTGTATGGACACTATATCGTGAAAATGATGCCCAATGTTTCTTTCAGACTCTTTTTGGGGGACACTGCCTCCTCAGAGCGCCCCCGCCGAGATCAAAATAATACGTTTATAATACAATAACAAATAGAATGTTATCAGCAGTGCCCCCGGGGTAATACTCCCCTCCCCCGAACATTGCTTCCGATAGAGACACTGGTGATGCTCCATTTCCAAAGCTACATATGTTTGATTTTAAATACTTCAGTATCGTTTCGAAACTTTACACGAACATACTGCCTAGCTTCGAGACCATCTCAACAGTTAGCGTATAAATATATCCTTTAAGTCTATGTCTGTACTAACGAAAACATTTTGTTCACGCAATGCCAACAGAAACTATTTTGATAAAACGAAGCAACGTGATAAGAAAAAAAACGTAAGATAAAACAAGGTTCGGCGGGGAATCGAACCCAGACCTGCTACTCAGAAAGCAGACACTTTACCGCGGAGCTAACTAACAACGTTGAATTTTGTTTGTTTTATTCTCCTCAATATACCACATAAGAGTCCAAATGAAGGCAATTCTAAAACATGGCAATTTTGCATTCAAGATGGCGACTTCTCCAATGATTTGTTTCTTCACTTAAACTGAACTACGTCCTTAATAACATAGCGAAACCTGGCTTACCTACCAAGAGCACAACTTACAATTTTCATGGTTACAAATTTTTGAGCCGCCATTTTGAATCGAAGATGGCGACTTTTCCAACATGTCGGATTTTCCCCTCACATGCGCTGTAATCTACACACTTGAACGCAATTTCGTGATTCCACCATATCTACAAGTTGTGTAGAATTAGACGCACCCATATAACATTCCTAGGACTTTCTTACACCGAACATGACTATTTCTTTCAAGTTTAAGGGCGGATTCGCAAACTACGCATCAGAATAAACATCACCTCGAAATTTCAACGTCCTACATACAGCCATTACAAATTTCACATTTTTTCGATTTTCGCCGCGAAACGAAAACGAATTTTAATGCTCTTTTTTGTATCATAAACTATGTTCCTAGCTTCACTGCCTGACAAAATATGACGTTTCTATGGTGTGCGGAACTACTCTAAAAACCAGTATTTCGAAACGACGAAAAATTTCGACACTTCATTTACATGGAAAATGTCGCCTTTTTCGTGATATCGGAATTTTCCCATTACTCACATCCCATGACGAACAAGTATGCAAAATTTGGTGTTTTTATGTTTATGGAAGTATGCAAACAATTAAGTGTGTTTCCGATTATAGAGGTATATAATTCCACGGACGCGGGCCCGCTACGTACCAGTACTATGTGAACAGTAAGTAGGAAGTCCAAAATCTAAGGAATTGAGTAGTCTAGGGCATTCGCGCTGTGAACGTTTGTCGAGTAAACACGTTCTCTGTGCTCTCTGCTGCTACGCTTGTGTTGTGTGAAGTGAGTCAAACTCACCCATTAAGTGAAGCATTTTTTTTCTTTTTTTTTTCGTGTTATTTTTCACTGTAATTTTTGTGGATCTTTCGGCGACAGTTTTGGTGTTGTTTTTTTCCTTGGTTTGTGACTGCGAATAACTTTAATATGTCTACACGTCGAGTGAATACATTGAAATTTGATTTCGGAGCGGTTAGCCAGCGGCCTACCTCTCTGACAATTCGTGAATGGTTATATGATCGTTTTGCCTTTCCTGTTGAACAGGTTTTGAGTCTTGAACTGGATATTTACCGTAAGTGTGTGTTCCTCAAACTTTCGTCTCTCGCGTTATGTGAACAAGTTTTGAATGACACTAGTGGTGTAGTTCAATTTACTGATCCCTCAGGCACATATGATATACGGATTTCTTGGGCTGATACTCAGGTTGTTACTGTGCGCTTACATGTAATTCCTATGGAACTCTCCAATGACACCATTAAGGATGTAATGAGTCAGTATGGTACTATTTATAATATTCATGATGAACTATATTCAAGTGACCATGTTTACCAAATTCGAACTGGGAGGAAATTATTACGAATGGAATTAAAGAAATCGATTCCATCATTCGTACTGATTCAACAGCACCGTTACTGGGTCACTTATCCTGGACAGGAGAAAACTTGCATACGGTGTCACAGTACCCAGCATTTACATTCAAAATGTCCCCAACGTCCCAATAACGCACCTCGCAGCTCTAATAGTTATGCGGGTAAATTGGTCCCTTCTACTACTAGTTTGGATGCTGCAGTGAATTCTTTTGTTCCTCACTTCTCCAGCCTACCAGTGACGTCTCAGGATCGGGTTCCCAACCTATTGCAATCTGAGGCACCTCAGTCCCATCAGATCTCCATGGACATTAATGTTCCTCAAACAACAGATAATCTTCATGAGCACCATGCACCTCGTCTTCAGGATAGCGACTACCCCCCTCTCCCCTCTGTTGCCATACATCTGGATGATGTTTCTTCAGTTCCGTCTGTCGCACAGCGCAGCTTATCCACATCTGTCGCTGATCGTCCACCGATAGTCTCCTCATCCTTGTCATCTTTGGTCGTCAGTGATTCTACGCATACTTGTGCTACAGCGGCGTCAACTCCCGACGTCCGATTGGCCCCTGCGATTTCTTCGGCTTTACCCACCACCGATATGACGACCAGTGATAGTGCGTTCAGTGCACGAACTCTCCCTTCTGTGAATGTTTTGCCAATTTCTACCAGCTCTATGGCGCCGGCGGTCTCTGTGGTTTCCTGCGTGCTCGGACCTGGCAACCTAGAAAGTGTCGATGGTGAGAACGATTTGTCACCTTCCACTGTTAATACTGATCCTTCTCCTCTCGTTGTGGAACCTCCAGTTGTGGGCGCTAGTGTGAACTCTCCTACTTCTGCTTCTGGTACTGGCGAACGGTCTCGAATTAAACGTTCGAGGCGCCAAGACCTCAGTGACAAACTGTTCAAGAAAAATAAAGAAGAGGCTGAGATCCTTCCTGACATTGATATTCCAATTGTCCCTGCTGCTGTTGACTCTCAACCAGATGCTTCCTCGCAGAATCAACTCTGATGCTATCAAATTATAGGTAATCCTGGTTTCCTTTGGCACATTTCTTGATACTGATGTTTGCTTTTTTTTTGTGTGTATTGCAGTGCTGGTGCTAAGTGCGAATTGTGACAAATGTGTTATTGTTTTCCTTTTTTTTTAATCTCTGTGCTCCGCCCTTGTTTTTAGTGCCTATTTGAAAGTTCTGTGATGTGAGCGTGCCTGTCATGCAAACTTCTCATTTCTATGTATGGTTCCTTCTTTTTTCAATGACATTGAAGATTGCCACTATTAATATTAATAATTTACATAGTAATACCAAGCTATTCTCGCTGCGTGACTTTTTACAACAAGCACATATTGATATAGCATTATTGCAAGAAGTTGGATTGGAAGTGTTGGACCTTGGTCCTAATTTTACTGTTTACAATAATTTTACTGTCACTGGCACTGGAACGGCAATTGTTGCTCAGCATCATGTTCAGTTTTCCCCTATATTACTACACCCAACTGGCCGTATTATCAGTGGTCGGCTCGGTAATATTCACCTTCTCAATCTGTATGCTCCTAGTGGCTCTCAGGCACGTGTGGCTCGTAACAATTTCTTTGCATCTGATGTGGCTTCCTGCATTCTCCCCAACAGTGACATGGTTCTTCTTGCTGGTGATTTTAACTGTGTTTTAAATCCTGGAGACCAGTCTCCGGGGTTTAATTATAGCCCGACCCTGCAGGAGTTAACACAAGGTCTTCATCTCCAAGATAGCTGGCTGTCTACCTCTCCACGTCACCAAACCTTTACTTATGTTAGCCGTAATAGTGCTTCTCGCATCGACCGCATGTACATGTGTCCCATGCTGATTCGCAACATATTTGACGCTGAAATTGTGCCTACCATATTTTCTGATCATTGTGCTTATATTGTTACCTTGCGTATACCTGATGTCAAGGTTGAACGCGGGCCTGGTTATTGGCATTTTAATACTTCTCTTCTTGAGGATCATGAATTTTGCGAATTTTTATAACCAAGTGGACGCAGTGGTTAACCCAGCAGAGACATTTTCGGACTGTTACTGATTGGTGGTATCAATATCTCAAACCACGTGTTGCCAGCTTTTGTCGCTGGTATTGTGCTGAGCGGGAGCGTGATCACCGAACTCTTTTCCATTTCTACTATCGTTGTTTGGCTGATGCTAAAAGTGCTGTTCTACATAACCCTTCTGCCTTACCTCTCATGAAGCAGTATCAAGCTAAATTGTTGTGTCTGACCCGCCGTCGCATGGAAGGAACGAAAATCCGCAGCAAATCTACAGTCATCGACCCTCAAGAAGAACCGTCGCTCTACCATGTCTTGGCAGAATATAAACGAGGTACACGCAAATATATTGAGAACATCAAGGATGACGAAGGCAACATCCACCATACCTTTGCAGGTATTAAGCGGACTTTTTACACCTATTACTCCACCTTATATGGCACAACGGACACCGTTGACATACCATCTTCCTTCTTAGATCGCCTCCCATGTGTGCTCGATCAACGTGAAGCGCAATCACTGGAAACTCCATTCACCAAAGAAGAGGTGCAAACCGCAATTATGAGTGCTTCGTCTGGAAAATCTCCTGGAATTGATGGCCTTCCGGCTGAGTGGTACAAACGTTTCTTTCCACTTATTGGTGATACCTTAACTGCTATAGTGAACGAACATTTTGCTCCTGCTGCAAGGACCCCGTATAAAGCGGCTGGCGTGACTATCTTTTTACCGAAGCAATCACATCCTACTACCGTTTCCCATTACAGGCCAATCACCTTGCTGAACTTTGACTACAAGATTCTCGCTCGCTGCTTGAACAACCGCTTACGCCCCTATTTAGCCAAGTTAGTGGGTCCTCACCAATATGCATGTGTTGAAAACAAGAAGATCTACCATCTTTTACAGTGCATTCGTGACGTTATTGCTACCCTTGAAGACTCTTCTGCCTGTCATGCTCTCCTGTCACTTGATTTTCATCAAGCCTTTGACCGCGTCCGCCATGATTACTTGTGGCGTATACTCTCCACCTTAGGTCTCGGGGAGCAGTTCATTCGCTGGATTCGTATCTTGTACGACAATGCTCAAAGTAAACTTAAAATCAATGGATTTCTCACTGAGCCTGTGCGTATCAAACGAAGTGTGCGTCAAGGGTGCCCCTTGAGTGTGAGCTTGTTTGCCATTTCTCTTTGCCCTCTTCTTTATAGTATTCATGCTCGTCTCTCCGGCCTTTCCCTTCATGGTCATACCTTACGAGTCTGCAGTTATGCTGATGATGTGACAGTTTTCATCCACGATTGCAGTGATATTCGCACCCTTGATACCTGTTTGATGGAATACACCGCCTTATCTGGCGCTCAGATCAATCAGTCGAAAACTAAGCTTTTGGTTCTTGGCACACAAGCTTCTTCTGAATATCCACCTATCACTAACGTAGTGCCTCAGTTAAAAATCTTGGGCATCACATTTTCCTCTACCATTTCTGAAACAGTCCATGTGAACTATAAGATACTCGTAAACAGCATCCGGCATATTCTCCAGTCTCATCGTTCACGCCAGCTGTGCTTATTGTCTCGGATATACTTTCTGAATACTTATGCTCTATCCAAATTGTGGTATGTGTGTCAGCTGCTTCCTATGCCCAGTGATATTGCTCAACGCATTACGAGTGTTGTTAATTGGTTTCTTTGGCATGGTCACGTCTTTAGAGTTAAGTATCCCTTCACATGCCTCTCACCAAAAGCTGGTGGTCTCAACCTTATCCACGTCGGTCTAAAAGCTCGGGCTTTGTTTCTGCTCCGAGGCTTCCAGAGCCTTACAACCAGCCTTACGGGAATCAGCCATGCCCTTCTTTCTTACTGTCATGACACTGTCTCATATACATTTCCCCTTAATGTCTGCCATATTCCTGATGTTTATTGGTATTATAGTGATGTTATTTGTTCCTATGCTTATATGACTGCCAGTCTGACGGATGCGTTGCCTAGTTCAGTGAAAGACTTGTACCAGTATTTACTTAGCCAACTTTCTCTCCCTCCTCATCGCCTCTACGAAAAGCACCCCGCACGACAATGGACGAGAGTATGGAGTAATATCTTTGCGTCTCACCTTTCTGGACCGACAATATCGAGTTGGTACGCTGTGGTGAACGACCTTGTGGACACTCGTGCTAAACGACATCGCTTACATTTCAGTGACAGTGCCCTTTGTATCAAATGTGGTCGTGTCGATGACGTGGAACATCGATTAACAATTTGTTGTAATGCAGCTCATATTTGGGCGAAGTTTCAACGAATGATCAGTACTATTTGCCGTACAGTGCCAGCTTCTGTTACCAGTGATCTCGTCTTATTTCCTGATTTCCGTCTCTTTCCCAGCGCTAAACACAACTCAGTGCTGTGGTTAATATCGAGTACTGTTCATTATATCTTTACTCCTGAGTTACGCCGTATCATCGAATACCAGGATTACTTGTATACCAGATATAGACATTTTCCACCAACCAGACGAAAAACCCTATTTGCACATTTCCTCGATGTAGCTCTTGTTCAAGCTTATAACTAACGCCCTGACTTTGGACGTTCTACCACTATGTAATCGTGCATTCTGATCTCTGTCACTCTACTAATAGAAAACAAGGAACTGTTCTCTGATACTCATGTAATCTGACTGTACTTTATGATTTCTATGTAACTCTACTGTAATAAAGAAAATGAAAAAAAAGGGGAACGACGTGAGCCTACTGTGCAAAAGACCTGGGTTCGAATCCCAACGAGGTTTTCTCTCACTTTTTCTTTCTTTGAAACTTTATTTTTATAGCATAGGTGATTGAAAATAAGCTTGACTTTATTATATACGGCATTTCATTCCAACCGGACCCGCAACTAAAACTATTAAATCGAAAGCGGCACTTTTCCATGTATCTTATATATTAAAATTATGTACGCTGCCGAATAGAAAATTTTCAAAAGGTGCCCATTTGTGTGTGTGTGTGTGTGTGTGTGTGTGCGTGTATGAGCGTGTATGCGCAGTAGCGTACGCAGGAATTTATTTCGGGAGGGGCCAAACTCAATATCTGTGTATTTTATATTGAAATTCCAAAACTTGTCCCAAAAATTAGGCTAAATTTACTCAAAAGTTGAAATTTCGGGGGTGGTCCGGACCCCCAGGACCCACCCCCTGCCTACGTCCCTGTGTGTGTGTGTATTTCCTTAAAATTAATATTTTATACTTTCCATTTGTGGTACTCACTTCAAATTTGGTATACGCATATATCTTAGCGAGGAACATAAAAGGGGAGAGAGATATTTTGCAATCGTTTCCGGTTTCAAGCAGACACTATTGTCGCGAGACAAAATGTATTGTTGTCTTGTATGGACACTATATCGTGAAAATGATGCCCAATGTTTCTTTCAGACTCTTTTTGGGGGACACTGCCTCCTCAGAGCGCCCCCGCCGAGATCAAAATAATACGTTTATAATACAATAACAAATAGAATGTTATCAGCAGTTCCCCCGGGGTAATACTCCCCTCCCCCGAACATTGCTTCCGATAGAGACACTGGTGATGCTCCATTTCCAAAGCTACATATGTTTGATTTTAAATACTTCAGTATCGTTTCGAAACTTTACACGAACATACTGCCTAGCTTCGAGACCATCTCAACAGTTAGCGTATAAATATATCCTTTCCGTCTATGTCTGTAATAACGAAAACATTTTGTTCACGCAATGCCAACAGAAACTATTTTGATAAAACGAAGCAACGTGATAAGAAAAAAAACGTAAGATAAAACAAGGTTCGGTGGGGAATCGAACCCAGACCTGCTACTCAGAAAGCAGACACTTTACCGCGGAGCTAACTAACAACGTTGAATTTTGTTTGTTTTATTCTCCTCAATATACCACATAAGAGTCCAAATTAAGGAAATTCTAAAACATGGCAATTTTGCATTCAAGATGGCGACTTCTCCAATGATTTGTTTCTTCACTTAAACTGAACTACGTCCTTAATAACATAGCGAAACCTGGCTTACCTACCAAGAGCACAACTTACAATTTTCATGGTTACAAATTTTTGAGCCGCCATTTTGAATCGAAGATGGCGGCTTTTCCAACATGTCGGATTTTTCCCCTCACATGCGCTGTAATCTACACACTTGAACGCAATTTCGTGATTCCACCATATCTACAAGTTGTGTAGAATTAGACGCACCCATATAACATTCCTAGCACTTTCTTACACCGAACATGACTATTTCTTTCAAGTTTAAGGGCGGATTCGCAAACTACGCATCAGAATAAACATCACCTCGAAATTTCAACGTCCTACATACAGCCATTACAAATTTCACATTTTTTCGATTTTCGCCGCGAAAGGAAAACGAATTTTAATGCTCTTTTTTGTATCATAAACTATGTTCCTAGCTTCACTGCCTGACAAAATATGACGTTTCTATGGTGTGCGGAACTACTCTAAAAACCAGTATTTCGAAACGACGAAAAATTTCGACACTTCATTTACATGGAAAATGTCGCCTTTTTCGTGATATCGGAATTTTCCCATTACTCACATCCCATGACGAACAAGTATGCAAAATTTGGTGTTTGTATGTTTTATGGAAGTATGCAAACAATTAAGTGTGTTTCCGATTATAGAGGTATATAATTCCACGGACGCGGGCCCGCTACGTACCAGTAATATGTGAACAGTAAGTAGGAAGTCCAAAATCTAAGGAATTGAGTAGTCTAGGGGAACAACGTGAGCCTACTGTGCAAAAGACCTGGGTTCGAATCCCAACGAGGTTTTCTCTCACTTTTTCTTTCTTTGAAACTTTATTTTTATAGCATAGGTGATTGAAAATAAGCTTGACTTTATTATATACGGCATTTCATTCCAACCGGACCCGCAACTAAAACTATTAAATCGAAAGCGGCACTTTTCCATGTATCTTATATATTAAAATTATGTACGCTGCCGAATAGACAATTTTCAAAAGGTGCCCATTTGTTTGTGTGTGTGTGTGCGTGTATAAGCGTGTATGCGCAGTAGCGTACGCAGGAATTTATTTCGGGAGGGGCCAAACTCAATATCAGTGTATTTTATATTGAAATTCCAAAACTTGTCCCAAAAATTAGGCTAAATTTACTCAAAAGTTGAAATTTCGGGGGTGGTCCGGACCCCCAGGACCCACCCCCTGCCTACGTCCCTGTGTGTGTGTGTATTTCCTTAAAATTAATATTTTATACTTTCCATTTGTGGTACTCACTTCAAATTTGGTATACGCATATATCTTAGCGAGGAACATAAAAGGGGAGAGAGATATTTTGCAATCGTTTCCGGTTTCAAGCAGACACTATTGTCGCGAGACAAAATGTATTGTTGTCTTGTATGGACACTATATCGTGAAAATGATGCCCAATGCTTCTTTCAGACTCTTTTTGGGGGACACTGCCTCCTCAGAGCGCCCCCGCCGAGATCAAAATAATACGTTAATAATACAATAACAAATAGAATGTTATCAGCAGTGCCCCCGGGGTAATTACTCCCCTCCCCGAACATTGCTTCCGATAGAGACACTGGTGATGCTCCATTTCCAAAGCTACATATGTTTGATTTTAAATACTTCAGTATCGTTTCGAAACTTTACACGAACATACTGCCTAGCTTCGAGACCATCTCAACAGTTAGCGTATAAATATATCCTTTCCGTCTATGTCTGTAATAACGAAAACATTTTGTTCACGCAATGCCAACAGAAACTATTTTGATAAAACGAAGCAACGTGATAAGAAAAAAACGTAAGA